>NC_140581.1:967931408-968646382 GCF_964204655.1 Triturus cristatus
AACGCAACTCTTGCACGCTCATTTTAGTACGCGAGGACGAGCACCTACTATCACACGTGATGGAACACCTGCAGCCCATGTTACATCTGTTAATATTCCCCAGGCCCAGTGCTTTTTAGGCGTCGTGGCCATTTAAGTAACTAACATTCATTCATAGATTTTTAATTGTAAACAAAAATGAAATTTTCATTGATAATGAGGCAGCTTACATAGCCATACCACTAGATGGCAGCAGACGTCATGTTTTCTCTTTATTAACACTAAAAACCAGGGGTCAGATTTATCAAGGTTTTGCTCTGCCCTTGCACCATGCAAGGGGGTGGAAGGGCGACGCAAAACCTAAGTGAGATTGATCAGCCACCAAGGCCACCTTGTGTGGCCCTTCGTGGCTTGATTAATCTGGGGTAAATCAAAGCAGTGCAAATCGCTGCCTTGTGTTACTCTGCTCCAGGGAGGTGTTCCATGGGTGGAGCATGAGTGTTCCAACGCATTCATCCATGGTTTTTGGCACATTCCCAGATTTATCATTAGTGGTAGACCTGGGAATGCGTCCAAATGCTATGCCTTCCCAGGAGAGGCATAATGAGGAGAAATATCTTTATTTCTCCTTGTTTTTTCCTCTTTCTGCATTCTGCTGCACACGTAGGAAGAGGAAAATGCCTCTGAGTATTTTTAGTATGCAGGAAGGTGTCCCTTCCTGCGCAAAAACAATCCTGCTTGCAATGTAGGCACCCTTGTACCATGACGCAAGGGTGTCTGCGCTGGTGCCAGCGAGCCAAAAGTGCACCAGTGCTAGGAAAGGACATGAATGCGCCACATAGGTGCCGATTCCGATCCGTTAAAAATAATTTGCGTACGACCCGTATCCGTATTTTTTTACGTACGAGTCGTACAAGTACCGTACAAACTGCCAAGTACGATTCGTCTGTGAAAAATAACTACGAATAGCGTCGGGAAAAGTCTACGAGAGTGCGTTGGAAAGTTTTTACGTCCGAATATCGTCGGGAAAAGTGTACGAGAGTGAGCCGGACATTTTTACGTGCAAATCGTAAAACACAAGTCCGAGCGCGCAAGTACGATCCCGACCGTCCGTCCGAATACACAATCGCACGTAAAATGGCCCGTATGGAGCCAACGCAGTAGCACACATGTACACGGGTAAACTTATGCCCGTGTACGAGCCGTACAGCCCCCCCACCCCCAAATATGTCAGCACCGTACACCACCCTGTTCGCACTGTACCCCAGCCCCGCAACTGTACGCGCCGTACCCCCATGTATGCGCCGTACCCCCCATGTACGCGCCTTACCCCCCCTGTCCGCACTGTACCCCAGCCCCGCACCTGTACACGTCGTACCCCCATGTACGTGCCTTCCCCCCCTGTACGCGCATCACCCCCGCATGTACGTGCTGTACCTCCGCATGTACGTGCCGTACCCCAGGGCCGCACGTGTACGCACCATACCCCCACCGCATGTACGCGCCTTACTTCCCCCCATGTACGCGCCCTTACCTCCGCATGTACGCGCCGTACCCCAGGGCCGCACCTGTACGCACCGTACCCCCACCGCATGTACGCGCCCTCCCCCCCATGTATGTGCCCTCCCCCCCCATGTACGCGCCTTACCCCCCCATGTACGTGCCGTACCCCAGGGCAACACGTGTACGCACCGTACCCCCACCGCATGTACGCGCCGCACTCCAACACCGTACCCCAGCACCCGCACCCAGCATCGCGTATGTACAGATCGTACCTACGCGAAAAAGACTCTTACAGAACCAGGACACTGTAAAACAGCACAAGGAGGGTCAATTCGACTCGCACAACACCACAAAACACATTACAAAATTCATCTCAATGACTGACCTGGCACATCCAAACAGGCAAACAGAGGCCTCAAATCACAACCACCTCTTATAACACACCCACCAAAATTCAAACACAGCCACACCCAAAAATGGACCAATAAAAAGGGCCCACACACACAACCCATGAGCCTTTGCAACAGACCCACTGCTGCCAGACCCCACTGAGAAACTACTCCACATTACTCATACCTCCACTACACCTTCACTCACGCACCTTCACACAACCTCCTCCACAAACATCCCCCTCTTCACATTCACACACACACCGTCACATTCACACCCACACCCATCCACACCCACACCCCACACCATGCCCACAGACAAGAATCCAAAGTTCACAACGGCGGAGCTGGACCTCCTTGTCAACGAAGTCATCAGAGTCGAGCCACAGCTGTTTGGAACATTGGTCAGACAGACCAGCATAGCTGAAAAATCTGCCATGTGGCAGAGGATTGTCGATAAGGTGAATGCTGTTGCGCCCATCCGAAGGACCATGCATGAATGCCAAGCCAGGTGGTACGATCTGCGCAGGGCGGTCAAGAGGAAAATGAACGAAGAGTATGCCCAGAGTAACATCACTGGAGGTGGGCCGCCCCGCAGACCCGTACACTACCATCCCTGGGAGGAGAAGGTGATGGCCCTGCTACCGCCGGTGGGAGTACACGGAGTTAAAGGAGTCGCAGAGCCTGGTGAGTACACAAACAACTTACGTAACATGGGGGCAATGGGGTCCACACCACATATACACCAAATGCACGCAACTTCCCCCAAGCACTCACCCCACACAACCACACTCAAAAACCACGCTCATGCCACTAACGTCTCCATGCACCCTTCACAAATCAAGGCAAGGCCATGTCCAAGGCTACAACAACCACAAACACAAGACTGGATGTCCGGGAGGCTGGGAGGGTGGCCCCACACAACACATTGTGAAAATGAGACGCAGACACCAATGCCCTCAGCCCATATGGCATAGGTACATACCCATGCACAATGCACAGGGACTGGCAAAGTACTGACAAGGTAGCTGACACTTGGCCCTGCTGTTTGCAGCACAAGGCCCTCCTGGGACCACTGTACACTCAAACACCAACTCCACAAGCACAGGTATCTAGCACAGGAACTCACACTCACTGTCATGCCAGCATGCACCATGAGGGGACAGACACATCACCTGGGAGACCCAATGACAACTCACACTACACACAACAGCAGGCCCGGTCACAACCCCCCCTAACACAAGCACACACCCCCGGGGCAGGCAACGGATTTACACACTCCCACAATGGACATGTGACACAACAAGACCAATCCAGAGCCAAATAAGCATCAGAGCCAACAATCTACATGTCAAACACTCAGGAGAACATCCCAATCTGTCCCCCGCAACATACCCATCCCCAAGTGGACATTGAGAGGAATGCTAGGCACATCCAACTACCTGGAGGAACTGGGTCAATTTGAATATGTATGAAACATAGATGTCGCATGAAACACCATTAACATTGTCTCTCTCTCACACACAGGGCAACATCGCCGATCTCCCCTCAACACTGGGGGGGAAGAATCACAGTCCCAGGCTCCGCGTGAAGACGATCCCACCGGCAGCGACGACTCTCACCACTCCGTGGATGACCCCGACCAACCTGGACCCTCTGGTGCCCAAGCCCCTGCAGCACCTGCATCAGGTACATCTGTGCCAAGCACCACCCCCATTCCTGCTAGATCCTGGGACACACCCAGGAGCCCTGGTCACACTGAACAACAGAGCCAGTCTGACCAGAAGGGACAAGGTTCTCCGGGCACCCAGGAGGAGGCAGGCAACCCTGCAAATGCCATCCCTCAGGGGTCCCGTAGACCCGATGTGCCCACAAGGGCAGGCCAGGCTCAAGTGGGCAGGGGTGGTGGGAGTGGAGGCGTGAACCTGACCAGCCAGCTCAGGACACCGGTATGTCACACATACGCAACATCATGGACTCATACCGGCGTGACACCAGAGGCATCAACCAGGTCGTGTCCAGACTCTCCGAGATGCAGGGAACCCTCGATGAGATTAAGAACCTGCAGGTCGAGCATCATGCCAGTCTTCAACAACACCAAGGACGGATGGAGGCAAGACTGGCTGAGCTCCTGGCGGTGCACAGGGACATGAGCCAATCACTCCGTCAGATCGCCCAAAGCATGGGCAACCCTCCCTGTGCCACCAGGCGTAGACCAGCACCAGACACAGGGAGGGAGGAGGAGGAGGATTCGTCTGACGGTGCGTCCCCAGCATCGTCAAGGCCTGCATCTGAGGGTCCCCGGAGGAAGGTGGGTCGTCCACGGAAAAGACCGTGAGAGTCAGCGGACCATCCACATCTCCCAGGTCACCTGGCCTGGCACCTGGCCCTCTGGCGCAACAGCAGCACCTCATCCAATGACATTCTCTGCCACATGGACTTGCTGGTCACAGTCTGACCAATGATGACCAACACTGTGCCCTGGACTCTGATGACTTCCAATGCCAAGGATACCATCTCCCCCTGTGAACTTTGGATCATATTCCCCCGGTAGAGCACCTAATTGCATCTACCAAACCACTTACCCCACCGCAAATAAATATATCACTTTGGACATGAGACGTTCCTGTCATTTTGCATTATTCAACGACATATGTGTGTGGAAATGTCAAACTATGCCTGAGTGTTGAACTAACTCCAGCCATCCATACCCTGGGATCAGAGTCTGGTACAGGACACACATGGGTCACAAGGTATCATTCAATGTAGGCATGGAGCACAACACTCACCTGTGATGGCCTCTGGATGCTGAGGGGGTGCTTGCTAAACTGTGTGGAGAGACCTATTTCGGAGATTATCATCAAGGCGTAGAGGTCATGGCTCCTGTGGAGGTTCCCGGGGAGGGAGTCCCAGGTATGTGTGGCCAGGTGGGAGAACAATGTCCTGTATGCTGGAGTACGGTGGATGTGAAGAACGGTGGCCAGGGCAAGGTTGGATGCACGGAGATGGCCCAACGGGATCTAGGATGACAGACGTACAAGGGGTTGGGGTTGTGGACTGCCTCCTGAGTGTGGGTGGGGAGTGTGGAGGTCATCCTGCAGCAGACAGTGATCCATTGCAGCTATCTATGGTGGACGGTGAGGTGGCTGGGGCACAGGGTGTTGAATCTGAGGTGTGCAGATGCACCCTGGAAGTTGACCAGTTTCCTGGGAGTTTGGATGTACTTGCTCCGTAGAGGGCAGGGCAGTATTTGACACGGATGTTGTCATGGACCTGGGGGATGGTCTGTCTTTTCTTGGAGTGGATCTATCTGTGGATCATGTGCATAATGCGTTGCAGCATGAGGTACAGATGGTGTGGACTAGCATGGCATATGTGAGCGAGCCAAACATGATGCACACCATCTTGTGTGTGTGGCCACTGGGTGCTTGTGCAGGGCTCTTGCGTGTGGGACACAGGCACTTGACCCAGCTGGAAGGGGACAATCCTCAGATGATCACCTCAGTCCTGTACAAGTCCAGCCTCAGGTGGCTCGTGTTCAGCCATTCATCAATGGATCTCATGCATACTCTAATGATGGAACTGCCAATGTCTGTGTCTTTGTTGAGGGTGAGGAGCACCTGGCTGTCAATGGCATACGAGCTGATGATGAGGTGTTGTGCGCATGTGATGGTGGAGAGGGGGGTCCTGGACATTCTGTAGATTGACATGCTGAGAGATGATACCTGTGCCATGTCCCAGACGATGACACCATACTACATGCTGAAGCCTTGAGTCCCACTCCCATGCCCTTGCTGGGCTACTGAGCCTGTGGGGAGTATTAGGGACGTGACCTGGTTGGTGTGACAGGGCCTGGAAGGCGGGGCAGCGCTGTGTAGGCAGTTGGAGTTGCACACTCAGCATGCAAAGGTGTCGTGTGTGTGCCCAGGGTATGTCTGACAGCAGGCGTTAGATGTGCGGATGGACATAGCTCGGAGTGTGGCTGATACATCAGACTGTAGTGTGATGTGGGTTATGCAAGGACAGGATGGTGGTGCAATGTGCACCTTGCATGTGCTGATGGTCCAGCCTTTGGCACCGCGTGGCGGCAACAGTGGCATAGACAAGCTGAGGACAGCCAAATGAATGGGTGGAGGGAGGAAGTGAGGAGCATCTTGGAGGCGTGTGTGTTGCCAAATCTGGATACTCTGTGGGCCCTTGCTGCAGGGGCCGCAGCAGCAGGCGGCATCTCCTTGCAAAATGACAAAATTTGCACACATAGCCTAGGATGTCAGAAGGACAACTGCAACAGGTGCGTGTATAAAGTAAAGAGTGTCCAGTGTCACATGGCACACCCAGAGACAATGCATGCACAATCACCAAAGAAGCATGACACCGGATCAGGAAACTGAAGGCCGACCTGCGCACAGGAGACACACCCTCAGCAGCTGTTGATGGCCCATTGTGTGGACCAACATGCCAAAATACATACACAACCATGTACTTCATGCCCAATAGGGAGCCTAATCCATGAGCAACTGCATGCATGTTGCTAAACTACACATGGACTCCTATGCATAATCTTCCACAACTATGCCAGATATGCCGCATGCAAAGTGGCAAGAGACCTGCATTGACAGAGATGAGGCACCTTGGAATGTGATGAACACCTTTATTACTCAGCCTCACACTAAGGGAAATGCATCAATTGGAACAGACTCACAGGTCATTTGGCTGACCATGTGTGACCTACACTGGACACCCCCTTCAACACACAGATGTGTAAATCCTACTGAGCTGGCACACAAGTGAAGGGGTTGAGCCTAACACCCCTTGCTGCACACGGAGAATCTACAATTCCCCATTGAGCCTCATATGGGGATGTCCCACACTATGTCCACCATTAGCATCCCGTATGTTCCTGAGGGACGTGATACACACATTGATGCCTTCATCAGAATCCACAAACCATTACAGATGACTGTCAGGAAGGGTGACTATCAATTCATGGGAGCCATGCAACACGTCATGTGGCCCATGGTGAGTCGACATGTATGCATGGTAACACAACATGCACAGGAGCAGTCCCCACATATCACAAACACGTACCACCCACAAAATGCCTTGCTGCCCTCCTTACCCCAAATTAATTTTCACCATGTTTGTGCATGTAACTCTGATCCAGCACACGCTGCAATACTCATGAGGAATAGCAGGAGGGCAATGATGACATGAGCAGACGACAGCCGCAAGAACCTGTGGAGGCCAGACACACAACAAGTCAGCGAAGAGCTAGTAATCCTGAGACATGTACATGTACTCTACAGGAATGATGTTGTCACCATGCCCTTAATAAATTTAGTGTCCCAGCTAATATGTGTGGAATGACATCATCACTTGAATGACACATCAGAACACACCTCCAAGTCACTTAGCACACAGTCAGCTCGACACACACATTGTAACACATGCCACACAAGGCTCAAAGCGTGCACACTCAGACACAGGGACTTACCATCATGAGAAGAAGTTGCGGATAAGCTGACTCCGGATGTCCTCATCCTCATCCATCAGCTATGGTCAATTGAAACCTGCCGGTGGCAAAAAAATGTAGGGCTGCCATCACCTTCATCTTGGGGGTCAGAGCTGTAGGATACCTGTGTTGTGGTTGGAGGTGTGGTGCAAGCCGGCGGGTCAAGTCCTCTATCAACTCTTGCGAGAAGCAGTATCTGCATATGCAGTCATGTTCACGCATGGCATCCAGGTCTGGCATTCGTCTGGGGAGAGGCGGTGCCCTGCAGAGATTTGGAAGGAATAACGAAGAGCGAGTACATTACCACACCAATGTCACTGAGGTGAGCACATGTTCAACAGCTAATACACATCTGCTTAATACAGAGTCTGTGCTGTGCAATACATCCAGGACACGTGGGCCAGCCAGGTGATACTCCTACGAAGAGCCAGCCACAATAGTTGCATGGCAATGTTGACGTGACATGCCATTAAAATAGTTGTGGGCCAGTGTAAGTGACAAGCCAGACACATTACATGAGTGACAGACATACACATATCAGCATTTGAAGGATGTCATCTCATACAGACAGCTGGAGGGAGTCTAGACGCACAGGTCACATGTCATCTGGAAAAGGACAGATAACACACATTTCCATGAAGGGGTCCATGTCAAAAACTGATGACACAGAAATTGAGAGAACGCAGATATTGCCTCATGTCAGGAAGTCATCTTCGAACCATCATGACACATGTAACGTGTGAGTCCACATGTGGCATGGTGTGCATTATATGTGTGTCATGCACATATGCACACAGACACATGTTGGATGCTGCAACAGCAGATGTAGTTGACGGAACACCAACGGAAAGCTCATGGGAACACATGACACACACATGACATAGTCACATCGTGGCACGCTGGGAGTCACATGTCAGGTGTAATTATCCGTGTACCTGGCATCAGGGGACAGTTGCGGGTGTTGCTGACTGTGCCATACCAGTGATGCAGTGCTTGACACGTGTGTCGTACATGCACACATGTGCAAAGTGTGAAGGGAAAGTGTGCCACGTAGTGCCCCATCACACATGACATGTGTTAACAGCTCATCACACATCTATTGTGCCACAACATGAGGAGACATGTGCCACATCCCTGCCTGACACACCTAGGCCCTGCACATGAAGGACTGCACTGACAATGACTTGATGTACAGCCTTGTGCGAGTCTGACACCTCCATTCCTTTCGTGTGTGCCTCCTATCAGCAGTGTAAGCTGTGAAACGCAGTACACACGCTCTGAGGGCGTGTGTAGGGCCCGTACTCACACGCGAGTACCTGCCGTACATGCGTGAGTACGTGCCTATCACTATAGTTGTGTTACTGTAGGTCCGAGTGATACGGCACGTACTCACGCGTGTACGGCCCTTACACGCGTGAGTACGTGCCGTATCACTAGGCCCTACGGTACCCCCAACTATAGTGATAGGCACGTACTCACGCGTGTACGGCCCGTACACGTGTGAGTACGTGCCGTATCACTAGTCCCTACGGTACCCCCAACTATAGTGATAGGCACGTACTCACGCGTGTACGGGCCGTAGACGCGTGAGTACGTGCCTATCACTATAGTTGGGGGTACCGTAGGGCCTAGTGATACGGCACGTACTCACGCGTGTACGGGCCGTACACACGTGAGAACGTGCCTATCACTATAGTTGGGGGTACCGTAGGGCCTAGTGATACGGCACGTACTCATGCGTGTATGGGCCGTATATGCGTGAGTACGTGCCGTATCACTCGGACCTGCAGTAACACGACTATAGTGATAGGCACGAACTCACGCGTGTACGGGCCGTACAAGCGTGAGTACGTGCCGTATCACTAGGCCCTATGGTACCCCCAACTATAGTGATAGGAACGTACTCACGCGTGTATGGCCCGTACACGCGTGAGTACGTGCCGTATCACTAGGTCCTACGGTACCCCCAACTATAGTGATAGGCACGTACTCACGCGTGTACGGGCCGTAGACGCATGAGTACATGCCTATCACTATAGTTGGGGATACCATAGGGCCTAGTGATACGGCACGTACTCACGCGTGTACGGGCCATAGACGCGTGAGTACGTGCCTATCACTATAGTTGGGAGTACCGTAGAGCCTAGTGATACGGCACGTACTCGCGCGTGTACGGGTCGTACACGCGTGAGTACGTGCCTATCACTATAGTTGGGGGTACCGTAGGGCCTAGTGATACGGCACGTACTCACGTGTGTACGGGCCGTAGATGCGTGAGTACGTGTCTATCACTATAGTTGGGGGTACCGTAGGGCCTAGTGATACGGCACGTACTCACGCGTGTACGGCCCGTAAACGCGTGAGTACGTGCCTATCACCAGGCCCTATGGTACCCCCAACTATAGTGATAGGCACGTACTCACGCGTGTACGGGCCGTACACACGTGAGTACGTGCTCTATAACTCAGACCTACAGTAACACAACTATAGTGATAGGCACGTACTCACGCATGTACGGGCCGTACACGCGTGAGTACGTGCCTATCACTTTAGTTGGGGGTACCGTAGGGCCTAGTGATACGGCACATACTCACGCGTGTACGGCCCGTACACGCGTGAGTACGTGCCTATCACTATAGTTGGGGGTACCGTAGGGCCTAGTGATCGCCCGTATCACTGTAGTGATGGTGCCCTAGGGGTACGTGTGAAACGCGCCGTACCTGTGTGGGGATTTAAGAATTACAATGGGGACACATGAGGGACAAGTATTAGGGCCTAAATGCATGCTGGTTGTCATGGATACCGAGTTTCAAGTTCAAAATTTTACATCATGTGGTCTGGAAAAAGCAGTTGGCCACATTATACATTGTTGCAAAGTGGTTGTTGACTTGACATGATGCTGCAAAATTGAAAGATGCAAAGATTGTGACTGGCGTATGTTTAAAGGGATTGGAGGAAACGTAGGATGCAAATGAGTCTGACCAATCACTCTGTACTCTTGTTAATGAAATAGGCCAGCAAGGCAGATATAAGGCAGGCAGAACCCATAAGAGGGCACTTGCCTGCACAACATGTCAGTCGATACCACTTCTGCTGTATTGTCTCCCTCTGGCACCATGTCAAGGACTGTGGAGAGGACCCAGCCTTTCACCCAGGAGGAGAACGAGGCCCTGCTGGATGTGATCCTCCCACGGTACCCCATGCTGTATGGTCGACCAGGGGAGCAGGTGAGTGCTGACTCCACTACCTTTGCCTGTGCACCTTTATTGTGTCTGTCACTTCTGGCATTGTGGCCAGGTGTGACAGACATGCAATGTTGGTTGGAGTGGGTCCCGGGGGGGGGGGGGGGGTGGCTTATGTCTCTCATGCAGGGCTTGATGTAGTTCATGTTTGCACTCCTCACTTGCATTGTGCTTACTGTGACATTCACTGCATAGTGCATGGCACATTCCGCCAGCCTAATCCTCTTGGGCATTCTTGTTCTATTGTCCTGCGGTGATTCAGTGGTCACCCCGGTGTGACAGGTGACTGCACCCACAGATGTGTGTGAGAGTTGAGTGGAGCTGTGGTGAGAGTGGTGAGAGTGTCCAAATGATGTGTACGCCCCCTGGACATTGATGTGTGTGAATGTTTCTTGTCATGTGGTTGAGTGTCTATGTGGAGTGTTGCACCACAGCTGCATGGAGGAGGCAACTGCTCAATCCATCTGATGTGTGAAGTAAGCCGTGCTGTGTGTCTGACTTGCTGAGCTAGCCCCACACCTGTGACCCCCCCTGGCAAATGGCACATGTGCAGAGTGAGGTTTGCATCCGCTGTTGCCAATGGCAGGTGATTGATGTGTGCCTGTGTGTGTCTGTGTACTCTGCTGAGGTTTCGTCAGTGGCCTGGGGCATGTGACTGCTTTGCGGTGCAGTCCATCAGCCTTGTGTTGCTTGGGATGCACAGTGTGTGCCATGATCAGGGATTGTTTCGAACCCCTCATGCCACCTGTGTACTTACTATGCCATGTAGTGCATTGGTGCGTCCCCAGTGGAAAAAGTCCCTATGACTAAGGTGCTATTACTTGCCAGCATACTATGCCCTGTTAAAAAAATCTAAGATGTTCAAATGTGTGTCTCTGTGACATGGTGAAGGTGTAGTGATGTTGTCCCACTCTGTCATCCACACAGGTATCCCCCTACCACAAGGGGAAGATCTGGAAGGATGCCGTCAAGGCCGTGCAATCGGTGGAGGGTCGCAGTCGGTGCCTGCCACAAGTGAGGAAGAGATGGCAGGACATCCGGTGCTGGACCCGGAGGATCGCCTGGGTCATGCTCAAGGACTCACCTCCTCGCAAGCATGGCAGGCGCCGGCACCTGACCCACCAGATGCGGCGTGTCCTGGCGGTGGTCTTCCCTGACCTGGATAGGCGGATACAGGAGTTACAGCGGCAGGAAGGGGGTAGGTACATGTGTGTTTGTTGTGTGTCACCAGCTTTTGGAGCTGCTCAGTCGCCTGGATACACTGCCAGGCTATATATGTGCAGTGCATATCCTGTACCCCAAAGTCAACCTGTGCTGTTCTTCCTCCCTTCCCCTCCTTGACATGTGTTACCTGGTCTGTGTGTTATCACTATTGCACATGGTCATCTAGGCTGCCAGTTTATCAAGGTGCACACTGCTTTCAGCATCATGTGTGGGGGTGGTCTGCCTGTGCCCTGTCCTGTTCAGTCATTTGGGGTTGCATAATTGTTGGCAATGATGCTGAGTCCCAACATAGGAGTGTGAGGGTTCAAATGAACAGACTTGCTGCATGCATTACCAATGTTGTGGCCTCAGACATGATTTGCATGAGTGGGATATATGCATAGTGCCGGGACGGTTGCTCCTGTAACAGTCAGCTCATTCCAGGACCATGGAGCAGTGTGCCCACTACAGTCCCCTGACACAGCCTGCCCTCCTACTCATGTGTGTCATCCAACACTGTGCACATTCACTGTGGGTTCATCATGGCTCTGCCTCTGTGGCATTGTTCCCTGGCCTAGGTAGTAGTTTTCACATGTGTGATACATTTGCCCACCGGACAGGGATACACCAGTTTGCTTGTGCATACTCACACTGGGCAGTGCCTGTGTGGCTATTCACAACAATCTGTTAATGTTTGTTTGTGACCAATATGTTTTGGCAGCCCTACAAGGTGATGTTGTGTTAATGAAGCTCGTTTTCAAGCACAGTTATTGTAACCCTGAATAAGAGGTTTCACTTCTTGATCGGTATCAGTCACATTGACTCAGGTATGGGTGGGTGTGTGCGGGAGGGGCGTACATGTTCAACCCTGATGTTTCATTGCCAGTTCTGGCTTGTGTGTGATGATTCGCAGTACAGAAAGTCATCATGCAGTGCCCCCGTGATGTTGGCCAGTGCTTAATGTTCGTGCTTCATTGCCTGTGTCAGTTTTGACAATCATGTATCCTGCTTGTACATCTTTGTCACCTGTGTGTGGTTCAGATGCTACACAGTTGTGACTTTGTGTGCTGACATCTGTGGGTACACTCTGGCTTGCCATGAGGGGGAACCCACAGTACAGCTAGGCTTTTTTGCTAAACAATTGCAAGCCCATTAGCTTATGCATTGTCCTGGGTGTGGACATGTGTGCCACTCCAGATGACAGTCAGTAGGTCATATGTGTAGCCAACTGTGTGATCAGGTGACGGATAGCCATGTGACAAATGACATTATTCAAGTTGCTACTCAGAGAAAATGTCCATTGGCACTCACTACACCTGTCAACATGTCTCAATGTTTCATATGCTTGACCTTGTTGTTTGGTTGTGAAGGACAATGATGTGCCTGCATGACAGATGTCTCCCAAGGAAGTGCACAAGACACCACCTTTACACTTTCCAGGGACACGCTGGCACATTTTAAAGTATGGCACAGTTTGAACAAAACTTGTTTGGAGTTCATACATATACATGTTCCCACAGTGTGCTAGCATTTTGGGTTAGTCCTTGGTTGTTGCTGATACCAACTTACGAGTGTCAAGTCATCCAGACCACCCTGGTGCCATGTATATGTACTTACTGATACGCCATTTCTGCCTAACAGTGGCTGATTTGAATGAGTCTGGCAGCTCAGACATTGACTGTGTACATGTAGTTTGGTGTGCACCTCCTTGTGTGACTTCTGCTATACAGACACATGTGTGTTGTGTTCACAGAGTGCCACATTCACACATGCTAGACATGTCCATTGTGTCAAGGGTTGTGATTCTCCAGGAGTCACAATGTATTTCTTTGGGGTGTCAAAAGTACTCACAGGTCTCTGAGTGTGGGGACACCTTCTGCATTGGCATGTGGTATTTGGCCTTGGTTGCGACAATACTGTTTGTTTCACAGTGAACAAGAGGTGGCATGCCTTCATAGTCTTGCTGTGCTCAACTGATCCCAGACACTAGCTTCTCATGATCTTGTGATTTCAAGTTATTTGCTGTTGTGTCCTAATTTTCATTGTTTCCAAGTGGCATGGTGGGTCAACCAACTGGGGAGTGCAGGGCTTACATATGTGGGGAGTATCCTAGTTACTCATGATGCCTTTCCTGATATGCACTGTTGCCTATTTTGTTTGGACTCATGTGTCAGATGTATACAGGTGACTGATTTTTTCCTGTCTCTTCACCTTGCCCACAGCATCATCGGAGGACACCGAGGGAGACACCGGCACGGACGTGGAGGAGGGATTGAGCAGTGGTGCCACCACTGCTGAGGAGTCGGTGGAATCTAGTGGCACGGAGGGCGAGGGGAGTGAGGCGGAGGACCTGCCCAGTACCAACACTGACTACGAGGCAGACGGGTCCGAGGCTGAGCTCCCAGAGGAGGCGGAGGCTGCTCCCACAGCTGAAAGCAGCAGTACATCTCTCGCCGCCCCCTCCATTCTCATCACCGCCCTCCCACTTGCTCGGGTCCCTTCTGTCCGTGCTAGGCCACACCGTGTCTCCTTTGTGCCAGGCACCGCACCCCCTGCCCCTGTCCCCCCTGCTGCCCTCACTGCCGAGTCTGTGGACATTCAGCGGCAGTTGCAAGTTGGGCAGACATCGATCCTGACTGTCCTCCATGGCCACACCAGACTGCTGACCCAGATGGTGTCGTACATGGAGGGCATGTCATCAGCGATGTCTGACCAACGGATGTTGCTGAGGTCCCTGGACTCGTCACTGACGGCAGTAGCAAGTCACCTGCAGTGCTGCATCCCCCCCATACCCCTGCACCATCCACAAGTCCCACACCAATGCCTGTCCCAAGCACACCAAGATATCCACACACACGCACCCCACCAGACAGAAGCAGCACACCACCACGTAAGGGCAAGCGCACACCTCCTGACACGCACACTCAGGGGGAAGCAGGCACACCCACTGGGTCTGGGGCACACAGGCAGGCACGTGGCCACAGTCCTCGTCCACATGACTCACTCCCCAGTCCCTCCGATGTCACTCCCCTTGGCTCCCCTGCCCCAGATTCGGAGAAGGAGGCCTACTTTGCTGGGCTGGGCCTCAGCCCCACTAGTTCACCTGGACGCAAACGGTCAAGGCACTCCACGGGTAGGGGAGTTAAGTCCCCCAGCCCGTCCACCACCTCCCCCAGTAGCGCTGCAACCCATCCCTCTGACCCCCCCACCTCCTTGGGGCCTGTTGTTTCTCCGGGTGCAAGGGAGATGCTTGAAGAACTGGCAGAAGCGTGCAGCGCCGAGCTTGCCTCCACCTTTGGCGCTGCCCCACCCCCTGTGGTGGAGTCGTCCGTCCTTGCACCCACCACACCTACCCTTCCCCCTCCTGTCCCTGCGGTGCCTGGTCCTTCCCCACATGATGCCCCCCCCTCAGTCGACGACACAGTCTTGTGATGTGCAGGCAAGCTAGGGGAGACGCATGGCCATGTGTCCCCCCCAAGGACTGCTGATATGGACTGGCCATTGGCCTTTGTGAATAGTCTCGTTTACACATTATTATTTTCATGCTGAATAAAGCATTTTCTTTTCTTTGGAAAAGTCTTGCATTTCAGGTATTGATGTTGATGCTGATGCTACAGGAGTTGGGGTTGTGGGCATGTGTTATGTTTCAGGGAAATGTTGTAGTCTGCTGCTCATGGGGTGGAACCTGGTATCTGCGTGCCATCACAAGGTCTCTGCAAAGATTCTTTGTCATGTATGCTCTTTGTGTTTGGAGACATTGTCCCAAGGAGTGTTCCTTCCTCTGTGGCACCTGACATCTCCCCTGCAGAGAGTTGCACAATTGTTGTGTTGCCCTGTGTCTACATTTCCTTTCTTGGTGATGGATCCCTTCAACTCTGGCCATGCCTGCTCAGCAATGTGTCCGGCTGCATCGTCTGTGCCATATAGAGTATTTTGCCATGCCTTCATGGATAAATTGTCCCTTTTCCGCACAATGCATGTGTGTAATCCCAGCCTAGTACACATATGGTACTTGTTCTGCTGGGTATTTGAACACCTGACTCACAATTGTGGCCATTGTATCTGTGGGAACTCCACCCTATTCCTTCCATGACAGACAACATCTTGGTGGCTAGCCCAGCACCTGAACATTCCTATCAGCCCTGGGATGTGCGTGACAGTGTGTGTTCTCTTTGGCTCTCTTAGTTTATTAGGCAGTGACATGACTATACAGTCTTGTGGCATGATCTCAATGTGTGTATTGTGCTGCATCTGCCAGGGGTGGGTATGCATGTGTTATTTGTCCTCACACCCACATGTGGTGTGTCATGCAGTGGGGGAAAGACATCCATCCTCCTGGGAGTGGGACACTGCTGTCAGTGATGTGTTGTTATGGCACTATCATCATTGTCTAAAGTGAGGGATACGTACATTCACCCATGGAGTTGTGGTCATCTGATAATGATGTACACCCCCATGTCTCTGTCCACTGCTGGGAGTCCTCTGCACCCACCCCCATGTCTCTGTCCGCTGCTGGGAGTCCTCTGCACCCACCCCCATGTCTCTGTCCACTGCTGGGAGTGATGGGCACCCACCCCTCACATGTCCCTGTCCACTGGTGGGAGTCCTCTGCACCCACCCCCATGTCTCTGTCCACTGCTGGGAGTCCTCTGCACCCACCCCCATGTCTCTGTCCACTGCTGGGAGTCCTCTGCACCCACCCCCATGTCTCTGTTCACTGCTGGGTGTCCTCTGCACCCACCCCCATGTCTCTGTCCACTGCTGGGAGTCTTCTGCACCCACCCCCATGTCTCTGTCCACTGCTGGGAGTGATGGGCACCCACCCCTCACATGTCCCTGTCCACTGCTGGGAGTCCTCTGCACCCACCCCCATGTCTCTGTCCACTGCTGGGAGTCCTCTGTACCCACCCCCATGTCTGTGTCCACTGCTGGGAGTCCTCTGCACCCACCCCCATTTCTCTGTCCACTGCTGGGAGTCCTCTGCACCCACCCCCATGTCTCTGTCCACTGCGGGGAGTCCTCTGCACCCACCCCCATTTCTCTGTCCACTGCTGGGAGTCCTCTGCACCCACCCCCATGTCTCTGTCCACTGCGGGGAGTCCTCTGCACCCACCCCCATGTCTCTGTCCACTGCTGGGAGTCCTCTGCACCCACCCCCATATGTCTGTCCACTGCTGGGAGTGATATGCACCCACCCCTCACATGTCCCTGTCCACTGCTGGTATTCCTCTGCAACCACCCACCCACCCACCCACCCACTTGCGCCCTTGCTCTGGTACACTGCTGTCCTGGGCATACACCACCCCCAATTTACAGCTGATGTGCTGCACCAAGCCATACACCTACATCCGTGGCGTGTGTACGCCTTGTATCCATCATGTAATGGGGCTGTAGGGGTACGCGTGGTACGGCCCGTACCCACGCTCTGGGGAGTGTGGGTACGGGCCGTACCACCATTGTGGCGGTGACATAGGGGTACGCGTGGTACGGCCCGTACCCACGCTCTGGGGGGCGTGGGTACGGTCCGTACCACCATTGTAGTGGTGATGTAGGGGTATGCGTGTACGGACCGTACCCACGCTCTGGGGGGAGTGGGTACGGGTCGTACACGCGTACCCCTACATCACCACTACAATGGTGGTACGGACCGTACCCATGCTCTGGGGGACGTGGGTACCGTCCGTACCACCATTGTAGTGGTGATGTAGGGGTATGCGTGTACGGACCGTACCCACGCTCTGGGGGGAGTGGGTACGGGTCGTACACGCGTACCCCTACATCACCACTACAATGGTGGTACGGACCGTACCCACGCTCTGAGGGGCGTGGGTACGTCCCGTACCACCATTGTGGTGGTGACGGGTACGCGTCCACGTCCACTTCCGTTGTGGCGGGACGTGGGATTGGTGGACACGCCCCCCCGAAGTGACCAGACCATGGAGGTAATTAATGTGCAGGATTTATTAGTATTTTGTGGGGTGTGGGTTATGTTTCCTGCCCCTTGCACCCCTCCTGGGGGTTGTTCTGACCTTCTGCGGCGTCTGCGTCGGTTTCTGAACACAAGGTCGTAGGCTATGAGGGCCGGGATGACGCGTAGATTGGGGTCCATCGCTGTCTGTCGCGTACAGGTGCTCCTTGTTCGCGTCGTCATCAATTTCCCGGCAGTTTTTGGCTCCCGTAAAAAATGCTACGTGCGGAGTGACGTCGACACGAATCGTACTTGCTGGTCCGTAAAACGCTGCCTGACTCCGTCCGGACGTCGCGTATGCGCCGTCCAGAATCAGATTTGTATGTATTTTTTTGCTGGTCGGTGTTTTTTACGACTCGTACGGAAATGGTATTTCTGTGCGAATCGTTCTTACGAGTTTGTAATGTGTTTTTCCCGGGTACGAGTCGGACGGAGAAACGCTCCGTACGACCATTTGTTCCCGGGTTTTACAGGATCGGAATCGGCACCATAATGTTAAATCAGGCAGATTCCTGCCTTGTCCCTTTAATGCAGAGCAGCAAGGTGGCTTGCTGCACCTGCCAAAAATTGAAGAAGCATCCAGAGGTTCATGCATTGCTTTGCCCCCAGACCTCGCAATAATTTCTGTAAAGCCATTTCCAGGATCATTCCCTGTCTGCTGTACCTCCCCATGGACTCAGGGGAGTAACACAGGACCCCACAGCCCCCGTGGTGCGGGGGGAACCCAAGCTGCAGGGGCCCCCCTCAGCACAGTACTCAGGAATGAGAGCTCTGGATTAAATCCGAAGTGTGGGCCCCCCTGTGTACCTTGCAAGGGGGCCCCCTGAATCTTCGTTATGCCACTGCATGGACAGGGAGCTTCTTCTCTACTTAGGGCTACATCAAAAGTCTCATTTTAGAGGTTAGAATGTTGATACCACAGATTACCTACTGTGCACAATGGAGCTAAACATACATGTTTATATTTACTCATGTCTAGCTCTACTCATAGACCTAGGAGAAATGCTCCCCTTTATTTGTTATTCACATTTCTGAGGGGAGATTTACCCCCATCTGTAGACATAAAAGTTTTCACCCTAGAGCAGAATTTAAGAGTGTAAAATTATTACAAGTAACTTTTCACCTGTTGGTGGAGATCTCTGTCACCAGGGTGATTTTCCTATGGGAAAATATAGTGAAATAAAAAAAAGTTTATTTAAAAAAAAATATATATATATATTTGAATGTATAATATAAATGTAAAATAATTTATTATGTATTAGTAACCTGAAATGTCATTGCACAATAAATTAAATGTGCATTAAATAAAATAATTTAAATATATTAAATTAATTGAATATATCAAGGTTTAAACAATTATTTAAAAAAATAATTACTCATCTACACTCTTCAGTTTCATTTTTACTTATTTCTTTAGGAGATCGATTATATATATTTATTATGTATACATGTAGTTAATTTAATTCTTTTTACGTTTTTTAAAAGCTGAAAATAATATTTTCTTAATTAGGTTTGCCATTCATTTTTTTAAACCAAGTACATAATGAGGGATTATAATTTTTGTCACTGAAAATACATGGTTGGGCATGTGTGGTGCTTCACATGGCTACGTGTGGTGCTTCACTTACTCCAATGCTAGGCTGGAGTACATTAGAGCCTCTTTTGCCAATTACAATTGCCTTATTATTTTGTGTGTGTGATTGTTGTATTAATATGTCCGAACAAAACCCCTCCTTACAGTTCCCTGAACCGCATATATATATCAGTAATTCTTTCCCGTTTCCATACCACTCCCCTGGGTCCCTCCCACATTTACTACAAAGTAGTATACTTACATGTGCAGATATCTCTGCCACAGTGGAGATCTCAACACAGAATAGAGAGGCGGTGGTGCACATTTCTGAACTTGGGCTTGTCAATTGTAGTTTGTATTATGTGAGCATTACTACTGTAGTACTACTTGCCGTACCACAACATGCAGTTTGCGAATCACGCTCAATGTATTCACAAATAAAACCTTAGCAAGTAAAAGGACAACAAGGACAACAATCCTATACCTTCAATGTGTGGCCCATTTTAACCCAATTCAGTGATATTTAGAGTTATGCAGACATACTGAAAGAGGCAACACTAAGGTACTTTCCAAAGTTTTTCATTTATCTCAGTTTATGATTGACTTGGCATCTATAAAAAAATACTCCTACCATTGCTATTTAGTCATCTATTTAAGTATTTGATTAATTTAGCAGACATTCTGTGAAAGATAGAAATGGCATAGAGGAAGGTGTTGAGTCAGATAAAGGAATTATGGAAGCAGGTAAAATGTCAGGAGAAAACAATTGAGGACAAAATCGGGAGTAGTGAATACCTGCCCAGGAAGCCCTTGTGCATAAATCTGTCATAAGATAGAGGGGCACAAAATAACCAACATGAGAACAAGCACAGACACTAAGGGCGTCATTTATGGCATGTTGGCGTAGGACAGCGCATCAAGGCACCTTGCTGCACTGCTTTACGCCAAAGTGAAAGAGCAGGTATGCACAGTAATTAAGCAATATGGTGCATTCCTGTCCTTTCTGCCTGTGCTGGTGGCATTTTGCCAGCCCAGGGCCAATGTAGGCACCCTTCCAAAGGTAGGATTGTTGTTTTTCAGGAAGGGGCACCTTCCTGCACAAAAACAATCCTACAAGGCTCTTTCCTCTTTCCATGTGTGCTGCAAAATGCAGCACACATGGAAAGAGGAAAAAATGAGGAGAAATAAACATATTGCTCCTTGTTACACCTCACCTTGGGAGGCGTTCAGAATTGACGCTTCCCCAGGTTCACATCACTTTGTAAATCTGGGGCAGCATCAAATTCCATGGGTGTTGCTAGGGAAAACCCACTGCAACCCCAATGGAATGACACCAGGGTGCAGAGTAAGGCCATGCAGAGATTTGCGCTGCGTTGCCTTACTCATGATTTATGTGGCCACTCAAAGCCACGCAAGGTGGCTTTGTGTGGATTCATAAATCAAAATGAGAGCCCTGAGTCATGCATGTACCACTTGCAAACCTGATGCAGGGCTCTCTCAAATAAGCTCCTAAGTTTCTGAAAAGTGGGGCTCACATTTCTAAAAGAAAGTCACCATATATGAAAAACAATGTATATTTGAATATTGGTTAACTATTCAATTTTTACAAAGCAAACTATTAAGCAAATACATGTGCCTGACACTGAGTTAGTGACTAAGACCACCACAGGACAAACTGAAGATGTTGGTCTATCATCGATATCACGTAAAAACAGTTCACACATATCATCTGGACAGCATATCCTCAAGGAGATAGATTATGTGGAGCAAACTCCAAAAGGCAAAGAGATCAATAAATAAGAGAAACAAAACGTTAGGGAAAAATGGGATATACATTTCTGTTCAACTTCATCTCCTCTACTCGAAGCTAAACATGATAATTCAGCAACAATGCCTCCACAAGTTACAGATCCAAAAAAACATTGAAACCTAAAAACAAATAGGACTCCAAATTCTCCATCAGCAACAAAAAAAGATCAAGACAAACAAAATTATGACATAGTTATAACAAAAACAAACATAACTTTCAATTTCTTACTGTAAACTCTAGGGGCTGATTTAGAGTTTGGCAGGAGGAGGTAAATCTGTAAGAATGGTGGAGTACTTTGCTCCTGCCATACCAAGGGTCCTCTGCCTGCCATATTTAGAGGTGTCCACCAGTGCTACGGAGAACTCTAAACACTGGTAGCAACCGCCACCCGGGTGTTGCCTATCATTGTATTAAGAGTTTGATTGACTGTACTGTCAGGATGACAGTACCATGTACCATCCGTCAAATGTTCAACATGTTTTTATCTTTCTCAAAAACAAAACAAACCCCAAAGTGAAATTTGTTTTGGGAAAAACAAAAACTAATGACCCCCACACCATGGAAGTTTTCTCCTGATCCAGCGCAAAATCGGGGATAAAGAAAGGCAAATTTACAACTATCCTCTCTGCGTCGCAGACCCGACGTCACACTAGCTCATTCACACATGCATTCATTGGTGGGGCCCATAACACCAACACTCGTACGTCTCCACTCAGGAGTCTGCACACAGGAGGGATGATAAAATCAAGCGCTGGACATATGGGGGAGTACCTTATTACCTATAGGGAAGAAAAGTTATTTTACAGAATATACATTAGCATCACCACCTATAGAATTCTAACCTTAAACATCAAGGTACTCCACCACTTGGTCGATGGATCAATTAGTTGGACTAGGTGATGGTGATTTAGAACCAGCTAAAACACATTTAAGACTCAGAATCCTCTACCCTCTTCATTGAAAAACCACAAACTCGTAATTTCTGTTAATCAAATATTTGTTTATCTAAATATTGTTTGCAATCAATATTAGCATTTTGGTCAATCAAAGTTTAGAATTTTGTTCAATCAGCACAAATCTCATGACATTTATATTTATCTATACTTGCTATCTGGATTTTTCCTAATTCATTTGGCTCTGCATTACCGAATTTATCCGTTAAATTGTCCAAATAAAGCAGGCCAAAGCTCAAAGTCCGAAAGTTCTTTGCTCAGCACGTTACAGTCCCAAAGATCTCCAAAGGACCAGAAATCGTGCAAGCATCTGTCATCGCCTGTGGGGTCGATAGGGGTGTGCAGTCACCGAAAACCGCAGGATGCCTCGAATGCCCCTCCCTATTCTACTACCCTTTTTAAAATGAAATTCGGGATAACATGAAACATTCTTAGGCTAAGAAGGAAGATGATTGGCTAATTGTAAACGTCCGATTTTTACCTCACTCGAGGTTCTCATGGAGGTTGCTAGTTCACTTCCTCTGTCCATGTTGCCCTTATGCATCAATGTAAAAGTTTTGCTTGTATGTCCCAATTGTTCATTTAGACCAGATCTTAATGACTGAAGTTTGGCAGTCCTCCATGTTCCTATCCTTGACCAGGAACACTGTGCCTTGAGGTCACTTGGAGGTCTACGGAGCCATCCGAGTCTGCGCAGTAGGCATCGCGCTCACAAGACGGTGGCCACTTCTGAACTCCATTTTGGATGCCATGATTTGGTAGGCCCAAATGCCAACTTAAGCGAAACAAACACAAAAGAGTAATTAATATAAAGAAATGAAGATTCTAATGTTAAACCCTCACTAATCCCTTTATGTTTTAGTATTTTCCTAGCTTTTAGCGACATTTAAAGCAATAAAACTCACCCTTACGGTCCAAAACGGGAATGCAAACATCACAAAAGCAACATAAATCATGCGATATCCTATTACCACATGTACTACTATTAATATGCGTACATAATTTAGTTATTAGAGTTATTCTGCCATGCAAATAGCAATAAGTCCCACGTGTAATTGGTGTGTAATAAAAATGCAAATAGTTGATTAATATAACACAGCAAACCGTTAGTCAAATTATAATATAAGTAGGTTATATAATTAGTATTTTCATGTAAAATAGAGGAGGTATACAACATTTTGCTTTACCTGCTCCATCACTCCCATGGGGAAGGGGGGTTATTTAATGATTTTATTGTGCCTTATGGCAGTCAAGTGGCCAAGAGTAAAAACTGGCCACTTGACTGCCCACTCTACATCGGATGGGAGGTAAAATGGCCAAACCTCTGACTGTCCATACTCAGTTGGGCCGTTGGTGAAGTATGTCAGCGATAGAGATGGAGTAGTGTCTGTAGTTGACATTTGTAAGGATTACCCATCTTTAAATCAGATGGTCAGAACTTCAGTTTGGCAGAGAGGGTACTCTGTCACCATTGCGATGGAGTATCCTCTCCACCAAACTCTAATTCAGCCCTAGGTTTCTAATTTCAACATGTACGCAGGCAGACAACAGTTACTTTAACCAAGTTGATGGAGTCTAGAAATTCTGAACGACATCTAAATAGAGATAGCGATAAAGGAAAAATAGAGCAAGATTAATTAATTTCCAACACCTCCTCAATACAACACACAATCCATCGAACAACATCAAAGTAGAGGCAATTTCATATAACAAGAGCCAAATAGTGGATAGTCCACACAACCAAAACAAAAAGGTTCCTATCATAAATGCCAATAATCTAACAGTTTATTTGATCCCCAAAATACATCGAAGATAATTGCACGACTTCTTAAATCATGGGAATATATGAAAATGTTTAAAATCTATTACCCAACCCAATGACTTCTCCAATGAGTCAGTAGTGAAGGGGGAATTTCTGCCCACACAAACAGGCGAAAAAAATTAAACTATGAAAATGACACTGAGTATGCATGAAGAACTTCAAAAACTTATAGCTAACAGACGTATTTTTGAAAACTGAGGTATTTCATAGTATTATCGGCAACCAGAACAACATCCTTTAATCTTTACTCAGACTGGAAACATTTTGGAAGACAAGAATCATATCAACAGACACCAAATCCTAACCACTAGAGACATAAAAGGTTATGGGGAAACCAATTCACATAACAGGCAACACAAACAAACAAACATCCTTAGCACAGCAAAAGGATCAGAAAAAAATAATACACTTGACATTGAACTTTAGAAATCAGCTTTGTTAATAAAAAAAAAGCTCAGCAAAAAAAGACTGGTCGTGTTGCCAGCATCTCTGCAAAAAATTGAATGTTTGAAGGAAGGACTTCACAAACATCTAGACAAACAATAAGCTTCTAACATCCTGCCATGCAGTAAAGACTTTGAGATAATCAATCAATTAAAAATATGCTCCTAGAATATAAAAGTAAGGGTGTTACTAAATAACCATGAGGTTGCAATATCACTTGTTTCAAACTTTGACATAATATGCTTACAAGAAACCTAGAAAATGAACACAACAAGAATCCCAGTTTTTGATACTTTGAGAACCTGGCAATAAGCACATTATGAAAAGGTAGAACATCAGGAGTTTGGCAACCTTGGTAGCACCAAGGCTTCAATTGAAACTGGAAAACATCAACACAGTTCTATTTAGGTTATTATCAATCAAAGTGAATCTTAAAAAAAAGGTGTGATTATACTTCTTTCTAATTTGAAACCTATATTAGCTACCAGGAGGCCAAAAAAAAGAAACATAAAATTGTCCAACTAACTAAATTGCTATATTCAGGGCAACAAACCAGGTGTCATAATAGTAACAGGAGATTTTAATCTCAATCCTATGTTTTAAGGCCCTGAGAATATTATACATTTTGAACAAAAGCAGTTTTGGAACATACAAGTTATTCAACCTTGCCACAGACAAGGGATCCTCAGGGGGATACATTAATACAACCAATATCTAATATGAACCTAAAAGTAATTAATGGGTACTCAGCCAACTATCCACTCATATTAATTACACATATTGCGAAAACAAAGAAAGTGGTATTACCCTCCATAGTATTTGATAACTGCTTTTCCATTTAAAATACACCATCAGCTAAAAAGCGTCCAACTACAGCAAAATATGTCTTTGCCGTCAAGTGACCTTGTCATTCAATCTATGAACCCTCTAGGGGCCATTGCAGGAACACCAAATTAATACAAATTAAATGGTCTTCAACCACAGGATTAAAATTAGAAAAATGGAGATCAATTACAGCTCCAAACGTTCTGTCGTTCTTGAAGTTAAAGACTGGGAAAAAAGCTTCATGTGACCAACTGCTATGGGACAAATCCATTGATGATTTAAAGGTTCATATTCTACACAAAAGCAAAAATAATTTTCTTATAACAAAAAATAATTTTAAAAAAGCATAGTACACATTGGATATTTGAAACAGGAAGTGAGAACTCACACATATAGCTAGAAAGAAAAAACTGGTAGTTAACAATGCCAACTTTATTCTAGAATTAGGATTGCTTCAACAACGACATAAAAATCAATTTGATAAACAAACCGTACATACAAAGATCAACATTGGCTAGATATTTATAAAGCATATACAACTAGGAACCCCAGGGACTTCTGGATCCATGTTAAGAAAACATCAGACACAAATATAATTTGGAGGAGTAATAGTGTAATGGCAACATTATGAACCAGGTTGGTAAGCTCACTATATATGCAAGGTGAAAAGATTAAATAGTTATCTATTAGGAAGAGGTGTGGCGCTGCGGCCAGGGCAACTGACTCCGGAATCTGGGGATCACGGTTCAATCCCCGGCACCGGGGGCAGATTAGCCCAGCACCATGTGACTCTGGGCAACAGCTTGCTTAATCTTCCCGACAGCCCCCAGTGCCTAGAGACCCTTACGGGTGATTGTTCGTGCTTTACAAATGTGGATTATTATATTATTATAATAAAAACATTAAAAAATGTTGTACATCCATTTCTCAAGTAGGACTCAATCCACCTTGCACCAACACAACTAGCCAAGTAATTAAGACTCTAGAAAAATGGAATGGTCAACTGTAAAGAGGGTATCCAAAATCATAAACAAAAGCAAAACATTATACAGCATAGGGGCCAAAGGGGATACCCTTTGCCGTTTTCGAATCTAAATACATGTATTGGCTTGAAACACTCAGAAAACCTTATGAGAGATGCTGTAACACTGGATCCATTCCACTTTCATTGCAAGGAACACATCTAGTTTCATTTTACAAGGCAATAAAGAAGATCCAGCCAATTATAGACCAATTACTCTATTGGATATATAGTTAAAATATTGTGTGTCACATTTACGAGGAGATCTGAAAACATGTGCAGAAGAAAAGGATATGCTTCCATAGTTCCAGGCAGGCTTCCCAACAAATTGCTGAACACTAGACAACATCATAACAATCAGCTTGTTAGAACACTAAGCAATTAGAACTTATAGCAAAGTATATGCTTGCTTTGTGTATTTTAAAAAAGTGTTTGATTACCTCAATAGACATCTAATTTGGGCTAAACTCAGCAAATGGAGAATTCCAGACACAATGTATGCCATCAGGAGCCTATCTTCAAATGATCGAGTCTAAGTTAAATTAGTAGACAACATCTCCCTGACTAATAAAATAACGGAACATTAATGGCTAAAGCAAGCTTGTTTTCTAGTGCCCTTCCTTTCTAATCTTGATTTTGCTGATATTGAGGCCGCAATAATCGACTCAAGAGCCTGTCCACTGAAGCTAAAAGGTCATCACTTAAACATAATATAATTTGCTGATGATATGGTACTTGTAAGTTGTGCTTGAATTGGTGTTTAGACCACAATAAAAAATCTTCACCCCTATTGCACACAAAATCAATGACAGATTAATGTTGAAAAAACAAAGGCTCTATCACTTGGCCCAAATATGGATAAGGATATAAATGGGAATATAGTGGGGCATATGATTAAAATTGTCAATACTTAGACATACCTTGGCATTGCTCAAAATAAGAAAGGTGCTCACAAAGCACATCTACATGTAATGAAAAGCAAAGTGACATTGTTAAGACCTGTGCGATTAAAATTGTCCAAAAACAATAATGGTCCATCTTTTTCACAGATTCTAAAGGCCATAAATGCCAAGTATATGCCATCTTTAACCTATGGCTTTGAAGCTTTTCCAGATAAAATGAATTCAGGGTTTTGTAGTGAGCCCAGCATCACACATGGCCAACCACTAGCACTAAAGCACCCTCCAATAGAAAATATTGGAGGGGGGGAACTTAACCCCTTCCATGCTCATAACGGAATGGTTCCGTCATGAGCACAAGTTCCAGTGTGCTCATGACGGAACCATTCCGTCATGAGCACACTTTCAAAAAATCCTTCTGCTTTAAACAGCAGAGGGATTTCCCTTTTTTTTTGCTTTGGGAGGTGAGGAAGAGCTTCCCCAACCTCCGAAAGCATGGTTTGTGTTTTCATTGCAATGACGATCGTGTGTCTGGCACGCTGCCGTCATTGCAATGAAAACGAAACTCAAACGTACTTTCAGTTTCACAGTTTCGGTGCTTGTGGGGCTATCTCAGCCACGAGCACTGAAAAACATGGGAGAGGTATCGTTGGAAATGGGAGAATCTCACCTTTCCATTGGTACCCTTCCCTAGTGGATCTCTGCTTGGGGATTGCCCCAGGAGGGCGATCCCCAAGCAGGGATCCACCCACTAGCCACCAAGGAAGGGGAAGAGGTCCCTTGGGCAAGGGTCTTTGCTCCTCCAATACAATTTTGCCAGACAGCCTTTCTGGGGGCAGAATCAATCAATCAATCAATCGTGGAATTTATATTGCGCACTACTCACCCGGAAGGGTCCCAAGGCCCTGGGGGTGGGGGTCTGCTACTGCTCGAACAGCCAGGTCTTGAGCTTTTTCCTGAAGGCGAGGTGGTCCTGGGTCAGCCGCAGGTGGACGGGCAGGGAGTTCCATGTCTTGGCCGCCAGGTAGGAGAAGGATCTTCCTCCGGCGGTGGCTCTCTGGACGCGAGGGACGACGGCGAGGGTGAGATTCGCGGATCGTAGCTGGCGGGTGGGCGTGTAGAAGGTCAGGCGGTCGTTGAGGTACCTTGGGCCCAGGTCGTGGAGGGATTTGTGTGCGTGGGTGAGGAGTCTGAACGTGATCCTCTTGTTGACCGGGAGCCAGTGCAGGCCTGTCAGGTGGCTTGAGATGTGGCTGCGTCGTGGGACGTCCAGGATGAGTCGGGCGGAGGCGTTCTGGATACGCTGAAGTCTCTTCTGAAGCTTGGCTGTTGTACCGGCGTAGAGGGTGTTTCCGTAGTCTAGCCTGCTGGTGACGAGGGCCTGGGTGACCGTCTTCCTGGTCTCGGTCGGGATCCATCGGAAGATCTTGCGGAGCATGCGGAGGGTGTGGAAGCAAGATGAGGAGACGGCGTTGACTTGTCTGGTCATCGATAGGGAGGAGTCCAGGATGACGCCCAAGTTGCGTGCGTGGTCCGTTGGCTTGGGTGCGGTGCCCAGGGCCGGGGGCCACCAGGAGTCATCCCATGCGGAGGGTGACGGTCCCAGGATGAGGACTTCCGTCTTGTCCGTGTTCAATTTCAGGCGGCTGATGTTCATCCATTCGGCGACGTCTCTCATTCCTCCGTGTAGGCTGGCTTTGGCGGTGTCGGGGCTTTGGTGAGTGAGAGAATCAGCTGGGTGTCATCAGCGTAGGAAATGATGTTGAGGTTGTGTTGGCGTGCGATGGCAGCGAGGGGTTTCATGTAGATGTTGAAGAGAGTGGGGCTGAGCGACGATC
The DNA here is from genome assembly GCF_964204655.1 of Triturus cristatus. NCBI lineage: Eukaryota > Metazoa > Chordata > Amphibia > Caudata > Salamandridae > Triturus > Triturus cristatus. The sequence continues at coordinate 967,960,390 of NC_140581.1, forward strand.
CTTGCGGGACTCCGCAGATGACTTCGGTTGCCTCAGAGCGGAACGGAGGGAGGCGTACTCTCTGAGTTCTGCCGGAGAGATATGAGATGATCCAGTCCAGAGCCTTCCCTTGGATGCCGGTGTCGTTGAGACGTTGGACTAGGGTGCGGTGGCAGACAGTGTCAAATGCTGCGGAGAGGTCTTTGGAGGATGAGTGCCGCTGTTTCACCGTTGTCGAGCAGGGCTCGGATGTCGTCGGTGGCTGCGATGAGGGCGGTCTCGGTGCTGTGGTTGGCTCTGAATCCGAACTGCGATGGGTCGAGGGATCCGTTCGTCTCGAGGAAGGCGGCCAGCTGCTTGTTGACGACCTTCTCGATGACTTTGGCGGGGTAAGGCAGGAGCGAGATGGGGCGGAAGTTTTTGAGGTCGGTCGGGTCCGCTGTTGGTTTCTTCAGCAGGGCGCTGAGCTCGGCATGCTTCCAGCTCTCCGGGAAGGTTGCTGTGTCGAAGGAGGTGTTGATGATGTCTCGGAGGTGGGGTGCGATGGTAGAGGCGGCCTTGTTGAAGACATGGTGGGGGCACGGGTCGGTCGGGGATCCGGAGTGGATGGTGTTCATCATGCGTGTCGTTTCTTCGGGGGTCACCTCGGTCCATGTTTGGAGGATGGCGGCGGGGTGCGTAGGTTCGACCGATGGGTGCGGGGGTGGAGCGCCGAAACTGTTGTGGATGTCGGCGATCTTTCGGTGGAAGTACGAGGCGAGGGAGTCGCAGAGGTCCTGTGAGGGAGTGATGTCGTTGTTGCCGGTGCTGGGGTTGGAGAACTCCTTGACGATGTTGAAGAGCTCCTTGCTGTCAGAAGCCCCCAATCTGCCCCCCTGGGGGGGCAAAAAGCACCCTAGACGCCATGGATTTTTAATAGGCCAGGGGTGGGCCTGCCCAGAATGGGCATGCTAATGCCCCCACCCTACCCCCCTCAATAAGGAACAAGACTTTCTGCCCCCCCCAGGAGGCAGATGGGGGCAATAGCCCCAGATCTGTCCCCCAGGTGGTCAGAAAGCCCACTAGGCCCCAGGGATTTTTGTATATATATAAATATGCGTAGGGGTCGGGGCTGCCCAGAATGGGCATGCCAATGCCCCCACCCCAAATGTTTATTTACAGTCTTTCTGTCCCCCCAGGAGGCAGATGAGGGCAGTAGCCCCTGATCTGCCTCCCTGGGGGGCAGAAAGCCCACTAGGTACCAGGCATTTATTTTTATACGTAGGGGTGGGGGCTGCCCAGAATGGGCATGCCAATGCCACCGCCCTCAAAACATTACCACAAACTTTGTGCCCCCCCCCGGAAGGCATATGGGGCAATAGCTCCTTATCTGCCCCCTATCGGCAGAATACCACTAGGCACCAGGGGTATATTTTTTTCAAAATTCAGGGTTGGGGGCTGCCCAGAATGGGTAAGCCAATGTCCCTACCCCTCAAAAAAAAGATGCCACAGTCGTTATGCCCCCCAGGAGGCAGATGGGGGCTGTAGCCCCTAATCTGCCCCCTGGGGGGCAGAGAGCCCACTAGGCACCAACGATTATGCAGGCTTTTTTATACGTATTCCTCATGGACGCCACTGTCCCTCCTGAGTGGAAACAGGCTAAACTCCTCCCTTTGCTGAAAAAGCCCTCACTCAACCCTGTTACCCCAGCTAGTTAACGTGCAATTTCACTTCTTCCAGCGGTAGCTAAGGTGTGTGAAAATGCTGTGCATAAACAGCTCTCGGAGTTTGTTGAGAGCTCTGGCGCTCTCCACCCTGCCCAATCGGGCTCTAAGGTCTACCATAGCACTGAGACGGCCCTAGTGGAGGTGTCGGAGGCTATTAGAGAGTGCCTGGATGCTGGCGGCAGAGCGGTTCTGGTTCTCCTAGACCTCTGCCGCATTTGACACCGTGCCACATCGCCAACTTTTGGGACGGTTGTCTCATATTGGCATCTGTGGCCAGGCGTGGGAATGGATTAAATCTTTTTTAGCCAATGGAATGCAGCAAGTTTGGCTGCCGCCCTTCGCCTCATCCCTGCGAAGCCTGTCTACAGGGGTTCCTCAGGGCTCAACATTGAGCCCTCTTTTGTTAAATGTTTATATGACACCCCTTATCTATTTGGCGGAGGAGCTGGGTGCCAAGATCATAGCTTATGCTGATGATACCCAGCTCCTCTTCATGTGGAAGAAAACTGATCTCTCCCCAGTGATTGCCAAAAATTGTTTGGCAGGAGTGTTTAGTGGCTAGCCCAGGCCCAATTAAAATGTAATGAAGAAAAATCAGAGGTGCTTCTTTATGGATCCTTCCCCCCCCCCCCCATTTTAGAGAAGACATCTGGCCGGTGGGCTACCCCTTGCCTAAATCTATGGGAAGCCCAGCAAAAAATTTGGGGGTATGGTTCTGTGAGGAATTGAGATTTTTGCCCCAGATCAACAGGCTGGCTAGTGTGTGCTTTGGCACACTGAAACGCCTTAAAAAGTTTCTTCTACTTTTGCCTAGAATGGCTAAAGAAATGGTGACCCGTGCCCTCATTCTCTCACGCCCGGACTACGCTAATGCCTTATACATCGGTCCACTGGCATTTCAGATAAGAAAACTGCAGATTGTCCAGAATGCGGCGGCCAGAGCCTTACTGGATATGCCAGGAAGGTCCAGTGCGAGCCAGCTTCTTTGAGATCTGCACTGGCTTCCGGTCGACCAACGCATACTGTTTAAGGGTCTCACGTTGGTCAATGGTGCACTTTACAAGTCTGGACCTCAGTATCTTAGAAGTTGGTTCACGTTTTATGTGCCGCCCCGACAGCTACGTTCTACTGGCCAATGCCTTGCCCTGACTCCCAGGTATCGCATGGCTAGAATGGGAGGCAGCTCCCTCTCTGTCAGAGCAGTCATGGCCTGGAATGCCCTATCCTTTGAACTGCGGAACACCGGCCCCCAATTTACCCCCTCCCCAGGGCAGCAGAAAGCCCACTAGGCACAGACTTTTTTTCGGAATGTGCCTACATATGGTCCTAGTGCAGCTGGCACCCAAGGAAACCTAGCAAACCTATAAATCTTTTAAAACTAGACACCCAGGGGAATATAGGATGGGGTGACTTGTCTGACTCTCACCAGTTTCTGTTACCCAGAATCCCTTGCAAACCTCAAACTTTGCACAAAAAACACATTTTCCTCACATTTCTGTGATGGAAAGTTCTGGAATCTGCCGGGATCCACAAAATTCCACCCACCCCCACATCCCCCAGAGTCTTCCGATGAAAATGGTACCGCACTTGTGTGGGTAGGCCTAGTGCCCGCAACAGGAAAAGGCCCAAAATGCAAGTGGGCACACCACATTTTCACAGTGAAAACTGACCCTTTTTTACAAAGTGCCTAGCTGTAGATTTTGAACCATAGCTCTGCCAGCACCTAGGGAAACCTAGCAAACCTATACATTTTTGAAAAGTAGACACCAAGGGGAATCCAGGATGGGGGGACTTGTCTGGCTCTCAACAGGTTCTGTTACCCAGAATCCTTTTCAAAGCTCGCACTTGCCGCCGCCTCGAAAAGGCCTGTGTCAGAGCTCACCTTCAGCTTCTCGCTGATTACTGTTGTCTTGCACAGGAACAGAAGTCGCTAGCTTCCCAACTCCACCTACCAACCACTACCAACCACTCGGCGCCAACTGATTAGTGAGGGGGAAGGGGGAAAGTGGATAAAATAATAAAAAATAAGAAGAGACTGGTTCTGGACCTTGTGGTTTCCTATCTGGAATTCTTCTTCTGCTTTTGGTCTGCTACTGAAGACTCCTAAAGGTAACTAAACACACAACAATTTATTATTTCTCCCTCTCTACTCTATCGTATCTTTTTCCTTTCTTTTCTCTTGTGTTCACTACCTACCCAGAATCCTGAACTCTGAATTCTTCTTTTCTTGTTATTGCTGTTGCTACTTATCTGTAAAACATGTATCTATTAGTCAACCTTTTCAATCTTTTATGTGTTATGCTTCTACTCTTTCTCTTTTTAAAACCTAACAGTAGTTTTAATTTAGTGGTAGCTTTCTCTTCACTCTCGTAGTTTTTTCTTTATTCTGCTTTTTCTTTTATATTCTAAGCTGTCGTCTTTTTGATAATCTCTTCCTATGTTTTCTCTCCTCAGGTTATCACTGTGTTGGGTTAACTCAGGTGAGTCTATCTCGTTTCTTCTCTAGTTTACTTTTCTTAGTCTGTTTGTTGTCTTTTCATCTCTCTAGGCCTTTTCACAATATTCATAAATGTTCTCTTTTAGGACTCTGAATGCTTATCGCTGCTCACGACAGTAAGTCTTTAATTATTATTAGCGGTTCTTCATCACTAAACATTATTTGACATTAATGTGCCTGTAAATTCTTCCTATAATTCACTTAGCTTTCTACTTGTTCTTTTTCAGGGCGCGCCTGAAGTCTTCACTCGTTTTCTGAAGAGACGAGGTGACTCCGTACTCGACTCCCGTAAGTTGTCCTTCTCGGATTCCAAGCGTCTTCCTTTCTTCTTCGGTAAGTATCGGATTCTTGTCTAAGAGTGGTTCACCAAGGGTTGCTCTCAAGAAAAACTTCTACTCTAAAAGAATTCACTTCAAACTGGGAACACTCGCAGAACCTGACTTCTCTGAGGGAATGTCTTTGTGAAGTGCGCAATACTTCAGGCGTGCGCGCGTCACACAGTCTCTCTGAATTTCCTAACAGCTAGACCGCAGACCCCAGCGCCTTAGCGGCCATCTTGGAATTGCGGGCATGCCACCAACTCGACCATTAAAGCTTATTCCACACCGAAGCGCCTCTTGAACTTAATCCCTTGCGCTTCGTCTTGGAACTCACGTTAGGGATCCTGACAGTACCCCCCACCAAGGATGGTCCTCCCACTCTGGGCTTGGTTGGATTGCGCTGATAGAAAAGTCTTACTAGTCTAGGAGCATGAACATCTGAATCTAATTCCCAAGACCGCTCCTCAGGACCGTAGCCTTTCCAATCTACCAAATAATACAGTTTTCCTCTAACTAATTTTGAGTCCAGAATTTCTTTTACCTCGAACTCCACTCCTGTATCTAGCTGAATTGGTTTTGGAACTAATTCCTTTCTCAAATTAGGAACTGCCTTCTTCAAAAGGGAAACATGAAACACAGGGTGTATCTTGAATTTGGAGGGCAGGGTCAATTTATAAGTCACTGGATTAATCTGCTCTGCAATAGGGTAAGGACCAATAAATTGTGGCTGGAATTTTCGGTTCCCTTTTAGTCGTAATTTTTTTGTATTCAACCAGACTTTATCTCCAATTTCTAGTGGAGGAGGTATCTTTCTTTTCTTATCTGCGTACTTCTTATATTTCTCCTTAGCCTGTTCGAGATTCTTTGATGCTAATTCATGTACTGAATTTAAATGAGTCACCAAATCCTTGACTGCTGGGACTGAGAGCTCCACATCTTGTACTACTGAATTTGGATGTCTACCATAATTTAAGTAGAACGGAGAATACCCAGTGGACACATTCTTCGCGTTATTATGAGCAAATTCTGCTGTCCACAAGTAGTCCTGCCATTCTCCATCCTGTTTCAGCGAGAACAACCGTAAATATTGCTCCAATTCCTGGTTCACTCTTTCTGTTTGTCCATCCGTCTCCGGATGGAAACTGGTGGAGAAACGGGTTTCTAATCCTAAACGTTTCATAAAGGCCTTCCAGAAATGTGAGACAAATTGGGTTCCCCGGTCAGATATTATGACCTTGGGTATTCTGTGTAACCTGACAATCTGTGTACTAAAATGACTTGCTAACTGTTTCGCTGCAGGGATTCCTTTTAAGGCCAAAAAATGTGTCATCTTCGTGTCTGCATCTACTATTACTAATATTGTATTTGTCCCATGACAGGATGGTAAGTCTGTAATTAAGTCTAGGGTATTTGTATGCCAAGGATGAGGAGGAATGGGCAGAGGTTGCAATAGCCCCTGGGGAGCGTGCCATTCTGATTTTCCCTGAGCGCATATCTCACAAGTCTTTACATACTGTTCAATGTCCTTACTCATCAGTGGCCACCAATATTTTCTTTTGATTAAATCTGCCGTCTTGAACTCTCCCTTGTGCCCAGCCAACAAGTGATCATGACATTCCTGTAGGGCTTGTTCCTGGAAAGCAGTAGTCGGCAAATACAAAGCACCTTCTTTAAATGGTAATTCATCTCGAACTTCTCTCCCAGGCTCTAGTTGCGCCCACTTCTGCATTTCTTCTGGGGTTAGAGCTTGCTTTACTTTTTCTTTAAAGTTCAGTATGTCTGCGGCGCAGACAATCTTGGCTTCTGGAATTATCACTTGAGCATTTTGTGGTCTTCTTTCTTCTCCGGTTTCCAACCTGGACAAGGCATCCGCCTTTCCATTCTGTGCACCCGGCCGATAAGTTATCACGAAATCATAATCAGCAAAATACAGTGACCAACGAAGTTGGCGAGGTGTCAAGGTTCTGGCTGACTTCAGGAATTTTAAGTTACGATGATCTGTGTAAACTGTTACCACATGGTGGGCTCCCATTAGATAATGTCTCCACTCCTTGAAGGCGTCTTTTATTGCCAACAACTCTTTTTCTGTAATTGTATAATTAATTTCAGCTGGTGTCTACTTCCTAGAACGAAAAAGCAACCGGGTGTAATTGGCCAGTTTCCTTATTCCTTTGAGAGAGAACCCCTCCAATCGCTAGGTCCGAGGCATCAGTCTCTACATAAAAGGGCTCCATCGGATCGGCATGAAGGAGAATGGGTGCCGTGGTGAACTCAATCTTCAAATCCTTAAAGGCTTGCTCTGCTTCTTCCGACCATTCGAATCGTGCCCCTTTCTTCAGTAGTCGAGTCAAAGGTAGTATTCGTCGAGAGAATTCTCCAATAAATCTCCGATAAAAATTTGCAAACCCAATAAACGCTTGGACTTCCTTGACACTAGTGGGTGACTTCCATTCTTGTACTGCTTGAATTTTCCGTTTGTCCATATGAATTCCTGTTGGCGAAATCACGAAGCCCAAAAATTCTACCTGTGAAACTCCAAAGGCACATTTCTCCAACTTGACAAATAATTTATTCTCTCGCAGTTTTTGTAAAACTCCTCGAACTTGTGTTTGATGCTCCTGCGTATCCTTTGAATAAATCAGTATGTCGTCAATATACACAATTACACATTGATCAATAAATTCACTGAGTACATCATTTATAAAGTGTTGAAACGCTGCAGGTGCATTACACAACCCATAGGGCATAACCTGGTATTCAAATAGCCCCAAGCGAGTCCTGAAGGCCGTCTTCCACTCGTCTCCCTCTCTAACTCGAATAAGGTGATACGCTCCTCTTAAATCCAACTTCGTGAATATCTGTGCTCCTTTGATCTGGTCCAATAAAACGGAGATCAGAGGAAGAGGATACCTGTTCTTCTTTGTTATTCGGGTGATGGCTCTATAGTCAATTCAATTCAATTCATATAGTCTTTATTTCGATAAAATTTCATCAAGAAAGACATTTTACAGACATAAAATTTAAAATACAATACAATATCATTAAAAGCAGAAGAAAACATAAACCATAAAACACTGAAAAGGAAGAGGAAGGTCACAGCATCATACCAGGCAACTATTAAGACTTATTGCGGATAATCCAAACTCAGCCAAGGAATTTAGCCACAGCGATTACAACGCACTCACTAGTGTCGAATCGCAGAATGTTAAGTGCTACAAAACCCTGCCGGGTGCCCATATTCTGGCAGAGAGGTTTGAGCCATTTAGCCCGAGGTGCAACGTAGGCCGGGCAGGCAAAGAATATGTGGCCGACAGAATCAACACAGTCCGAGCACCACCTACAGGTATCACGAGAGCCACCCTTCCATTTTTTAGTGAATGAGTTAGTGGGTAGGGAGCCTACCCTGAATTGGTGGTATAGTTTCCTGTCGCTAGGCCTGGTGATGATATCCCAATACTCTTCGAAAACAGGAGTTTGTTTAAATCCAAAAAACTTGCCAGTCAGGGACTCAGGGGAAGCAGATAAAATGTGTTTTTGGGAAATCATAGACCAATAGAGGGTCTTAAAACTTTGTTTCGGGGGAAAGGAACTGTTAGCTGGATCAGACCAGAGGGAACCTAAGCCCATAGAGTCCAATAAAAGACTAACATGTTTACACCAGGGAAGGTCACCCGCCCCCAAAATACAACGAACATCCATAAAAGCTTTGGCAAAAGAAGCCAATTCAGGAACTGTCCATAGCCTCCTCCAATAAGCCAGAGGTTTAAACCTGGCAACGTCATCAAACGAACAACAACCAAGGTCCAAAAAAAGTGGTTTCACTGGCGTTGAGCTGGGGAGTCCCGTTAACTTTCTGAAAAATTTGTTTTGGGCTTTAACCAGGGAAGAGAGATCTGTATGACCCCATAATTCAGCACCGTATAAAATTGCTGAATTAATTCTGGCTTCAAAAATTTTGATAGGAGGACCTATCATTTTTGCCTGGGATTGTTTTTGTTCCTTGATCAGACAGCCCGATAGTTGAGCAAATTTAAGAGTACATCATTTATAAAGTGTTGAAACACTGCAGGTGCATTACACAACCCATAGGGCATAACCTGGTATTCAAATAGCCCCAAGCGAGTCCTGAAGGCCGTCTTCCACTCGTCTCCCTCTCTAACTCGAATAAGGTGATACGCTCCTCTTAAATCCAACTTCGTGAATATCTGTGCTCCTTTGATCTGGTCCAATAAGACGGAGATCAGAGGAAGAGGATACCTGTTCTTCTTTGGTATTCGGTTGATGGCTCTATAGTCAATACACATTCTCAACTCTCCCTGCTCCTTCTTAGGCACAAAAAATAGTGGCGAGGACACTGGAGATTGGGATGGACGTATAAATCCATTGGCCAGGTACTTGTCGATGTATTCTCTCAGGTGATGATTCTCTTATTCGGTTAAGGCGTACACTCGACTGCAAGGCAAATTCGCCCCTGGCTCTAGGTTTATCTTGCAGTCGTAAACACGATGAGGCGGCAGTTGCTCCGCTTCCTGTTCGTTGAAAACGTCCTCGAAATCCTGATATTCTGGTGGTATTGATTGCGTCTTTATTACGCACACAGAAACTTCTGCTGAGCATAAGGCGTGAGCCGGGTTCAGTTTACTTGTTTTCTTGAAAGCTCCAAAACAGTTCTCTCTGCAATATGCTGAGTTAATTTCAATTGTTCTGTCATTCCAATTAATTGAAGGATTGTGCTCCGTGAGGCATGGAAGCCCCAATATAAGTTGAAATTGAGGGGCATCAATTAAATTAAAGTGTAAAGCTTCTCTATGCCCATTCTCTTGAATCAGCTCCACTAATTCTGTGTGACTTGTGATAGGCCCTGAGGATAGATTGGTACCATCAATCGCTCTAACTGGTTCACTTCTATCCTTGGCGATTGCTTGCAGCCCAATTTTTGCCGCAAATTTCAGATCACAGAAATTACCTGTGGCTCCTAAGTCCACCATCACCGTTACTCCTTTCATAGTTTCTGATCTGAACCGGATTGTCACAGATAGAATCAAATGGGGGGAAGACGACTGTAAAGTATTCGCCAACCGATGTTCCTGGGGAGTTGATTTTAGATTCGCATCCACCTGCACAACTCCTTCTACAGGTGGTGCTGTGAGTTTTCCTTCGGCTTAAATGAACTCTTTGGCTTTTTTGGACAATTCCGCACAAAATGCCCACTAGATCCACAGTACATATATAAATTGCTGACTCGCCTTTTCTCCTTTTCTTCTTTAGTAAGCGGACCCCGTATGGTTCCTATTTGCATAGGTTCAGATCCTGAGATTCCTTCTGTGCCCCTTCCTGCTTCAGCTTTCGCTCTGTCGAAACGCGGAACAGTACTTCTGTATTCTCGTCTTCTCTCTCCCCTTCGCTCTCCCTGACGGAAATCCAATTCTAGTACCAGGTCTATTAAGGTGGAAATTTCAGTTGGACGGTTCGGTATTTGAGCCAACGCATCCTTTAGTTCATCTCGCAGGCCTCGATAGAATATTGCTGTCCTCTTGTTCTCCAGCCAATCTGTTTCCATTACTAGTTTATTGAACTGAGCAAGATAAGCCACTAAGTCTCTATTTCCCTGCTTCAGCTCCAATAGTTCGTTATCTACAGCTTGAGAAATCCGGCTTCGGTCAAAAATTCTCAGAAATTCTTTCTTGAACTCATCAAAATTCTGCAATAATGGATCATCTCGCGAAACTATCGGCATCGACCATGCCGCGGCATCTCCACTTAGATATGACAAAATGAAGGCTACCTTAGATTGCGCATCAGGAAAAATAGAAGGGCGACACAGGAAATGAAGTGAGCACTGTGTAATAAACACCTGCGCCTTTTGTGGGTCCCCACTAAATCTCTCAGGCGCTGCCAACGGTATCACTGGCGATAAGGAATGTATTACTTGTGTTGCCAGCTTATTTGTGTCTCCCATAGATGTGGTGGGACCCTCCCTTCCGGCTGAATACGGTTGCCTTATTCTCTGTGCTAAATCTGCAGTCTCTTTCCTAGAATTCATAACCTCCTGCCTTAGGCTTTGATTCTCTTCTTTAACTCCTACCAGTTCCTTTTGTATCGCCTCTAGGACCGACCCTAAGGTCTGTAAATGTATTCCTTCAACCATTTCTTTTCTGTTCGGGTGCAAGATTTAGGACGTGGGCACTTCACTCTGTCAGAGCTCATCTTCAGCTTCTCGCTGATTACTGTTGTCTTGCACAGGAACAGAAGTCGCTAGCTTCCCAACTCCACCTACCAACCACTCGGCCCCAAGATATGCTTTGGCGCCAACTGATTAGTGAGGGGGAAGGGGGAAAGTGGATAAAATAATAAACAATAAGAAGAGACTTGTTCTGGACCTTCTGGTTTCCTATCTGGAATTCTTCTTCTGCTTTCGGTCTGCTACTGAAGACTCCTAAAGGTAACTAAACACACAACAATTTATTATTTCTCCCTCTCTACTCTATCGTATCTTTTTCCTTTCTTTTCTCTTGTGTTCGCTACCTACCCAGAATCCTGAACTCTGTGCTGCTCTTCCTGTTAGACTGACTTCTTCTTTTCTTGTTATTGCTGTTGCTACTTATCTGTAAAACATGTATCTATTAGTCAACCTTTTCAATCTTTTATGTGTTATGCTTCTACTCTTTCTCTTTTTAAAACCTACCAGTAGTTTTAATTTAGTGGTAGCTTTCTCTTTCCTCTCGTAGTTTTTTCTTTATTCTCCTTTTTCTTTTATATTCTAAGCTGTCGTCTTTTTGATAATCTCTTCCTGTGTTTTCTCTCCTCAGGTTATCACTGTGTTGGGTTAACTCAGGTGAGTCTATCTCGTTTCTTCTCTAGTTTACTTTTCTTAGTCTGTTTGTTGTCTTTTCATCTCTCTAGGCCTTTTCACAATATTCATAAATGTTCTCTTTTTCTCTTACAGGACTCTGAACGCTTATCGCTGCTCACGACAGTAAGTCTTTAATTATTATTAGCGGTTCTTCATCACTAAACATTATTTGACATTAATGTGCCTGTAAATTCTTCCTATAATTCACTTAGCTTTCTACTTGTTCTTTTTCAGAGCGCGGCTGAAGTCTTCACTCGTTTTCTGAAGAGACGAGGTGACTCCGTACTCGACTCCCGTAAGTTATCCTTCTCGGATTCCAAGCATCTTCCTTTCTTCTTCGGTAAGTATCGGATTCTTGTCTAAGAGTGGTTCACCAAGGGTTGCTCTCAAGAAAAACTTCTACTCTAAAAGAATTCACTTCAAACTGGGAACACTCGCGGAACCTGACTTCTCTGAGGGAATGTCTTAGTGAAGTGCGCAATACTTCAGGCGTGCGCGCGTCACACAGTCTCTCTGAATTTCCTAACAACTAGACCGCAGACCCCAGCGCCTTAGCGGCCATCTTGGAATTGCGGGCATGCCACCAACTCGACCATTGAAGCTTATTCCACACCGAAGCGCCTCTTGAACTTAATCCCTTGTGCTTCGTCTTGGAACTTACGTTAGGGATCCTGACAGTACCCCCCACCAAGGATGGTCCTCCCACTCTGGGCTTGGTTGGATTGCGCTGATAGAAAAGTCTTACTAGTCTAGGAGCATGAACATCTGAATCTAATTCCCAAGACCGCTCCTCAGGACCGTAGCCTTTCCAATCTACCAAATAATACAGTTTTCCTCTAACTAATTTTGAGTCCAGAATTTCTTTTACCTCGAACTCCACTCCTGTATCTAGCTGAATTGGTTTTGGAACTAATTCCTTTCTCAAATTAGGAACTGCCTTCTTCAAAAGGGAAACATGAAACACAGGGTGTATCTTGAATTTGGAGGGCAGGGTCAATTTATAAGTCACTGGATTAATCTGCTCTGCAATAGGGTAAGGACCAATAAATTGTGGCTGGAATTTTCGGTTCCCTTTTAGTCGTAATTTTTTTGTATTCAACCAGACTTTATCTCCAATTTCTAGTGGAGGAGGTATCTTTCTTTTCTTATCTGCGTACTTCTTATATTTCTCCTTAGCCTGTTCGAGATTCTTTGATGCTAATTCATGTACTGAATTTAAATGAGTCACCAAATCCTTGACTGCTGGGACTGAGAGCTCCACATCTTGTACTACTGAATTTGGATGTCTACCATAATTTAAGTAGAACGGAGAATACCCAGTGGACACATTCTTCGCGTTATTATGAGCAAATTCTGCTGTCCACAAGTAGTCCTGCCATTCTCCATCCTGTTTCAGCGAGAACAACCGTAAATATTGCTCCAATTCCTGGTTCACTCTTTCTGTTTGTCCATCCGTCTCCGGATGGAAACTGGTGGAAAAACGGGTTTCTAATCCTAAACGTTTCATAAAGGCCTTCCAGAAATGTGAGACAAATTGGGTTCCCCGGTCAGATATTATGACCTTGGGTATTCTGTGTAACCTGACAATCTGTGTACTAAAATGACTTGCTAACTGTTTCGCTGCAGGGATTCCTTTTAAGGCCAAAAAATGTGTCATCTTCGTGTCTGCATCTACTATTACTAATATTGTATTTGTCCCATGACAGGATGGTAAGTCTGTAATTAAGTCTAGGGTATTTGTATGCCAAGGATGAGGAGGAATGGGCAGAGGTTGCAATAGCCCCTGGGGAGCGTGCCATTCTGATTTTCCCTGAGCGCATATCTCACAAGTCTTTACATACTGTTCAATGTCCTTACTCATCAGTGGCCACCAATATTTTCTTTTGATTAAATCTGCCGTCTTGAACTCTCCCTTGTGCCCAGCCAACAAGTGATCATGACATTCCTGTAGGGCTTGTTCCTGGAAAGCAGTAGTCGGCAAATACAAAGCACCTTCTTTAAATGGTAATTCATCTCGAACTTCTCTCCCAGGCTCTAGTTGCGCCCACTTCTGCATTTCTTCTGGGGTTAGAGCTTGCTTTACTTTTTCTTTAAAGTTCAGTATGTCTGCGGCGCAGACAATCTTGGCTTCTGGAATTATCACTTGAGCATTTTGTGGTCTTCTTTCTTCTCCGGTTTCCAACCTGGACAAGGCATCCGCCTTTCCATTCTGTGCACCCGGCCGATAAGTTATCACGAAATCATAATCAGCAAAATACAGTGACCAACGAAGTTGGCGAGGTGTCAAGGTTCTGGCTGACTTCAGGAATTTTAAGTTACGATGATCTGTGTAAACTGTTACCACATGGTGGGCTCCCATTAGATAATGTCTCCACTCCTTGAAGGCGTCTTTTATTGCCAACAACTCTTTTTCTGTAATTGTATAATTAATTTCAGCTGGTGTCTACTTCCTAGAACGAAAAAGCAACCGGGTGTAATTGGCCAGTTTCCTTATTCCTTTGAGAGAGAACGCCTCCAATCGCTAGGTCCGAGGCATCAGTCTCTACATAAAAGGGCTCCATCGGATCGGCATGAAGGAGAATGGGTGCCGTGGTGAACTCAATCTTCAAATCCTTAAAGGCTTGCTCTGCTTCTTCCGACCATTCGAATCGTGCCCCTTTCTTCAGTAGTCGAGTCAAAGGTAGTATTCGTCGAGAGAATTCTCCAATAAATCTCCGATAAAAATTTGCAAACCCAATAAACGCTTGGACTTCCTTGACACTAGTGGGTGACTTCCATTCTTGTACTGCTTGAATTTTCCGTTTGTCCATATGAATTCCTGTTGGCGAAATCACGAAGCCCAAAAATTCTACCTGTGAAACTCCAAAGGCACATTTCTCCAACTTGACAAATAATTTATTCTCTCGCAGTTTTTGTAAAACTCCTCGAACTTGTGTTTGATGCTCCTGCGTATCCTTTGAATAAATCAGTATGTCGTCAATATACACAATTACACATTGATCAATAAATTCACTGAGTACATCATTTATAAAGTGTTGAAACGCTGCAGGTGCATTACACAACCCATAGGGCATAACCTGGTATTCAAATAGCCCCAAGCGAGTCCTGAAGGCCGTCTTCCACTCGTCTCCCTCTCTAACTCGAATAAGGTGATACGCTCCTCTTAAATCCAACTTCGTGAATATCTGTGCTCCTTTGATCTGGTCCAATAAAACGGAGATCAGAGGAAGAGGATACCTGTTCTTCTTTGTTATTCGGGTGATGGCTCTATAGTCAATTCAATTCAATTCATATAGTCTTTATTTCGATAAAATTTCATCAAGAAAGACATTTTACAGACATAAAATTTAAAATACAATACAATATCATTAAAAGCAGAAGAAAACATAAACCATAAAACACTGAAAAGGAAGAGGAAGGTCACAGCATCATACCAGGCAACTATTAAGACTTATTGCGGATAATCCAAACTCAGCCAAGGAATTTAGCCACAGCGATTACAACGCACTCACTAGTGTCGAATCGCAGAATGTTAAGTGCTACAAAACCCTGCCGGGTGCCCATATTCTGGCAGAGAGGTTTGAGCCATTTAGCCCGAGGTGCAACGTAGGCCGGGCAGGCAAAGAATATGTGGCCGACAGAATCAACACAGTCCGAGCACCACCTACAGGTATCACGAGAGCCACCCTTCCATTTTTTAGTGAATGAGTTAGTGGGTAGGGAGCCTACCCTGAATTGGTGGTATAGTTTCCTGTCGCTAGGCCTGGTGATGATATCCCAATACTCTTCGAAAACAGGAGTTTGTTTAAATCCAAAAAACTTGCCAGTCAGGGACTCAGGGGAAGCAGATAAAATGTGTTTTTGGGAAATCATAGACCAATAGAGGGTCTTAAAACTTTGTTTCGGGGGAAAGGAACTGTTAGCTGGATCAGACCAGAGGGAACCTAAGCCCATAGAGTCCAATAAAAGACTAACATGTTTACACCAGGGAAGGTCACCCGCCCCCAAAATACAACGAACATCCATAAAAGCTTTGGCAAAAGAAGCCAATTCAGGAACTGTCCATAGCCTCCTCCAATAAGCCAGAGGTTTAAACCTGGCAACGTCATCAAACGAACAACAACCAAGGTCCAAAAAAAATGGTTTCACTGGCGTTGAGCTGGGGAGTCCCGTTAACTTTCTGAAAAATTTGTTTTGGGCTTTAACCAGGGAAGAAAGATCTGTATGACCCCATAATTCAGCACCGTATAAAATTGCTGAATTAATTCTGGCTTCAAAAATTTTGATAGGAGGACCTATCATTTTTGCCTGGGATTGTTTTTGTTCCTTGATCAGACAGCCCGATAGTTGAGCAAATTTAAGAGTACATCATTTATAAAGTGTTGAAACACTGCAGGTGCATTACACAACCCATAGGGCATAACCTGGTATTCAAATAGCCCCAAGCGAGTCCTGAAGGCCGTCTTCCACTCGTCTCCCTCTCTAACTCGAATAAGGTGATACGCTCCTCTGAAATCCAACTTCGTGAATATCTGTGCTCCTTTGATCTGGTCCAATAAGACGGAGATCAGAGGAAGAGGATACCTGTTCTTCTTTGTTATTCGGTTGATGGCTCTATAGTCAATACACATTCTCAACTCTCCCTGCTCCTTCTTAGGCACAAAAAATAGTGGCGAGGACACTGGAGATTGGGATGGACGTATAAATCCATTGGCCAGGTACTTGTCGATGTATTCTCTCAGGTGATGATTCTCTTATTCGGTTAAGGCGTACACTCGACTGCAAGGCAAATTCGCCCCTGGCTCTAGGTTTATCTTGCAGTCGTAAACACGATGAGGCGGCAGTTGCTCCGCTTCCTGTTCGTTGAAAACGTCCTCGAAATCCTGATATTCTGGTGGTATTGATTGCGTCTTTATTACGCACACAGAAACTTCTGCTGAGCATAAGGCGTGAGCCGGGTTCAGTTTACTTGTTTTCTTGAAAGCTCCAAAACAGTTCTCTCTGCAATATGCTGAGTTCATTTCAATTGTTCTGTCATTCCAATTAATTGAAGGATTGTGCTCCGTGAGCCATGGAAGCCCCAATATAAGTTGAAATTGAGGGGCATCAATTAAATTAAAGTGTAAAGCTTCTCTATGCCCATTCTCTTGAATCAGCTCCACTAATTCTGTGTGACTTGTGATAGGCCCTGAGGATAGATTGGTACCATCAATCGCTCTAACTGGTTCACTTCTATCCTTGGCGATTGCTTGCAGCCCAATTTTTGCCACAAATTTCAGATCACAGAAATTACCTGTGGCTCCTAAGTCCACCATCACCGTTACTCCTTTCATAGTTTCTGATCTGAACCGGATTGTCACAGACAGAATCAAATGGGGGGAAGACGACTGTAAAGTATTCGCCAACCGATGTTCCTGGGGAGTTGATTTTAGATTCGCATCCACCTGCACAACTCCTTCTACAGGTGGTGCTGTGAGTTTTCCTTCGGCTTAAATGAACTCTTTGGCTTTTTTGGACAATTCCGCACAAAATGCCCACTAGATCCACAGTACATATATAAATTGCTGACTCGCCTTTTCTCCTTTTCTTCTTTAGTAAGCGGACCCCGTATGGTTCCTATTTGCATAGGTTCAGATCCTGAGATTCCTTCTGTGCCCCTTCCTGCTTCAGCTTTCGCTCTGTCGAAACGCGGAACAGTACTTCTGTATTCTCGTCTTCTCTCTCCCCTTCGCTCTCCCTGACGGAAATCCAATTTCTATTAAGGTCTATTAAGGTGGAAATTTCAGTTGGACGGTTCGGTATTTGAGCCAACGCATCCTTTAGTTCATCTCGCAGGCCTCGATAGAATATTGCTGTCCTCTTGTTCTCCAGCCAATCTGTTTCCATTACTAGTTTATTGAACTGAGCAAGATAAGCCACTAAGTCTCTATTTCCCTGCTTCAGCTCCAATAGTTCGTTATCTACAGCTTGAGAAATCCGGCTTCGGTCAAAAATTCTCAGAAATTCTTTCTTGAACTCATCAAAATTCTGCAATAATGGATCATCTCGCGAAACTATCGGCATCGACCATGCCGCGGCATCTCCACTTAGATATGACAAAATGAAGGCTACCTTAGATTGCGCATCAGGAAAAATAGAAGGGCGACACAGGAAATGAAGTGAGCACTGTGTAATAAACACCTGCGCCTTTTGTGGGTCCCCACTAAATCTCTCAGGCGCTGCCAACGGTATCACTGGCGATAAGGAATGTATTACTTGTGTTGCCAGCTTATTTGTGTCTCCCATAGATGTGGTGGGACCCTCCCTTCCGGCTGAATACGGTTGCCTTATTCTCTGTGCTAAATCTGCCGTCTCTTTCCTAGAATTCATAACCTCCTGCCTTAGGCTTTGATTCTCTTCTTTAACTCCTACTAGTTCCTTTTGTATCGCCTCTAGGACCGACCCTAAGGTCTGTAAATGTATTCCTTCAACCATTTCTTTTCTGTTCGGGTGCAAGATTTAGGACGTGGGCACTTCACTCTGTCAGAGCTCAGCTTCTCGCTGATTACTGTTGTCTTGCACAGGAACAGAAGTCGCTAGCTTCCCAACTCCACCTACCAACCACTCGGCCCCAAGATATGCTTTGGCGCCAACTGATTAGTGAGGGGGAAGGGGGGAAAGTGGATAAAATAATAAACAATAAGAAGAGACTTGTTCTGGACCTTCTGGTTTCCTATCTGGAATTCTTCTTCTGCTTTCGGTCTGCTACTGAAGACTCCTAAAGGTAACTAAACACACAACAATTTATTATTTCTCCCTCTCTACTCTATCGTATCTTTTTCCTTTCTTTTCTCTTGTGTTCGCTACCTACCCAGAATCCTGAACTCTGTGCTGCTCTTCCTGTTAGACTGACTTCTTCTTTTCTTGTTATTGCTGTTGCTACTTATCTGTAAAACATGTATCTATTAGTCAACCTTTTCAATCTTTTATGTGTTATGCTTCTACTCTTTCTCTTTTTAAAACCTACCAGTAGTTTTAATTTAGTGGTAGCTTTCTCTTTCCTCTCGTAGTTTTTTCTTTATTCTGCTTTTTCTTTTATATTCTAAGCTGTCGTCTTTTTGATAATCTCTTCCTGTGTTTTCTCTCCTCAGGTTATCACTGTGTTGGGTTAACTCAGGTGAGTCTATCTCGTTTCTTCTCTAGTTTACTTTTCTTAGTCTGTTTGTTGTCTTTTCATCTCTCTAGGCCTTTTCACAATATTCATAAATGTTCTCTTTTTCTCTTACAGGACTCTGAACGCTTATCGCTGCTCACGACAGTAAGTCTTTAATTATTATTAGCGGTTCTTCATCACTAAACATTATTTGACATTAATGTGCCTGTAAATTCTTCCTATAATTCACTTAGCTTTCTACTTCTTCTTTTTCAGAGCGCGGCTGAAGTCTTCACTCGTTTTCTGAAGAGACGAGGTGACTCCGTACTCGACTCCCGTAAGTTATCCTTCTCGGATTCCAAGCATCTTCCTTTCTTCTTTGGTAAGTATCGGATTCTTGTCTAAGAGTGGTTCACCAAGGGTTGCTCTCAAGAAAAACTTCTACTCTAAAAGAATTCACTTCAAACTGGGAACACTCGCGGAACCTGACTTCTCTGAGGGAATGTCTTAGTGAAGTGCGCAATACTTCAGGCGTGCGCGCGTCACACAGTCTCTCTGAATTTCCTAACAACTAGACCGCAGACCCCAGCGCCTTAGCGGCCATCTTGGAATTGCGGGCATGCCACCAACTCGACCATTGAAGCTTATTCCACACCGAAGCGCCTCTTGAACTTAATCCCTTGCGCTTCGTCTTGGAACTCACGTTAGGGATCCTGACAGTACCCCCCACCAAGGATGGTCCTCCCACTCTGGGCTTGGTTGGATTGCGCTGATAGAAAAGTCTTATTAGTCTAGGAGCATGAACATCTGAATCTAATTCCCAAGACCGCTCCTCAACACCGTAGCCTTTCCAATCTACCAAATATTACAGTTTTCCTCTAACTAATTTTGAGTCCAGAATTTCTTTTACCTCGAACTCCACTCCTGTATCTAGCTGAATTGGTTTTGGAACTAATTCCTTTCTCAAATTAGGAACTGCCTTCTTCAAAAGGGAAACATGAAACACAGGGTGTATCTTGAATTTGGAGGGCAGGGTCAATTTATAAGTCACTGGATTAATCTGCTCTGCAATAGGGTAAGGACCAATAAATCGTGGCTGGAATTTTCGGTTCCCTTTTAGTCGTAATTTTTTTGTATTCAACCAGACTTTATCTCCAATTTCTAGTGGAGGAGGTATCTTTCTTTTCTTATCTGCGTACTTCTTATATTTCTCCTTAGCCTGTTCGAGATTCTTTGATGCTAATTCATGTACTGAATTTAAATGAGTCACCAAATCCTTGACTGCTGGGACTGAGAGCTCCACATCTTGTACTACTGAATTTGGATGTCTACCATAGTTTAAGTAGAACGGAGAATACCCAGTGGACACATTCTTCGCATTATTATGAGCAAATTCTGCTGTCCACAAGTAGTCCGGCCATTCTCCATCCTGTTTCAGCGAGAACAACCGTAAATATTGCTCCAATTCCTGGTTCACTCTTTCTGTTTGTCCATCCGTCTCCGGATGGAGACTTGTGGAGAAACGGGTTTCTACTCCTAAACCTTTCATAAAGGCCTTCCAGAAATGTGAGACAAATTGGGTTTCCCGGTCAGATATTATGACCTTGGGTATTCCGTGTAACCTGACAATCTGTGTACTAAAATGACTTGCTAACTGTTTCGCTGTAGGGATTCCTTTTAAGGCCAAAAAATGTGTCATCTTCGTGTATGCATCTACTATTACTAGTATTGTATTTGTCCCATGACAGGATGGTAAGTCTGTAATTAAGTCTAGGGTAATTGTATGCCAAGGATGAGGAGGAATGGGCAGAGGTTGCAATAGCCCCTGGGGAGCGTGCCGTTCTGATTTTCCCTGAGCGCATATCTCACAAGTCTTTACATATTGTTCAATGTCCTTACTCATCAGTGGCCACCAATATTTTCTTTTGATTAAATCTGCTGTCTTGAACTCTCCCTTGTGCCCAGCCAACAAGTGATCATGACATTCCTGTAGGGCTTGTTCCTGCAACGCAGTAGTCGGCAAATACAAAGCGCGTCACACAGTCTCTCTGAATTTCCTAACAACTAGACCGCAGACCCCAGCGCCTTAGCGGCCATCTTGGAATTGCGGGCATGCCACCAACTCGACCATTGAAGCTTATTCCACACCGAAGCGCCTCTTGAACTTAATCCCTTGCGCTTCGTCTTGGAACCCACGTTAGGGATCCTGACAGTACCCCCCACCAAGGATGGTCCTCCCACTCTGGGCTTGGTTGGGTTGCGCTGATAGAAAAGTCTTATTAGTCTAGGAGCATGAACATCTGAATCTAATTCCCAAGACCGCTCCTCAGCACCGTAGCCTTTCCAATCTACCAAATAATACAGTTTTCCTCTAACTAATTTTGAGTCCAGAATTTCTTTTACCTCGAACTCCACTCCTGTATCTAGCTGAATTGGTTTTGGAACTAATTCCTTTCTCAAATTAGGAACTGCCTTCTTCAAAAGGGAAACATGAAACACAGGGTGTATCTTGAATTTGGAGGGCAGGGTCAATTTATAAGTCACTGGATTAATCTGCTCTGCAATAGGGTAAGGACCAATAAATCGTGGCTGGAATTTTCGGTTCCCTTTTAGTCGTAATTTTTTTGTATTCAACCAGACTTTATCTCCAATTTCTAGTGGAGGAGGTATCTTTCTTTTCTTATCTGCGTACTTCTTATATTTCTCCTTAGCCTGTTCGAGATTCTTTGATGCTAATTCATGTACTGAATTTAAATGAGTCACCAAATCCTTGACTGCTGGGACTGAGAGCTCCACATCTTGTACTACTGAATTTGGATGTCTACCATAGTTTAAGTAGAACGGAGAATACCCAGTGGACACATTCTTCGCATTATTATGAGCAAATTCTGCTGTCCACAAGTAGTCCGGCCATTCTCCATCCTGTTTCAGCGAGAACAACCGTAAATATTGCTCCAATTCCTGGTTCACTCTTTCTGTTTGTCCATCCGTCTCCGGATGGAGACTGGTGGAGAAACGGGTTTCTACTCCTAAACCTTTCATAAAGGCCTTCCAGAAATGTGAGACAAATTGGGTTCCCCGGTCAGATATTATGACCTTGGGTATTCCGTGTAACCTGACAATCTGTGTACTAAAATGACTTGCTAACTGTTTCGCTGTAGGGATTCCTTTCAAGGCCAAAAAATGTGTCATCTTCGTGTATGCATCTACTATTACTAGTATTGTATTTGTCCCATGACAGGATGGTAAGTCTGTAATTAAGTCTAGGGTAATTGTATGCCAAGGATGAGGAGGAATGGGCAGAGGTTGCAATAGCCCCTGGGGAGCGTGCCGTTCTGATTTTCCCTGAGCGCATATCTCACAAGTCTTTACATACTGTTCAATGTCCTAACTCATCAGTGGCCACCAATATTTTCTTTTGATTAAATCTGCCGTCTTGAACTCTCCCTTGTGCCCAGCCAACAAGTGATCATGACATTCCTGTAGGGCTTGTTCCTGGAAAGCAGTAGTCGGCAAATACAAAGCACCTTCTTTAAATGGTAATTCATCTCGAACTTCTCTCCCAGGCTCTAGTTGCGCCCACTTCTGCATTTCTTCTGGGGTTAGAGCTTGCTTTACTTTTTCTTTAAAGTTCAGTATGTCTGCGGCGCAGACAATCTTGGCTTCTGGAATTATCACTTGAGCATTTTGTGGTCTTCTTTCTTCTCCGGTTTCCAACCTGGACAAGGCATCCGCCTTTCCATTCTGTGCACCCGGCCGATAAGTTATCACGAAATCATAATCAGCAAAATACAGTGACCAACGAAGTTGGCGAGGTGTCAAGGTTCTGGCTGACTTCAGGAATTTTAAGTTACGATGATCTGTGTAAACTGTTACCACATGGTGGGCTCCCATTAGATAATGTCTCCACTCCTTGAAGGCGTCTTTTATTGCCAACAACTCTTTTTCTGTAATTGTATAATTAATTTCAGCTGGTGTCTACTTCCTAGAACGAAAAAGCAACCGGGTGTAATTGGCCAGTTTCCTTATTCCTTTGAGAGAGAACCCCTCCAATCGCTAGGTCCGAGGCATCAGTCTCTACATAAAAGGGCTCCATCGGATCGGCATGAAGGAGAATGGGTGCCGTGGTGAACTCAATCTTCAAATCCTTAAAGGCTTGCTCTGCTTCTTCCGACCATTCGAATCGTGCCCCTTTCTTCAGTAGTCGAGTCAAAGGTAGTATTCGTCGAGAGAATTCTCCAATAAATCTCCGATAAAAATTTGCAAACCCAATAAACGCTTGGACTTCCTTGACACTAGTGGGTGACTTCCATTCTTGTACTGCTTGAATTTTCCGTTTGTCCATATGAATTCCTGTTGGCGAAACCACGAAGCCCAAAAATTCTACCTGTGAAACTCCAAAGGCACATTTCTCCAACTTGACAAATAATTTATTCTCTCGCAGTTTTTGTAAAACTCCTCGAACTTGTGTTTGATGCTCCTGCGTATCCTTTGAATAAATCAGTATGTCGTCAATATACACAATTACACATTGATCAATAAATTCACTGAGTACATCATTTATAAAGTGTTGAAACGCTGCAGGTGCATTACACAACCCATAGGGCATAACCTGGTATTCAAATAGCCCCAAGCGAGTCCTGAAGGCCGTCTTCCACTCGTCTCCCTCTCTAACTCGAATAAGGTGATACGCTCCTCTTAAATCCAACTTCGTGAATATTTGTGCTCCTTTGATCTGGTCCAATAAAACGGAGATCAGAGGAAGAGGATACCTGTTCTTCTTTGTTATTCGGGTGATGGCTCTATAGTCAATTCAATTCAATTCATATAGTCTTTATTTCGATAAAATTTCATCAAGAAAGACATTTTACAGACATAAAATTTAAAATACAATACAATATCATTAAAAGCAGAAGAAAACATAAACCATAAAACACTGAAAAGGAAGAGGAAGGTCACAGCATCATACCAGGCAACTATTAAGACTTATTGCGGATAATCCAAACCCAGCCAAGGAATTTAGCCACAGCGATTACAACGCACTCACTAGTGTCGAATCGCAGAATGTTAAGTGCTACAAAACCCTGCCGGGTGCCCATATTCTGGCAGAGAGGTTTGAGCCATTTAGCCCGAGGTGCAACGTAGGCCGGGCAGGCAAAGAATATGTGGCCGACAGAATCAACACAGTCCGAGCACCACCTACAGGTATCACGAGAGCCACCCTTCCATTTTTTAGTGAATGAGTTAGTGGGTAGGGAGCCTACCCTGAATTGGTGGTATAGTTTCCTGTCGCTAGGCCTGGTGATGATATCCCAATACTCTTCGAAAACAGGAGTTTGTTTAAATCCAAAAAACTTGCCAGTCAGGGACTCAGGGGAAGCAGATAAAATGTGTTTTTGGGAAATCATAGACCAATAGAGGGTCTTAAAACTTTGTTTCGGGGGAAAGGAACTGTTAGCTGGATCAGACCAGAGGGAACCTAAGCCCATAGAGTCCAATAAAAGACTAACATGTTTACACCAGGGAAGGTCACCCGCCCCCAAAATACAACGAACATCCATAAAAGCTTTGGCAAAAGAATCCAATTCAGGAACTGTCCATAGCCTCCTCCAATAAGCCAGAGGTTTAAACCTGGCAACGTCATCAAACGAACAACAACCAAGGTCCAAAAAAAGTGGTTTCACTGGCGTTGAGCTGGGGAGTCCCGTTAACTTTCTGAAAAATTTGTTTTGGGCTTTAACCAGGGAAGAAAGATCTGTATGACCCCATAATTCAGCACCGTATAAAATTGCTGAATTAATTCTGGCTTCAAAAATTTTGATAGGAGGACCTATCATTTTTGCCTGGGATTGTTTTTGTTCCTTGATCAGACAGCCCGATAATTGAGCAAATTTAAGAGTACATCATTTATAAAGTGTTGAAACACTGCAGGTGCATTACACAACCCATAGGGCATAACCTGGTATTCAAATAGCCCCAAGCGAGTCCTGAAGGCCGTCTTCCACTCGTCTCCCTCTCTAACTCGAATAAGGTGATACGCTCCTCTTAAATCCAACTTCGTGAATATCTGTGCTCCTTTGATCTGGTCCAATAAGACGGAGATCAGAGGAAGAGGATACCTGTTCTTCTTTGTTATTCGGTTGATGGCTCTATAGTCAATACACGTTCTCAACTCTCCCTGCTCCTTCTTAGGCACAAAAAATAGTGGCGAGGACACTGGAGATTGGGATGGACGTATAAATCCATTGGCCAGGTACTTGTCGATGTATTCTCTCAGGTGATGATTCTCTTATTCGGTTAAGGCGTACACTCGACTGCAAGGCAAATTCGCCCCTGGCTCTAGGTTTATCTTGCAGTCGTAAACACGATGAGGCGGCAGTTGCTCCGCTTCCTGTTCGTTGAAAACGTCCTCGAAATCCTGATATTCTGGTGGTATTGATTGCGTCTTTATTACGCACACAGAAACTTCTGCTGAGCATAAGGCGTGAGCCGGGTTCAGTTTACTTGTTTTCTTGAAAGCTCCAAAACAGTTCTCTCTGCAATATGCTGAGTTCATTTCAATTGTTCTGTCATTCCAATTAATTGAAGGATTGTGCTCCGTGAGCCATGGAAGCCCCAATATAAGTTGAAATTGAGGGGCATCAATTAAATTAAAGTGTAAAGCTTCTCTATGCCCATTCTCTTGAATCAGCTCCACTAATTCTGTGTGACTTGTGATAGGCCCTGAGGATAGATTGGTACCATCAATCGCTCTAACTGGTTCACTTCTATCCTTGGCGATTGCTTGCAGCCCAATTTTTGCCGCAAATTTCAGATCACAGAAATTACCTGTGGCTCCTAAGTCCACCATCACCGTTACTCCTTTCATAGTTTCTGATCTGAACCGGATTGTCACAGATAGAATCAAATGGGGGGAAGACGACTGTAAAGTATTCGCCAACCGATGTTCCTGGGGAGTTGATTTTAGATTCGCATCCACCTGCACAACTCCTTCTACAGGTGGTGCTGTGAGTTTTCCTTCGGCTTAAATGAACTCTTTGGCTTTTTTGGACAATTCCGCACAAAATGCCCACTAGATCCACAGTACATATATAAATTGCTGACTCGCCTTTTCTCCTTTTCTTCTTTAGTAAGCGGACCCCGTATGGTTCCTATTTGCATAGGTTCAGATCCTGAGATTCCTTCTGTGCCCCTTCCTGCTTCAGCTTTCGCTCTGTCGAAACGCGGAACAGTACTTCTGTATTCTCGTCTTCTCTCTCCCCTTCGCTCTCCCTGACGGAAATCCAGTTCTAGTACCAGGTCTATTAAGGTGGAAATTTCAGTTGGACGGTTCGGTATTTGAGCCAACGCATCCTTTAGTTTATCTCGCAGGCCTCGATAGAATATTGCTGTCCTCTTGTTCTCCAGCCAATCTGTTTCCATTACTAGTTTATTGAACTGAGCCAGATAAGCCACTAAGTCTCTATTTCCCTGCTTCAGCTCCAATAGTTCGTTATCTACAGCTTGAGAAATCCGGCTTCGGTCAAAAATTCTCAGAAATTCTTTCTTGAACTCATCAAAATTCTGCAATAATGGATCATCTCGCGAAACTATCGGCATCGACCATGCCGCGGCATCTCCACTTAGATATGACAAAATGAAGGCTACCTTAGATTGCGCATCAGGAAAAATAGAAGGGCGACACAGGAAATGAAGTGAGCACTGTGTAATAAACACCTGCGCCTTTTGTGGGTCCCCACTAAATCTCTCAGGCGCTGCCAACGGTATCACTGGCGATAAGGAATGTATTACTTGTGTTGCCAGCTTATTTGTGTCTCCCATAGATGTGGTGGGACCCTCCCTTCCGGCTGAATACGGTTGCCTTATTCTCTGTGCTAAATCTGCTGTCTCTTTCCTAGAATTCATAACCTCCTGCCTTAGGCTTTGATTCTCTTCTTTAACTCCTACCAGTTCCTTTTGTATCGCCTCTAGGACCGACCCTAAGGTCTGTAAATGTATTCCTTCAACCATTTCTTTTCTGTTCGGGTGCAAGATTTAGGACGTGGGCACTTCACTCTGTCAGAGCTCACCTTCAGCTTCTCGCTGATTACTGTTGTCTTGCACAGGAACAGAAGTCGCTAGCTTCCCAACTCCACCTACCAACCACTCGGCCCCAAGATATGCTTTGGCGCCAACTGATTAGTGAGGGGGAAGGGGGAAAGTGGATAAAATAATAAACAATAAGAAGAGACTTGTTCTGGACCTTCTGGTTTCCTATCTGGAATTCTTCTTCTGCTTTCGGTCTGCTACTGAAGACTCCTAAAGGTAACTAAACACACAACAATTTATTATTTCTCCCTCTCTACTCTATCGTATCTTTTTCCTTTCTTTTCTCTTGTGTTCGCTACCTACCCAGAATCCTGAACTCTGTGCTGCTCTTCCTGTTAGACTGACTTCTTCTTTTCTT
This sequence comes from Triturus cristatus, assembly GCF_964204655.1. Taxonomy (NCBI): domain Eukaryota; kingdom Metazoa; phylum Chordata; class Amphibia; order Caudata; family Salamandridae; genus Triturus; species Triturus cristatus. The sequence continues at coordinate 967,987,323 of NC_140581.1, forward strand.
GTTATTGCTGTTGCTACTTATCTGTAAAACATGTATCTATTAGTCAACCTTTTCAATCTTTTATGTGTTATGCTTCTACTCTTTCTCTTTTTAAAACCTACCAGTAGTTTTAATTTAGTGGTAGCTTTCTCTTTCCTCTCGTAGTTTTTTCTTTATTCTGCTTTTTCTTTTATATTCTAAGCTGTCGTCTTTTTGATAATCTCTTCCTGTGTTTTCTCTCCTCAGGTTATCACTGTGTTGGGTTAACTCAGGTGAGTCTATCTCGTTTCTTCTCTAGTTTACTTTTCTTAGTCTGTTTGTTGTCTTTTCATCTCTCTAGGCCTTTTCACAATATTCATAAATGTTCTCTTTTTCTCTTACAGGACTCTGAACGCTTATCGCTGCTCACGACAGTAAGTCTTTAATTATTATTAGCGGTTCTTCATCACTAAACATTATTTGACATTAATGTGCCTGTAAATTCTTCCTATAATTCACTTAGCTTTCTACTTGTTCTTTTTCAGAGCGCGGCTGAAGTCTTCACTCGTTTTCTGAAGAGACGAGGTGACTCCGTACTCGACTCCCGTAAGTTATCCTTCTCGGATTCCAAGCATCTTCCTTTCTTCTTCGGTAAGTATCGGATTCTTGTCTAAGAGTGGTTCACCAAGGGTTGCTCTCAAGAAAAACTTCTACTCTAAAAGAATTCACTTCAAACTGGGAACACTCGCGGAACCTGACTTCTCTGAGGGAATGTCTTAGTGAAGTGCGCAATACTTCAGGCGTGCGCGCGTCACACAGTCTCTCTGAATTTCCTAACAACTAGACCGCAGACCCCAGCGCCTTAGCGGCCATCTTGGAATTGCGGGCATGCCACCAACTCGACCATTGAAGCTTATTCCACACCGAAGCGCCTCTTGAACTTAATCCCTTGTGCTTCGTCTTGGAACTTACGTTAGGGATCCTGACAGTACCCCCCACCAAGGATGGTCCTCCCACTCTGGGCTTGGTTGGATTGCGCTGATAGAAAAGTCTTACTAGTCTAGGAGCATGAACATCTAAATCTAATTCCCAAGACCGCTCGTCAGGACCGTAGCCTTTCCAATCTACCAAATAATACAGTTTTCCTCTAACTAATTTTGAGTCCAGAATTTCTTTTACCTCGAACTCCACTCCTGTATCTAGCTGAATTGGTTTTGGAACTAATTCCTTTCTCAAATTAGGAACTGCCTTCTTCAAAAGGGAAACATGAAACACAGGGTGTATCTTGAATTTGGAGGGCAGGGTCAATTTATAAGTCACTGGATTAATCTGCTCTGCAATAGGGTAAGGACCAATAAATTGTGGCTGGAATTTTCGGTTCCCTTTTAGTCGTAATTTTTTTGTATTCAACCAGACTTTATCTCCAATTTCTAGTGGAGGAGGTATCTTTCTTTTCTTATCTGCGTACTTCTTATATTTCTCCTTAGCCTGTTCGAGATTCTTTGATGCTAATTCATGTACTGAATTTAAATGAGTCACCAAATCCTTGACTGCTGGGACTGAGAGCTCCACATCTTGTACTACTGAATTTGGATGTCTACCATAATTTAAGTAGAACGGAGAATACCCAGTGGACACATTCTTCGCGTTATTATGAGCAAATTCTGCTGTCCACAAGTAGTCCTGCCATTCTCCATCCTGTTTCAGCGAGAACAACCGTAAATATTGCTCCAATTCCTGGTTCACTCTTTCTGTTTGTCCATCCGTCTCCGGATGGAAACTGGTGGAAAAACGGGTTTCTAATCCTAAACGTTTCATAAAGGCCTTCCAGAAATGTGAGACAAATTGGGTTCCCCGGTCAGATATTATGACCTTGGGTATTCTGTGTAACCTGACAATCTGTGTACTAAAATGACTTGCTAACTGTTTCGCTGCAGGGATTCCTTTTAAGGCCAAAAAATGTGTCATCTTCGTGTCTGCATCTACTATTACTAATATTGTATTTGTCCCATGACAGGATGGTAAGTCTGTAATTAAGTCTAGGGTATTTGTATGCCAAGGATGAGGAGGAATGGGCAGAGGTTGCAATAGCCCCTGGGGAGCGTGCCATTCTGATTTTCCCTGAGCGCATATCTCACAAGTCTTTACATACTGTTCAATGTCCTTACTCATCAGTGGCCACCAATATTTTCTTTTGATTAAATCTGCCGTCTTGAACTCTCCCTTGTGCCCAGCCAACAAGTGATCATGACATTCCTGTAGGGCTTGTTCCTGGAAAGCAGTAGTCGGCAAATACAAAGCACCTTCTTTAAATGGTAATTCATCTCGAACTTCTCTCCCAGGCTCTAGTTGCGCCCACTTCTGCATTTCTTCTGGGGTTAGAGCTTGCTTTACTTTTTCTTTAAAGTTCAGTATGTCTGCGGCGCAGACAATCTTGGCTTCTGGAATTATCACTTGAGCATTTTGTGGTCTTCTTTCTTCTCCGGTTTCCAACCTGGACAAGGCATCCGCCTTTCCATTCTGTGCACCCGGCCGATAAGTTATCACGAAATCATAATCAGCAAAATACAGTGACCAACGAAGTTGGCGAGGTGTCAAGGTTCTGGCTGACTTCAGGAATTTTAAGTTACGATGATCTGTGTAAACTGTTACCACATGGTGGGCTCCCATTAGATAATGTCTCCACTCCTTGAAGGCGTCTTTTATTGCCAACAACTCTTTTTCTGTAATTGTATAATTAATTTCAGCTGGTGTCTACTTCCTAGAACGAAAAAGCAACCGGGTGTAATTGGCCAGTTTCCTTATTCCTTTGAGAGAGAACGCCTCCAATCGCTAGGTCCGAGGCATCAGTCTCTACATAAAAGGGCTCCATCGGATCGGCATGAAGGAGAATGGGTGCCGTGGTGAACTCAATCTTCAAATCCTTAAAGGCTTGCTCTGCTTCTTCCGACCATTCGAATCGTGCCCCTTTCTTCAGTAGTCGAGTCAAAGGTAGTATTCGTCGAGAGAATTCTCCAATAAATCTCCGATAAAAATTTGCAAACCCAATAAACGCTTGGACTTCCTTGACACTAGTGGGTGACTTCCATTCTTGTACTGCTTGAATTTTCCGTTTGTCCATATGAATTCCTGTTGGCGAAATCACGAAGCCCAAAAATTCTACCTGTGAAACTCCAAAGGCACATTTCTCCAACTTGACAAATAATTTATTCTCTCGCAGTTTTTGTAAAACTCCTCGAACTTGTGTTTGATGCTCCTGCGTATCCTTTGAATAAATCAGTATGTCGTCAATATACACAATTACACATTGATCAATAAATTCACTGAGTACATCATTTATAAAGTGTTGAAACGCTGCAGGTGCATTACACAACCCATAGGGCATAACCTGGTATTCAAATAGCCCCAAGCGAGTCCTGAAGGCCGTCTTCCACTCGTCTCCCTCTCTAACTCGAATAAGGTGATACGCTCCTCTTAAATCCAACTTCGTGAATATCTGTGCTCCTTTGATCTGGTCCAATAAAACGGAGATCAGAGGAAGAGGATACCTGTTCTTCTTTGTTATTCGGGTGATGGCTCTATAGTCAATTCAATTCAATTCATATAGTCTTTATTTCGATAAAATTTCATCAAGAAAGACATTTTACAGACATAAAATTTAAAATACAATACAATATCATTAAAAGCAGAAGAAAACATAAACCATAAAACACTGAAAAGGAAGAGGAAGGTCACAGCATCATACCAGGCAACTATTAAGACTTATTGCGCATAATCCAAACTCAGCCAAGGAATTTAGCCACAGCGATTACAACGCACTCACTAGTGTCGAATCGCAGAATGTTAAGTGCTACAAAACCCTGCCGGGTGCCCATATTCTGGCAGAGAGGTTTGAGCCATTTAGCCCGAGGTGCAACGTAGGCCGGGCAGGCAAAGAATATGTGGCCGACAGAATCAACACAGTCCGAGCACCACCTACAGGTATCACGAGAGCCACCCTTCCATTTTTTAGTGAATGAGTTAGTGGGTAGGGAGCCTACCCTGAATTGGTGGTATAGTTTCCTGTCGCTAGGCCTGGTGATGATATCCCAATACTCTTCGAAAACAGGAGTTTGTTTAAATCCAAAAAACTTGCCAGTCAGGGACTCAGGGGAAGCAGATAAAATGTGTTTTTGGGAAATCATAGACCAATAGAGGGTCTTAAAACTTTGTTTCGGGGGAAAGGAACTGTTAGCTGGATCAGACCAGAGGGAACCTAAGCCCATAGAGTCCAATAAAAGACTAACATGTTTACACCAGGGAAGGTCACCCGCCCCCAAAATACAACGAACATCCATAAAAGCTTTGGCAAAAGAAGCCAATTCAGGAACTGTCCATAGCCTCCTCCAATAAGCCAGAGGTTTAAACCTGGCAACGTCATCAAACGAACAACAACCAAGGTCCAAAAAAAGTGGTTTCACTGGCGTTGAGCTGGGGAGTCCCGTTAACTTTCTGAAAAATTTGTTTTGGGCTTTAACCAGGGAAGAGAGATCTGTATGACCCCATAATTCAGCACCGTATAAAATTGCTGAATTAATTCTGGCTTCAAAAATTTTGATAGGAGGACCTATCATTTTTGCCTGGGATTGTTTTTGTTCCTTGATCAGACAGCCCGATAGTTGAGCAAATTTAAGAGTACATCATTTATAAAGTGTTGAAACACTGCAGGTGCATTACACAACCCATAGGGCATAACCTGGTATTCAAATAGCCCCAAGCGAGTCCTGAAGGCCGTCTTCCACTCGTCTCCCTCTTTAACTCGAATAAGGAGATACGCTCCTCTGAAATCCAACTTCGTGAATATCTGTGCTCCTTTGATCTGGTCCAATAAGACGGAGATCAGAGGAAGAGGATACCTGTTCTTCTTTGTTATTCGGTTGATGGCTCTATAGTCAATACACATTCTCAACTCTCCCTGCTCCTTCTTAGGCACAAAAAATAGTGGCGAGGACACTGGAGATTGGGATGGACGTATAAATCCATTGGCCAGGTACTTGTCGATGTATTCTCTCAGGTGATGATTCTCTTATTCGGTTAAGGCGTACACTCGACTGCAAGGCAAATTCGCCCCTGGCTCTAGGTTTATCTTGCAGTCGTAAACACGATGAGGCGGCAGTTGCTCCGCTTCCTGTTCGTTGAAAACGTCCTCGAAATCCTGATATTCTGGTGGTATTGATTGCGTCTTTATTACGCACACAGAAACTTCTGCTGAGCATAAGGCGTGAGCCGGGTTCAGTTTACTTGTTTTCTTGAAAGCTCCAAAACAGTTCTCTCTGCAATATGCTGAGTTCATTTCAATTGTTCTGTCATTCCAATTAATTGAAGGATTGTGCTCCGTGAGCCATGGAAGCCCCAATATAAGTTGAAATTGAGGGGCATCAATTAAATTAAAGTGTAAAGCTTCTCTATGCCCATTCTCTTGAATCAGCTCCACTAATTCTGTGTGACTTGTGATAGGCCCTGAGGATAGATTGGTACCATCAATCGCTCTAACTGGTTCACTTCTATCCTTGGCGATTGCTTGCAGCCCAATTTTTGCCACAAATTTCAGATCACAGAAATTACCTGTGGCTCCTAAGTCCACCATCACCGTTACTCCTTTCATAGTTTCTGATCTGAACCGGATTGTCACAGACAGAATCAAATGGGGGGAAGACGACTGTAAAGTATTCGCCAACCGATGTTCCTGGGGAGTTGATTTTAGATTCGCATCCACCTGCACAACTCCTTCTACAGGTGGTGCTGTGAGTTTTCCTTCGGCTTAAATGAACTCTTTGGCTTTTTTGGACAATTCCGCACAAAATGCCCACTAGATCCACAGTACATATATAAATTGCTGACTCGCCTTTTCTCCTTTTCTTCTTTAGTAAGCGGACCCCGTATGGTTCCTATTTGCATAGGTTCAGATCCTGAGATTCCTTCTGTGCCCCTTCCTGCTTCAGCTTTCGCTCTGTCGAAACGCGGAACAGTACTTCTGTATTCTCGTCTTCTCTCTCCCCTTCGCTCTCCCTGACGGAAATCCAATTTCTATTAAGGTCTATTAAGGTGGAAATTTCAGTTGGACGGTTCGGTATTTGAGCCAACGCATCCTTTAGTTCATCTCGCAGGCCTCGATAGAATATTGCTGTCCTCTTGTTCTCCAGCCAATCTGTTTCCATTACTAGTTTATTGAACTGAGCAAGATAAGCCACTAAGTCTCTATTTCCCTGCTTCAGCTCCAATAGTTCGTTATCTACAGCTTGAGAAATCCGGCTTCGGTCAAAAATTCTCAGAAATTCTTTCTTGAACTCATCAAAATTCTGCAATAATGGATCATCTCGCGAAACTATCGGCATCGACCATGCCGCGGCATCTCCACTTAGATATGACAAAATGAAGGCTACCTTAGATTGCGCATCAGGAAAAATAGAAGGGCGACACAGGAAATGAAGTGAGCACTGTGTAATAAACACCTGCGCCTTTTGTGGGTCCCCACTAAATCTCTCAGGCGCTGCCAACGGTATCACTGGCGATAAGGAATGTATTACTTGTGTTGCCAGCTTATTTGTGTCTCCCATAGATGTGGTGGGACCCTCCCTTCCGGCTGAATACGGTTGCCTTATTCTCTGTGCTAAATCTGCTGTCTCTTTCCTAGAATTCATAACCTCCTGCCTTAGGCTTTGATTCTCTTCTTTAACTCCTACTAGTTCCTTTTGTATCGCCTCTAGGACCGACCCTAAGGTCTGTAAATGTATTCCTTCAACCATTTCTTTTCTGTTCGGGTGCAAGATTTAGGACGTGGGCACTTCACTCTGTCAGAGCTCACCTTCAGCTTCTCGCTGATTACTGTTGTCTTGCACAGGAACAGAAGTCGCTAGCTTCCCAACTCCACCTACCAACCACTCGGCCCCAAGATATGCTTTGGCGCCAACTGATTAGTGAGGGGGAAGGGGGGAAAGTGGATAAAATAATAAACAATAAGAAGAGACTTGTTCTGGACCTTCTGGTTTCCTATCTGGAATTCTTCTTCTGCTTTCGGTCTGCTACTGAAGACTCCTAAAGGTAACTAAACACACAACAATTTATTATTTCTCCCTCTCTACTCTATCGTATCTTTTTCCTTTCTTTTCTCTTGTGTTCGCTACCTACCCAGAATCCTGAACTCTGTGCTGCTCTTCCTGTTAGACTGACTTCTTCTTTTCTTGTTATTGCTGTTGCTACTTATCTGTAAAACATGTATCTATTAGTCAACCTTTTCAATCTTTTATGTGTTATGCTTCTACTCTTTCTCTTTTTAAAACCTACCAGTAGTTTTAATTTAGTGGTAGCTTTCTCTTTCCTCTCGTAGTTTTTTCTTTATTCTGCTTTTTCTTTTATATTCTAAGCTGTCGTCTTTTTGATAATCTCTTCCTGTGTTTTCTCTCCTCAGGTTATCACTGTGTTGGGTTAACTCAGGTGAGTCTATCTCGTTTCTTCTCTAGTTTACTTTTCTTAGTCTGTTTGTTGTCTTTTCATCTCTCTAGGCCTTTTCACAATATTCATAAATGTTCTCTTTTTCTCTTACAGGACTCTGAACGCTTATCGCTGCTCACGACAGTAAGTCTTTAATTATTATTAGCGGTTCTTCATCACTAAACATTATTTGACATTAATGTGCCTGTAAATTCTTCCTATAATTCACTTAGCTTTCTACTTGTTCTTTTTCAGAGCGCGGCTGAAGTCTTCACTCGTTTTCTGAAGAGACGAGGTGACTCCGTACTCGACTCCCGTAAGTTATCCTTCTCGGATTCCAAGCATCTTCCTTTCTTCTTCGGTAAGTATCGGATTCTTGTCTAAGAGTGGTTCACCAAGGGTTGCTCTCAAGAAAAACTTCTACTCTAAAAGAATTCACTTCAAACTGGGAACACTCGCGGAACCTGACTTCTCTGAGGGAATGTCTTAGTGAAGTGCGCAATACTTCAGGCGTGCGCGCGTCACACAGTCTCTCTGAATTTCCTAACAACTAGACCGCAGACCCCAGCGCCTTAGCGGCCATCTTGGAATTGCGGGCATGCCACCAACTCGACCATTGAAGCTTATTCCACACCGAAGCGCCTCTTGAACTTAATCCCTTGCGCTTCGTCTTGGAACTCACGTTAGGGATCCTGACAGTACCCCCCACCAAGGATGGTCCTCCCACTCTGGGCTTGGTTGGATTGCGCTGATAGAAAAGTCTTATTAGTCTAGGAGCATGAACATCTGAATCTAATTCCCAAGACCGCTCCTCAACACCGTAGCCTTTCCAATCTACCAAATATTACAGTTTTCCTCTAACTAATTTTGAGTCCAGAATTTCTTTTACCTCGAACTCCACTCCTGTATCTAGCTGAATTGGTTTTGGAACTAATTCCTTTCTCAAATTAGGAACTGCCTTCTTCAAAAGGGAAACATGAAACACAGGGTGTATCTTGAATTTGGAGGGCAGGGTCAATTTATAAGTCACTGGATTAATCTGCTCTGCAATAGGGTAAGGACCAATAAATCGTGGCTGGAATTTTCGGTTCCCTTTTAGTCGTAATTTTTTTGTATTCAACCAGACTTTATCTCCAATTTCTAGTGGAGGAGGTATCTTTCTTTTCTTATCTGCGTACTTCTTATATTTCTCCTTAGCCTGTTCGAGATTCTTTGATGCTAATTCATGTACTGAATTTAAATGAGTCACCAAATCCTTGACTGCTGGGACTGAGAGCTCCACATCTTGTACTACTGAATTTGGATGTCTACCATAGTTTAAGTAGAACGGAGAATACCCAGTGGACACATTCTTCGCCCCTGGGGAGCGTGCCGTTCTGATTTTCCCTGAGCGCATATCTCACAAGTCTTTACATACTGTTCAATGTCCTAACTCATCAGTGGCCACCAATATTTTCTTTTGATTAAATCTGCCGTCTTGAACTCTCCCTTGTGCCCAGCCAACAAGTGATCATGACATTCCTGTAGGGCTTGTTCCTGGAAAGCAGTAGTCGGCAAATACAAAGCACCTTCTTTAAATGGTAATTCATCTCGAACTTCTCTCCCAGGCTCTAGTTGCGCCCACTTCTGCATTTCTTCTGGGGTTAGAGCTTGCTTTACTTTGGCCAGTTTCCTTATTCCTTTGAGAGAGAACCCCTCCAATCGCTAGGTCCGAGGCATCAGTCTCTACATAAAAGGGCTCCATCGGATCGGCATGAAGGAGAATGGGTGCCGTGGTGAACTCAATCTTCAAATCCTTAAAGGCTTGCTCTGCTTCTTCCGACCATTCGAATCGTGCCCCTTTCTTCAGTAGTCGAGTCAAAGGTAGTATTCGTCGAGAGAATTCTCCAATAAATCTCCGATAAAAATTTGCAAACCCAATAAACGCTTGGACTTCCTTGACACTAGTGGGTGACTTCCATTCTTGTACTGCTTGAATTTTCCGTTTGTCCATATGAATTCCTGTTGGCGAAACCACGAAGCCCAAAAATTCTACCTGTGAAACTCCAAAGGCACATTTCTCCAACTTGACAAATAATTTATTCTCTCGCAGTTTTTGTAAAACTCCTCGAACTTGTGTTTGATGCTCCTGCGTATCCTTTGAATAAATCAGTATGTCGTCAATATACACAATTACACATTGATCAATAAATTCACTGAGTACATCATTTATAAAGTGTTGAAACGCTGCAGGTGCATTACACAACCCATAGGGCATAACCTGGTATTCAAATAGCCCCAAGCGAGTCCTGAAGGCCGTCTTCCACTCGTCTCCCTCTCTAACTCGAATAAGGTGATACGCTCCTCTTAAATCCAACTTCGTGAATATCTGTGCTCCTTTGATCTGGTCCAATAAAACGGAGATCAGAGGAAGAGGATACCTGTTCTTCTTTGTTATTCGGGTGATGGCTCTATAGTCAATTCAATTCAATTCATATAGTCTTTATTTCGATAAAATTTCATCAAGAAAGACATTTTACAGACATAAAATTTAAAATACAATACAATATCATTAAAAGCAGAAGAAAACATAAACCATAAAACACTGAAAAGGAAGAGGAAGGTCACAGCATCATACCAGGCAACTATTAAGACTTATTGCGGATAATCCAAACCCAGCCAAGGAATTTAGCCACAGCGATTACAACGCACTCACTAGTGTCGAATCGCAGAATGTTAAGTGCTACAAAACCCTGCCGGGTGCCCATATTCTGGCAGAGAGGTTTGAGCCATTTAGCCCGAGGTGCAACGTAGGCCGGGCAGGCAAAGAATATGTGGCCGACAGAATCAACACAGTCCGAGCACCACCTACAGGTATCACGAGAGCCACCCTTCCATTTTTTAGTGAATGAGTTAGTGGGTAGGGAGCCTACCCTGAATTGGTGGTATAGTTTCCTGTCGCTAGGCCTGGTGATGATATCCCAATACTCTTCGAAAACAGGAGTTTGTTTAAATCCAAAAAACTTGCCAGTCAGGGACTCAGGGGAAGCAGATAAAATGTGTTTTTGGGAAATCATAGACCAATAGAGGGTCTTAAAACTTTGTTTCGGGGGAAAGGAACTGTTAGCTGGATCAGACCAGAGGGAACCTAAGCCCATAGAGTCCAATAAAAGACTAACATGTTTACACCAGGGAAGGTCACCCGCCCCCAAAATACAACGAACATCCATAAAAGCTTTGGCAAAAGAATCCAATTCAGGAACTGTCCATAGCCTCCTCCAATAAGCCAGAGGTTTAAACCTGGCAACGTCATCAAACGAACAACAACCAAGGTCCAAAAAAAGTGGTTTCACTGGCGTTGAGCTGGGGAGTCCCGTTAACTTTCTGAAAAATTTGTTTTGGGCTTTAACCAGGGAAGAAAGATCTGTATGACCCCATAATTCAGCACCGTATAAAATTGCTGAATTAATTCTGGCTTCAAAAATTTTGATAGGAGGACCTATCATTTTTGCCTGGGATTGTTTTTGTTCCTTGATCAGACAGCCCGATAATTGAGCAAATTTAAGAGTACATCATTTATAAAGTGTTGAAACACTGCAGGTGCATTACACAACCCATAGGGCATAACCTGGTATTCAAATAGCCCCAAGCGAGTCCTGAAGGCCGTCTTCCACTCGTCTCCCTCTCTAACTCGAATAAGGTGATACGCTCCTCTTAAATCCAACTTCGTGAATATCTGTGCTCCTTTGATCTGGTCCAATAAGACGGAGATCAGAGGAAGAGGATACCTGTTCTTCTTTGTTATTCGGTTGATGGCTCTATAGTCAATACACGTTCTCAACTCTCCCTGCTCCTTCTTAGGCACAAAAAATAGTGGCGAGGACACTGGAGATTGGGATGGACGTATAAATCCATTGGCCAGGTACTTGTCGATGTATTCTCTCAGGTGATGATTCTCTTATTCGGTTAAGGCGTACACTCGACTGCAAGGCAAATTCGCCCCTGGCTCTAGGTTTATCTTGCAGTCGTAAACACGATGAGGCGGCAGTTGCTCCGCTTCCTGTTCGTTGAAAACGTCCTCGAAATCCTGATATTCTGGTGGTATTGATTGCGTCTTTATTACGCACACAGAAACTTCTGCTGAGCATAAGGCGTGAGCCGGGTTCAGTTTACTTGTTTTCTTGAAAGCTCCAAAACAGTTCTCTCTGCAATATGCTGAGTTCATTTCAATTGTTCTGTCATTCCAATTAATTGAAGGATTGTGCTCCGTGAGCCATGGAAGCCCCAATATAAGTTGAAATTGAGGGGCATCAATTAAATTAAAGTGTAAAGCTTCTCTATGCCCATTCTCTTGAATCAGCTCCACTAATTCTGTGTGACTTGTGATAGGCCCTGAGGATAGATTGGTACCATCAATCGCTCTAACTGGTTCACTTCTATCCTTGGCGATTGCTTGCAGCCCAATTTTTGCCGCAAATTTCAGATCACAGAAATTACCTGTGGCTCCTAAGTCCACCATCACCGTTACTCCTTTCATAGTTTCTGATCTGAACCGGATTGTCACAGATAGAATCAAATGGGGGGAAGACGACTGTAAAGTATTCGCCAACCGATGTTCCTGGGGAGTTGATTTTAGATTCGCATCCACCTGCACAACTCCTTCTACAGGTGGTGCTGTGAGTTTTCCTTCGGCTTAAATGAACTCTTTGGCTTTTTTGGACAATTCCGCACAAAATGCCCACTAGATCCACAGTACATATATAAATTGCTGACTCGCCTTTTCTCCTTTTCTTCTTTAGTAAGCGGACCCCGTATGGTTCCTATTTGCATAGGTTCAGATCCTGAGATTCCTTCTGTGCCCCTTCCTGCTTCAGCTTTCGCTCTGTCGAAACGCGGAACAGTACTTCTGTATTCTCGTCTTCTCTCTCCCCTTCGCTCTCCCTGACGGAAATCCAGTTCTAGTACCAGGTCTATTAAGGTGGAAATTTCAGTTGGACGGTTCGGTATTTGAGCCAACGCATCCTTTAGTTTATCTCGCAGGCCTCGATAGAATATTGCTGTCCTCTTGTTCTCCAGCCAATCTGTTTCCATTACTAGTTTATTGAACTGAGCAAGATAAGCCACTAAGTCTCTATTTCCCTGCTTCAGCTCCAATAGTTCGTTATCTACAGCTTGAGAAATCCGGCTTCGGTCAAAAATTCTCAGAAATTCTTTCTTGAACTCATCAAAATTCTGCAATAATGGATCATCTCGCGAAACTATCGGCATCGACCATGCCGCGGCATCTCCACTTAGATATGACAAAATGAAGGCTACCTTAGATTGCGCATCAGGAAAAATAGAAGGGCGACACAGGAAATGAAGTGAGCACTGTGTAATAAACACCTGCGCCTTTTGTGGGTCCCCACTAAATCTCTCAGGCGCTGCCAACGGTATCACTGGCGATAAGGAATGTATTACTTGTGTTGCCAGCTTATTTGTGTCTCCCATAGATGTGGTGGGACCCTCCCTTCCGGCTGAATACGGTTGCCTTATTCTCTGTGCTAAATCTGCTGTCTCTTTCCTAGAATTCATAACCTCCTGCCTTAGGCTTTGATTCTCTTCTTTAACTCCTACCAGTTCCTTTTGTATCGCCTCTAGGACCGACCCTAAGGTCTGTAAATGTATTCCTTCAACCATTTCTTTTCTGTTCGGGTGCAAGATTTAGGACGTGGGCACTTCACTCTGTCAGAGCTCACCTTCAGCTTCTCGCTGATTACTGTTGTCTTGCACAGGAACAGAAGTCGCTAGCTTCCCAACTCCACCTACCAACCACTCGGCCCCAAGATATGCTTTGGCGCCAACTGATTAGTGAGGGGGAAGGGGGAAAGTGGATAAAATAATAAACAATAAGAAGAGACTTGTTCTGGACCTTCTGGTTTCCTATCTGGAATTCTTCTTCTGCTTTCGGTCTGCTACTGAAGACTCCTAAAGGTAACTAAACACACAACAATTTATTATTTCTCCCTCTCTACTCTATCGTATCTTTTTCCTTTCTTTTCTCTTGTGTTCGCTACCTACCCAGAATCCTGAACTCTGTGCTGCTCTTCCTGTTAGACTGACTTCTTCTTTTCTTGTTATTGCTGTTGCTACTTATCTGTAAAACATGTATCTATTAGTCAACCTTTTCAATCTTTTATGTGTTATGCTTCTACTCTTTCTCTTTTTAAAACCTACCAGTAGTTTTAATTTAGTGGTAGCTTTCTCTTTCCTCTCGTAGTTTTTTCTTTATTCTGCTTTTTCTTTTATATTCTAAGCTGTCGTCTTTTTGATAATCTCTTCCTGTGTTTTCTCTCCTCAGGTTATCACTGTGTTGGGTTAACTCAGGTGAGTCTATCTCGTTTCTTCTCTAGTTTACTTTTCTTAGTCTGTTTGTTGTCTTTTCATCTCTCTAGGCCTTTTCACAATATTCATAAATGTTCTCTTTTTCTCTTACAGGACTCTGAACGCTTATCGCTGCTCACGACAGTAAGTCTTTAATTATTATTAGCGGTTCTTCATCACTAAACATTATTTGACATTAATGTGCCTGTAAATTCTTCCTATAATTCACTTAGCTTTCTACTTGTTCTTTTTCAGAGCGCGGCTGAAGTCTTCACTCGTTTTCTGAAGAGACGAGGTGACTCCGTACTCGACTCCCGTAAGTTATCCTTCTCGGATTCCAAGCATCTTCCTTTCTTCTTCGGTAAGTATCGGATTCTTGTCTAAGAGTGGTTCACCAAGGGTTGCTCTCAAGAAAAACTTCTACTCTAAAAGAATTCACTTCAAACTGTGAACACTCGCGGAACCTGACTTCTCTGAGGGAATGTCTTAGTGAAGTGTGCAATACTTCAGGCGTGCGCGCGTCACACAGTCTCTCTGAATTTCCTAACAACTAGACCGCAGACCCCAGCGCCTTAGCGGCCATCTTGGAATTGCGGGCATGCCACCAACTCGACCATTGAAGCTTATTCCACACCGAAGCGCCTCTTGAACTTAATCCCTTGTGCTTCGTCTTGGAACTCACGTTAGGGATCCTGACAGTACCCCCCACCAAGGATGGTCCTCCCACTCTGGGCTTGGTTGGATTGCGCTGATAGAAAAGTCTTATTAGTCTAGGAGCATGAACATCTGAATCTAATTCCCAAGACCGCTCCTCAGCACCGTAGCCTTTCCAATCTACCAAATAATACAGTTTTCCTCTAACTAATTTTGAGTCCAGAATTTCTTTTACCTCGAACTCCACTCCTGTATCTAGCTGAATTGGTTTTGGAACTAATTCCTTTCTCAAAGTGGGAACTGCCTTCTTCAAAAGGGAAACATGAAACACAGGGTGTATCTTGAATTTGGAGGGCAGGGTCAATTTATAAGTCACTGGATTAATCTGCTCTGCAATAGGGTAAGGACCAATAAATCGTGGCTGGAATTTTCGGTTCCCTTTTAGTCGTAATTTTTTTGTATTCAACCAGACTTTATCTCCAATTTCTAGTGGAGGAGGTATCTTTCTTTTCTTATCTGCGTACTTCTTATATTTCTCCTTAGCCTGTTCGAGATTCTTTGATGCTAATTCATGTACTGAATTTAAATGAGTCACCAAATCCTTGACTGCTGGGACTGAGAGCTCCACATCTTGTACTACTGAATTTGGATGTCTACCATAGTTTAAGTAGAACGGAGAATACCCAGTGGACACATTCTTCGCATTATTATGAGCAAATTCTGCTGTCCACAAGTAGTCCGGCCATTCTCCATCCTGTTTCAGCGAGAACAACCGTAAATATTGCTCCAATTCCTGGTTCACTCTTTCTGTTTGTCCATCCGTCTCCGGATGGAGACTGGTGGAGAAACGGGTTTCTACTCCTAAACCTTTCATAAAGGCCTTCCAGAAATGTGAGACAAATTGGGTTCCCCGGTCAGATATTATGACCTTGGGTATTCCGTGTAACCTGACAATCTGTGTACTAAAATGACTTGCTAACTGTTTCGCTGTAGGGATTCCTTTTAAGGCCAAAAAATGTGTTATCTTCGTGTATGCATCTACTATTACTAGTGTTGTATTTGTCCCATGACAGGATGGTAAGTCTGTAATTAAGTCTAGGGTAATTGTATGCCAAGGATGAGGAGGAATGGGCAGAGGTTGCAATAGCCCCTGGGGAGCGTGCCGTTCTGATTTTCCCTGAGCGCATATCTCACAAGTCTTTACATATTGTTCAATGTCCTTACTCATCAGTGGCCACCAATATTTTCTTTTGATTAAATCTGCTGTCTTGAACTCTCCCTTGTGCCCAGCCAACAAGTGATCATGACATTCCTGTAGGGCTTGTTCCTGCAACGCAGTAGTCGGCAAATACAAAGCGCGTC
This sequence comes from Triturus cristatus, assembly GCF_964204655.1. NCBI lineage: Eukaryota > Metazoa > Chordata > Amphibia > Caudata > Salamandridae > Triturus > Triturus cristatus. The sequence goes on from NC_140581.1 coordinate 968,003,109, forward strand.
ACACAGTCTCTCTGAATTTCCTAACAACTAGACCGCAGACCCCAGCGCCTTAGCGGCCATCTTGGAATTGCGGGCATGCCACCAACTCGACCATTGAAGCTTATTCCACACCGAAGCGCCTCTTGAACTTAATCCCTTGCGCTTCGTCTTGGAACTCACGTTAGGGATCCTGACAGTACCCCCCACCAAGGATGGTCCTCCCACTCTGGGCTTGGTTGGATTGCGCTGATAGAAAAGTCTTCTTAGTCTAGGAGCATGAACATCTGAATCTAATTCCCAAGACCGCTCCTCAGCACCGTAGCCTTTCCAATCTACCAAATAATACAGTTTTCCTCTAACTAATTTTGAGTCCAGAATTTCTTTTACCTCGAACTCCACTCCTGTATCTAGCTGAATTGGTTTTGGAACTAATTCCTTTCTCAAATTTGGAACTGCCTTCTTCAAAAGGGAAACATGAAACACAGGATGTATCTTGAATTTGGAGGGCAGGGTCAATTTATAAGTCACTGGATTAATCTGCTCTTTAATAGGGTAAGGACCAATAAATCGTGGCTGGAATTTTCGGTTCCCTTTTAGTCGTAATTTTTTTGTATTCAACCAGACTTTATCTCCAATTTCTAGTGGAGGAGGTATCTTTCTTTTCTTATCTGCGTACTTCTTATATTTCTCCTTAGCCTGTTCGAGATTCTTTGATGCTAATTCATGTACTGAATTTAAATGAGTCACCAAATCCTTGACTGCTGGGACTGAGAGCTCCACATCTTGTACTACTGAATTTGGATGTCTACCATAGTTTAAGTAGAACGGAGAATACCCAGTGGACACATTCTTCGCATTATTATGAGCAAATTCTGCTGTCCACAAGTAGTCCGGCCATTCTCCATCCTGTTTCAGTGAGAACAACCGTAAATATTGCTCCAATTCCTGGTTCACTCTTTCTGTTTGTCCATCCGTCTCCGGATGGAGACTGGTGGAGAAACGGGTTTCTACTCCTAAACCTTTCATAAAGGCCTTCCAGAAATGTGAGACAAATTGGGTTCCCCGGTCAGATATTATGACCTTGGGTATTCCGTGTAACCTGACAATCTGTGTACTAAAATGACTTGCTAACTGTTTCGCTGTAGGGATTCCTTTTAAGGCCAAAAAATGTGTCATCTTCGTGTATGCATCTACTATTACTAGTATTGTATTTGTCCCATGACAGGATGGTAAGTCTGTAATTAAGTCTAGGGTAATTGTATGCCAAGGATGAGGAGGAATGGGCAGAGGTTGCAATAGCCCCTGGGGAGCGTGCCGTTCTGATTTTCCCTGAGCGCATATCTCACAAGTCTTTACATATTGTTCAATGTCCTTACTCATCAGTGGCCACCAATATTTTCTTTTGATTAAATCTGCTGTCTTGAACTCTCCCTTGTGCCCAGCCAACAAGTGATCATGACATTCCTGTAGGGCTTGTTCCTGCAACGCAGTAGTCGGCAAATACAAAGCACCTTCTTTAAATGGTAATTCATCTCGAACTTCTCTCCCAGGCTCTAGTTGCGCCCACTTCTGCATTTCTTCTGGGGTTAGAGCTTGCTTTACTTTTTCTTTAAAGTTCAGTATGTCTGCGGCGCCGACAATATTGGCTTCTGGAATTATCACTTGAGCATTTTGTGGTCTTCTTTCTTCTCCGGTTTCCAACCTGGATAAGGCATCCGCCTTTCCATTCTGTGCACCCGGCCGATAAGTTATCACGAAATCATAATCAGCAAAATACAGTGACCAACGAAGTTGGCGAGGTGTCAAGGTTCTGGCTGACTTCAGGAATTTTAAGTTACGATGATCTGTGTAAACTGTTACCACATGGTGTGCTCCCATTAGATAATGTCTCCACTCCTTGAAGGCGCCTTTTATTGCCAACAACTCTTTTTCTGTAATTGTGTAATTAATTTCAGCTGGTGTCAACTTCCTAGAACGATAAGCCACCGGGTGTAATTGGCCAGTTTCCTTATTCCTTTGAGAGAGAACCCCTCCAATCGCTAGGTCCGAGGCATCAGTCTCAACATAAAAGGGCTCCATCGGATCGGCATGAAGGAGAATGGGTGCCGTGGTGAACTCAATCTTCAAATCCTTAAAGGCTTGCTCTGCTTCTTCCGACCATTCGAATCGTGCCCCTTTCTTCAGTAGTCGAGTCAAAGGTAGTATTCGTCGAGAGAATTCTCCAATAAATCTCCGATAAAAATTTGCAAACCCAATAAACGCTTGGACTTCCTTGACACTAGTGGGTGACTTCCATTCTTGTACTGCTTGAATTTTCCATTTGTCCATATGAATTCCTGTTGGCGAAATCACGAAGCCCACAAATTCTACCTGTGGAACTCCAAAGGCACATTTCTCCAACTTGACAAATAATTTATTCTCTCGCAGTTTTTGTAAAACTCCTCGAACTTGTGTTTGATGCTCCTGCGTATCCTTTGAATAAATCAGTATGTCGTCAATATACACAATTACACATTGATCAATAAATTCACTGAGTACATCATTTATAAAGTGTTGAAACACTGCAGGTGCATTACACAACCCATAGGGCATAACCTGGTATTCAAATAGCCCCAAGCGAGTCCTGAAGGCCGTCTTCCACTCGTCTCCCTCTCTAACTCGAATAAGGTGATACGCTCCTCTTAAATCCAACTTCGTGAAGATCTGTGCTCCTTTGATCTGGTCCAATAAGACGGAGATCAGAGGAAGAGGATACCTGTTCTTCTTTGTTATTCGGTTGATGGCTCTATAGTCAATACACATTCTCAACTCTCCCTGCTCCTTCTTAGGCACAAAAAATAGTGGCGAGGACACTGGAGATTGGGATGGACGTATAAATCCATTGGCCAGGTACTTGTAGATATATTCTCTCAGGTGATGATTCTCTCGTTCGGTTAAGGCGTACACTCGACTGCAAGGCAAATTCGCCCCTAGCTCTAGGTCTATCTTGCAGTCGTAAACACGATGAGGCGGTAGTTGCTCCGCTTCCTGTTCGTTGAAAACGTCCTCGAAATCTTTTTTTTTTTTTTGAAAACCTTTATTTACACATCGCATATTCACAGTCATGGGCCTACAACCGCATGGGCCGGCCGCTAATGTAAGACAATCATACAGTAGTCACAAGAGTCGGAGCAAGCTGCACACATAACGGCTACAGCCGCCCACAACTGGACATAGTACTGCAGAAAGGTTTCTTATTAACTATTTTATAAAGAAAACAACCAAAAGAAACTTATACCAGGCGAAAGAACTCCATGAATAGGGACTTGCTCTCTCATGGGCGGGGGACAACAGCGACAGTTCAGCCAATTACACAGATGTTCGTGTGATAAAGGGGGCAGGGGGGGGGGGGGCCAGGAGAGGGGCGGGCATCAATCCCGCAAAGCGACCAGGAACCTCAAAGTCAAGGGGACATCGTTACGTCCGGTGCGACCACCAAGGGGGGGGCGCAGATATCTCGAAATCTTGATATTCTGGTGGTATTGATTGCGTCTTTATTACGCACACAGAAACTTCTGCTGAGCATAAGGCGTGAGCCGGGTTCAGTTTACTTGTTTCCTTGAAAGCTCCAAAACAGTTCTCTCTGCAATATGCTGAGTTCATTTCAATTGTTCTGTCATTCCAATTAATTAAAGGATTGTGCTCCGTGAGCCATGGAAGCCCAAATATAAGTTGAAATTGAGGGGCATCAATTAAATTAAAGTGTAAAGCTTCTCTATGCCCATTCTCTTGAATCAGCTCCACTAATTCTGTGTGACTTGTGATAGGCCCTGAGGATAGATTGGTACCATCAATCGCTCTAACTGGTTCACTTCTATCCTTGGCGATTGCTTGCAGCCCAATTTTTGCCGCGAATTTCAGATCACAGAAATTACCTGTGGCTCCTGAATCCACCATCACCGTTACTCCTTTCATAGTTTCTTGTCTGAACCGGATTGTCACAGATAGAATCAAATGGGGGGAAGACGACTGTGAAGTATTCGCCAACCGATGTTCCTGGGGAGTTGATTTTAGATTCGCATCCACCTGCACAACTCCTTCTGCAGTTGGTGCTGTGAGTTTTCCTTCGGCTTAAATGAACTCTTTGGCTTTTTTGGACAATTCCGCACAAAATGCCCACTAGATCCACAGTACATACATAAATTGCTGACTCGCCTTTTCTCCTTTTCTTCTTTAGTAAGCGGCCCCCGTATGGTTCCTATTTGCATAGGTTCAGATCCTGAGATTCCTTCTGTGCCCCTTCCTGCTTCAGCTTTCGCTCTGTCGAAACGCGGAACAGTACTTCTGTATTCTCGTCTTCTCTCTCCCCTTCGCTCTCCCTGCCGGAAATTCAGTTCTAGTACCAGGTCTATTAAGGCGGAAATTTCAGTTGGACGGTTCGGTATTTGAGCCAACCCATCCTTTAGTTCATCTCGCAGGCCTCGATAGAATATTGCTGTCCTCTTGTTCTCCAGCTAATCTGTTTCCATTACTAGTTTGTTGAACTGAGCAAGATAAGCCACTAAGTCTCTATTTCCCTGCTTCAGCTCCAATAGTTTGTTATCTACAGCTTGAGAAATCCGGCTTCGGTCAAAAATTCTCAGAAATTCTTTCTTGAACTCATCAAAATTCTGCAATAATGGATCATCTCGCGAAACTATCGGCATCGACCATGCCGCGGCATCTCCACTTAGATATGACAAAATGAAGGCTACCTTAGATTGCGCATCAGGAAAAATAGAAGGGCGACACAGGAAATGAAGTGAGCACTGTGTAATAAACACCTGCGCCTTTTGTGGGTCCCCAATAAATCTCTCAGGCGCTGCCAACGGTATCACTGGCGATAAGGAATGTATTACTTGTGTTGCCAGCTTATTTGTGTCTCCCATAGATGTGGTGGGACCCTCCCTTCCGGCTGAATACGGTTGCCTTATTCTCTGTGCTAACTCTGCCGTCTCTTTCCTAGAATTCATAACCTCCTGCCTTAGGCTTTGATTCTCTTCTTTAACTCCTACCAGTTCCTTTTGTATCGCCTCTAGGACCGACCCTAAGGTCTGTAAATGTATTCCTTCAACCATTTCTTTTCTGTTCGGGTGCAAGATTTAGGACGGGGGCACTTCACTCTGTCAGAGCTCACCTTCAGCTTCTCGCTGATTACTGTTGTCTTGCACAGGAACAGAAGTCGCTAGCTTCCCAACTCCACCTACTAACCACTCGGCCCCAAGATATGCTTTGGCGCCAACTGATTAGTGAGGGGGAAGGGGGAAGTGGATAAAATAATAAACAATAAGAAGAGACTGGTTCTGGACCTTCTGGTTTCCTATCTGGAATTCTTCTTCTGCTTTCGGTCTGCTACTGAAGACTCCTAAAGGTAACTAAACACACAACAATTTATTATTTCTCCCTCTCTACTCTATCGTATCTTTTTCCTTTCTTTTCTCTTGTGTTCGCTACCTACCCAGAATCCTGAACTCTGTGCTCTTCCTGTTAGACTCTGACTTCTTCTTTTCTTGTTATTGCTGTTGCTACTTATCTGTAAAACATGTATCTATTAGTCAACCTTTTCAATCTTTTACGTGTTATGCTTCTACTCTTTCTCTTTTTAAAACCTACCAGTAGTTTTAATTTAGTGGTAGCAGCTTTCTCTTTCCCCTCGTAGTTTTTTCTTTATTCTGCTTTTTCTTTTATATTCTAAGCTGTCGTCTTTTTGATAATCTCTTCCTGTGTTTTCTCTCCTCAGGTTATCCCTGTGTTGGGTTAACTGTGGAAATATGGATTTTTCTGGTCAGTTATGTCCCCTATCTTGGACCCCAACGGTTCTATGTGCATGTTACAAGTACATGTATGTTCCCTCCAGTTCCAGTTATGAAGACGCAAATACATGTGCGTCCACCGTCAACATGTCCTCTTTCAGATCCGCCATGAATGGGCTGGATATTCGATTCCTAAATACGAAAGGCCACCGACTTTATATGGCTTAGTTATGCCATTTTACAGTTCAGCGGAGTAGGCCCTGATTCTGCCATCAAGCTTTCCCTGCCTTCTGCCTCTGAGAGCTCCAGTCTGAGCCTGCATCTGTGACCATGAACTTTGTCTCATTCCCTGCGCGGCTCACGGTGCCTGACATCAGCTTGCTGCCTGCCAAGAACTGTATTTCACCTTCGAAATTATCTGCTCCGCTCCCTGCCCAATGCATTCCTGTCTAGTAGTTTAAGTAAACATTCTTCCAGCTACCGAGCAAAGGCCCGGCTTCTCTGTCTTTATGCAAGTAATTCATAGCCCCGTTACCATGGAAGACTTCTGCCCTCGCATCTAGTGTAGACACTTAGACGCTTGTACACGCACTAACAGTCAGTATAGTCAGTATAGAATAAGATTCTATTCTAAGAGACCTCTCTTTTGGATAACATAGTTCTTTAAACATAGGATGTTAGATATGATTTGGGATTAGGTTGACTTGACCCTCCAGACATCTGTCACCACATGTAGAGTTAAATGCCAAATCCCCTTCACCCCCTAGTCGCACGTCAATCATACGTCATGCTGCTGCGCGCGCATCTCTGCCAAGTATTTCTGCTGACATTGCGAAATTATTTCATAGGTCCACCCATATGTGACATCACAACCAATGACGTTTCCTTGTTACTCCCAATTACGCCTCCTTCAGCTACGCATGTGAAATGTTATCTTTGTTATCAATTGTTACGCCTCTTACATTTGTTTCATTGTAATGTCTGTTCTATAAAAATGATTACTTATCAATAAAGGATGTACTTCACTTCCTGAGCCTCCGTGGTGATGGAACCTGGAGTCCACGATTTCGAAATCGTCCATTGGAATAAAGCCCATTCTGAACCTCTTATACCACGGATTCTGCCTCTTATTTTACTGAGCTATTTTATTAAGATTCTGTATCAAATTAAGTCCCGGTAATTAAATTATTTACCACATGAATGGCGCCCGAACAGGGACACTTTCTCATCTCACGCGCCGGCGGTGCGTTGCAGGCCCGGTCTCCTGCCACAGCTGGACGGACAACAACGCGTACCAGCAGGATTTCCTGTATCTCCCTCCGGTCAAGCGGGGGCGACTGAGGCTGCGATCAACACCCAGACGAGGCGGTGAGAAGTGCGAAGTATCCCGACCAGAGCCTAGCTGAGAGAGCAAGATCCGAGGTATACAGAGGCCCACCAGGTTTCCGATGTCCAGAAGTGTCCGAAGTTTTCGAGTCCAGTCCGGTCCAGTCCAGTTCAGTTCCGTTCCGAGGCCTTCCGTTCCGAGCTACCCGGTGAGTACCATTACTGGGGAGGCGTTCTGGCGTGCACATAAGTTGTGCCGGTCCAGACGGGTTTGGGTACACAAATCCGGTCTGCACTGTTTTAGCAGTGTATCTGTACTGTTTAGCAGTATATCTAGTATATCAAGTATATAAATTCAGAATAATTCAGTTAAAATGCCGAGGATTATGTCTTGTGATAAAGTTTTCTTAGATCGTCATCATCATTGTTGCTCATTTAAACGTTAAATATTAAATGTGTTAATACGTCCTGCATATTGTGGTATGAATGACTGTTCATTATTGTGCTTTTGTATTAAGTGTGTTTAAGAATAAGTATCAGATCAGTTGTCAGTATGCCGCTCTTTTCGAAATTAAGACAGATCACAACTAGAAAAGGGGTACTCGAAGAAGCTGTTCCTATTCCTCCTAGGGACACTCCAGGGCACTTTATGTATCACAAACATGGCTTAGACGCCATATTATTTCTTGATTTATGGGTGGACTACACCAAGGAACTACCAGAAAGTCACAGGTGGCCCGCAGCTGGGACCTGGGATGCAGATTGCATTGTGAAAGTAGAGGAAGAATTATGGAAAAGGAAAGCCAGACAGTCACAGAAAGACGCCATTGAATTATGGCGTAAAGAATCGTATAGACGTACAGAAAAAGCACGTAGACAGGAAGAGAAGAGTAAGGAAAATTCAAATAAAGTCCGAGAGAATCTATTAATTCAAGAAGGTACACGAGTGAAATCAGAACAAGTAGACAGACAAAGAAATGCCCTTATGAAGGGTATGTATCCCCTTCTGGCCGAGGGATTACCTAAGGCTACTCCGGGGATACCAAAAGACTTGCCACCCCCATTGTTCCCAATAAAAATGCATCCTAAGGGGCATCCTAGAACAGCAGAAGATGTTTTTCTTTCCTCATATTTAGATGAGGCAGCTCCCGAGTATGCTAACCCCGCCCCACATAGACCGTCTGCCGGGGAGGTTCAACGCCAAGACCCTGTATCTGTATCCTTACAGCATCAAATCCTGACACAAGTTCAGGCAAGCACATCTGTTTCCACGTCTGTTCCTACAGCTGCTTCTACAGCTGTGCCCACACCTATAGTTGCTGTATCGCGTTCAACGAATCCTTTCACGCCCGATACCCCAGACGGGGCTACCGGAGGTGCTACCAACATTTTTTCTACGCCACCCAGAATAAATAAACTTACTTTTCAAGAAACAGCACATCCGCGTACCCCCAAACTCATAAATGCCCGCACGCTTAAGGAACTTCTAGTAGATTGTAGATATGACCCTGTGCCCGGCAAAGAGGACGAAATGATCATGGCATCATTACGTATCAGACGAGCCGCGGTGTATTTGGGGAAGTTACCAGGAATGACTGTGCATCTAGATAATATATATCATTTTGTCCAAACAGGGCGAGATTCTGAATGTATTAACAGAGCTATGGAATACCAGAAAGTGGAGATACAGGGGGAACTGTTACGTTTCCTCATAAATTGTGTGATCAGAAATCAAGACCGACCGGGGGTAGACCCGGAAGCAATGCAAATTCTTACCAGATGGAGCCAGAATATATCAGAAGGGAGACATGATAAGCAAAAATGTATAATAGCCATGTGTCGAAAGATCCGTAAAGAAATAGAACGCCTACATGAAGAGAGATTAACGGTAGATCAGTTCGAACAAAGCGAGGAGGAAGGATCAGGAATGCCCACAGGACAGTCAGAAACCATAGCCTATGTAGGTAGAGGAAGATCTTGTAATAGTACTAGATGTTTTACTGACCCGATACGTCCGATATGTCTAGAAAATAACAGGAATTTCCAAACACCTATAATAAATATAAGGTCCCCCGAGCATTCGTTCCAAGCCGCTGACAAATTACTCCGAGAACGAAGGGGTTATCATTTTCTCGATTCTATGGATGAACAAGAATTAGCCAGGTCAGCCGTTCAGTGGGTTGACAGTCCCGGAAAATATGGTGATGATACAGTAGCACACACATTTTTGAACCTCACCCCAGATGAACAGCGTTTAGCTGGGATTTATATGATTCAACAACTTCTTATACTTTATCAAAGTCAACATTCAGACCCTGGTCCGTTACCTGATATATTGACTGAATTACTCACGAATAGATGGAGAGGTTCAGGTACTAAGTTAATTAGAGAAATACTAGAATCAAGAAAGCAGTACATTCTTTTTGTATGCCCAGAACATGTCTCACTGCCCATCAAGGAAAGAACGACGTATTACATGGACAGACAGAACCCCTTACGAGAAGTACACCCAATAAAGGGCGAGGACAATCAGTTTAAACGTGTATATGTATATACGCCCATATCGAAAATAGAATTGTTAGAAATGAAGAAAGTGGTACCCAGTCATGATAAAGACCCAGCGGGTTTTCACCGAGAAATTAAAGACATGTTACTCATGGGAGAGTATACCTATCCCGACATTATGACAATATTAAAGGTATTAATGCCTGCTGGCATTTATGAAAAACTCAAGGAAAAAGAGTGGGAGGTAGGAGACCAAAAGATAGACTGGACAGCATTAGAAAATGAAGAAAGGGCCCGAGGTCCAGGTTCGGGGCTTGGGGATAAAACTAAAGCACTACCAGGTTTACTAGTACAGGTACTGCCACGTTTATTAACGACGAAAAAGGAAGACTGGGGTGCAATCTCAGCCTGTAACCAAAAGCAAGATGAAGACACTAGTGATTTCTATGCCCGATTCGAAAAATGTTTTGGTATAAATAGTGGTATAAAAGCAAGTAGCGAGTCATACCCACATCTGTTTGTGACAAAATTAGTTGAAAATTCCTTGCCCCAGGTGAAGAATAGAGTATTAAAATTCGAGAGTACCTGGCAAGGTAATACCCCATCACAAATGTTACAAATGTTACAGTACCATTACAATAGAATTAGAGAGGAACAAGAACATGAACAGAAACGCATGAAAGACACAAAAATGAAAATGCTAGTCTCCCAGACAGTTCCAGCTGAAGGTCATAAAAAGGGTACGACACAGTCCGGTGATTCAGCAGGACCTGTAAAAGGGACATGCAACTATTGTAAACAACCAGGTCATTACATACACGATTGCCCAGTCTTGAAGCGAAATATCGCCACAGGTAAAACACAAGAAAGACCACGGCCACCTAGACAGGATCAGAATGAACAAGGAGCACCACAGCATGCACAGTCCATGCCAGCTCCACAACAGTCTATACAGTTTGTGCCAGCTGCACCAGCGTTGCCTGTTGCTGCCACACAAACCACGACACGACAGCTGTACCAGACCGCACAGTATGACTATCCTGATTATCAACGATACGCATGAACCAGCCTAGAGAGGGAAGTTGACTTACCCCTTATCGAGGTCCCTGTAGACCAAGAAGGACCTTATGTACATAGTGAACTATTAGGCCAAGATAGAAAATTTTTACTTGATACAGGGGCAAGTCGAACAACTATAAAACGTAGTGAAGTTCCAGGGGCACCCCTCTCAGGCTCACAGAATATTTCCCTTGGTTTTTCCGGAAAACCTATTGTTAATGAAGTATCACAGCCTCTTCCACTTACGATAGGACCTTTGACCCGAACTACAGATTTATTGCTTACTAAATCATGTCCAGAAAACTTGTTAGGTATAAAAACTTTGAAAGCTCTAGGAGCTATAATATGTTGTTCTCCGGAAGGAGTAAGATTGTTTTTACGAGATTTCAAAGGGCACTATGTGTCCCGAGACATGGATTCCCGACTGCAGACTTTACCCACACATTTATGGGCACAAGGCCCTACAGATGTTGGTTGCATGAACATTACACCCTATCGAGTCACACTAAAGGCAGGAGTGGTACTACCACGAATGCGACAATACAAGTTACCCCCAGATGCTGTAATGGCTTTACTACAAATCATTGACGAGCTTATTGGCCAAGGAGTGGTTGTGGAGACCGACTCCAATGTATGTAATTCACCGATAATTCCGATTCTTAAACGAACTGATCCAAAGGCTCCACCAGTATATCGATTGGTTATTGATCTGCGCGAATTAAATAAATGTATTGTACCACAATACCCCGTAGTTCCAGACATCTCTTCATTACTGACAGCTATTGATTCCGAAGCAACATTCTTTACTGTAATTGACCTCAAGAATGCCTTTTTCAGCGTCCCAATAGATCCAGAAAGTCAATACTTGTTCGGATTTAGTTTAAATGGACGAAGCTTCAAATTCACACGCGCACCCCAAGGATTTACAGAAAGCCCCAGCATCTATAGCCAAGCACTGAAAAGAGAACTTGACAGTATACACATGCCAGTCAACACTGCCCTGCTTCAATATGTCGATGATCTGCTGATCACCGCCCGAAGCGAACCTGAATGTGAAAAAGCATCACTGACGGTTTTACAATTTCTAGCCGAAAAGGGGCACAAGGTGTCCCCTTCTAAGCTGCAATTCTGTGTCCAGCGAGTTGTTTACCTTGGTCACTCGCTGTCCAAGGAGGGAAGGCAGCTTACACCAGATCGCATCCAGCTAATTGCAAATATGCCAATACCCAAGACACAAAAGGAGGTGCGGGCTTTTAAAGGCCTCACTTCATATTGTAGGCAGTGGATCCCTCAGTATGCATTTTTAGCAAAACCACTCATTCAATTGACAACACAGGAGGTAGCCACATCGACTGTTCTCCCTTGGACTCAGGAACATACACACGCTTTTGAAAGTTTAAAGAAAGCTTTATGTCAAGCACCTGTCCTAGCAACACCATGTTACAGCAAACATTTCACACTCTTTGTTACAGAACGCGAAGGTACTGCCTTGTCAGTACTCACACAGGAACAAGCAGGATCACACAAACCGTGTGCTTATTTTTCTAGTACATTAGATCCCGTAGCTCAGGCTCTGCCTGCGTGCCTGAAATCAGTGGCAGCGACAGCTTTAGCAATAAGACAAAGCGAAGCCATAGTGTTAGGACATCCATTGACAGTACAAGTACCACATGCAGTAGAGGTTCTCTTGAACCGCACACAAACACAACACTTGACCATAGCAAGACTTACAGGGTACGAACTAACACTGTTTCAGCCACACATAGAAATCAGACGCTGTAATACATTAAATCCTGCTACACTTTTACCTGTAATCGGAACAGACCCACTAGCTCATGATTGTATTGAAGTTATTACAATAACGACGAAACCCAGACAAGATTTGACAGATGTTCCATTGTTAGATCCAGACCTGACGTTGTATGTAGATGGTTCATGTATGAGAACAAGTACAGGAGATTTAGTGGCCGCATATGCAGTCACAACAGATACTGAAGTCATTGAAACAAACTGTATAAATACCTTGTCAGCTCAAGCAGCAGAGCTTATTGCTCTGACACAAGCCTGTATTCAAGCCACAAATAAGAAAGTCAACATATACACTGATTCACGTTATGCATTCGGAGTTGTACATGACTTCGGCGTGCTGTGGCGAGAGAGAGGTTATTTAACGTCTCACGGTGCCCACATTCAGCACGGATCCCTCATTCATGCTCTGTTAGATGCAATACATTTACCCACTGCAATATCGATTATGAAATGCAAAGCTCATACGAAAGTTACTGATATCATTTCTCAAGGCAATGATTTAGCTGACAGAACAGCTAAACAGACTGCGCAAACTCGCACATCCGACATGACAAAGACAATAGTCCAGACACCGACACGTTGTATGACGATTAAGGATCCCGCTATTGATATAATTGACATACAGACACATGCTACACCAGACGAAATAAAGAAATGGACGGAATTAGGAGGGATCCAAACGGACCAGGGATGGATGACGAAGGAGAAATCTGTATGGTTTCTTCCTGACTCTATGGTCCAAGCTATCATAAATACAATACACAGTCCAGCGCATCTAGGAGAGAAAGCTATGCTAGACAGCATCCAACACATTTGGTTCAACAAACATTTACGAGCAGCAGCTAAACAAAAAGTCCGTACCTGTATGATATGTTGTCAGTTTAACCCAGGTAAAAGCATCCCCGTAGAGCAGGGTGGATTTCAGCCTCCTGATCACCCTTTTGAAGCCCTTCAGATGGATTATATCCAGATGGAACGATGTCGAGGATTCAAATATGTTCTCGTAGTTGTCTGCGCTCTTTCCCGTTGGACCGAAGCGTACCCAGTATCAGATTACACTGCCCCGACCACTGCCAAGCAGCTAGTTCGAGAATTCTTCCCACGGTACGGTTTACCACGTGTTGTCTATTCAGATAACGGCCAGCCGTTCTCATCCGAACTGATGAAACATGTTTCACTTCTGCTAGGATATCAGTGGAAGTTTCATTGTGTCCGACACCCCGAGGCAGCAGGTCTCGTGGAACGACATAATCAAACTTTGAAAATCAGATTGTCCAAAATATGTAGAGAGAAAGGTGTTGACTGGGTAGTAGCTTTACCAGTTGCACTCTTTTACATGAGAATGGTAGCACACTCTCGAACAGGGCTATCCCCTTATGAAGTGATCTTTGGTAGACCACCAAATATGTGGGGGACGCCTATACCACGTAAAATAACTGATGTTGACTGTAATATGCTGACAGATTACTTGGCTTCCTTGATGTCTGCACTACAATCTTGTCGTTCACAGGTAGCTGCAGCCTTTCCTGACAACACTGAGGTGAAACCCCATGACGTAATTCCGGGGGATCTCGTTTTAGTGAGGAACTTTGATCGAAAGACTCAGCTGGATCCTAGGTGGAAGTCGCCGCAATTGGTCCTGCTCACCACAAGGACAGCCGTGAAGATCGAGGGCAGAAAAGGCTGGATACATTCAAGTCATATCAAGAAATTTCATGGACTACCATCGGATGTAAATGCCACACCTCGTGTGTCTTCACCCATTGACTCAAAGCTTCCTCTGGTTGAACTTAGTAGTCCGGAACAATATAAATTAAAACTCAGGTCTAACCCGTCAGGCAATTTGATTGTTTAAGTCCTCTCCAAGGTGAAGCGGTTGAATTTGCCTCTGACATGTACCCCTTAGACCTGAATAGAGAAAAAACGCGAAAAATGTTGAAACGACATGCATACTGTAAATCACTGCGTAGTCATTGCACAGTGACGTTATTAATTTTGTTTTTCTTAAGTCTTTTAATAATTACTGCAAGTATATTGTTGCACATATATTATCCTATTTCTAAACATGTTTATAATGTTACTGCTGAACATTCTTTTAGTGAATTACCTCCGCATGAATTGTCCTATAGATTTGCGCTGCGCAATAACACTTTTATTAGTATGTTACATCATTCCCAACAGGTTAGCAATGCTACAAATTGTTGGATATGTGGCCGACTCCCTCCCTATCAGAATTATAAAGGAATTCTACCTCTCTTTCCATACCCGTTCACACACAACGGCTCCTGTGGAGCATGGTTTAGTTTAATTAATTCCCAAGATTCGAACTCCGCAGTTTATCAAGACAACGGGGTATGGGGAAATTTGAACTTAGTTTTACTTAAAGTCTGCCACCCCAACAAGGAGGGACTTCCCAAAGGAACAGGAACTGATCTAGAAAATGAAGTATATGGATTAGGTAATTTTACACTTAATCTCATGATCCTGAATGTCGAATCCGAAGCTACTCCAATTTTGCCCGCCATACCAGTATTTCCAGTAAAAGGTGAATTGTGTGTAAGAAAGAATGGTTCCATACATATGGGCCATAGTAGATGCACTACTGTAATAGAATTTAGTGATCAAGGCAAGTCGACATCTAGAGCTTCCCGCCATTCCTATTTTATATGTGGTCAGACGGCATATATACGTCTGCCTCTAGATTGGGATGGTACCTGCTACATCGGATTCCTTTTGCCACCTGTTTTTCTAGCTCCTCCTGATTATCACAGAAATACTCATTTAGTACACAATAGAGAAAGGAGAGATCTCCCAATAGTCGATTACACTGAAACAGCATGGGAAAAATACACAGATTTCAATAAAGGTCTCTTTCCCTATATAGGTACAGTTACCAATAGTAAGCTGATACGTAGATTAACCAGAACCCTTGAAGCAGTAGTGAACGAAACTATTTCCGCCTTAGGCAATTTAACAGAAGAGCAGTCTGCTATGCGGATTGTTGTGCTTCAAAATAGTCTTGTCCTTGACGTTATCCTGGCCGATAGGGGCGGAGCTTGTAGGGTCATCAAATCAAGCTGTTGCATTTTTCATACCAGAAAATTCACCATCTGTATATAAAGCCATAACTCGCCTTCATAAGATTGTAAGCCAGATACACCAGAATCCAGGCACCTGGACTTGGTCCGGTTGGTTTTGGAGTGTATTATCTACCTTTGGATGGAGGGTCCTATCCTTCCTAGGTATTGGCTTTCTCATACTATTCAGTTGCTGCTTATGCCTGCAATGTGGACCAGCGATTTGTGGTCTGTGTGCCACTTCGTGTATTCCACATCAAGATTTTCATTCAAGATCCCAGAAGAAAAAAGAAGAACAAATGATGCTATATGAACAGATCAATGGATTGATGAAGATTGATATCTCTTGACGGGCAAGTAGGGGACAAGGAGGGAATGTGGAAATATGGATTTTTCTGGTCAGTTATGTCCCCTATCTTGGACCCCAACGGTTCTATGTGCATGTTACAAGTACATGTATGTTCCCTCCAGTTCCAGTTATGAAGACGCAAATACATGTGCGTCCACCGTCAACATGTCCTCTTTCAGATCCGCCATGAATGGGCTGGATATTCGATTCCTAAATACGAAAGGCCACCGACTTTATATGGCTTAGTTATGCCATTTTACAGTTCAGGCGAGTAGGCCCTGATTCTGCCATCAAGCTTTCCCTGCCTTCTGCCTCTGAGAGCTCCAGTCTGAGCCTGCATCTGTGACCATGAACTTTGTCTCATTCCCTGCGCGGCTCACGGTGCCTGACATCAGCTTGCTGCCTGCCAAGAACTGTATTTCACCTTCGAAATTATCTGCTCCGCTCCCTGCCCAATGCATTCCTGTCTAGTAGTTTAAGTAAACATTCTTCCAGCTACCGAGCAAAGGCCCGGCTTCTCTGTCTTTATGCAAGTAATTCATAGCCCCGTTACCATGGAAGACTTCTGCCCTCGCATCTAGTGTAGACACTTAGACGCTTGTACACGCACTAACAGTCAGTATAGTCAGTATAGAATAAGATTCTATTCTAAGAGACCTCTCTTTTGGATAACATAGTTCTTTAAACATAGGATGTTAGATATGATTTGGGATTAGGTTGACTTGACCCTCCAGACATCTGTCACCACATGTAGAGTTAAATGCCAAATCCCCTTCACCCCCTAGTCGCACGTCAATCATACGTCATGCTGCTGCGCGCGCATCTCTGCCAAGTATTTCTGCTGACATTGCGAAATTATTTCATAGGTCCACCCATATGTGACATCACAACCAATGACGTTTCCTTGTTACTCCCAATTACGCCTCCTTCAGCTACGCATGTGAAATGTTATCTTTGTTATCAATTGTTACACCTCTTACATTTGTTTCATTGTAATGTCTGTTCTATAAAAATGATTACTTATCAATAAAGTATGTACTTCACTTCCTGAGCCTCCGTGGTGATGGAACCTGGAGTCCACGATTTCGAAATCGTCCATTGGAATAAAGCCCATTCTGAACCTCTTATACCACGGATTCTGCCTCTTATTTTACTGAGCTATTTTATTAAGATTCTGTATCAAATTAAGTCCCGGTAATTAAATTATTTACCACATAACTCAGGTGAGTCTATCTCGTTTCTTCTCTAGTTTACTTTTCTTTGTTTGTTGTCTTTTCATCTCTCTAGGCCTTTTCACAATATTCATAAATGTTCTCTTTTTCTCTTACAGGACTCTGAACGCTTATCGCTGCTCACGACAGTAAGTCTTTAATTATTATTAGCGGTTCTTCATCACTAAACATTATTTGACATTAATGTGCCTGTAAATTCTTCCAATAATTCACTTAGCTTTCTACTTGTTCTTTTTCAGGGCGCAGCTGAAGTCTTCACTCGTTTTCCGAAGAGACGAGGTGACTCCGTACTCGACTCCCGTAAGTTGTCCTTCTCGGATTCCAAGCGTCTTCCTTTCTTCTTCGGTAAGTATCAGATTCTTGTCTAAGAGTGGTTCACCAAAGGTTGCTCTCAAGAAAAACTTCTACTCTAAAAGAATTCACTTCAAACTGGGAACACTCGCGGAACCTGACTTCTCTGAGGGAATGTCTTAGTGAAGTGCGCAATACTTCAGGCGTGCGCGCGTCACACAGTCTCTCTGAATTTCCTAACAACTAGACCGCAGACCCCAGTGCCTTAGCGGCCATCTTGGAATTGCGGGCATGCCACCAACTCGACCATTGAAGCTTATTCCACACCGAAGCGCCTCTTGAACTTAATCCCTTGCGCTTCGTCTTGGAACTCACGTTAGGGATCCTGACAGTCTGGAGGAACACCAAATCCACTGAAGCCCACAACAACTTCAGAGCCGCCACCAACGCCCACCACCAACTCATCAGAAAAACAAGGAAAAAAGCGATTGAAGACAAAATCTCCACTCAACAACAAAGAACTCTTCAACATCATCAAGAAATTCGTCCAACCCACCAGCGAGTCCACTGACATCCCTCCCTCACAAGACCTCTGCGACAAACTCAGCACCTCTTTTCACCACAAAATCAAGAGCATCTATGACAAATTCGACGAAGACAACCAACACACTGAACCCTCACCATCCACCCTCGACACCCTGAAGCCAGAGATCGACAAGTGGACTGCCCTCACCACCGAAGACACACTGAAGATGATGAAGTCTATCCACTCCAGGGCTCCCACAGACCCCTGCCCCCATCACATTTTCAACAGAGCCACTGACACCATCGCACCCATGCTCTGCCACATCATCAACCGCTCCCTGGCAACTGCCACGTTCCCCGACGACTGGAAACATGCCGAGGTCAACCCCCTCCTGAAGAAACCCTCATCAGACCCCACCGACCTCAAAAACTACAGACCCATCTCCCTGCTCCTGTTTCCAGCAAATTCATCGAGAAAGCCATCAACAGTCAACTCGCCACATTCATCGAAGAGCACAACATCCTCGACTCCCCCCAATCCGGCTGCAGAAAAAACCACAGTATGGAAACCGCCCTCCTCGCTGCAACAGACGACATCCACACCCTACTGGACAAAGGAGAAACAGCAGCCCTCATCCTCCTCGACCTCTCAGTGGCGTTCAACACAGTTTCTCACACACCCTAATACGCAGACTCTGCGAAGCAGGGATCCAAGACAAGGCCCTCAACTGGATCCACTCCTTCCTTTCCGGCAGAATGCAGTGGATCAGACTCCCCCCTTTCCTCTCAGACCCTACACCTACCACCTGCGGAGTCCCCCAGGGGTCCTCCCTCAGCTCTACACTCTTCAACGTCTACATGGATCTGCTCGCCCCCATCGTCAGAACCTACGGACTCAACATTGTGTCATATGCAGACGACACCCAACTCATCCTCTCCCTATCCAACGAACCCAATACCGCCAGACACAATTTTCGAGAAGGCATGGAAGCCGTAGCCAAATGGATGAAAAACAGCTGCCTACAACTAAACACCAACAAAACAGAAGTATTCATCATGGGCCCAAACCCCAATGCCTCGAACGACACCTGGTGGCCACCCACCCTTGGAAGCCCGCCCACCCCCACGGACCACGCACGCAACCTGGGAATCATTCTGGACTCCGAGCTCAAAATGGACCACCAGATCAACTCCGTCTCATCCTCCTTCCACACCCTCCGCCTCCTACGTAAGACCTTCAAATGGATCCCCCTCGAACACAGAAAGACCGTCA
This sequence comes from Triturus cristatus, assembly GCF_964204655.1. NCBI lineage: Eukaryota > Metazoa > Chordata > Amphibia > Caudata > Salamandridae > Triturus > Triturus cristatus. Next base: position 968,022,305 of record NC_140581.1, read on the forward strand.
CTCACGCCCTGGTCACCAGCAGACTCCACTACGGCAACGCACTCTACGCCGGAATAAGCAAAAACCTCACCCGCAAGCTACAGAACATCCAGAATGCCGCCGCAAGACTGGTCCTCGACCTGCCAAGGCACTGCCACATCTCCCAGCACCTACGCATACTCCACTGGCTTCCCATCAAAGCTAGAGTCACGTTCAAGATGTTCACCCACGCCCACAAGGGCCTCCACGACACCGGACCAGCATACCTGAATAGCCGAGTCAAATTCCACGATCAGCCCAGCTCTCCTACGTCATGGTTCCCCGCACCAGAAAGGCCAGATCGGGAGGCCGCGGCCCGAGCCTGGAACGCCCTTCCGCTCCACCTCAGACAGACAACATTGCTCCCCATCTTCGCAAGAAACCTCAAAACCTGGCTCTTTGACAGACCCACCCTTGATGGACTGGAGCCTGCTAACCCCCCCCCCCCTCCCCCCCTGTGCCTTGAGAACCTTACGGGTGAGTAGTCACGCTTAAAAAAATGACTGATTGATTGATAGAAACTTTGTAAAAAAAATACACATTTTCCTCATATTTCTGTGATGGAAAGTTCTGGCATCTGAGTGGATCTACAAAGTTCCACCCACGCCGCATTCCCCAAAGTCTTTTGATAAAAATGATACATCACTTGTGTGGGTAGATCTAGTGCCCGTGACAGGAAACGGCCAAAAACGCAACGTAGACACACCACATTTTTACAGTGAAAACGGACCCTTTCTTGGCAAAGTGCCTAGCTGTCAATTTTGAACCCTAGCTCTGCCGGCACCCATGGAAAACTAGCAAACCTATATATTTTTGAAAACTAGACACCCGGGGAATCCAGGATGGGGGGGGACTTGTCTGGCTCTCACCAGGTTCTGTTACCCAGAATCCCTTACAAACCTCAAACTTTGTAAAAAAAACAAAAAACATTTTCCTCACATTTCTGTGATGGAAAGTTCTGGATTCTTCGGGATCCACAAAATTCCACCCACCCCCCATCCCCCAAAGTCTTCCGACAAAAATGGTACCTCACTTGTGTGGGTAGGCCTAGTGCCCGCAACAGGAAACGGCCCAAAATGCAAGTGGACACACCACATTTTCACAATGAAAACTGACCCTTTTTTTGCAAAGTGTCTAGCTGTAGATATTGAACCCTAGCTCGGCGGCCATCCTGGGAAACCTACAAAACCCTCACATTTCTAAAAACTAGACGCCCGGGGGAGTCCAGCGAGGTATGTCCCACACAGAAAAATTTGATTTTTGTAGCTAAATTTGAGGTTTGCAGGGGTTCTGGTTAGGAAAACCTTGGGGGATGCACGCAAGCCATACCTTGTGGACTTCCCCGGTTGTCTAGTTTTCAGAAATGCGTGGGTTTGGTAGTTTCCCAAGATGGCCACCAAGCCCGGGGCCAAAAACCCAGGTGAACCCCCTTGCAAAACCAGGTTGTTTTGTGATAGGTAATTTTGATGTCTCCTCAATACATTTTGGGCCCTTGCCTGTCGCGGGTACTTGACCCACCCACACGAGAGAGGCACCATTTCTATCGGGAGACCTGGGGGAACACTGGGTGGTAGGAAATTTATGGATCCATGCAGATTCCAGCACTTTCCTACACAGAAATTTGAATTTCTTTTATTTTTTCATCCAAATTTGAGGTTTGCAGGGGATTCTGGATAGGGAAACTTTGGGGGATCCACGAAAGCCATACCTCGTTGGACTCCCCCGGGTGTCTAGTTTTCAGAAATGTGTGGTTTTGGTAGTTTCCCAAGATGGCCACCAAGCCTTAGGCCAAAAACCCTGGTGACCCCCCATTGCAAACCCAGGTTGTTTTGTGATCGGTAATTTTGATGTCTCCAAAATACGTTTTGGGCCCCTGCCTTGCGCAGGTACTTGACCCACCCACAAGAGTGAGGTACCATTTTTATAGGAAGATATAGGGAAACGCTGGGTGGTAGGAAATTTGTGCCAGTCCGGTGATCCTACAACTTTCCCACACAGAAATTTGAGAGCAATCTGATTTTTTCAGCTAAATTTGAGGTTTGCAGGGGATTCTCGGTAGGGAAACTTTGGAGGATGCATGCATGCAATACCTCTCTGGACTCCCCCGGGTCTGTAGTTTTCAGAAATGTGTGGGTTTGATAGGTTTCCCTAGATGTTTGCCAAGCCCTGGACCAAAAACTCATGTGTCCCCCCTTGCAAAAGCAGATCGTTTTGTGTTGGGCCCTTGCCTGTCGCAGGTAGTTGACACACCCAGAAGAGTGAGGTACCATTTTTATCGGGAGACCTGGGGGAACGCGGGGTGGTAGGAAGTTTGTGTCAGCCTATAACTTTCCCACACAGAAATTTGAGAGAAATCTGATTTTTTCAGCTAAATTTGAGGTTTGCAGGGGATTCTGGGTAGGTAAACTTTGGAGGATCCATGCAAGCCATACCTCTCTGGACTCCCCGGGCATGTAGTTTTCGAAATGTGTGGGTTTGGTAGGGCACTTGCCTGTCGCAGGTAGTTGACCCACCCACAAGAGTGAGGTACCATTTTTATTGGAAGATCTAGGGAAACGCTGGGTGGTAGGAAATTTGTGTCAGTCCGGTGATCCTACAACTTTCCCACACAGAAATTTGAGATAATCTGATTTTTTTCAGCTAAATTTGAGGTTTGCAGGGGATTCTGGGAAGGAAACTTTGGAGGATCCATGCAAGCCATACCTCTCTGGACTCCCCCGGGTCTGTAGTTTTCGAAATATGTGGGTTTGGTAGGTTTCCCTAGATGGCCGCCATGCCTGGACCAAAAACTCATGTGTCCCCCCCTTGCAAAAGCAGATCGTTTTGTGATAGATAATTTTGATGTGTGGGTTTTGTAGTTTTCCATAGATGTTTTTTTCCCCAAAAGTGAAGCACTTTAGGCACCGCCCTCACTCGGCCTCAGCAGCTGCAGTAAACTAAAGTAAATCAAAAAAGGCAAAAACATTTTTTCAACCTCAGAAGGTCTCCTGCGCCAATAGAAAGAATCTTATTACTTGGTGGGAAGGATCAGGGAGTCAGGGGCTCTCTGTGAGAAGTGACAGATAGTAGGCTGTATCAGTGTTGGCTGCTGATCCGGTAAGTGTTACTTTGTTTTTCTGGCCATGCTCCTAAAGTCTGCTGGTCGCCATCTTCCCCCAATCTGCATGATTGGGCTGTGCTTATGGACAACAAGGTCTAGCCCAATAGTGCCCCCAGCTATGGCCATGAGACATGGTGTCAGACAGTTGCATTTAAAAAACAACTGTAGAATCAGAAAAACGAGTCTGAACTTCATCAGTTGGAGAAATCTATATTACCCTAAAAATCTCCTTTTTACGGGTCTAATAGATATTGACTTGGTTAGACATCAGGTACTTTTTTCCAGTCTACGACACTCACTTTGCAGCATGGCCAGAGAAGTATTAAACAGGGACAGATGCTGAGGATTTTTGCACATTCCTTTTTTTATGCAATATTATTAAAAGGCAAAATTTTGTTTTACACTCGTTTATGCATGTACACACTAAAATAGTACTGTTGTCTATTAAACACGTTTGCTGTGATGTAAAGAAGTGTGTTTTCCTGGCCTTTGGTTAACTAGGCTTCAATTGGGGCCTGGCAGTCATCTTGTTCAAAATAGATGTCTCTCCTGTCCTCTTCCTACACATTTCACTGCTTGTTATATATGCAGCACGCAGTTCAGCATAATCATATTCATTTATTTCCATTGCCATTGTTCATGCTGTTCTCGATTAATCTATCCTGGCTCAGCCATAAAACGGTATCTGTTTCCAAGGTTCTTCTGTTAGTTTACTGTACCCTATTTATATATAATTCATGTATCTAGTTTGCTCCACCATCTCCGGATGGCATTAGCAGAGAGTCATCAGAAGCAATATTAATGTAGTGGAATTGTTTTTAAGTGTTAAGGCGATATGACGCTGAATATATTTGTGCTCTGATTTGCTATGAATGTAGCGAATTTGATCACCATGATGAATCTGTAGTTTTACTAATTTCAAATGCAAAAATAATATATAAAATCCTTAGTTTTGGGGGTGAGCCAGCGCTTTTCTGTGCTGCTAGAGTTGCTCTTCATTTCTCTCTTAATTTTGCTGCCCACTTGGGACTTAGAATAATTTAGATTTTTTATTTCTCTGTAATTTCTTGTTTGCAGATAGCATTCATGACATACGTTTGAATTTTGTATTAATACCCTTTAATTATTTTGCTGAACTACAGAACTCGTTTATTGAGTGGACTTTTAATTTAATTGGCTGTTTTTTTTTATATTTTAATGTGTTGTGAGGTGCCTTAACTCGGGGACATGCTGCGCCATGAAATTGAGGTTTAACAATGTCTTCTATTCATCGAACAGTGGGCGTTTTGGGGTGTCAAAATTGCCCACATAGACTGAGAGATTTCGACCTGTCATTCTGTACAGGTCCAACTTGTTGAAGATATCTATTATTTGTTGATGGAAGTCCTGAAAGAGGCCTTTAAAGCTGTCAATTTGTCTCTTTCTGGACTGGCCTTCTCATCTTGGCAAAAAGAAGCCTTGTCCTTTTTGTCACTTTTTTAAGGAAGCCCTCTGAACAGTATACAACAGAATATCCAGTAAGTGTTACTGTATAAAAAAAAAAAAGAGTCTTCTCTTTGTTCTGAGAGTACATTTGGGGCCTCATTTACGAGGAAATGACATAGGGTGGTGCCGCAAGCCATCATGCTGCACCGAGCTATGTCTTTTTAAAAGCACAGGGATGCATCATATTTACAGTAATGCGGCACATCTCTGGGCAGGCGCTTAAACAGCAGCCGTGCGCCAACACAGGCACCCTTGTACCATGACACAAGGGTGCCCGCCTTGCATTGATGATTGTTGTTGTGCAGGAAGGGACACCTTCCTGTACAGAAACAATCTGATGGTGTTGTCTTCTTTTTATGTGTGCTGCATTTTGCAGCACACATAGAAAGAGGAAAAAACGAGGAGAAATAAATGTATTTCGCTTCATTGCCACACACGTATGCCTCCATAAGGAGGCGTAGGATTCTGACGCATTCCCAGATTTACGAAACATTGTAAATCTGGGAATGCGGAAGAATCCATGGGTGTTGCGTGGGAACATACACGGCAGCACCCATGGCACACCCCTTTCACCAAAGTAATGCGTGAAAGGGACCATTTACAAGGCCATGAAATGTCACGTTGGGTGGGTTTGTGTGGCCTTGAAAATAAGCCCCTTGGTTCAGCCCTCATCTACGCCATTGCTGGTCTTCCTGAGAAAGAACCTCATCGAAAATTTTAAATAGGTGAAGTAAAATATCTGAAAAGCTTTAGAGTTAATTGATATTTAGCAATTCAAAAAAATCTCAGCCGAGGCAGAAAAACGTTTATATTAAAAAAAATGTAAACCCGGGATGATATTATTCAGTAAATAATGAACCCGGGGGTGAAGGCTCTATGCCACATGTGTCTACCTTCACTCAATTGTATGATTCAGAATATCCGATTCCTATCATGATGGCCTAGGACCTACATGAATTAATGGGCATAGCCATCCACCACCCTTTGGTAAGATCTAGTCTTGTTTTGGAAACGCCTCTTGTCCCCTTTCCTTGCTGCATTAGGTCATTGCAAACCTTTGTTTGTATGATATGTTCTGTCAAGTCAACCAACTTTGTCGAAAAGGAAAAAAGACTTCAGTATTTGAACTGAAAATCTTAGTATTCTTATTTATGCTGTACAGTATCGTGTTTTCTTGACTATCTAATGCAACTTTGAATGTTAGTTGTATTTTCCCTCAGCTAATAGAATTATTAGAGTTTAATGCCAATGTAACAAAACTAATTTAAAAAATGACCAAATGTATTCTCCTATTGGCGCCCACGCGATTCACATTTCTAAATCCATAGGCCTTGACAACCAAAAATGGGAAAAAAATGCACAAGTGGAGCCCCTCATAGCTGCCTCACTATTTCTTTAATCAACAAAGGTCCATTTTAGTCGAATTGGAACTTGTCCTCCAATCATCCAGGGCCTTGTTTACACAGCTGGATGTCCACAGGCTCCAGTGTTCCCTCCGATTGCCCCCGCATGCTAATAAGATTGCTGTTCAGATGGGTAATTTGGTGAGCAGCCTGCAGCAGTTGGAGAACATTTGCACATCTGCACTACACTACCTGGCAGCTTCTCAAAAGATTTTCACAGCCTGATAAAAACTGCAGGCCTTGAGGACGCCATGGGAACATGCAGCACATTTCCCGGGTCCCATCAAATATACAATTTAAGGTCAGGTCACCCCACAATGCAAGCTTTCCTTTGGAAGAGAAAAACAAATACAGCCTTTGAGCATGTACGAACTAACATACTTACTTGCCTTTTCTGCAGAAAAATGTTTTACATGTGTGAATATTGTACTTATCTGGCAGTTCACACACAATGAACGGTACTTGGCTACCAGCATGAGACTACTCGTTTTAGCCCTCTGCAGCGGCGGCCATTTTGAATGTCTTTCGCTATTAATGAAGGACTCCAGAGTACTTTAGATTGAATGTGCTCCAACATCACTTGCCAAGTGCTCACTTCCCCACCCTCACACAGGGTTGTCATTGTGTAAAGAGGGAACCCAGGTGGGGATTCTCCTCTGTTTCCTATTTAGGCCAGCACAAAGAAGGAGCAGCCTGACGCCCACGTCTCTGCTCTTTTTATGGTACCATCTGTTTTATAATCTTAACAGTACTATTACAGGAATCACATAGAGCATGTAATTCACACAGCAAGCAGAGAGTCGGGGTGAGAGCAAAGTTTTCAGCTTTGCAACATTGCAAATATTCTCTTTAAACTGCATCAGTTTCGTGACCCACAAGGTCAGCAAAGTTTAAGAAACAAAAATAAATTAGGGGATAAAATGGGGCCCTTTTTTGCAGTGGGACTTTTCCTCCTGCGGTGGGGGGGGGGGGGACTGGTAGCACACTGCATGGCTGATGCTTAGCTTTTTAGGTCTCACCTACCAAGTAGCTTCCTGATCTCCATAGGAGAAAGCCTCTTGTGGACTATTTCAAAAAGTACAGTGGGCTTTGAGCCAAACCATTGCTTACCATTGATTGGCTTAACTGTCCCTCATTTGCTTGCTTATTTGATGGCTTACCTTTCTTTTCTTCTGTTTATCCCTCCCCTGGAGCAAAGCCTCTTTACTATCCTTTAGATTGGATGAATTATATTCTTCTACTGCTCACATTAACCACTTGTATGCCCATGACGAGCTGGACTCGTCATGGAGCACAGTCGCGCTGTGCCCATGACGAGTCCAGCTCGTCATGAGGCATACCCTAGGGAATCCCTTTCACTGTAATGACGATCGGCGCGCACGTCGTGCTGACGTCATTACAGTGAAAGTGAAACTGAAATGAGCCAGGAGGCTCATTTCCGTTTCACTTTCTACGTGCTCAGGGGGCTATCTCAGCCCCCTGAGCACGTAGAAAGACGGGAGAGGTATCGTTGGAAAGGGGAGAATCTCCCCTTTCCAATGGTACCCCTCCCCAGTGGATCCCTGCTTGGGGATTGCCACAGGAGGGTGATCCCCAAGCAGGGATCCACCCACTAGACACCAGGGAGGGGGGAGCGGCCCCTTGGGCAAGGGCCTTTGCTCCCCCATGTAAATTTGGTGCAATTTAGTCTTTTGCCCCCCTGGGGGGCAGATGGGGGCATTAGCCCCCAATCTGCCCCCCGTGGGGGCAAAAAGCCCACTAGACCCCAGGGAATTTTTTTATCCATAAAAATAGGGGTGGGGCTGCCCAAAACGGGCAGGCCCATGCCCCCACCCCACCCCCCCAATTACTACAGTCTTTCTGCCACCCCTGGGGGGCAGATGGGGCATTGGCCCCCAACCTGCCCCCCCGGGGGGGCAAAAAGACCACTAGACACCAGGGAATTATAACAAAAAAAGATAGGGGTGGGGGCTGCCCAAAACGGGCAGGCCCATGCCCCCACCCCACCCCCCAATTATCACAGTCTTTCTGCCCCCCCGGGGGCCATATGGGGCATTGGCCCCTAATCTGCCCCTTCGGGGGGGCAGATTAGGGGCCAGGTGACCCCCCTTGCAAAACCAGGTTGTTTTGAGGTAGGTCATTTTCATGTCGCCTCAATACGTTTTGGGGCCTTGCCTGTCGCGGGTACTTGGGCCTCCCACACGACTGAGGCACCGTTTTTATCGGGAGACCCGGGGGAACGCTGGGTGGTAGGAAATTTGTGTCAGCCCGGTGATGCCTCAACTTTCCCACACAAAAATGTGTGAAAAAGGTGATTTTTTCAGCTAAATTTGAGGTTTGCAGGGCATTCTGGGTAAGGAAACGTTGGGGGATCCACGCAAGCCATACCTCCCTGGAATCCCCCGGGTGTCTAGTTTTTAGAAATGTGTGGGTTTGGTAGGTTCCCCTAGGTGGCTGCCGAGCACGGGGCTAAAAACCCATGTGACCCCCCTTGCAAAACCAGGTCCTTTTGAGGTAAGCAATTTTCAGGTCGCCTCAATACGTTTTGGGGCCTTGCCTGTCGCGAGTATGTTGTAAAGGAAGATACAGAGTCCATCTGTACATGTAGGTTACTTCTTTATTAGTAGCTCGGTTCCAGCATAGGTGGTCAGGATAGTAGGAGAAGATAGATGGTAAGAAGATAGCCCCACCAGGAGCAAGCTCCCAACAGCTCAGCCTGAGTTGACCAACTGACAATCTCACCCAAAGAGGCACTCAGGCATTCTATGATGTCATGCAACATTCTAACAGAGCAGTACAATGGAGAATAGCTGACAAGTAATTTACTACACATCCTCTTTCCTTAGGGAACAACAGAAAAGTAAAGACAAATAAGATACCCCAATAAATCTTTAGCAAGAAGGTGCAACAATGAGGTGCACATATCCACAGGTGTATTGCATGAGGTATCATGAATTTCACTGGCATGAACAGAAATGTGTTAAGATGCAAAAATAAGCTAAACACTAAAAATTGCAAACATTACCACACGCCCCATCCCCCTCCCTCAGGGAAAAACAAAACAAGGTTTAGATGAGAAACCAATGCAGCCAAGAAGGGCGGTCACCCACACAACCTCCCCAAAAGCGGGTACACCACAGGGTAGACACCCTGTTATCCAAAGGTGGGTGTAAACCAGGCCCTAGGGAGAAAACAACATCCTCAATAAAAGGTACAACGAGGATTAGATTCACTCTAGATAGCCAGAAGAGTGCAACCTCAACCAGAAAGACACTAGAGAGAAAACACGGTGGAAAGAAACAAAGATTCCCCTGGTTAGGCTAGAAGGCATGCTGACACTTAAAATCCACTAGGAGTAACGAAAGAGATCTAAACACCAAAAAACTTCACACTCAAAGTCCTTCAAACATGAAATCCTTGGCCACGAGTTCCATGGAGGCGGACTTCGACCGGAACACAATGTCAACATGAAAAGAAGACCCATTGATAACGCTAGGAACCAACCAAAAAAGTTCACCAAGGAACACGACAGGGTACTAACCCATGAAAACAAAACAACCTCCCCTAGATAGGGTACACCAAAGGGTACACGCACCCTAGAAAACTGAAAACTGAATTAGAAGCATTGATTACCCCCACAACCTCCCCAAAAAGATGGGTACACTCCGAGTTAAACACTTTTAAAAAAAACAACACGACTTCCCCTAGGTAGGGTACACCACAGAGTAGTCACCCTGGGAACTGACATGAGGCATTGACTACCCACAAACACAACTTCCCCTAACTAGTATAAACCTAGAAGGGTACACCACCGGTACTAACCCTGGAAAAAAAACACACCTAAGTAAGATAGACCACAGGGTACTCACCCTGGAACACTGAAAACTAAATTAGAGGCATTGACTACCCCCACAACCTCCCCAAAGAAATAGGTACACTCTATGTACTGCGACTAAATCAGGACACCCACCTTCTAATGGCACGCTACACACGAGTAGACACACCCACAACCTCCCCAAAGAAAAAGGGTACATGCTGCGCTAACATAAAAGGGAAACTGAGTGCCACTAAAACCTCCACCCACCAATGCATATTTCATACTGTTGTCTGCGCAGTGCCCACAAAGGCAGGAGCGCAGTACTTGCCCCTGCCAGAATAGGAGCTGCAGGTCCATGCATTGTCTGTTCTGTTGTCCGCACAACCACCACATCTCCAAGAAAATTGTTCTTGCTCTTGCTTAGACAGGCAACTCCCGGTGGACTTTGTCAGGAGCATGAAGACAAGACCCAGCACCTCAGAGAATATGAAGTCACCGTTTGAGAAAATCGCTTCTCACCTCAGATCTTCTGAGCTCCGTGGCTCCACCCCCTTGAATCAACGTGAGAACCCCAAAGCGTGTGAATCGCTGTGTGCGTGCTGACCACAAGCACCAAGATCCACAACAAAATGTACGCAGTTCGCGAACTCCAGTAATCCCACAAGACTCGTAGTTACGATGATGAAGTGAGGCACAATGACGGAAGGGTAACCAGAACAGCCTTCAAGATGGCGGTGACAACGTAATGTGCGTGAGGACGTGAATGACGCTCAGACGTCTGACAACACGGAATAAGGAAGAACGTAGAACGCTGTACCTGCGAGGCTCCACTGTCACCAGAGAAAATTCGATGATGTCACCAGAGCAAGACGAGGGATCGCAGGCAACGGACCTCCTCACGAAATAACTGCCACTACCAGGGACTGCCTCAGGTACGTCGATGATTTGCTCTCTTTTCTTTTTACAGCGCGCTCGTTCGGCAGTTTGCTCCAACATAATCCGACATAGCCTCGCACGTCACTTCACTCTCCAAAGCGAACAGTCCGATCATTAGAGGTAGACGAGATTAATGGGCTAGTTTACGAGGTCCTTCTAGCACCACACTTGACTGAAGGAAACTGCACAAGTGGGCTAGTTGACGGGCTCTATCCAGCGCCACTCTTGACGGATGAAAAGCTGGCCTCAGACCAACGCAAACAGGACGTGGAGGGTGGAGAGGGCCTCCGCTCTTGTGAAATGGAACCAAAGTAGCTCGCCGAAACAGCTTGAATGACCAGCGTGGGTTAAGCTAGAGCAGAAATCATCGCCAAGAATCCTACCTTACAGGGCTTGAGGGTGTAGCTGGAGATACAAAACACTGTTGAAAACTCCCAGGTGACAGCAGACAGATGAGTGACAGCAGACCAAACGCCCAGGTTGCAGGCTGTCCAGATGGATCAGGACACTGGTGGGGCTGACCAGGGCGTTACCTTTAAGCTTCAATTGACATTTTGAAAGTCCTTAATGTCCATAGATCTTTGTCTTTGGATTCCTTGATTCCTTAGTTGTCTTTATTCCTTAATTCACGCGTCAGTTCTTCAGATCGTCGCCAAAATTATTGTAAAGGAAGATACAAAGTCCATCTGTACATGTAGGTTACTTCTTTATTAGTAGCTCGGTTCCAGCATAGGTGGTCAGGATAGTAGGAGAAGATAGATGGTAAGAAGATAGCCCCACCAGGAGCAAGCTCCCAACAGCTCAGCCTGAGTTGACCAACTGACAATCTCACCCAGAGAGGCACTCAGGCATTCTATGATGTCATGCAACATTCTAACAGAGCAGTACAGTGGAGAGTAGCTGACAAGTAATTTACTACAGGGTACTTGGGCCTCCCACACGACTGAGGCACTGTTTTTATCGGGAGACCCGGGGGAACGCTGGGTGGTAGGAAATTTGTGTCAGCCCGGTGATGCCTCAACTTACCCACACAAAAATGTGTGAAAAAGGTGATTTTTTCATTCAGCTAAATTTGAGGTTTGCAGGACATTCTGGGTAAGGAAACGTTGGGGGATCCACGCAAGCCATACCTCCCTGGAATCCCCCGGGTGTCTAGTTTTCAGAAATGTGTGGGTTTGGTAGGTTTCCCTAGGTGGCCGCCGAGCACGGGGCCAAAAACCCAGGAGACCCCCCTTGCAAAACCAGGTCGTTTTGAGGTAGGCAATTTTCATGTCGCCTCAATACGTTTTGGGGCCTTGCCTGTCGCGGGTACTTGGGCCTTCCACACGAGTGAGGCACCGTTTTTAACGGGAGACCCGGGGGAACGCTGGGTGGTAGGAAATTTGTGTCAGCCCGGTGATGCCTCAACTTTCCCACACAAAAAATGTGTGAAAAAGGTGATTTTTTAGCTAAATTTGAGGTTTGCAGGGCATTCTGGGTAAGGAAACGTTGGGGGATCCACGCAAGCCATACCTCCCTGGAATCCCCCGGGTGTCTAGTTTTCAGAAATGTGTGGGTTTGGTAGGTTCCCCTAGGTGGCCGCCGAGCACGGGGCCAAAAACCCAGGTGACCCCCTTGCAAAACCAGGTCGTTTTGAGGTAGGCAATTTTCATGTCGCCTCAATACGTTTTAGGGCCTTGCCTGTCGTGGGTACTTGGGCCTCCCACACAAGTGAGGCACCATTTTTACCGGGAGACCCGGGGGGACGCTGGGTGGTTGGAAATTTGAGTGAGCCCGGTGATGCCACAACTTTCCCACACAAAAATGTGTGAAAAATGTGATTTTTTCAGCTAAAATTGAGGTTTGCAGGGGATTCTGGGTAAGGAAACGTTGGGGGATCCACGCAAGCCATACCTCCCTGGAAGCCCCCCGGGTGTCTAGTTTTCAGAAATTTATGGGTTTGGTAGGTTTCCCTTGATGGCCGCCGAGCACCGGGCCAAAAACCCAAGTGACCCCCCTTGCAAAACCAGGTGGTTTTGAGATAGGCAATTTTGATGTCGCCTCACTGCGTTTTAGGCCCTTGCCTGTCGCGGGTACTTGCGCCTCCCACACATGTGAGGCACCATTTTTACCGGGAGACCCGGGGGGACGCTGGGTGGTGGGAAATTTGAGTGAGCCCGGTGATGCCACAACTTTCCCACACAAAAATGTGTGAAAAATGTGTGAAAAATGTGATTTTATTCAGCTAAAATTGAGGTTTGCAGGGGATTCTGGGTAAGGAAACGTTGGGGGATCCACGCAAGCCATGCCTCCCTGGAAGCACACGGGTGTCTAGTTTTCAGAAATGTATAGGTTTGCTAGGTTTCCCAAGGTGCCCGCAGAGCTAGGGTTCAAAAACTACAGCTAGACATTTTGCCAAAAGGGTCATTTTTCACTGCGAAATTGAGGTGTGACCACGTTGCGTTTTGCGCCGTTTCCTGTCGCGGGCACTAGGCCGACCCACACAAGTGAGGTACCGTTTTTCTCGTAAGACTTTGGGGAAAGCGGGGTGGGTGGAAATTTGTGGATCCACGCAGATTCCAGAACTTTCCACCACAGAAATGTGGGGAAAATGTGTTTTTTTTGTCAATTGTTTAGGTTTGCAACGGATTCTGGGTAACAGACCCTGGTGGGAGGCAGTCAAGACACCCCATCCTGGATTCCCCTGGGTGTCTAGTTTTCAAAAATGTATAGGTTTGCTAGGTTTCCCAAGGTGCCCGCAGAGCTAGGGTTCAAAAACTACAGCTAGACATTTTGCCAAAAAAGGGTAAATTTTCACTGCGATATTGAGTTGTAACCACGTTGCGTTTTGCGCCGTTTCCTGTCGCGGGCACTATGCCTACCCACACAAGTGAGGTACCATTTTTATCGGGAGACTTAGGGTAATTCAGATTTGTAAAGGAACTGTTATTATCTATTGACTTTCGATGCATTTCTGCCTTCCAAATGAAAGATATTGTGTAAAAAAGAAGTCATTCTAAAAAATGACTGATAATTCTCATGCTAGTATGAGTATTCCCAATTTCAGAAATGTGCAAATATCTACTGTTTCTAAACTCTATATTTTGTTCCCATTGCAGAAATACATAGGTGTCTTTCATACCGCTTTTTCCATGTACACATTTTTACAGAATAATTACTATATACCCGGTACATAATAAAAAACCATTGCAAGTTGCTGCTCAGTTTATGGCTCTGGGTTCGTCGGGTTCTTGGTGAACCTACAAGTCCTATATATCCCCACAACCAGTAATGTCCAGCGGATGTAATGGTATATTGCTTTCAAAGAGCTGTCATAATTAGAAGAAGTTACAGGTGAAAACGTTGACACAAAAGGCCGTTTTTTTCAACTAATTTTCAATTTATCCTATATTTAACTGTTAGTTTCTATAAAAAAAACCTTGATGGATCTACACAAATGACCCCTTGCTGAATTCAGAATTTTGTCTTCTTCTCGAAAATATATAGCTTTCCAGGATCCATTATTGCTTTTGTACCCATTTCTGCCATTAACTGGAAGGAGGTCAAAAGCACAAAAAATAGCAAAAATAGGCTATGTCCCAGAAAAATGCCAAAACTGTCTAAAAAATGTTGGATTTCTGACAAAAGTCTGGTATCCCCGAAAAGCTGGGAAAATGGTGATTTCAACCCCACAAACCCTTTTTTGATAACATTTGCAGGGAAAAACCCAGATGCTTTCATTTGCAGCCCGTTTTTCCCATTTTTCTGAAAAAAAACAAAATTTTGCTATATTTTGGCTCATTTCTGTGACCCCTCTAGGAGAATCCACAAACCCTGAGTACCTTTAGAATCCCCATGATGTTGGAAGAAAAGGACGCAAATTTGGCGTGGATACCTTATGTGGTCAAAAAGTTACAGGGGCCTCAGCGCGCACTACCCCAAATAGCCAAAAAAGGGCGTGGCACAGGAGGGGAAAAGGCCTGGCAGCAAAGGGGTTAAGGGAGCTACTTTTTTCTTTTTCTTTCTGAACTTCATGACAGTGCCCATGTTTTCAACCTCTCTTCCTTATGTGCTGGTTTCCACCCCACCACACACGCTCTGTGTTATTCCCTCCCCCCCTCCCCTCAGGCTCATCCATTGCTTTCCCTAACCCTCCCTGGCTTTCCATTTTCTAATATTTTTCTCACACACTCTTTGTCACAGCCTCAAACGCCTCTGTTGTTCTTTCAATCTATACTCGATTACAATGATCGGGCCTTTAACACCACAATCCCAAGGTTCCCGGCCTACACTAATCTGGGGCTTCCAAAACCATTAACATTCCCCCTCTGCTCCTTGAGAGGGAACTGGCCTTGGCTCTAGGAGCAGCTCACCAGGTGGTCCTGTCCTTGTTGGGCCCGGATAAGATTCCGGACTACGCTACGTGGCTCCACAATTTATGGTTCATTCTGGGAATGGAAAAATTATCCTTAGCTGGTGATCCACAGGGTGAGGCTTACTCCGACATCTGGGCACCATTGTACATGTACTCTTAACCAAATTCAATGAGTTAACCTGCCCGACTTATCTTAAATTGCTCAATCTGCTCCCAGTAACTGGTACTAATGACCACTCAGCCTCAACTTAATATCTGTAACTAGCGCATACTCCTCAATTCCAACGAATTACCTCATCACATTGACACTGTAGTTCACATGGGTATTTCTCTTGAAGGAATTGGGGAAGGGGGAGAGGGGTTTGTTTAGTTCACTGTTGTTTTTCTCTGGTAAATTCCCTCTCCAATGCTTCTGGGCTCTCAGGGTTGTAGGCAAACAGTTGTGTTATTCTGCGTTCCAACTGCCTTATTGTCACTACTGGCCCTTGGAACGTAGGCAACCAGCTGTGTTCATTTGCAAAGTGCTGTGGCTTTAATAAACGGAATTGGTCGAAAAAAATAAAAACAAATTATGAGAAGCTCCAACCTTTCGATTAATATTACAATTTTGATTTTTGTCTATTTTTGATTGAATTCAATATAATATTTCATAATTGCTATATTTGTTTCATGTTCAAAGAATGGGTTCAGAAAAAGAGGTCCCAAATTGTACACCGACTTTTACCAAATAAGTTTTGATTTTGCAACCCAACCTATGCACAAATAGAGTATCTTGACCAATCCTCAATGCAAGTCACAGCTGCATTTCAAAGTGAAGATACCCCTCCACATGCTCTTCCTCCTGACTCCTCTGAACCTACCCAATGTGAATTTACCTCACCCTATGCAAGAAAAAGACACCCAACCGGGGATAAAACCGAAGAAGATGTCTCTGTCAAGAGACGTAGATAAATATAGGTCCACCCTTGCAAAACAGGCTGCTCGGTGTTTGCTACTGAGGCTACTTTGGAATGGTGTTAAGACAAAAATGTTGATTTGCAAACATCGATTCGCAACAATATCGAGTTCAAAACATTGTGACATGGAAATATAGATGTCAAGAATATTGATTTGAAGGTAAGAAATATTGATTTTTAAAATATCGAAGTCATTAATATCGATTGCAAAAATATAGTTTAAAATATCGATTTTTAATCACTGTTATGTATTTTAGTATTTATTTTAAATGTATGTGATGCAATTTTTTGTAGAAGTGTTGTTTTTGTTTTTTAATACGTGTGTCAAATGTGGAGTAGTTATTACATTTATTTTAATTACATTTTGTGTTTTTTAGTTCTGTAGTGGGTTCTGGGTTTATAGGGGAACAGGGTGGGAAGTAATTTCATTATTATAAATGAATGATTATATTTTGAGAGTTGAGAGGAGGAACAGAATGACGAAGCAGGGGGTTCACATGGCAATCTCCTCTTGACAGAATGTTCAGGATTTTGTGCGTACAAAGCCATGGAGTTACAATACCACATGTGTTGCGCCATTTACATTGCTCAGAGGTAGGAAGGTATATGAAAATGTATACCCCAGTTGTTTGAGCCTTACGGGTAATTTGGAGAAAGTTGCTGCAGATAAGGTTCCATGAAAGCGTTTTTTGATGCTGGGACGAATTGTAGATGCATGAACCGACAGGCTGGTGAGTGGATGCTAATAAAGAACCTAAGAAGAGTGCAGAAAAGTTTGTCAAAGTTTTTGTCGCCTGTTTTGGTCAAGCACGTGAGCAAAGTAACTTGTCTCAGGAGGTCACCACTTCTGCATTTCTTAACTCTGATGGAGGCGAGTCTGAGGACAGAGGATCAAGGGCCCACCAGAGAACGTTACCAAGCAGGTTTAAGGATTACGTTTTATGTGGACACAGTTCTTTAGTGCTATATTTTTATTCACAGTCATCAATGATATATTTTAGTCACAGTCTGTTATGCTTGTAAAGTTATACATCATTTTGGGTTATGTTGACCAATCGTGTCAATGCTTCATCTATGATCACATTTGGTTGTGTATGTAAAATAATTGTTGTTCTTTTGAGGAGGGAAATGTTGTAGTAAGTAGCCACACAACTTCACAAGGTGCTTGCTCTCTTTGTAAATGATGCCATGTTATTATTCAGTAATGTTTCCACACTCAAGGGTGGCACGGTACCAGGAGAATCACTGCAATGCCAGTCAGTTGCTGGGTGAAGCTCGAACACTCCCGGTTGTGGGTGTATTTAATCTTGGAATAAAACACTTTTAAATCATCGCTTGAGTCCGTGTACTTCTACACAACAATGTGATATGTTTTCAGGAGACTTGGGCAATAAATGCAACCCCTATGGATTGATATGGCCCTTTCTCTACCACAGTGGCTGTTTCCAGGGTAAGGAGGTCTAAATGGGGATTGGCAATCTTTGTCTCGCACTTTGCCTGGCAGAGTCTAATTACCACCAGCTGGTGCATATACAGTTTCTAGGACGTCATAATATTCTGCAGATTCATTTTATTATAATATCTTCAATGGTCAGTCTACAAAGGAAATTGTTCAGCTTGAACTTGAGTTAGGTAAGAATTTTAGTCATTACAACAGGGTTCTCTCTATTATATGGGTGGGAGGGTTCTATGCAAGACTATGTAAATACAACCCCCCTAACGGTATGTGGTTATACTTATAGAACCGAGGAGGGTCAAATACACTTTAGCCACAACACTTAAGGGGAGGCATTAAACAACCTTTTGATGATGCGCAGTCTGGTTTTTGCCTTGATCTATGTTCATCCACTAAGTCTCTGGCTTCCACCTGTAGTAGAGGTGGTGAATTTAGCACCATAGATCATATTCTAATGTCTGAGGCTGATTCATCATTTGCGTCTACTATTAAAAAAGTGCCAAGCTGCAGTGATGACCAGGGCTTTAAGTGGGATGAAAAAACTGGGGGGTCTCTCTAAGGGGCGCGGCCAATGTAATTAAGGGCGTGGATAAAAAAAACACCTAAGCAAAAAATCTCTGCGAAGCTTAGTGTGCCGGTAGACTTGCATTTTGCTGTTTCTGTCATTGCATCCAGATATATGATACATATGATACATTACAGCTACACCAAGTCAGAACTATTGGCTTTGTCACTGGTTGCTAGTTGTATAAGATAAATAAGCAGCAACTATGGCTTGTATATAATATTGTAAAAGCTTCCATATAAAGCCCTGGTGACACCACGGCAATGTTGCTGTTCCTGAGTTTCAAAAAGAGAAGGGAAATCCAGAGAGAAAATAACTCTTTAAAGGATTTCCCTTCGCCTACAACGCTCACCTGGCATAACGTCATGCTCTAACCTCTCCACTAGCGAGAAGTGAGCAGTGTGAGCATGTGCACATCGATGTGCCTGCTGTCACTGCAGTCCGAAAAAACTGACCGCCTGTGCCAGGGCACAAAACTGAGCCAGATAGAGACCAATTTCGAGCCCCCCTTTAAAAAACTGGCAGTGCTCAGTCCCGGTGAGACCCAGCCCACTTAAAGCCCTGGTGATGACCATTATCAACTATCCTTGTGTTTAGGGCTCGTTGCAATGCAATAGGTCTTGCATTTCCACGAGTTTGAGCTATTGACATTGAAAATAACAATGCCTTTTATTTTTGTTTTTGAAACATAAATAAAAGGCTTTGTCATTTACAATGCCAATAGCTTAAACCTGCATAAATGCAAGACCTATTGCATTGCAACAGCAAGCGTTGGAAGTAGCGTTTTGGCTGCACTGGCCAATATCCATGCCTGCAAAGAAGAGTGACCCTGAAGGAGACAAATGGTAAGCAACAGGCAGGCTTCAAACCCTTTTTGGATACAAGAGTGTCTCATAAGTGAGACGCATGCACTAGCACATGCTCTCACAGTTCAACCCTAGAAAAGCACGCAGAAACTTCTAAAAAGTTGGTGGGTTACCACAGGGCAAATGGATTTCTCATAGCAGAAAAATGAGGGTACTGAACTAAGTTTGAAATTTAGTCAGCAGCCGACATTGCATGCAGTCCATAGTTTTGCTCAACACTGTAATCTAGTTCTCTCTATCAACCTCTTACAATTCATCCTACAGACTCTACCCTTACACCCCCCCTGAGAGCCATATTTTAGTGAAAGGGTGGGGGTGGTTTGGGTATGGAGGTGGTGGTGGTGGTGATAAAACTGGTGAGGGTGGTAGGCTGGTGGTGGTGCTGAGGGTGGGTAAGCAGAGGAGTTTTAAGGCATGTACAATTGCCCATGGCCCCCACCTTTGAAGGGGCCCCATGGTAAAATTAACTGCATATCTATTTGGCCTCTGTTTATTCTATGTCGCTACCTAAACTTCTACCCCTTCCACTGTCGTTACCTCTAACTTTGTCTCTTAAAATCAGTGTCACGTTAAGGATTTTTGGCATCCCGGGTAAGACATATTTTTTTTTTTTAAATGTATGACCTTGTTCAAAATTAACCCACAATTTAGTATTGTTTAGCATCATGAAGGGTTAGAATGGGTTATAAAATTCAAACATGGTTTGCCCAGGGCCTCTAGAATCCCTAAGGTGACAGGGGTGGTGGTGGTAGTTAGGGTACTTGTGAGGATGGTGAAGTTGTTGGTGGTTAGAGTAGGGTGGTGGAGGTTACGGGGTGAATTGGGTGAGGTGGATAGGGTTGTGGTAGGGTTAGTAGTGTGGTAGTATTCTGGTAAGGCATGTGGTAGTTCAGGTAATGGTAGTGAGGGTAGTGGTGGCGACTTAGGTGGTGGTTAGGGCGGTTGTAGGTTGGGTGGGATGATGGTGGTGGTTATTGTAGAATGGTGATGGTTAACTAACAGTGTTGTGTTGGTTAGTAGGGTGGTGGAAGGTTGCATTCTGTGGTGGTTTGGATGATGAGAGGTGATGGTGGTGGTGAGGGGCGATGGTGATTAGGGTGGCAACATGATGGATTAAAAGATAATCACAGACTGCAGGGGCATGGCCTGAAAACTCCAGAGATTGAAAAACATCAGTAGCCCCATCTGCATGGACTGCTACCAGGAGCTGGAGTTGTGACCGGACCCCACTGAATCTGGGCCTGTGGCGTGCATCGGCCCTTTGTGACCCGCTGGGGCTGCCATTGATTCTGCGGAAAGGGGCAGATGCTCGGACCCTGACTGCCTGAGCTGCACTCCCAGAGACCGTGAGGCGAGTAATTCCTGGAGGCCTAAGGACGTTGAGGCGCTACCTCCGAGGCTTGCTACTCTGACGTGTGGTGCGAAATCTTGCGACGCGGCCTGTGCGGTCCACCGCAGACCTCAGACTTTGACAAGGAGGACTGGTGAGCAATGATTCGGGAGGTCTTGGCGGACGTGGTCTGAGGGGACCCGGCACCCAGAGCATGGAAAGGTGAGAGCAGCTCTGCGGCCTTGGGGTGTCTCCGTGGCGCAGGCTCTGGACGAAATAGACTGGGCCCTGTGGTGGAAGAGGTGGAGCCGCCTGATGGGGGCCTCGGCACCCTGCGAGGATAATCGCCTGAGGGGGACTGGCTAGCCGCGATAGTGGGCCACAACACACTGCATTGCGAACCAGCTTGGGCCCTGCCCCCGCACTGCTTGGGAATTGCTGCTGGAAACAGTTGGGGGTGGGCCTGGGTTGTCCGTCGGCCTGAGCAGGGACTGCCGGGGAGCTGCTCACGATGCCCCGTGTGCTCCTGGGAACCGGCGTGCTCCTGGGAATGAAGCCTGAGGCGGTGGGGTGGAAATGTCACCGGATCACACTAAGAGCACGGTCGCTGGCCCCTAGATACTTCACCACGGCTGGGCTTGCTCCCTACCTCCCAGCGGACTACGGAGCCCATAAGTGTGGGTCGCTTCGAAAGCACAGTCCCCTTCATCTCCCCTGCAGCGAGTCGGCCCTATGTGCAGGCCACTGTGAGTGCTGGGAAATCCGAACAAGCTATGCGCCATGCACGAATGACACAAAAAATTGCTTACCCACTAATTGAAGGAGACAGTATTACGCAGCAAGTAAGCGATCCAGTCCTGATGGGCGCTCCCAAAAGGAGACGGTAACAAGGAGGGACTAAGAAGCCTCATTTTCAAATCGGAAGCCAGCATTTACCATGGACGATGACGCCAGCCAATGAAAAATATGGGCGGGGCTTCCACTCTACTTCCCAAAAATACCCTAAAACAGCATGCCTTGCAAAGCGCTAGGCGAGACCTAAAAGGGGTGTTGAGTAAATGATCCAGGGTAGCCCCACTTCCTTACTTTATGATTTGTTCAATGTAGGCTCATGTTGGGTTTGCCAGCATTCCAAGGCAGAATCTATGGAGATTTTGAACTCAGTTGACTCGCTTGTGGCTCCCTGAAATACTTGCTGACTCACTCTATGTACATTATGAGGTCAACGATCTGTAGATGGTATGACTTAGATTGTTGAGCAGCACATAGAAATTTGATGTGTGCCCAGGGACGTGGGTCTGTTGTTAGAAACTAGGGAGTTTACCTGCTCCCAGCGGTTTGCTAAAATCTGATTGGATGTGAAGTACGGGGGATGTATCATTTGTTTCAAATTATGATTTAGCAAATTAATATTAGCTTGTATTCCTAGAGTAGGGTAGCACTCTGGACTTTCTTTCTGAGATCCATAGGGTTACCTCCCTTCAGGAGAGATCCCCATTTTGAGACCTTTTCCTTTCAAAAGAGGTCTGTATAGCTGTGAAGACTTTACATCTTGAACATTCTTTACTGCTCAAGTGCAAAGGCTTCATGCTTATGCATTTTATTCTCTCATCAGAAGTCTGTATTGGGTTTCTGAACTGACACATATACCTTGGCTTAATTAGGAAATTGCCATTCTTATGATTAATTTGGATTTGAGAAATTTCTTTATGGAACATGCTTGTTTTATTATCTTTATTCTATTTGTAATAGTCACTAACTTGGTATTTACCTTGTTTTATTAAAATACAAAATAATGGATTATTTGAATTTGTAACGATGATGACTAAATATGAATGTTTATTGAATAAACAAATTAAATCTTATTGGCTTTATAATGAAGCCCTTTGACTACCGCAGATTCTCTTTATTGACCATTATAAAGCCCTAAATGGGAGTTACTGTTTATGAAGCTTTGATGTAAATGATTGCTCTTTTTAAATTCTCCTTGTCGATGAACAAATGTCCATACAACAAGCGGTGGGGTTATTTAATGATTACACCCAAAGACTGAGATCCGAGGATTACCGAGCCCTCAGAACCACGTCAAAAGTAGTTTCCATTTTTAATGGCTATGGATTGATTTGAACCAGAAAATCGGCCTTTTAGAAAACATTCTTTGCTAAGAAAATTTAGATGCAGCGGTTGAGGCTATAAATTATTATAAAAAGGCAGGGAAAACAAGGTACAGGAGAGATGGTAGGTAGAAGCATTGGAACAAGTATTTGTATGAAAAATAGGACACATATGATACAACTCTGAGATATGGGATTGGAGATGAGACATCTGCAGCTTAACTACTCTGTTGTTTTGGATTTTCTCACACAACCAGAGCTCAAGACATAAATAGGGGAGTTATTGCTTTGGAGGGAAGCCAAAAGAAACCTCAGAGAGAAAATAGAGAGACCCTCTGATTCACAAACATGTTGGAGAACTTGAGTCTGTGGGTCCAGTATTGAGTTTTAATGGGGTGGCCCACCTAAAACTACCAGACCTGGGTCTCTATAGACAGTACAGTGAAAAATGTGGTCATGGTAACAAGTTCGTTATATGGATCAATGAAAAATGGCATTCACCATTCATTTTTCTTAAATGCTTTAGTCATATTTAATTCAAAGATCTCTAATAAGCATTATATGCAACATCAAATATTTTGGTGGCAACACAGTTGCTCCTGAGTATGATAGCAATATTAATGAGTGCTCTCAAAGTTAAAAAAGAGACTAGAGTGGGATAGGGAGTGTTGAATCAGTGAGTGAGGGACAAGAAAAAGGTAAGGTGACATATATACATTTTAGCGCATGAAATGGAACCTTTTTCAGCCTGACAAAGGTCAATAGTTCATAGTAGCCAAACAATACTCAATTGTACATGTTAATCGTCACATTTAGTTCATTGAGCTTGTGTAGAGGTTTGTAAGTAGTCTACGTTTCAACCCCAGATGGAGAGGGTGACTTTCGTCCTCACGCGGGGGTCTTCTTCAGGACCGTGTGATGAAGAGCACCTAAATGTATGGGAAAGCGTGTGAGGAGCTAAGCTAGTATTAGGAAAGGGTGAATGCTAAAGTAAGTAGAGTACCTACTTGAGGAATAGAACACGTTGAGTGTGTAATCCAGAAGGGACAACGCTCGTGTGCGGCAGATTGTCCAGGAGTGAGGTCATCAGTCTCTCACGTGTGGGAATGAATCCGCAGTCAATCTAATGGCAAAGGAGATCAGAGTCGAAAAATTCATTGAAAGGGGGAGGGTCGCATTAAAAAGGCTAGCGTGCCTAAGTACAAAGAGAACGGTGTTGACTTAGTGGGGGTGATGTTAAAAAAGCCGGTTAAAACACCTAAAGGATGTCCGATGGGTCAAGGAAGGATGTAACCTCGTAACTGTGAATGGCCCGGGGGTGTAAGGAGACTGGGGGAGGGCTCGTGATGGCAGGCTGCACAGTGAGTTAATGGTAGAGACTGTAGTTCCTACGATGATCGCGCCCCGAGTGGAGGAGCGGGTGCTAGGATCCAAGGATGAAATCGCTTAGAAATGGGGGATGTGAATGCCTCGTACAGTATGTTGGACTGTTAATCAATCAAAAAAGGGAGTGCGAGCAAGCGGCAAAACTAGTTGAAATAGAATATGTGGTGCGAACGCTCGTGAGAGTGACGCGTCTGTTTAAAAGAGGAAACAAAGTTGGTAGTATTAAATGTCGTGCGAACGACTGTGGAGAACCCGCTTAAATACCGGCGCCTAGATGCGATCAGGGGATCGTGGCGATCGATGTGAATGCAAGCAATGTCAGGGCGGTGAGAAACTTACCACATCAGCGGCCGTCCAGCTCTCAATGGGCGCGGCTGCCAAAAAGCCTGTTAATGAAGGATTAGTGCTGACAGGAGTACGTGCACCGCGCGGTGCAGCTGCTGGGTGCTGCGTGAGGGGCTCGTCAGAGATTGGCCAATGGGGGAGGGGGAGAGGAATTAAGTGTCTGGTAGTGCAAGTATCACTACAAGGGAAAAGTAATCCATGCAAACGATAGAGCAGACCCATGTGACCTAATACTTAGATGCGCAGTGTATGTCAGAAAAACCTCACTTTAAAGGGGAAGTATTCAATAAAATAAACGTTGGAGCACAGCTAAACGACCTGATGCTCAAAAACGGAATTAGAATCACTGTGAAATATTGGGTTCAAAGTTCATAGTGCTGAATAGCGATCAGAGATAAACAGGCAAGGAGCAATGGTAATGTCTGGTGTATACAATTGCACTGGAAAAAGGCAAATACATTACTATTGTTATCCTTAATAAAAACAAATTACACAGTATTGTACATTCAGACTAAGATGCATGAGACGTGTTCACATCGTCAAAGATATATGTAGCGTGATACATCGTATGTATGGGTGAAACATCTATTCAGTTGATAGTCCTGCCAACTGGGCATTAGTGCCGTCCTGTTTGCTGAGTCCATTTACAACGGGGAGGGGACCTAGGACCCATTTTGAACCTTAGAGAATGTAAATGGATGTGCTTTCTTGACACTGTTGTAAATGGACTCACCTAACAGGACGGCACTAATGATAACAATAGTAATGTATTTGACTTTTTCCTGTGCAATTGTATACACCAGACATTACCATTGCTCCTTGCCTGTTTATCTCTGATCGCTATTCAGCACTATGAACTTGGAACCCAATATTTCACAGTGATTCTAATTCCGTTTTTGAGCATCAGGTCGTTTAGCTGTGCTCCAACGTTTATTTTATTGAATACTTTCCCTTTGAAGTGGGGTTTTTCTGACATACACTGCGCATCTAAGTATTAGGTCACAGGGGTCTGCTCTATCGTTTACATGGATTACTTTTCCCTTGTAGTGATACTTGCACTACCAGACACGTAATTCCCCCTCCCCCATTGGCCAATCTCTGAAGAGCCCCTCACGCAGCACCCAGCGGCTGCACCGCGCGGTGCACGTACTCCTGTCAGCACTAATCCTTCATTAACAGGGTGTTTGACATCCGCGCCCATTGACGAGCCGGACGGCCGCTGATGTGGTAAGTTTCTCCCCGCCCTGACAATGCTTGCACTCACATCGATCGCCACGATCCCCTGATCGCATCTAGGCGCTGGTATTTAAGCGGGTTCTCCTCACGGTCGTTCGCACGACATTTAATACTACCAACTTTGTTTCCTATTTTAAACAAATAGACGCGTCACTCTCACGAGCGCTCACACCACATATTCTATTTCAACTAGTTTCGCCGCTTCCTCGCACTCCCTTTTTTGATTGATTAACAGTCCAACATATTGTACGAGGCATTCACATACCCCATTTCTAAGCGATTTCATCCTCGGATCCTAGCACCCGCTCCTCCACTCGGGGCGCGATCATCGTAGGAACTACAGTCACTCCCATTAACTCACTGTGCAGCCTGCCATCACGAGCCCTCCCCCAGTCTCCTTACACCCCCGGGGCCATTCACAGTTACGAGGTTACATCCTGCCTTGATCCATCGGACATCCTGTAGGTGTTTTAACCGGCTTGTTTAACACCACCCCCACTAAGTCAACACCGTTCTCTTAGTACTTAGGCATGCTAGCCTTTTTAACGCGACCCTCCCCCTTTCAATGAGTTTGTCGACTCCGTTCTCCTTTGCCATTAGATTGACTGCGATTCATTCCCACACGTGAGAGACTGATAACACTCCTGGACAATCTGCCGCACACAAGCGTTGTCCCTTCCTGATTACACACTCGTGTTCTATTCCTCAAGTAGGTACTCTACTTACTTTAGCATTCACCCTTTCCTAATACTAGCTTAGCTCCTCACACGCTTTCCCTTACATTTAGGTGCTTTTCATCACACGGTCCGGAAGAAGACCCCCGCGTGAGGACGAAAGTCACCCTCTCCATCTGGGGTTAAAACGTAGACTACTTACAAACCTCTACACAAGCTCAATGAACTAAATGTGACGATTAACATGTACAATTGAGTATTGTTTGGATACTATGAACTATTAACCTTTGTCAGGCTGAAAAAGGTTCAATATCATGTGCTAAAATGTATATATGTCACCTTATCTTTTTTCTTGTCCCTCACTCACTGATTCAACACTCTCTATCCCACTCTTGTCTCTTTTATAACTTTGAGAGCACTCATAAATATTGCTATCATTCTCAGGAGCAACTGTGTTGCCACCAGAATATTTGATTTTGCATATAATGCTTATTAGAGATCTTTGAATTAAATATGGCTAAAGCATTTAAGAAAAATGAATGGTGAATGCCATTTTTCATTGATCCATATAACGAACTTGTTACCATGACCACATTTTTCACTGTACTGTGGTTCTAGTAGGCAGGAGTTTTAGGGCAGCAAGAATTAAATGGTCAGACTCTCAAGTAATCTCACAGTGGTGTGTGCAGTCTGACTCATGAAAGACTTGAAAAAGTAGACTACTTCAACAAGATGGTTGCCAAAGGTTTGAGATGTTTTCATTAATGAGCTAAAATACAGCTTAATTGTTGTAGCAAGCCATTTACAATATATATATGTGATATTATATTTCCATTTCCAGACTAATGAAAAGAATTAAAAAGCAGACTGACTTCTCTAACGTACCTCGAACAAAAACAAGTAACAGGATAACCATTCGTAGTAGATAGTAATAATAATAACTGGTGTTTACATAGTATTTCCATAATGTACTTTTGCCACTTCTACGAGTTGTAAGTAACATATATTGTCATTACTCAGTGTATCGCACTTAATTTATGTACCTATGGAAGGATGGCACAGCAAATCTACCTTGCTAGGATTTAAACTTAAGACCTCTGTGACATTTCATCTTGTGGGCAGCGAGGATTCAGCACACTGCTATGGTGATGAATGTACTTTTCTAAACGCACATTCATTTCTCCACATAAGGCCGCTTTCTTCACTGTCCAGGACACCAGTTGATAGGAACTCAAAGATGGCCTTGAAAAAGTAAAGGAAGCTGACAGGACGCATTTGACGATAGAGATCACCAAATCCCAAAAGTAAATCAGATGCAAGGGGCATGTGTGCTTGATTATACTTGCATCACTCATTCTCTGGTGCCTCTCCAATTAATCACACCTTTGTTGTGTGTTTTTTAAATGCTTCTAAATAGACTAGATGGCACTGAGCTCATAGTTGTATGGACTCATTTTACACCTTGTTCTTCTCTGCAGTGCGTTTGAGAGATCCTACCATTTATTAATAGAGCATACTCCTTTGTATGCACTTTTTTGTTTTATCCTTAATGTACGTTTTCTTTTGATTCAACCACTGAAGGAGGTGTAAGTACATTTTAAGAACATGTATGATATCAATATTTCAATAATATTAACTAGATGCTCCACTATTGACAGGTTTTCAATTAAAATGCAAGGAGCATAACACATCGGCTTTGTAACGACTTTCTAACTAAGCAAACGGACCTCGGTTGGAGTCACTGTGCCCCGAAGTCCCCTATGTGGTACATTTACCCTGAATTGCAATGACTGCATACTTACCAATACAATTCTTTTGCCTTATATACATAGACAATTCTCTGAGGCTATACATTTAAATAGACTTCTACTAATCTATGGTGAAGAAGCAGTGCAGAAACTACATCGTTAGGCAACCACCATCTCCGAATAGTAGCATGACACTTGAAAACAATACTGGATAATAGAATATAATAACACATCCATCTATTGAGCAACCGCCTGGCATTCAAGACAAGGTATTACACCTGAGCGCAGACGTTTAGAAACCTGCTGAAGACCAAGGTCGAATCTTCTAAAATAGAAAACTCATCTGTGTACTTGTCATTGTTGGTGAACTTTGCACTCTACTGCATCGCATCATGAATGCTCCTATAATGCCCCCCACCTTCCCCCCGTCTGTCTTTGGGGGAAGCCAGTAGTATAGAACCCTTTCGTCCCTAAATGCCCTGTGACCAATGCATGTGACATGAGCAACCAAACTAGTTTAGAACTAGTGAATTTTGTAAAACTATAACCCTTATCAAACAAACACTTCCGGCCATGCGCCACCTTCAACTTTTATGTTTCCCTACCGTTAAAAGTTTCATTTCCTAAAATATTGTTTTGCATCACTAACTTAGGGGGAGAAAATAAAAAACGATTCATGAAAAGAGAAATCTGTAATACATTTCTAGTTAATAACTGTATAAGTAGAGAAGTAGAGAACTCTATTTGTTCTAGATGGGAATTTAAATCGCTGTCATACTTCACTGCTTGAATCATATTTTGGAACCCATTGCAAGCATTGTGATGTAATTAGATACACTAAAGCGAGAAATTCTAGTCATTCACTTTCAAAAATATTTATTTGAAATCAATATTTAAAAATATACATTGCACAAAACATTTCAATAAAAGTAAAAAAATAAAAACAATCACATACAATTCAGCTTAAGACATTTGCTCAAGAAAAGGAAGCGTTCAAATGGTAAAAAAAATCAAAATAAATATAAAGCCTTTGTTTGTATAGTCTAGACGAGCCATTCACAATTGGCTGAAAGGGAGACCTGCTGTATGCCTGTATGAAGTACACTTTTGCTTTTCACATGATTTTCCCACGACCCTTCTCCTTCAGGCAGACTGATACTTAGCCCTCCTTTTTTTCTATATCCCGAGCGCCTGTCTGCCACATTTCATCTCGTGCTGCTAATGCCACACTCCAAGGCTGTGGGGAAGAAGCTGAGAACAAACCAGCAACATGTAGGCCACATGAAATGAGACAAAAGAAAACACAACACCAAGTACACTATTCACTTTAAAAGCCCCCGACAAGTGTCATACTCAGAATGAAACATTGTTGCACCAGCCTGGCGTTTCATTTAAACACTGCACAAGCGCAGAAAGAAATTATTTCAGAAGTACATTTTACAATTATTTTAATGTGTGAGAAGACCAAGAAGAAAAAAAAATAGTAGCAAAATGTTTTACTCTCTGTTAAGTATGTTGTTTATCATGCTTAAAGATTTTACTAAACATAGTTGTTATGTTATAGAATACTGCTCAACAACTTAAATCTGGATTCATGTATTTCAAAAACCATCAACCAGCCACAGTGTGAATCAAGGCCGCACAACCTTATATATATTTTTGTTCCTAAATGCCCAGCACTTAGCAGTGTACAATAGATGCAACAACTAATTGAGGTACGATTAAAGCTTCGTTTTCAAATTCCGTTCCTACTTATAACTTTTACACGTTAAATATGGATGTTCTTTCATATAAATATATGTATTTACTTGTCAGGATTACAAGTCAAATCTGATGGCAGGTGAGAGAGTAGGGATGCAAACGAATTACTCATGTACTCTTAGAGGTCTAATTAATAAATGGCATCTCCGAGAACCCCAAAATTTACTCCTGTACTATTTTTCTTTTTTCTCAATCAAATTTCTGACAGTCTGGGGGATTCACAAAGAAACCCAAGAGCACTCCTCTAACAAGCCTGCCGATGCATAAAATGTATATATGCAGAATTTCTAATCGGAGTTTTCTTCCACTTTTCAACCTAGAAATTCACTTTGTTCTAGGAATGACATGGGTAAATTCTTCTGCATTTTTTTGCTGAAAAACAGCCAGCAAGGTAAGATTCCACCAAGCTTAATTCTGCAATGCAGGATTGGAGGTGCAGCTTCAGACAAACCGACCTCTTGAGTTTTAAGGCTTTTGTCAAGTGGGCCAAAATGTCTTTGGTAATCTATTTTTATAAACTTACGGTAAAGGATGACTTCTTCTCATACACCAGCTGTACGGGGCCTTCTAAAGTGTGGAGTATGCCTCACCAAAATACTATTGTGTAAATCTTATTAATGTGAAGCAATTAGGGATTTAATTTCACCTAATTTTCTTTATGAATGTTTTTTATGAATTATAAAGATGAAGAAGGTCCAATACATACAATTACTCAAGCATATAAATTGTATTGTATAGGAGCGTCGAGAAACTTCTGGCAGATAAACGGTGCATGGAAATTGGTAAAACATTCATTGGTTTAGGGATAAAAAGGGGCATTGAGGCTGAGGGGGGACAAATGAGGATAATCATTTAAAAATAATACACAAAATTGAAATTGAAAAGAGGAAATATGAGGATGTGAAGAGAAGATTAAAACGAGGAAGTGGGAAGAATAAATTACATCAAAGAGTGTATGTACAGTGGAGGCTGAAAAGCAAAGAGATAATAGGCAGAGCCAATGGAGGCCCCTACACACAACGATGAAAAGCACTGGGATTCTAGTAGGATGAACGCAAAGTTCAACCACTACTGTCCACAATTTGTAACAAACGATATTCAGTTTCTAAGTTCTTGTTTCAGTAGTAACTGCACATGGATGTAGAAAACAAAGTAATTCACTTTTTGAAAAGAAAGAAGGCATTAGACTAGTAGGATCAAATAGGTGCACGTTATAGATGGCACTGCAACACTAAGCTAGAGGTATCTTTGAACAAATCTTAAGAATTCTTGTACATATAACTAGTACAGATCAGTGCAAGATTCTGTGCTCTCTTAACAGTACCTCTCCATCAAGTAAACAGATAGGGTAAAAACAAAATGCCTCTGGTGTTTTTGCATGATGCCATAACGATAGAGCGAGGCATGGACAAGTGGAGACCTTGGCTGCAGTAAAAAAGGTGATCCTTCGGAAGGGATGTGCCTAGCACTTCAAGATGGGCTGTCTTTATTAGGGCAGGGCCAGACTTGATTTCTACCAGGTTGCACCTGGTCTGTAATCGCACATTACAGGAAAAACAAAGAAACTGATGCACCCAAAGTATACATATGTGGGTTCGATTTATTTAAGCATATCCATTCTTCCCTTTTTGCTGCATGAGTTGCACAAAGGGAATACAGGTAAGTATAAACATGGTTCTCAAATTTCCTGTGGTACTCAGATGAAAACTGCTCCTCGCTGATGGGGCCCACAAAGACAGATAAATGGGTGATGCTACTGGGGCTCCCTTTCAGAGGAGAACTGGAGCAGCCGTTTGCTGGACTGTTCCATTTGACACTTAGCCCAGCAGAGCCAACACCAGGAGAAGCGAGTCTAGGCTCCATTCCATAGGCCGGTGCTTCTCAGGACCTTCCCTCCAATTAGAAAACATATTTAGAGCATTAAACAATTCAACCGAACAGGCCGTTTTGAAGAGAGACTCCATACGCCAGAGATAGCATTACCATACTGTTACAGGGCACCTCCATGAAGAGCGGAGGTTTGAAATTCATGCGTGAAGAGATGAAAAAAAGACTATAATTCATGGGTAACTAAGTTAACTGAAATCATGAATCTTGTGTCAAAAGAAGGGATAACCAAGCGTGAAGCATGAACAATTAATGAAAGATTGTTAACAAAATGTTCTCATCAAAATTGTGCAAGGATTTTTAAAGAAACTGAACTCAGTTGCTTTAATTATACATATAGGTGCCGATTCCGATCCTGGAAAAATTTTCCCCATACGACTCGTATCCGGTCTTTTTACCGTACAAATCGTACAAGTAGCGTACAAACTGCCAAGTACGATTCATATGGGAAAAAGTCCATATGAATCGCATTTGGAAAATTTCCCCACACGTCCTCGGGTCGGAAAAAGTGTCCGACACATCCCCGGACGATTTTACGTAGAAATGTGAAAAGTGAAGTCCGAGCGCGCAAGTACGATCCGTCCCGTGCGTCCGATGTTACAACCGTATGGAAAATGCACCGTACGGACCGAACTCCCATAGCAACCATGGAGACATGTGCCCGCATACGCGCCGACCCCCCCCCCAGCCCCCGTGAGTACGCGCCAAACCCCCCCGTGTATGTACACCCGTGTACGTACGAGTCGTACCCCCCGTGGGGGGGGTACGACTCGTACGTACACGGGTGGGGGTACGGTCCGCACGTACACGGGTGTACATACACGGGGGGTTCGGCGTGTACTCAAGGGGGCTGGGGGGGGGGTTCGGCGCGTACCGGGCCCCTTAATCTGGTCGTTTCGCGGCGTACTTCGCTTTTCCGGCACTTTTTGGGTGCCGTAAAAATATTGCCGTCCGGACTGCTGTCGGTTCGAATCGTACTTCCTGGTTCGTGAAACGCTGCCTGAAAGCGTCCCGACGTCACGTCGGCGCTTTCCCCGGATCACATTTGTATGTATATTTTCGTCGGTCGGTGTTTTGTACGACTCGTATGGAAATGGTGTTTCCGTGCGATTCGTACTTCCATGTTTGTAATGTTTTTTTCCCGGGTACGAGTCGGACGGAGAAAACGCTCCGACCGACGGTTCGTACCCGGTTTTTCCAGGATCAGAATCGGCACCATAGTATTTTGGCGCCCAGACTTTTTCCCCCAAATCTCCAGCCCGATAGTTTTCGGACACAGTTCTCCTAAGGCAGTAAGCCAGCCCCACCACTGGATGGCGCCAAAGTTTGAATCTCAGTGCTTACTTTGAGCTAGTGGTTGCGTGGAAGAGGGCTGCCATAGGTACTGTTTTTCGGGGACCGGCACTTATTTTTCTACAGCAGGTATTGACTGAGAAAAAGAGAGGGAAAATAAACAAAAGAGAAAAAAGATATTAGACTAGAAAACAGTCAAAGGGAGAAGGAAGAGACCAGAAAAAGTGAGATGAAAGGGGTAGGCAATGTCTGATAGTGGATTAAAGAGGCCCGACATTCAATAGTACCGGCTGTGGGGTTCCAAGCAGAGCTTTAGACATGGGCACTCATTCTTTTGCAAACTAAGCACTGCTGAGGCTACCTCATATAGTTGCAAACATTTTTTTCTGAATAGGAGGTGCCCTTTGTAGGGAATCCAAAGCAGGTAATCACAATTTTTTAACCTGGCCAACACTTTTGAGGTGCATTATGATTGTTAAGAACTTTTTCAACTCACCCCTTTATTTTGAAAAATGAGCTCCACATCTACAAGGTACAGTTGATTTTAAAAACATGTTTCATACATTGTTCTACTGGGGAGGATTGCGGTCTGTGGGCAGTGCTTATCTCTACATCATCCCAGTCTGGGTACTAATGTTCATATTAAGGGGTTTGCTTAATAGGTAACAAGCAACACTTAGGGTATGCCAAGGTGATAGGCAGCTTTAAAGTGAACGGAATTACTCTAACCTGTGGAATGCTTCTGACCTTAATTTGCCTCAGAACAACAGGCAACAAAAATGCCACATGGTAGCACCATAAGAACAAATAAGAAAAGTAGACTGTTTGCACCATTATCCGCCTTCTTCGGAGGATCTTCAAGTGGATACCCACAGAGTCCATTAAAATGCTCACCCATGCTCTTGTCTGCGTCAGATTTGACTACGGCAATGCACTCTATGCCAGCACCACCCAAAAACTTCTAAAGAAACAGCAGAACATCCAGAACGCCTCTGCCAGACTCATCCTGAACATCCCCCGCTGCAGCCACATCACCGGTCACCGGAAAGACCTTCAGTGGATACCTATCAACAAAAGAATTATCTTTAAGCTCCTCACTCATGCCTATAAAGCCCTCCACAATGCCAGACTTGCATACCTAAAACACTGCCTCTCCTTTTACACTCCCACCAGACATCTGTGATCCACCCAACTAGCCCTGGCCACTGTCCCTCGGATCCACAAGACCATGGATAAGAGGCAGGTCCTTCTCCTACCTTGCTGAGAAGACCCCGGAACTCCATGCCTCTACATCTCTGGCGCTGCCTCAATTCCGGAAGGACCTAAAAACCTGGCTCTTTGACTGAACAGCAGCCCCCCCCCTCACTCAGCGCCTTGAGACCCTTACGGGTGAATAGTCATGCTTAACAAGAACCCTGATTGATTGATCAACTGATTGGCAGAAAAACAGTATAAACAGATTACCTAAGAGCAGGAAGGGGTTTTAGCAAGTTTGCACAGTTATTCAACTAACAAGGTGTTTAATAACTAGAGCAGTGATTGAATTGGTCAACAACTAGAGACATCCTGGACACTTAGTACATTTGATATCCAGCCCATCACAGTAGGTCATGCTACTATGTCCACAACTGAAAGTGATCTCCTCAAAACACACCCATGTACTCTGCCACAAACAGTATAATGCCTGTGACCGAGCAGCATTACGTTTTGCTATGTCCTTGAGGGTTAAACTTGTTTGATTTCTGCAATTACTTGATAACGTAGAAAATATGTGAATTTTTGGAGCATGGACCAGATGGAAAGGCAGGGCAGCCTCATATAATAAGCGATCAATAGAAATCTGTTGCAGAATTTATCCCTATGCATTTGTGTCTACTATCCTATAAAATCTATATGTCTCTTTATAGGGTGCCGTTTTTAACTAGAAGATAAGACAAAATGATCTAAAGGCTGGGTGTGAAGATCGGAAACTGCAGAAACATGCAGTGACTCTTACTTGAAACAGTACAGCCATCGAAACGTTCATGATATACGCACATTATAAATTTGCCGGGTGCCCTTATTGAGAAGGTGACTGTATGACACACATACTTTAGTCTGTGAATAGCTCTGCAGGTAGACAATGGATGAAATCAAGAAACCAGAATTAAAAATGATGCCTCAGAACATGATGCTTTGGCTTCATTATTTAAACTATTCCTAATTTACAGACATATTCATTCTTTTTTAGTCCAAAGCAGTAGCTTCTATGCACTGTTGAATCTACAACACAATGCATTTTTCTAATTGTCTCTCGTTGCTTGTCCGGGACATTTAAACCATGTGCCATCATCTAAATTCTGGATGTCTGTAAGAAGAAAAGTTATTTGGGTGATTTTTAAGCCAATGCTTAATGAATGTAGATTGAATTATATAACTAATAAGTATTTACAGGTAATATTTTGTTCTACTCGATATCAACACCACATTTTACTTTTTTAAATACCCATGACGTCCCATTTGTCCCATCTGAGGTGAATAGGAGAAAATCATGGGAGCTCATATGTACTCCACAGTATTTCTGGTTTTAACTGGAAGTCTTCGAACTCTAGTAGCTAAAGAAATACAAGCGGGGTACCACTGTCCTCTGCTTCTGTTCCGCTCAACAGATTTCAATCAATGAGATTTGCTCGGGGTGGCATCAAAAGAATGTTGCGTTTTAGACACACAACCTTCGGACACCGTCGCCAACACGCACTGGTTGCGGCTTCAATAACTGAAAAACAGAGATGTACCAAGCGCCTTGAGGGAGATCAACGCTTCCAGCTCCTGCTCTGAGGAAGCTAAGAACTGAAAGGAAAGAAAGAAGGGATAAGACCAGCAAATCCCACCAGGAGTTGTGCACCCTATGCTATGATGGGTGGACCAAGGACTTTTTTATTCCTTTATCGAGTCATTTAATAAAACAGTATGATTTGTTTCGCCGTTTAGGGCACCAACAATGGTATTTTAAAGGATAAAGGCATCAAGCTGACGTTTCTCTTGGAAAAATGGAGCAAAACACACAGCTTGAAATGCAGTCTTTAGCGTGCTCCAGGGAGTGAGAGCGGATTTATGCATTGCGTTAACAAGCCTCAGATGTTGCATAATGGATCAGGGAGACTTCTTGACAGAGAAAAGTTAGAGAAAGTATTACAGAGCAAAATAATTAAACATAATAGCATGCCTTGCGTGACTTTCTAAACTTCCTGCAGCTTTTGTTAATAATTAGAGGAAGAGATTTCTAGCGTTTTTGGCCTATCACATTTTCGACTATTTAAACTTGAAAACATCAGCTCTTTTTGCTGTAAGTAATTAGGCAGATCCAGTGCTTAATTTGCATCGGTGTTTGTAGGTGGTGGACACCAGACCTCACTTTTGGGCAATGGCTGGTATCCTTTAAGAGCAAGGATGAAAATGAACTTGCAAGAGTGAAATACATAGACAAGAGTAGTGAAATAAGGTCTTATCAAGGAAGCCCAGGCAGTTGGCAAAGCTGGTGATGGTTCCCGAGAAAAACCATGGGGATTTGCCCATAGCTTTTTATGCTTTTCTTTAGAAACTAAGTGCTAGTATGAACCCACGAGATGACACACCTACCTGTGTCCACATTCCCTTCCCATATTCCCACTCAGGAGGTTTCCTGGAGGAAAACAGAGCAAGAACCAGAAGATGCCATTGACACCAAAGTTTTTTTCTGTCTTAAATTAGCATTGTGATTGTTTGAAATGCCTAAGTCTTGCTTTGAATTACCGTGCTGGAGACCCTCTCCCCTACAAAAGCCTTGACAATTTTCTCAACAGTGGTAGACCCTTCCAACCCTAACTCTTACATTTAAACTATTGTTTTTTTTTTTTTTTAGTATTTCCGGAACTCTGCACTATCAGCCTATCTCAGTGTTCTGAAAACATTAATCCAGTGGTTCAGATGAGCTACAGGGAGATTACAACAACTCTACATGAATATAAGGCAAATCTGCACAAATTGACTAGTGAAAAATGATATCTGCATTCACAGGGTAGTTCAAAATCCACATTTTCATCAAATGGGGAAAAATTGCATTTTGTCACCAGTCCTTTAGTGAAAATGTTATTTTAGTACTGGCTGCTTTATACAAATGTTGGTGCAAATTTGCTCTGCACCGGTGCAAAGTTAACTGTTCTAAGTTCTTCTAACTTTCCCACTTTTCTAGTGTTTTCCAGAAAGCCTTGAATTTGCACAGTAGTACTAACTAAATCTTAGGAATAGTCCTGATTTTTTAACCATAGCAAATATCTTTTAATTTTGATCTGTTCTCTGAAAATCTAGTGATTTGAGGAGTTGCAAAAAGTACACAAGATACAATAGGCAGATATTGGTTCAGGCCGGGCACTTTAGATAAGTGTTTAAATGAAGCCCTGCTATTGATGCCTGTAGAGGTACCTGATGAAAATTCTAAAGCTATCTAGCCAAAGAACATAATGGCATTTTAGCACCCAGAAGTAAAGAAAGGATCCTGCAGAAATTAGCAATTTTTAATCCATGAAAATGATAAATTATGTATTTTTACCATTCCCACAGCAACCCGCACCTCGTGGAATGTTTATTCATTACCCTGCTTGCGATTGGGAAAAATAATATTCCAAGGCCACACCAAGGTCAGTAACGAGATTCCATTTTTACTGTCCCTTCAAAGCAAGAAGGCACTGGAACTCATCCAGAGACAAACACGACAAACTACACACCAGGGTGTGCAGCTGCAATACGAATAATCAATAAATCACACAATATACCCAGAAAGATAGTAAAACACATTCTACACCTGTGCCACCTATATGTTGGTTTTCAGAAAGCTCGGTTGATTCTACTTCTAGTTCATTCCTGTAGGTGTAAAATCTAACATGTAAAATCCAAGATTTTAATTTACAATCATCCAGGTTACAACAAATCTACTACCTAGCACCTTTTAGATTACACTTAACTATCTAAATGATGTCTTGCAATGAAGTTTAAAGAAATACAACTGGCAATCCCCAGATGAGAAGAGCCGACGGTGTTTAAGATACAGAAAGTGAAAATGCAAAATAGAGTATTAAAATTCATATAAGAATTATCACAACGTAAACAAAGAGCTATAACCTCCTTTGGTAGACTGTATGCTGCTGGAAACCAAGCCTGAATAGATGAACGCCTGTGTGATGCTTATCTTCAGTATATATATCAAGATGAGGTAGATGTTCTCGCTCTGTAGGAGGTGCAACATGTATGCGTCATGGCACGCACACACATGAAACATGCACAGAGCATGCTACAGCAGCATCCCGTATTATTTGATCCAGCCAGTTATTTACATTTCAACTTTGCTTTTCTAACCTAATTTTTCAGTGAAAAGGAAACAAAATGGCTGCCAGTTGTTTTAGCTGCGCCAATCATTCGACCTCTAGGGTAACCAGGGGCATGAGCAAGAGTGTATCTTAACAGCCAGACAAACCCACTCACCATGTCAATTGGATCCGGCTGGCATGTGTCTGGACCATGCACTATCACAAAAGCGCACAGGTGCTTTAGAACCCAGTAGGACAGTCACAAATAAAACATCTACAATCACATATGAACAAAAAACATTTAAAATATTCTCCTTTCCTCAACTATAAAACCTGTAAATATTCATAATTCGATATACAGAACTACTTTTCCCTGAATATTTTCACACACATAAAATCGTATCTAATCCAGCCCCTGCAGTACAACGGGATACATGTTCACATAAATTAAAACATGACTGGAGATGACAGCATTGTGGACAACAACTAAAACCAGACCTCTGCAATGAATCATACGGCTTTTTAACCCTTCACTGAGAGAAACTAATTTTACTTTTTGTAAGTAATTTCAGAACTACCTGATCAACTATTACCGTCCGCTCAGCAGAAAGTAGATATACAAATGAATTAAATAAAACCTTGGTGCCTGTCTTCTGAGTATGGGATTACATTTAGAAATTATTTATGATGGGCAGAGAGCGAATACATCTCAAAGGGACAAATCAAACGAGTGTATCTGCATTTTTGACACAATAATCAATGTTTGTTGAAATAAAGTGAAGTAACGCATGTCACAGATAAGATAACATCTCTCTGGTGTCGCCTGGAAACATGATTAAAAAAAAAAAAGCTGAAAACCCCCAGGAGTGTCTTGCCCGTCCTCCCAATTCCAAGTTTATGTTCTGAACTCAAAGGCTCTGCCGAGTCTCTCGGGAAGGCTATTTGAAAGCGAACACCTTTTAAAACACAAACAGATCTTGTACGAGTCCCAGAGCCGTCTATGGATAGCGGTTATAATAAAGACTGGGGGCATGTTGTGTTGTCGGAGACCGGTGGGCGTGGGTGGGTTTTCATGGCCTCGCAGCTCTGTCGGAAAAAACCTGTAAATAGCGCTTCCGGCGCCGAGGGCCCATCTGCGCCTAGACGTGACTGTCGCTGTGGTGGTACGAGGCGCTCAGTGGTCGCCGCGGCCTGAAAGGGACGAACCACAGGATCTTCCAGCGAGTGCCAAACACTTCCGAGAAGGTCTGCTGCCACGGCTTCCGGGCCCTAGAACTGGAGAAGACAGCATTATTAGTGAGACGCCGCGGCCCGGGTGTCCGTCACTCAGTGAAAACAAAGCGCACGCGCTGGAGAGGCGCGCGCGGGCTCTCGAGACTCATGTCCCTAGCATGACACCCAGGGTTTTTCTGTCATTGCTGCAGGCAGGCCGGAGCTTGGGTGGGGAACTCAACATGTGCACTTTCAACCAGCACTGGACTGTAGCATTTGCACTTATTTAAACACTCAACCAGTTCAACTAAAGGTGAACCCGGGTTGTGCCACTGTCCACACATCACCAGGCTTCAAACTCCAAGCAGCCAAGGCCCACGACAGATGCTCTACACTAAGACAATATAGCAATATAGATTCACAAAGGTCCCCCTACGCCCTCCACCCCCCGCTGCACTCTATGTAACCATTGCAACTAAAATGGCAGAACATCTTTCACTACTGTAAAGAAATAATCTCATTTAAAAAGGTACTTTTTTTGTAATGTCCTTCTAACTAGGGGTGAACGTAAATCGAGTAACTCTGTGTAGCGTAATTGCACGGAATTCGCCCAAAATTCTGTGAGATTACATGGAATTACGCGAGAAGAGTAATTCTGCATTTAGTGCTATTTTCTTTGCATAAAAACGTCCCCTCGCAACCAAAATGGAAGCAAGGATGCATTTTGTGCTAAGAAAATAGTGCTAAATACAACAGAATATAAACAGCAGCACAAGCAGTCACTCGCCCTCTCTAAATATGCAGTTGCGGTTGGATTTCCCCCCCCCCCCCCCCCCCAATTACTTTTAATTACTCGAGAGGGTGTAATCGCTTCATTATCAGTAATTCTGCATCAGAGTAAAGCAGAATTAACACATTTACTCCGATTACACCAGCATTATTGACATTCCGTCCAGGTCTACTCCAAACAACATTTAAGGACAATAAATGTGAAGTATTTACGTTTACCATTAACAAGACTCAGGGCCTGATTCACAAAGGTAACAAACTTATGAATACGTTCACTACTTTTGGCTAGTCGCAAAATCTGACTGTAAATTAGCAGTAAAAAAACACACAAAAACGACCACATATTGGCCAACCACTGGTAATGCAACACCTCTACAGAAAATATTGGAAGTATGCAATAAAAATAAAACCCGATAGAATATATTGTTGAATTAAATGACATTATTTAAAATGTTAAAACTATAATTAAATATAACTTAATGCTAACACATAAAATAAGTTCATATTTATTTAATTATAAAATATTTTAATAACTTGTTTTAAATGTAAAAAAATCAATGCAACAATAGTTTTTGGAAATATAACCAAATTAATCTAATGTATACATCACCTTTAATAATTACTGCCTTTTTTTAAATTTATACTTCAGAAAAATGATTTTAATTTATTTTATATTTCTTAGTTTTAATTCACAATTAAGTTAAGTGGTGTACCATTCTTTACTTTGTTCCAAATATACAAATTTATATAATGTACATTCAAAGTTACCATAAAAATATTTTTAATATTTATTTTCTAGTTAATTAAACTTTTTATGTTTTCCTATACATTACCAAGCAGAGATCTCTGCCATGACTGAGGAGTCTCCCTATAGTAAAGTATAGAACAAGTTTTCAAAAAGGTATTAAAGTTCAA
Source organism: Triturus cristatus (assembly GCF_964204655.1). NCBI lineage: Eukaryota > Metazoa > Chordata > Amphibia > Caudata > Salamandridae > Triturus > Triturus cristatus. Next base: position 968,063,272 of record NC_140581.1, read on the forward strand.
AATAAATATTAAAGCTATTTGTACATTAAAACTTAATGTAAATGTATTTTATATATTCATTTTGTATATAGAACAAAAAAAGCTACAGCCCTATTAACTTAATTTTGAAATAAATATTTCTGGAAATATAAAATAAATTATACATATTTTTCAGAAGTTTAAATTAAAAAATAAACTCTCACCTAAAGCATTATTTTTTAAATTATTGATTAATAATTATTAAAAGAGAAAGACTTAATTAAATTTAAGCTACAGGTTAGTAACAATTATTTTATAAAATGTTAAATTCAGAATAGGATATTAAGATATTTCATAGTTAAATAATAAATATGTACTATTTTTACACCTTTTAACACTAAATTAATTTATTTAATTGACCATTATTTCCTATGGAAGTTTATTTTAATTGCATACCTCCGTTATTTTCTATTGGTGTTGTACTCCCAGTTGTTGGCCATGTGTGGTGCTGGATTTACTACTGTTTTTTTAAAAATAGTAGCTTAAACTTGGATATTGTGACTAACCAAAAGTAGTAAACTTACTCAAAAGTGCAAGTTCTCTATGTGAATCAGGCCCTCAATGTGTAAAGTTTACACATTTATTTTGGCTTTAAGGGTACACTGCCATAAAGTAACAGGGCTCCTGTTTCGCAGAACCAGTGGTGCCTCCACACCATTTAGAAGCAGGCAATCACCAGTTTTCGACTGTCAGTGCCTCAACTGACTCCGCTGTTGAAAACCCTTGACTCATGGCTCTTGAGTCCCAGTGGCAGATGCCATGCCCTGCCCTACCTAGGGTGGAGCATCCACCACTGAAGTTTCCTACCTGGGACAACTATTTGAGGGCAGGCTAGAAAATTAGGAAAATGGCCATGATGTACCCGGAAAATACCCTCTGGGTGTCGTGGATATTTATTTTCTGCTTTTCAGAAACAACTCCCCTACTTTGGGTGGATGGCTGTTTCTGAAAAGCAAAGAAGAATGCAGAGGCGGCCGCAACAACATGGTGACACACTCAGCATTCAGCTTTGCCAGAAGTCAATCTGCCACACAGGAGGGGCCACTTTTGGAAAAGAGAATGGGTGGCAAGCAGCTATTTTTGATTGTCGGTACTCTAAGGTAGGGAGCAGAAGGGATGGATGCCAACAGAACTCAAAATGAGGTCTTCATCATTTTAATTTACTTGACCCGATTACTTACCACCTCTTTTTGCCTCTTGAAATCCCAATGAAAAACTCCCATTAGCACTTTTACATAGCAATAGCAACAATTTCTGTAGATACTCACATTCCTTCACAGCAGTTTGACATTTTTTCTATCGTCGTAGTATCCTGCGATGGGGACAAAACAAAAATATTTCAATCAGAAAGATTGATGCACTGTCAGAAAAGGATATCACTTTTTAGTTCTCACTGTTGTCCAACACAAAATTTCACGGAGCGAGAATTGGGTCAGCTCCTTGCTCATGACATGCCTTATAGTGTAAGTTACTTGCTCCTAATTTGTTGGCTTCCCCGCCAGAGCTCCCGCATCGCCAAACCCATGTTTGAACCGCCTGCCAGATTAGGAGTTTTCTTCTGTCTGACGGGCAGTTCTTTGGTGTATCCACAGCAGTGCCTAGAAAATGGGCACCACAATGGGAATGTCAAAGTCAGTACCTGCACAACATGGACTGCTGCAGTCCATGCCATGCAGGTAGTGCAGGGCATGCACACAGGGGGGGATCAACATTTGCCCCCCTGCAGCACCCCATGGCACAGATGCACAAGGGGCCCTGTAGGGCCCACTTTGTTTCCTCACCGCCACACTTTTCATGGTGGTGAGGAATCTCATAACATGCTTGGCAGGGCTGCAGCGGACTCGCCAAGCATATTGCGGCTTCCAGATCCCCATGCCACCGCCGGGGATCTCTGATCCCTGGTGGTTGCAGCAGTCCTAGGGCAGCCTGACCGCCCTGGTCATAATAGGGCGGTTAGACCACCAGACTTAATAAGCCCTTAAGTTTGGAGCAGGTTTTCAAATATCATGGACTTCACAAGTACTTGCAGGACTCATTCAAGGAATCTGTGACAGTCAGAGTCCCAGGATTATTTCTGGACTTATTCATAAATTTTAAGCTACACACAAGCAAAGTCATTTACACATGTATAAGTGTAACAAGTGTTAATAAAATAAAGTCTTACATATGCCGTACACATTGCTGCTAACCTATTTGTTTTATTCCTCACAAATGGAATTTTTTTCCCTATCGAAAAAACTCTTTCACCAACACCCATTTAGTAGTGTTCACTCCTTTCTCCCTTTCTCACATCCTGAAAGCCGATTTACTCTTACCCTTCACAGAAATAAATATGCAGCCATTTCAAAGATGGGAAACAACATGCAAAAGGTGTGTGAATACCCACAAACTTCTGTTTGTAGGTGCTGACTACCTTTTATCAGTGTCTCCACCATCTGAATCATATTTACACATAAAATTACCCCATCCAGGTGTAAATTTGAGTGTGGGTAAATATATTTACTAATGCAAATTCACTTTTTGGGAATCACAAATGTGAATTTTCAATAGTAAATTATGATATTACCACACCTAAGTCAGATCTAGGTGCGCAAGTACCCTTGTGAAGTGGGTCTTAAGATATAGTGCCTTATTATGAGTTTGGCGGTCCTATTGTTGGTCCGTCACCGCCGGTGGGGCACAGAAGTACCCACTCCAACACTCAGACCAGTTCCTGAAATAGTCCACCACTTGTGGAGTAACCATGAATAACAGCCACACTCTTGATTTTCTTTGTTGCAGTGTGTCAGATATGATTACAAGGACACAGAAGATTCATTTCAGGACGTGGATCGGCTGCGTGATATTTCCTCGAGAACCACACTCCTGGGTAATTCACTCCTACCAGGCACCTATATGCACTGCTCCTCCTGCAAGCCTGCCCTTCTCACCCCTCTTCTAGCAGGCCAGGCAGGCATAGTGCCAACATAGATCCTGAGCGCTCCACCACTCCATGTTATGTGCAATTGTATGGTGCTCAACAAGTTCGGCTAGCCACCAGGTGGAGTCCCAGAGAGGGGTGTCTTTGCTGAAGATTACTACTACAGTCTTGTATGTGTTGAGCTTGAGACAGTTTTTCTTCATCCATCTGGTGACTTCGGTCATGCAGGTGGAGCAATTTGTCTGGTAGTTTGGTGTCTTGCCAGATAGGGAGATTATGAGCTGGGTGTTGGCAGCACTGGATAAGATGTTGATTCCATGGGCACTGATGTTAGTGGGGTCATGTAGGGCATGCGGCTGAGTGAGAATCGTTGTGGAACTCCGCAGGTGAGGTTGACAGTATCCGAAGAGAAGGAGGTCAGGATGACCGACTGGGTGCAGCATAACAGGAAGGAGCAAATCACATCAAGTGCAGGACCTTGAATGCTGGTTTTGTCCAGTCATTGGATAATGATGGGGCGGAAGAAGGGGCCAATGGCTGCAGAAAGAGCCAGTAGGATGAGGTTTGCGGTGTCACCTCTGTTCATGATATCACTAGGGTATATCCCTCACCTCTGCAAATCTTGCTGTAAATAACAAGCCGTGGCTCACAAGAATTCGCTGACACTCTGCAAGAATTCTCAGCCACCTCAATGAGAATTTCTGGAACCCCTTTGGATGGTGTCATTCCCTTTCTTCTAGTTAAGCCTCCAGACAGGGAATTTTATTTCTATTCTCATTCTTCTGGAGGCATATAAAGGTGGTTCAATCAGATAGTATGTCTCTTCTAGATGGCAGGCTAAGTCTTTCATTCAAGTTTATGATAAAATGTCAAAGAGGGATAAATAGTATATCCAAGTGGCATACCCAAAGCAAGAACACAATCAGGCCTTGCGAATGGCAGTCATTCACCTTTTGAGAGTAGCACCTTTAGGATACAAGGCAGGCAGGCCCTGATGGAATGTTTCCCTCTGCTCTACAAAGGAGACCTCTGTCTCCACCCTCCATCTAATCTAATGTTCAGGAAGGAATAATTAGGCACACCTCAGCTGAACGGTCACTGATCCATTTCTAAAGGTAGCCCAGTCTCCATGCTCCCAAATCTAAATGTCTAGCGCATCTCAAAAGACTCAGAAATGCAATCAACACACTTTGCTAGTCTGGGAGTTGTAACCTAGCCGTCATCTTGTGTCATGCTGCACCAGAAACAAGCTAAAGCAGATCCCACTTGTCACATACAATGTATCTGCCACCAGTTACCTTGCACTCTTGACACTCACATAGCACACAAATGGGACGCCAAAGAAATAATTCAGTTTTAGTCATTCAGTTAAAATTTACAGAGCGAGGACAGTAGGATACAGGCTCATTCCGAGAAGCACAGAAAAAGGACCGGTCTAGAACTATTGATTCAAAGATAGCCAAGTGTCTAGAAGCCAGTAAATGGACGATAGTCCCATGTATTAAGGAGTGCACGCTTGGTGCGCTTCTCCAGCCCGCAGAGCACAGCTCTGAGTCTGAATACAGTTACTCATGCCAGGCCCAGAGTGTCTACATGAGTGTCATGAGGCAAAAAATATGATTACTGTGGAAACTTGCTGGTTGTTAACTTATGGCAGTGGTGCCTTTTAGTGTCCTAGCCCTTACGATATTTATCTCAAAGCCTTTGCACTGATGAAAAAGACACAACCCAGAAGTCATTCAATACTTTGTAAGCGACACATAAGCATAGTTCTAAAATATACGTATGGTTGGCCTCACTGCATGTTCTAACAGACAAACTGGGGACTCTAGAGGAAAATAACAGGGCTGTGTATCACATACATAATTCCACACTGTAAGTGTTGCAACCTTTGCTAATGTCACAGGTTGAGCGATGTGGTAGGAATATGCAGTTAGTGGATTGTGTTTTGAACCAGTTATTGCGTCTCATGTCTTCTCATTGAATTCATTTTGCTGTAGTCTTGCTCCCTTGGATTGTGTGGACACAAAAGCCAACAGTCCACAGACTGTGGTATGTTACAATAAGTACAATGCAAAGACTAGTAGAGGTGAATTGGCTATATGGGACAGATAAACCAAAAAGGGGGGACTATGGTCTTATCTGAGGTCCAGCATACATGCCCAGACACTTTCAACAACCAAAAAGGGTATGCAGTTCCTATGTAGGGCAGTGAGAGGAGAAGGGAGAGCCTGAATCAAAGAACAATAGAAACTGTCCTGTTGCAAAAGGGGGAAAAGGGGAATCCCTCCTTTTGGAATTAGGGCCCTCACACACCCAGCCAGCTGGGTGTCATGCTTCATCATAGGGCATGCTCATCGTCATGTCGGGCGCTAACAATACCTGCCGGGCACCCTATGACTACACTCAGTAGATCCCTCACACCCACGGCACCATACGGCAAGGAAAAAAAGATCTCCGCTAAAGAGCCCCTCATAGGGTGCCCGTCAGGTATTGCAGTGCTGTCTTGACACACCTCTCCAGTCTCACCCAGGGGGGTTGAGATAGCTCACCATGTTAACTGGCGTGGTCGAATATGGCACTGGAATTACTACGTTTCACTTTCTATGGCTGCTCTAGCTTCCAGTGGAGCCGCAGAAGCGCATCCAAAACACACGAAAACGACTAGTAGATAGCAGTTAAATTACTCCAAATGTACGACGTTTCTGGTGTTTCCTTATTAAATCCTCTCTGGGCTGCAGGATCAAGGGGAACATAAAACTAGTGTTAATGGACCACCGACAGCTCACTTCAGCTGCTCCGATGTGGATGTGTTATGACTTTAAATCGCAGAAAGTAACAAAAAGAGACTGCCTAGAGCACTTCAAGCAAATCAAAGCTGCCTTTCATCATCTGAGTAGAGCAGCCACCAGGAGGCAGAAACAACAAAACCCTTGTAACGCTGCGGGCTGAAAACACCTCCTTGAGCAATGTTCGTTCATCATAATTACTCAGCAGAGGCTTAGAACAGTGTCATTTATGTTATAAAAGGATTCTGACTGCAGCTGATCGCAAATGTGATTTGAGGTAAAAAGTGAAATGCTTCACCCAGTGCACTCCCTGATGATGCCTCTACTGCCTGAACCCCTCACCAATGTGCTGGGTCCGCCCAGATGACCTGCCTTGCGAAGATGAACACACAAGCCCACCAGGGCACAGGAACATGTAGAGGTTGGGGAACAGTAGATATGTTCAGAGGAACCATTGCATTGTGATTAAGATTTTTGTAAAGCCTTTTCTTCTAATGTGTTCTCCTCTCAATATCGTAAGGCCATGCGCTGGCTTGAATCTCTTTGCCTATGTTTAAAAAACCATTCTGCTTGGCAAAAGTGTGGAAAAATATTCACTTGGGGTATATCGATTTGTCATATATGAGGCAAATGTGCAGTATTTTGATCTCGGATGCTAAGGGGTGTATCGTAAAATATAATGCCACTGAGACCATATAATAAATTTAATAATATACACGTCCTATAAAAACCATCTGAAAAGTTACAACGTCGCCAGTGCTACAAATGAGAAAAAATTACTGGGATCAAGAGGAGAAAGAGGGAGGAATCGCAAGTCGTAAAGTCATGTGGAGTGGAGCCTGCCAGTTTAAAAAAAAAATAAGAAAATATATATAGGCGGACACTTGTCTGACAAAATGAAATAAAATGTAAGGATTTGAACTTTGAAACCGCTTGGTGCATTTCTTGGATGACAGCATCGACTGAGGTCCGTACCTGTTTCCAAACTCCCTTTGTGAAATCGGGAGGTCAGGACTTTGTTTGCATATATATATATATATCTACACACATCTGCCCCATAGAAACTGGCAATGTGCAAATGGAATAGAAAATCTGTTATGAGTTACTTAATTGGTAACAAATAGACAGCATTTGAAAACATCTTCAAGTTCCAGCAGCAGAAATCTTTGTCTACCCAGCAAGTTCCAAGATATGATAGTGGTAAGATAACTGGGTAGTTAGTGCACTTGTTGGAGAGATCTGCGTGCAGCTTAACCACAGAAAACTCAGTGGGTTACTGCTTTTGTTGCAGAGAATGGTGTTATCTGCAGGTCATAAATTACAATCCTTGTAGCACAGCTTAGTGAGTTGAGAACCGACATCAAAGAACTGAATGCTACGCTTAAAGCTTGCTGTTTTCTCCCCTACCTTTCTTATTCTGTGGCAGCTCAAAAGGATCTCTTTGGCTTATTAGTAAGTGATACATAAATGCTTATTAGTGCAATTATTCATAAAGACGGATACCGCTGAATTCTTACAGTGCATGGATATTTCTCACAGAGTTTTGAAAACTCAAAAAACTGCCTCCAGATTATAAGCTATATGTTAAGCACTTAAAAAGTAATAAGCTGTTTCCTTGACGGCATGGATAGCAAGGTGCTAAATTCCAGGTAGCTCACAGCAAGGTTGATATTTAAACAAAGGAGTGGTAATGTCCCTTAGAGTGAGGCATTTGCGTTCACTCACTTTTTTCATGCAAGCTGTTGCCCTGAACGCAAAGTACATAAAGTAAATATGTGCTGATGTCGGGATACCCCACCAGGAAACAGCACATTTAACTGGGTCTGGGCCACATCCCTGATCCAGCTCAACGACTGCCAGATCAGGAATTTATCAATGTCCACCTCTTGATTATCACAGAAACAAAACCCAACTTGCAACTCAAGATATCTACATTTTAGGTAAATATCATAGAGCCACACCATTGTCTAGTTTATGTATATTATACAGTAGTCTATATTTTTAATGTCAACAACACTGAAAGCGAAGTTACTACACACAGTAAGGTCCTGAAACCATGAGTTACCCCTAGTCTGTTAAGATTCATGTTGAGGGGAATATCACTTTTTAAGTAGAACGAGAGGAAGGGGAGGGAGTGTTAGAGGTTGAGAAGGGTGAATTGCACAAATTCTGCATGCGAGTGAGATACATGGCCTATGGGTGGGAGGAATGGGATGTAGATGGGTAGAGTGTAAAATTAAGCAATTCTTGCTTGAGAGATACAAAAGTGAGAGTAGCAATTGTGCCCAAGACAGACTGTTATCATAGATACAGGAGTGACTTTTGTGTATCAGAGGCAAAGGTGAGATATGCAGGCTGTTTTGGGTATTATATTGAAGAGAGATTTAGAAAATTGATAGTTAATGTGAGTCTGGAGTTTGTGCACAAGGGCAGGGAAGACCAAGTTACTTACCTTCGGTAACGATATATCTGTAAGAAACATTAGTTAGTGTTAGATTCCTTAACTTAGAATATCCCCAGGCGTCAGACTGGATCCGGAAAGTTTTCGCTAGCAGTACCTCTGCACGTCAGTAGGTGGCGTAGTGCGGCTCCGCGTCCGTCGCTGGCGTCGTATGCGCCGAGATGACCTCACGGAGACTACTTAGGCGCCACCCATGCTCGCTGACATCAGTTCTGTACACGACTTTCCGCGCCAGGAACGCAGAGCCATGCAAGACACTGACCACTGGTGCATAAAACTAGGGCCCTAAAAGACATGACCTTAACCCTAGAAATCAGTTCGCAGAAAGGGGAGGATGGGTAGGGCGGTAAGGAATCTAACACTAACTAATGTTTCTTACAGATATATCGTTACCGAAGGTAAGTAACTTGGTCATCTGAAAGAAACACGTTAGTGTTAGATTCCTTGCCTTAGAATAGATACCCCAGCAATACCAACCCCGGTGGTGGGTCTGCGAACTAAGATCACACTAGAAAATCCCGGAGAACAGAACGGCCAAAGAAGCCGTCTCTCCGGACTTGGCTGTCAAAGCAACAATGCTTCGTAAAGGTATGCAGCGAGGACCACGTAGCTGCCTGACAGATATTCTGCAAAGGGACTCCCCGTCCCAGAGCGGTAGTGGCTGCTGTCGCCCGAGTACAATGGGCACGCAGCCCCACAGGAGGCTTCTTTTTAGCCAAGGAGTAACAGGCTTTAATACACAGAACGACCCACCGAGAAATGGTTCGTTTGTGCACAGCCTGACCTTTCTTGGTGCCTACGTAGCCAACAAAGAGTTGATCATCCACCTGGAACTGTTGTGTGCGCTTCAGATAGAACGAGAGCGGACGTTTTGGGTCCAGACGGTGGAGCCTCTCTTCCTCTTTCGAAGGATGTGGAGGCGCAAAGAAGGTGGGCAAAGTGATGGCCTGCCTAATGTGGAAGGGCGTGACAACCTTGGGCAGAAAAGAAGGACGGGTCCTTAACACCACCTTGTCCGGATGGACAGAACGAAATGGAGGTTTAGAAGAAAGAGTCTGGAGCTCACTCACTCTTCTGGCAGAGGTGATAGCAACCAGGAAAACAGCCTTTAAGGTGAGAAGACGTAGAGGACAGTTGTGAAGCGGCTCAAAGGGAGCGCACATCAAATAAGTCAACACAAGATTCAAGTCCCATTGAGGCATTATAAAGGGGACTGGAGGGAACGTGTGTGTAATGCCTTTCAAGAAACGACTAACAACCGGGGACTTGAAAAGAGAAGGCTGATCTGGAAGCCGTAAAAAGGCGGAAATGGCCAAGAGATAGCCCTTGATAGTGCCCAGAGCAGAGCCCTGCTGGGCCAGAGAAAGGAGGAACAGAAGAACTTCTGAAAGAGGGGCAGAAAGGGGATCCACAGCCTTCGCTGTGCACCATGCAACAAATTTATTCCACTTGCAGGTGTATACCGTTTTAGTGGAGGGACGCCTGGCTGCCAAAATAACATCATAGACTTAGTCAGGAAGGTCAAATGCTGTCAACTGTCGCCGCTCAATCTCCACGCATGGAGGTGGAGGCTGGACAGGTTCGGGTGAAGGACCATCCCCTGCTGCTGCGACAGAAGATCCTCCCGAAGAGGCAGTCGGATCGGAGGACAGATTGCCAGACTGAGTAGCTCGGGATACCATACTCTTCTTGCCCAATCCGGAGCCACAAGAACGACTTGGGCCCGGTCGCGCCTGATCTTCTTCAGCACTCTGGGCAGAAGTGGTATCGGCGGAAAGGCGTACAACAGACCACAACTCCACTCGCGACGAAAAGCGTCTCCGAGCGAGTGTCGCTTTCGAAATTCCAACACACAGAATTGATGACAGTGCACGTTCTCTTCAGTGGCGAATAGATCTAACCAAGGCTCTCCCCACTGCAGAAAGAGACCTTGCACCACGTCCAAGGTCAGATGCCATTCGTGATCCAACATGCATCTGTGGCGGAGTTCGTCTGCCCTGGCGTTCAGGGAGTCTGCCAGGTGTTGAACCACCAGAGACATGCCCAGATGTTTCAGCCATGTCCAGAGGCACAGAGCCTCCTGACATAGGGTCCACGACCCCACCCCGCCCTGTTTGTTGCAATACCACATGGCGGTGGTGTTGTCTGTGAACACCTGCACTACCTGTCCCCGGACAGAGGGAAGGAAGGCTACCAGAGCAAGTCGGATCGCCCGCAGTTCCAGCAGGTTGATATGGAGCCGGGATTCCGCCGGAGACCAGAGGCCCCTGATCTCCGCCTCTCCCATGTGGCCAACCCATCCCAGGAGGGACGCATCCGTCACCACTGTGACCTCTGGTTGGGGAAGGGAGAGGGATCTGCCATTGACCCAATCGCGATTCGTTAGCCACCACTGCAATTGACATGCAGAGCCGTCCGAGATCTGGACGCGAGCGGACAGGTTGCCCTAATGCTGTGCCCACTGAAACTTCAGGTCCCACTGCAGAGCTCGCATATGCGATCTGGCATGTTGCACTAGCAGGATGTAGGAGGCCATCAGGCCCAGGAGCCGGAGGGTCATCCTGACTGAAACCCGGGATAGAGGCTGAAAGATCGGATTCATAGCCTAAATATCCCGGTTCCTCTGTTCGGGAGGATAGGCCCGAAACTGCGCCGAATCCAGAATCGCTCCGATGAATTGGAGCTTCTGAGAGGGATTCAGGTGCGACTTCGACACATTGATGGAAAACCCCAGCAAATGCAGGAGGTTGGCCGTAGTCTGGAGGTGGGAGATGAGCGTTTGGGGCGAGCCCGCCTTCAACAAACAGTCGTCTAGATAGGGGAAGACTGAGACCCCCGATCTGCGCAGATGAGCTGCGACCACCGCCATCACTTTCGTGAACACCCAAGGGGCGCTGGTAAGGCTAAAGGGGAGCACGGTAAACTGAAAGTGCTCGTGGCCTACCATGAACCGCAGGTAACGCCAGTGGGCCGGCAAGACGGGAACATGAAAATAGGCGTCCTGCAAGTCCAACGCTACCATCCAGTCTCCTGGATCGAGAGCAGACAAGACCTGAGCCAAAGTCAACATCTTGAACTTCTCCTTCACGAGGAAGCGGTTGACGTTCCGGATGTTCAAGATGGGACGCAGACCCCCTTTGTCCTTCTTGGGGACCAGAAAGTAGTGGGAATAACAACCACTCCCTACGTCTGGCCCAGGAACGCACTCCATAGCCCCCTTGGCCAAGAGGGGCGTGACTTCCTGCTAGAGAAGTGCCAAGTGTTCCCCCGACATGCGGTGGTACTGAGGGGGCATGGCTGGAGGGGTGGATTGAAAGGCAAGGGAGTAACCCTTGCGGATGATCGGCAACACCCACTTGTCCGATGAGATAGCGTGCCAGTGGGGAAGGTGATAGCAGATCCTGCCACCCACTGGCGTGGGGTGCCCCCCAAAGCTCGTATTAGGAAGGTTTGGAGGTAGAAGCAGCAGGGGCGGAGGAGGACTGACCCCCACTCTGATTTCCAGACCCGTCCCTGTGGAAACCGTGTGCGCGCTGAGGCTGGGACTGCACAGGTTTGCTGAAGGAACGTGCCTGGGCGTCCCTTCCGTGGCAACGAAAGGAACGAAAACTAGGAGTGGCTGAGCTTTTCGTGGAAAGACCTAAGGACTTGGCCGTGGCCCGCGAGTCCTTAAAACGCTCCAGCGCACTGTCGGCTTTATCGCCAAACAGGCGAGTGCCATCAAAGGGCATGTCCATGACTGAGCCTTGGACATCTGGCGAGAACCCGGTAGATCTCAACCAGGCGTGATGACGAAGCACTACAGTCGTAGCAATTGCTCTACCTAGTGAGTCCGCGGTGTCCAAACCACACTGAATGGCGAACTTAGCTGCATCTTTACCCTCGGCAACAGCTTGGGACAGCACAGCTTGGGTCTCTTCAGGATACTGAGGCAACACCTGTGCAACTGTATCCCACACCGCATGGGAATAGCGGCCCAATAGGCAGGCGGTGTTCACCGACCGCAACCCAAAGCTGGCCGAAGAGAACAACCGCTTGCCGAACTGCTCCAGCTTCTTAGCGTCCTTATCCGGCAGAGCTGTGGGTAAGGCACTCTGGGACGTCGAAGCTTGGATGTCCAGGCTCTCGGGCGTAGGATAAGTGGTCAGAAAGGCAGGGTCATCCGGCGCTGGGCGATGACGCCTGGCGACGTTCTTATCCACAGGGGCCTCTGTGGCTGGCCACGACCAAGTGCCCAGTAAGACGTCAGTGAGGGCGTCATTAAATGGCAGCAGGGGCTGCGACGAAATGGACGCCGTCTGGAGCACCTCAGTGAGAAGATTAGTTTTTAGGGCCACAGTAGGGAGATCAAGGTTGAGGACCTCAGCTGCCCGACGGAGCACCACTGTGTAAGAAGCGCCCTCCTCCATGGTAAAAGACACACAATTGATGGACAGAATGCAGAACAAATCAAAACATTCCCCCCCAGTCAAGAGATCTGGGTTAAATCCATCATTCTTTTGCTCCCCATACCACCCCAGTTTAGACCTGGCTATATGCAAATCAGTCTTGACCCTGTGCTTCATGGGAACAGTCCAGCCCGAACTGCAAAGCCAGGTCCTCCCTGGACCGTAAACAAGCATCCTAGGACCGGTTTCGGGGTTTCACCCCTCTTCAGCCAGGATAGCTTGATTCCAGTGACACAGTGAGCCCAGGACCCACGTCTGGGCATACCTGGCGCACTTAAGGCGAGAAAGCAAAAGACACACAATTGATGGATGGAATGCAGAACAAATCAAAACATTCACCCCCAGTCATGAGATCTGGGTTAAATCCATCATTCTTTTGCTCACCATCACACCCCAGTTTAGATCTGGCTAGTAGGCGGAGGAGAGGCAAACCCCGGGTCAGAGGAGACATCAAGGCTGCCGGCCTCCTCTAACTCGTCCGCCCAGTCCTGCTCAGAGTCACACTGACAAGCAAGACGGTCCTCGCACCCCTCCCAGTCGTCCTCCACGTCCGCCGCATGTGAGACAGACTGCGGCGGCAGGGCAGGGACCGGGAAAGGAACAAACGGAGCCGGACGGGGCCGAACCGGCATTGCGTCTCAATGTGGATCCCAGGTAAAATTGTCCTGCAACCTGGGCAGGGGCGGAACGAATGGCATCCACTGCGGCGCTGGAGGCGGAGCTGAGGGTGGCGCTGGGGCCGGAGCCGGCAGCGTGGGACCTCGTGGCGCCGGAGCCAGCAGCGCAGGATCCTGCAGCGCCGGCGTCGCCGGCGGCGCCGACAGGATCCTAACACGGGACCACAGTGCCCAAGGGCACGCCGGCGGGAGCCCAAGGCCTAAACAGGTGGTCCATGGTAGCAAGAAACTCTTGCACCTGCGCGGGAGTCGCCGACGGACCCGGATAAGGTGGATAGGCCGCGGGACTCCCGGGCTCCGAAGGAGCAGCAGGGGCAGAACCCCTGTCCCCCTCTTCCAAATCCGGGGACCGACGGGGGGACGTCAGAGAGCGACAACGCTTCTTCAACTTCTTTTTGTGTCGTCTCTTACCCGAATCCGGGTGGCCCCCGCGAGCTTTCTCTGGAGCGGCCCCTGGACCGTCAACGGCGCTTGGATGACTGCCAGACTTGAAGCAGCTTTCGGCGCAGCTCCCTCAAGGCCTTCAGGGCCATGGCCAGACAGTCCATACAGGACTGGGAGTAGTGGTCGCTCTCCAGGCAGCGAGACAGATGTCGTGGGGGTCCGCCACCAGCATATTGCGACGGCAGGCCCCACAAGACTTAAAACCAGGCATCCCTACGTGCACCAGAGTAGACTCAAACTTACAGGAGACAAAAGTCTCAAAAAAGATAGTCAAAAAGTGACTAAGGTACGTGGTCTTAACGGATCTGCGCTTACTGGCACGGAAAAAGAAAGAACTGACGTCAGCGTGCATGGGTGGCGCCTAAGTAGTCTCTGTGATGTCATCTCGGTGCATACGACGCCAGCGACGGACGCGGAGTTGCACAACGCCACCTACTGACGCGCAGAGGTACTGCTAGCGAAAACTTTCCGGATCCAGTCTGAAGCCTGGGGATAATCTAAGGTAAGGAATCTAACACTAACGTGTTTCTTTCAGATCATGTATTCATGATCTGTGGTTAAGTCGAAGAGCCAGGTCTTGAGGTACTTCCTGAATTGAGGCTGCGAGGGTGATTGCCTCTGATGAAGAGGCAGGGAGTTCAGATCTTCATAGCAAAGTAGGAGAAGGATCTTCCTCTAGCTGTGATCTTGCGGATTTGTGGGATGGTGGGCAGGGCCAATTGGGAGGAGCAGAGATGTCTTGTGGGAATGTAGAAGGAGAGGCGGTGTTTGAGGTTTGCAGGTCTGGCTTTGTGGAGGGCTTTGTAGTTGTGTGTAAGGAGCTTGAAGGTAATTCTTTTGTTGATAGGTAACCAGTGCAGGTCTCTCAGGTGGCCGGTGATGTGGCTGCAGCGGGGGATGTTCAGGATGACTCTGGCGGAGGCGTTCTTGATGTTCTGCAGTTTCTTTAGGAGTTTTTGGGTGCTGCCGGTGTAAAGTGCGTTGCCGTATTCGAGTCTGCTGCGGACGACCGCATGGTTGACCATTTTCCTGGACTCAGTGGGGATTTACTTGAAGATCTTCTGAACAGATGGAGCATGGGGAAGCAGGTGGACAAGACGGCGTTGATTTGGCGGTTCATTGAGAATTATGTGTCCAGGTTCAACAAATTATGTGACAAGGAATAAGAAATGATGCTGCACGGTCTGTAGCTATCAGATTCTATTCAAAATGTTATGCAACAAATAAAGCTTTTGTCTTGGATAGGAACACACAGGACAAAAACGTCTATTATTAACATCGCCCTCTCTATCTCCCAGAGTAAAACGTCTTGAATGTAACATAACTGCATTCAAATCTATAGGTCTACACACCTTGTAATAAAAGGGCATTTGCTTGATTCTGCACACGCTAAAAAGGTGTTTTTTTTAATGGTCTTCAGGTTGTGGTGTATTCTGTGTACTCACCACGGACCTCTGCAACACATCTTTACTTTAAGAAATAGCCCTCCAGAGTAGTATTGTGGAAACAAAATGTGCGACATGATTATCTCACTAGGAGGCTCTGTATGATTGAAAATATCTGACAAGAAGCAGTAAAATGTTTGTAGTTCCTCTACAGTTATGAGTGGCCTTTTGAAATAAAAGTTGCTTTGGGGCAGCGTCTATGGTGACAATAGTTCTACTTTTTTAGTACACACATGGAACAAACAGCGGAAAGATGACCGGCTAACTTTTGCAAAGTGTCTGTCCTAGCTGCAACACTGAGCTGTGTTTATGTGGTAAAGTTTGAGATTGTTCAGCTTAGGTGGGATGCTCTAAACGTGGCAGCCGTATACAAAAAAAGAACATTACTTTCAAAGTGTGTTTTATTGGCCCACAGGCAACTATAATGCTACTAATATAGACTATCAGTCATGGAAGGAGAAGCCAAAATAACAGGCCATTAACGGAGCACAAAAGTTGATTGCTCCTCTATCCACATGGAACAATGAAAGACATGGGGAGAGTTTGTGGCATTACGGCCAGAGCTGCCAACTTTGGAACTGTAGTGAAAATTCGATTACCGGCATCAGCTCAACATCCTGTGATTCTGGTCCACATCACTTAACTTCCCGGTTCCCCTCAACAATGAAACTGGTGCTCAGGTAAAGTACTTCAATACCCTTAGGCTGAGTTTGCGCTAAATAAAAACTACAAATAAAAAACTATAATATAATAATTACTGCTCCAAAAGAAACAAACAATAGGCTGCAAAAAAAACACACACACATGCATGTACTCAGTGAACAGAGTGTAGTCTGATAGGATTAAAAGCACAAAGGATGAAACAGACTTGCACTTTAAAAAGCAGCACTTTAAAGATGGGTCATGCATAAAAGTAACAGTAGGAGAAAGCGGCCCAGGGACAAGCTGAACAATTGCCTAACCCTTCATATTTACTGGAAAAACAGGAAAATCCAAATTACTTAGTGAAACTACTCGAGAATAAATGTTTTCTTCAACTAGGAAGCTCTACGGTATATGATCAACAGTGACCTTACAGTTATGCAATATGTTTAGGTAAATAATAAAAACAAATAAAAATAGTAGAAAATTCAAGACATAGCAATAGTTTAAAGGGGCGGCATTCTATCTATGCAAGATAGAATGCCACCCCTTTAAACTATTGCCATATCTTGATTTTTCGTACATTTTTTATATCCTCATAGTATCGACAGAGTATATCTGGAGTTTCTCTGTTTAATAGTGAGCCTGGCTGGCGCAGATGTGTTCATGGAAATACTATAGATGGCTGGTGTTCCCGTTACATTCCAGTTTCTGGTTAAAAGTGGTGTTGATGCATTGAGGAAAGCTACCTTATTACGTCATATATTCATGTGTCTGATCTGAAAGCTGGTTCAAACAATGCCCCAGCCTTATTAGTGGACACTGCAAGTTCTGTATTAGCTGGAATATATACATAATAAAAATACATGCAGTGATTGCCACAATGGTAGGGGAAAGCGCTTCAGGAAAGCATATATTTAGAAATATTCCTCTGGTCTTGCAACAAAGATTACTTTTAACTAACAAATGTTCTTATTGTAAGCTAAAAGTACAAAGAAAGTTTGCATCACAGTGTCGTGTTTCTGCCTATTCTCAACACAGAATGACTATTTTATCATTGAAAAACAAGTGAAATAAAATCAAAAGGATTCAGCTGGGATGTATTGACTATAAAACTAGTCGAGAAATCATGTAAAAACATAAATGGGTGCTAAAATGAAATCTGCTATGCAGCTGAGGGGAAGACGGCCAGTAGACCAGTGATCTCTTCTAAAGCTATGTATTTGTAATCTGCACCAACATATGGAAAGAATGAAAACACATCCTGTTCAGTGTGTTCAAACTAAAAACAATCAAAGGTAATCCTTGGAAATTAGGCTTCAGATTAGAGTGCCTAAAAGATGGCTTCCAATTGAAACATCTGGCCGCGTAATGTCAGGAGATGGACCTTTTTTAACCTTTAGAAATGAGATTACACGATTCGTAATATGGAAGTGTTCAAGTAATTTCTAATTATTTTAACTGGGTCAAGGATAATCCTCTTATACCAGCCTGCGCCCAAGGGCAGCAATCAGGGGATCACTACTCTGGCGATTATCCTGTTACCTTCTACTCTGAGAAGACCGGATTTCCTTTCTGCAGAGGAAGAGGTTACTTGTGCATTGTAGCGTGCAATGTCCCCCTGTCGTTGTGGCCATTCGTTGCACTTCATCTGTGCAGGACGTGGTTTGGAAGAAGAAAGGTGAATGCTATGCGAATGGGTGTTTGCATTGAAAGCTAGCATTAAACTGGAAAAAGAATACCATTTAAAAAAAATTATTTTAAAAAATCATACAGAACCATATTTGAGCCGGCGTTGGCTGCTGTATCATGAAGACATTTTGTGACATCTTCAAGTGTATATTGCTTAGTGTCATGAAACCACAAGTACGAAAGGGAAGATCTGCTCTAGTGATATGGAGCGTATTCATTTGGAGGCTTAATTCCTTTGTCAACTTTCAGAAAAAAACTGGGTTAGTCAGTTTAAGTCTTCATTCGACTATCAAAAAAGGTAGCCATCTAAGTACAATCATATTAAATAAAAAAATAAAAAAATAAAAAGGCAAATCCAATCCAATTGTTAAAACATTTCATTTCTAATATCATATCAAGACACATTCTCACATTTATGGCTTCAAAAATGGGCAAACCATTATTATTACTTGGAGAAATAAATCAACGACGAGGTTAATAAAATCCTTTCAATTCCTTTCACCTAAATTCTGACATTTCCTCACGGTAATTGATTTCAAAATGAACTGGGCAACACTATAACGTATCAGGGGGTCACCTAGTGTCACCAGGAATTTGGTAGCTACTTTGTGTGACCTAATATTATGGGTGACAAACAATGGTTTAAGATACAAACATCTAAAATTCTGATAAAAAATTACAAAACAACATAAAGTGCAATATGCTCTCTTTACTTTTATTATCATATGGCCACAGTACCTCATCAGAAGGATGGGTCCTCATTTTTGGGAAAGCTACAAGGTGGTGAACAATGCCACATCTCAGTCTTAATAGCACCAAGCGGTGCTGGGCATAGATCACAAATGACAAATAGTTATTGGCACTCGCCTCTAGGCTATACGATATGTACAATGCGACAGTAGATTTATTCCTCTCAGCCTTGGATCTCAGATCCACCCTATATTGTAGATAGGTCTCTCTGATCTCCTTCGTTGTGTGGGGCAATGTTTTAGATGTCTCTGACCATATTGATAATTTGTACAGGTTTTCTAGAGAGGAATTGATGCATAGTAGCCACTGAATTTTTAATGTGTCGTGCAGTTTAAGACAGTCTAATATAATAGATTTAGTAAAAACTGTTTCTTCATTTTTCCAAATTGAGTCCCACAATAACAGTGGTCTGGCCAATAGGAGGTCTTCTAAAAACTGGAGACCCACCTCGTAGTTTGCAATGGAATTAGAAGCAGATGGAGGTAAATATAGCAAACATTTCAAGAAAGAATTTTCTTGCGTTTGCAGGTCATTGCTTTTTGCATGACCCTAAAACCCTGCACCATATAGGGCTATACTTGCTCCTTTTGCTTTGTATATAGCTACCATCACATTAGTTGTCCGATTCCCCAGTTTGGAGGAAAATTTTAAAATTTCCTGAGTTGCCCTGCTCATTTTGGCTCTGGTATTCAAAATATGTTGGGACCAAGAACCGTTATCCGTGAATATAATGCCAAGATAGCAAAAGGAATTAACAGTATTAATAGGGCTATTCTCAATAAAAAAGTTTTAGGGGGTTTAGGTTCGGGCCCACACATCATAATATATGTTTTAGATTTATTTATAACCATTTTCCTTTGTATCATAAAAGCTGAGAATGCGTCCATCAATTGCTGAAGACCTACCGAAGTTCTTGCTAAGAGTACAGCGTCGTCGGCATAGAGTAAAACAGGTATCTGACGACCTGCCACCATGGGGGCATCTGCCTGCATTGCCCGCAAATAATTATCTATCCCATTAATAAATAGGGAGAATAATATTCGTGCTAACACACATCCTTGCCGTATCCCCCATCTCACTTTAAATTTGAGTGAACATTCTCCCTGGGGGCCAAAGCGAACTTGGCTAGTTAGGTTCTCGTACAGGCGAGAGAGAAACCCAACAATCTCCCTTGGTGCTCCCATAGAAATTAGGGTTTGCCAGAGTAAATTATGGTCCACCAGGTAGAATGCACTTCTTAGTTCGGCAAAGCAGAAGTATATAGTGCCTGCCTTTGCCCTGGTATACTTGCCGATAAGTAACTCTAAGTTTGTGCATTGCTCGATTGTCCCTATTCGCTTTCTGAACCCATATTGCACTGGGGGTAAAACCGAGTGTTCAAATGCCCATTCCTCAAGTCTTAGCAACAGGACCCCGCTCATCACTTTCAGGGCAGTATCCATAAGTGAAATTGGGCAGTAATTCCTGGGGTCCGTTGTGCCCACTTTCTTAAATATGGGTATGATGATCGATTCACCCCATGTCTTTGGAATTGTATCTGTGGCGGCTGAATTAAACACTCTAGTTAGGATGGGTCCCCATAGGGTAGGGGCCGATTTAAACACATCAGCTGGGACACCGTCCGGTCCTGGGGCCCGTCCCCCGGCACTCACCTGGATTGCCCGAATAGCTTCCTCATTAGTGATATTCAGGGGGAGATTTCTCCACTCTCCTAATAACCCTTCAAGTGCAATCAACACCTCCCCGTTATTATTAACAATTTCTGTAAAATGTTTCACCCATTTATCTGAAGAGACAAAAGAACAAAAATCTGGGATGTTGTCACTCTTCAGAAAGGAAGCATTTACTGTCTCCCAAAAGAGTTTATTATTTTTGTTTTTTGCAGCGATAACCAAGTTTTCTCATGCCTCATCCTTAAGTATCTTTTTCCGAGCAGTTATAGCTGATTTATACTCGCGCCGTAGGGTTTGAATGGTTAGTAGGTCGCGTGGAGATTTGGACTGGGCGTGCTTAAATCTCTGTAGGGCTGTAGTGCAAACGATTTGATCGATTTTGTAAAAATACCAACATTCTCAATCAATGATAGTGGGATGATCTCTTCCTGAAAGCAGTATGTTATTTCCCTCTGGTTGGAAACTACTATTTTCCTCGTCATTAAGCATGGGTCAACACCCGACCATTTAATTCTAACATAATTTATCCTAACTGGATTTATGTTATTTGCTAAGTCAAATACATCATTCCTTTTGCCCCAAAAGAACAAGGATAGTTTTAGAAAATCATGATCACTAAATGGAGAGGGTACAACACTAAGGTTGCCACACATACAGATGGCAGGGGCATATACTAATACGTGGTCTATGATGGAGTATGAATTTCTTCCTGTAAATGTTGGGTCTAAAACCCCATTAGTACCACCCCCCCCCCCCCCCCCCCCCAAGATGTTGAGGATCATATTTAGCAATCATCAGGTTAAGTGCTCTCCCATAGTCGTTATGGCACAAATGATCAATTCCCTCTCCCTCTTCATGTATGTGGCCACATGGCTTGGTGTTGGGTGCTCCACATGCCTGTAAATTAAAATCTCCTGCCCACATTAGAATGTACTCCGTATTAATTGGAGATAGAAAAATTCCTAAACCATGATCAAGAGCCGCTACCACATTGCCTCTTGAAGAATCAAAAACATTATTGTAAAAATGTACAATTATTAGGTCTTTGCCTCCCTTTTTACTTAACCACAACATTTGAGTGTGGGGACCCACAGTTGAAACCTTTTTAACGTTAACAGGGATTTTATTGGATAGAAGTGTTTGTAATCTCCCTTTTGCTCGACCAGCTTGTGATCTTATAGCTACTAGGAAATGCGAGGAGTATCCTTCCACGTGTACCGGGTTAACACACCAGGTCTCTTGTAGACAAAAAATGTCATAGCTAGAGATTAAATTAATCCAATCAGTTTTAGAGGCCTTGTTTGCTAGTCCGTTCACGTTCCAAGTTGCAAACACAAGCCATTCTATATGGGGGCTTTCAGCTTGGTGGGTTAATAGTATACTTTCAGGGGTGCTAATATTGTCATCACTGATAGTTATGACGCTATTGGCTACTACCAACCCATGGATAGAGGGTGCCTGTACAGTAGGTGTACCTTTGGGGATTGCTGCTTTATCTGGTTAGCTATGAAAATACCTATGTCAAACCCAAACTGGTAGTCCCTGGGACCACCATTTTCTACCTCAAGGACGCCAGTGGGCACAGGGGTACGTCCCTCCTGCAAATTAATAGGTAGTCATTCACAAAGCTCTAGGCCCAGAAAGGGGCAAATCTATTCTCTAGATGGATTCCCTGGTTATCCACCAGATTTGGTCTCCCAGAGTTTACCCTTTTCGGAGTGATGATTCCAAGCTCATCAATGGGCAGGGCCTATAAAAATAATCTAGGGATAGTGCTGTAATCTGTGTCCCAATAGGTGCGAATCTTGATAAATGGTTTAAAAGAATTCTTGGTACATGGCTATTATTGAAATTTATTACAGTACAGTCGCCCTTCAAATATTTCGCGGACAGGCCCAACCCTTCTTGCCATGATAATTTGATTGGCTAGTTGACCCACCCCCTTGCCTGAGCCAGCTGTGTGGTGATTCGGCCAATGGAGAGACTTATCCATTAGTTGGGTGGTAGATTCAGTTTGACCTTCCCTCAAAGCTGGAACATTAGTCAGAATTATCACTAGGGGCAACGCTGCCGGAGGTAAATGGAGAGAATGATAATCATTAGGTTTCTGCCTTACAGTGTTGGTATATCGGCTCAAACCATCCACATTATCTCCACCCCCCATGGAAACTAGCTGAGGGTTGATAGGAAGACCAGTTCTGATAGTATCTCCTGGTAAGTTGTATACATTTGTCGAACCCCTTGAATTTCCTTGGTGTACTCCTTGTAGAACCGTAAGAATTTTATTGTGAGGAAGAACGCCTGAATTAGTTAAATCCAGATTCTGATGGTGATTAAAATTAGAACCACTCACCCTGTCAGTTGACGTTAAGACAGGACCCACCGACTGAGCGGGCCACCTAACTACTTGCTGGTTGACGTGGCCTCCCAAAATTTTCAGTTGTCATAAGGGCCGCCACCCCCCTCACTGTGCCGACGTCCGCCATACCTCCTTTAGCTGAGTTCTATTTGTAGGAGTATGATTCAATAAACACGAAGCCTCCTTCGCAGTTAACCTTTCTTCAATTAGAGATAATTTGTTCAAAATGGCATTTAGCAGCCCAGTAACCATGGTCTCGATTTGCTTTAGGAGATAGAGGTCAGTCCCCAATAGGAGCTGCGTGCTGGTGTCATTTGTCCTGGTTGGTATAGGGCAGAGGTCTTCAAACTTTTTTGCTCTGAGCCCCCCTAAGCAAAATGCTCCCCCCGCCCAAAAAAAAACTTTATGGCAAGGACTGGGAGAGCGGGAGGGACATGGCTGCGGGCAGGCGGCAGGGCTTATGAGATGATTTCAGGAGTACTTTTTCTATAGTTCATGAACCACACTAAATATGAGACTTATAAAACAGCAAATTAATCAAACAAAAACATGTATTGTCCCAAAAATACCGCTCCCCATAATTGGGGTGTTTGTGAGCCCCTCACACTCTTGGACCCCAATGCAACTACACCTACTGCACTAATGATAACTGCAGTCCTGAGTAGCAGGCTATTTCCTCTGCATCGTTTAACTCTTCCCCATCATGCCTGACCATCTCCAATCTTGAAACAGGCTCTCTGTCCTGTTGGAAAAAAAGAGCTCCCACATGTTGGATCCCTTTTTTTCCTGCAAGGGTGCCCTCGGTCATTATACTAGAAAGGAAAATAAGCTCCCATGCCCCTTTTTTAAAGGTAGACAGTCACAATTGAGACACAGTGGGCCCCTCAAACCCTTGGGCCCCAGCCCTGCTGCATCTGCTTCATTAATGATAACTAACAGTGGCCACTTACACACCTGGCAGCAGTACCTGCTGCACTGATGAATGGCCCTTTATGAAGCCTGGAAGTGCAGCAAATACACGCCGTACTTCCAGGCCATCTTCATTTACATGTATTTGTAGAGGTATTTGTGTCCCCCCAGAGGGGCACGCTCCACAGTTTGAAGACTTCTGACATAAACTATCTTCTCCTCAACGCAGACAGCCTTGCACTATGGTGCAAGGATGCCTGCGTAGGCGCTAGACAGCTCAATTGAGCGCCAGCGCAGGGGGAAACGCAGGGTTGCACCATATTCTTGTAAATATGGCGCAGCCCTGCATTTCTATAGTGACGGATCGTGTCGTTAGCTTTCTTGGCTTAATGGCACGCTTCAACACTTTATTGTAAATATGCCCCCTAGTTCCTTAATTCTCCTCAATATGTTTATGTTTCAGGCTCCAACGAGTTCTTTGTGTGACCGATTTAAGAGGTATAGGTCTTAGAAGGATAACATGACGACAAGAGGTAAAGGAGGTTGTAATAAAAGGAACTATTTGGGAGATTACTGAAAAATAATCCTGGGAAGGTGATGGATTACACAGATGAAAGTGGACATAGAGGTTCGAATCAACGGGATGCTGAAAAATAAAACTCATGTCCCATTAAAAATGGATGCCGTCGACAAAGGTCGGAAATATACTGTACATTAAGAGACAAGTACCTTTTCATATACGCTGTGAATATGGAACAAGTGGATCTTATTTGGTCATGGTTTAAAAATTCAATAAAATATTTTTTTAAAAGAACCCAAAAAAACCACACAAAAAAACATGGATGCCGTACGTAGAAAAGATTTTTAGTGTTATTTGCCACAAAGCACTAGGTAAATTCTGAACGCAACATTTCTGAAATTAGAAACATCTCTCATGGTCGCCCTGTTGTCAGCGCATTCTCAATATATGAAACAAAGACTAGGACGACAGATATTTATTTTTTTGCAGTGAGGTTGGGCATAGATGCAAAAAAGGGTTGCGAATTATGCCCACTATGTGCACCAAAAAGCAGAAAAATATTTAATCAACTTGAACATCACAAATCCCACAAGTTTGTAGAGTTGAAAGTATAGATGGGCGAGCCACTGAAGGCTCGAGTCTGAATCCGGACTCTGGCTCAGCTTGAGGTCCTATTGGAACCTCGAGCCCATAAGGAGCAGAGCTTTCATGTGGCTTCTACCTGCCTCCCTCCCTTTACCCAGGATCTGGCATTAGGGACAGGGCTGCATAATGCAGAAGTGGGGATCCAGGTGCGAGTCTCGGTGTCGGCTCAACACGCTGTGAATCTGGGCAAATCACTTAATCTCCCCCGTGCCTATAAACAATCATGTAACCTTGTGTAATGTAACTGGTGCTCATGTAAAGCGCTCGCCATCTCTGGTCAATTTCACGCTGTATTTAAAAACTGCAGAAAAATGAAGTAAGAGGTCAAAAGAAACCCTAAACATAAGAAAAGGCAAATAGATTCGCATTTTCTGCTGATTTGCAAAAAATGTAACCAGAAAACCTTCTGCTTCTCGCTTATCAAATTGTGTGATCTTAGGCAAATATTTTATTTCACCAAAACTGTTTTCTTCATTATCGCGTAAGAAATCACTTTTAAATGTGAGTTCAGATGACCAGTTTTACAAAACTATCACTTTGAATAAGTACTTTTCACTGCGGAATATAGTGGGCCTTATTAATGTCAAAGCTTTGACAGGTTAAAGAAATACACTTTTAAGAATTTTGAGGAGGCCTCATCATATTTTACTTGATGTTTGTTTTATGATTTACTTAGCAAATATTTTCAGTGCTTGGCACCTGCACAGGCTCTAGAATGCTAGCCAGACCCTCGGCTCTAGCTCGCCTCTAGTTGAAAGAAACGTACAGCTTTCCCAGTGTATGTAACTACATTGAACAGAACGTTTCTACGATATGTATTTTCTCCTCAGTTAGTTTGATAGACTGCAAAATACACACCACCTCGAGCAGAACAGCAGAACGTTTCCGATTTGCTACCTAGTTTGTCGGAAAGTGATTTTCTGTGCAGAGCACTTTTTATTCTTTGATCTGGAAGTATAATTGTAATCTGTATATTGCCATGAAAGCACACTCACTGACCCCCGCCCCCACCTCAGTTCTCACTTTCACTTTGAGGGCTCGGAATAAATGCAGAAAAGCCTGGAAATGCAGCAAATACACACCGCACTTCCAGGCCATCTTCATTTACATGTATTTGCAGAGGCATTTCCCCCTCCCCCTGGGAACCCATTCACCCCCCACCCCCAAGGGGGCGCGCCCCACACTTTGAATACCTCTGGTATAGGGAGTTCCATGATCTGATTGGCTTTTCCAGTAGTTTTTCCTGTGCGAGACCCTTTCAAGGTTTTCTGCTTTTGTGCCCCGCCTCCCCTTCTTTTCTTAACTAGGGGCTCCTTATTACTATTCTCTTCCTGAAGAGATGCTGTCTGGCCCCGTATCACTATACGACAACTAGGTGAGGCATTAGTAGGGGAAGGGGAAGGCGAGCACTGCGCGTCGGACTGGAGAGGGACGGGCAAAGGCTGGAGAAAAGTCAAAGGAACAGCATCTATCGGCTGTCCTCCAAGGGAGGAACGCTTTTGGGCAATAAGTGAGTCCACGGAAAGCCTTTTCTCCGTCAGCTCAATTTCATGTGTTAGTACAGTCACAGCGACACCTCCCTCTGCCCTTTCTGTGCGACCCTTCCGTTTGCTCATTTTGTTAGGGAGAGATGTTCCAGCTGCACTGACTGTCCCCAGTCAAACAGATATGAATATGGAAATAACAGGAAGACAGCGGTACCTTTCAGCTGATCCACAGGACGAATCTCCAGGTCTAAAAGACTAATCTCCCAGTCCAGCCTCCTATGGGCTACGACGGGTGTGGACGGGTCTGCCCTTGGCCCAGGCACGTCCCCGCGCGTGTCCTGTGCCGCGGTGCCTTGTTCTCAATTTATACGCGCTCCTGCGCGTGGATTGACGGGAGATGTAGTCCCCCAGATTGGCGTCCTCGTGGATGGCTGGTGTGGCGTGGAGCAAAGAAGCCAGTAAGGGCAGCTGCACCCGCCGCGGTGCCACATTATCAGTTTATAGGCGCTCCTGCGCGTGGATTGACGTGAGAGGTATTCCCTCAGATCGGCGTCCTTGTGGATGGTTGGTGTGGCGTTGAGCAAAGAAGCAGGTAAGGGCAGCTACACCCGCTGCGGTGCCGCGTTATTAGTTTATACGCACTCCTGCGTGTGGATTGACGGGTTAGTCATTTGTGAAGTGGCAAAAAAATGTGGGGCGTCAAAAAAAGAGGGTACTAGTAACTTGTTTGTCAAGAAAACAGAAAAACAAAATGTTGGTGGATGAGTAGTTGACATGGCAGATGTTTTTTCTTGTTTAACAAAATATTTAGACAATCGTCAAATTAACGTGCACCTAAAAATGTGTGTGCTCGCTATGACTTTTGTATTTCCCAATCCAATCATATCCAGTCAATCCCAGCTGCTTCAGTGAGATTCATAAAGACGTAAAAGGAACTGGTGACTGCCCTACTGCACTCCAGCAACCCACAAGCCCTGTATTATTTTACCAAATAGAGACCATAACAGAAAGAAGGGAGACTTTCCTGGTGATCTAAATTGGAGCAATGCACTTGAAACAGGTTCTCCAGTATAGATGTGTGAAGCATCACAGGTCAATAGCTACTCAACCAAAAGTTCCAAACCTTTTAAATTCTATTGATTCATGAACATTCAGTGAACTTGCTGTACCTTTATTGAATATACCTTCTTATCACATTTCTTGTGAGCATGGAAAGCAATGGATCCAAGGTACATTTTCAGCTCTTTTCTCATATGGTTATAGCAGTGGGGGCAAGTGCTTCTCCTAGATCTCCTCACTCGTTTGAGCATTTGGCAATATTTTCTTTTACATAAAATTGATTAGCTCTGGAGTTCTACTTGTTTATAAAAACTGGTGTCCCCATGTCCCATCTGGAACTATTTTATTCTCATGATCTGTAAGAATTCACTTTATACCTACAAACACTGGTAAGAGGCTAGTGAGATTTTGTTTCATACTCTTCTGTGTTAAATAAGGACTTCTTCATCAAACCTCAAATGCAAGCCAGGCTCAGATTGGCGTCACATCAGTATTATAATCGCTTCTTAGAAGTTACCAAGCTGTTCAGTTCATGGTAGCCAAGTCAAGCAAAAAGGGTCTTTTCTAAATTGAGGAACTAAATGCAGTACAAAAACAAAATAATGGTATATACGAAAAAGAAAATAAGTTATGGTCTGTTGTGTGAATAAAAACAAAGGGGACAACTAGACTTTATTAAGGAGAGGTGAGTTTTTAAGACATTATGAATAAGATGAAAGAAAATAGCAAAAAGAAATTTGACATATTACATGTCAGTTTTAGGCCACAAAATATATATATTCATCAAATACTGCCGTCACACGAAAGAGGCTGTTAGTTACACTTTGAGAGAGAAAAATGTGCAAATGTCGTACTGCCTGGTCAACTACATGAATGTGGTCAAGAATCTGTTGGGTACCAAGGAGGAAGGGAGGGTCACAAAGATGGTGACTCATCGATAAACTGCTGTTTTACTGGCTGAGAGAGTATTTTAGTTATACAGATTTTCATCTTGGTATTGACTTTTAAGGATATTTTATTTCATGGATATGTACTTCGGAGGTTTTTAAACCTCTGTAATGTCCATGGATTTTTATTTCATGGGTATGTAATAATTGAAGTTTTTAGGTTTTTAAACAGTATAACGTCTGGGATCATTTCACATTATTGGCACATCTGCACTTTATTCTGCTCACTTTAGTGTTGTCCTTTATTTATTTTTATTTTATTTACTCATTGTAGTATCGAATCCTTTTATGGTTTTAACTAACTGAAATAAAGTTTTCGAAATCTTCTAACACAGGTTTTGTCACGAAGACGACGTGAGACACAATAGAAGGCTGATGTCTGTCACTAGTCGCTGTGAAGAGGGACTGGAGGACACATTCAACAAAGCTGATGAACCAGTGGCGGGATCATTTGATATTGTCAGCTCATATATTATACTTGAGATGCATCCCATCTCACTAAGAGTATGCCCAGGATCACACTGGCCCTCGTCTCCATGGAACACAAACTGACAAGTTTAAATGATTGCAAACTTGATCTGCCAAATCTTCAGACAATCATCAAATATTGACTGCTCTGTTTGCACTGCGATGGAAACTCCACTTACTAGTGGCCTTTGCTTGTAAATACAAAATCAGAGGGTAACAGAATCTAAAATCTGAGCATTTTACCACTCTGAAAGTACACACTATCAGTACCTTCTAGCACTCCATAACATTACGCACTAGACTTTGAATTAATCTCAGCCCATCCAATCCCATTTTTTCATTTACAAATCTGAGCACTATAAGAATACATTTAAACTAGATTACCCCTGATTTTTGCACATCTCATTCCATTCATAAGACATCACATCCCAAAGCCCTCAATCACAATTAAACTACCATATTCCACAATACAGGCTCCGAGCCAATGCTATTCATTATCTAACAGTTTGAAATCGAGGAATGGAATGCTCTCTTTGAATAAAAGTGCTCTCATGATCAGTCATAACCAGCACTCCATACTACTCGCACTTTAGACGCTGAACTAGATCTGCTCACATCCATCCTTATTTTGCATTCCAAATTCAGAGAGTAGAAATGTATTTTAAGCTATCGGCGCCCTGACTCCTATACATTTAAATGCATTTAATCGCACATCAAATTACACTTTTTCAACTCCCAACTGAGCTGTCCAATTCCTGACATCAAGTACAATCGCCACTAAAGGATATCCCGGACTCCCTCACCCCACAATTTTACTGGCTGAATTTTACCTCCTGTACCAAAATGCTTAGAAATCTCAAAATTTCTTCACTCCTACCTTCAAATCTAACAGATAAAAACAAAACAGTACTATATTCCCAGAAGTAACATAGTTAACCTCATTCATATCAAAATAGTGTAATTGGAGAATTCACCCTCTACACGCCAAGCACGCATGTCTCATGGGTACTTCTAAAAGCAAGACCAGATTGTACCCATCGCAAGTGAAATCAACTGTACTTCTAACCACAATGTTCATCACTGAGTCATGGATAAAGGTATTTCCCACCTCAATCCACTTGAATTCCTATGCCACTAGCCACAAAATCTTCAGCCCACAAGTGAGAAGCACACTTTGCAAAACTGATAGTGAATGGAGAAATTTAAAGACATCTTCCCCGCTTCTTTTTAGATTTTGAAAACTACAGAAAGAACATAAACACATCACATTGACAGCAAAAACCCACCATTCAAGAGCAAGTGATGTCTTCTCTAAATGCCATTAAATCGCTCTTCTGTCATCAGAACTCAAACACTTAAAGGTACATCTGCATCCACATATGGAAAAAAATTGAAGAATTCCTAGGTCAATTCCCAGAGAAAATACAACTAATAAGAGATAACTTTGACAGAACCACTCCTCCTGCTGTTCCTCTCCCAACATTCACTTACACCTGGAGTTCGCCTGCCCCAATCACAAACGAGGAAAAAGTAACAACCATCAACAACCTAAAACCTACAAAATACTTCCAGGTCCACATACCTTCCAAGTTTCTGAAGGCTAACTTTCACATTTCCCAAGAGACCTTGTGTGACTTGACCAATGCCGCACTGGAGCACGGCCTATTTCCCCATACTCCAAACCCAGGTCAAAACAGCAACCGAATCATCTGTTATTAAAAGGCCCAATCATGCTCCCACCCGAACTGCTACATACTGAGCAGTACTAAACATCCCTTGCCTTGATGCAGAGATGGAGAGCCTATGAACACCAGGTCTCACAGAAGCAACCGCTGGCAAACTATTAATTAGGTTTCAGAGACAACTTCAGTGTTGAAACAACATCTCTGAAAATCCTGGATGATGTACATCACATTCTAGATACAGGAAACTCATCTATTTTTCTGCTTGACTTATCTGCAGCCTTTGATACAAACACTCAATGGAGGCTGCTGCAGATACTGGTGCATGCCATGGTTTTCAGAGAGATGGCTGCAAGCTGGTATTAATCTTCCCTGACAAACAGATATCAATTGGTAAAGATTGAGTATCACTCTTCTACCAAAGCCAAAATGACATTTGGTGTCCCCATAAACCGTATCCTGGCACCAATCAAAGCTTTTCAGTCATTACATGGAGCTATTAAGCTTGAGTCTTAAAAAAACCAAAAAAACTAATATAACCTTGAGGACATCAAATTGTATCTAAAAAAAACCTGAACAATCAAAGATGCTGCCTATCCTCGCTGAACTCTTTACTTCTAAAGCCAAGGAAATCCGAATTTCTTCCCCCATGTACAGTGACTAAAAGTATGAATTAATTAAATTGTTATTCGGCTTAAACAAGCCATAACAGATTCACGTACTTCACAACCTCATAAATATACAAACATTTGGTAAAAACATAGTTAATTATAGGCAGATATAAAGAAAACCACAATAAATCACCAATAAAATATATACACACACAGCTCACTAAACATGAGACAACTATACATAGTTCCTTATTCTAAGGTCGGCCTAAACAAAATTGATTACATCCAAACACGGTACACAAGCTAAATGCTGTTGGATAAAAACAGGCCTACATTGATTCATGTTGTAAGCATACAATATTGGTAGTAAATTACAATGTGCTCTGAGAGGACTGATAGATGTTTGGGAATCACAGGAGTTCCCGAATCCAGGAACCACACTTTAGAAAAGCCACTAAAAATCTATGATGTTCAATCTGAGACCTGTAAGATTAAACAATGCTGCGAGTGGGTTACAAAAGAAAGATAGGGCTCCATCGTCCCCAGGGTCGAAACAATAGCATTTGATCTCACTGAAGATTTGTTACATTTCCTGGTCACCATCGTGTTTTCACAGAATGTGAAAAAGAAACTTATCAACCCTACAGTCAAGGTATGTACGAAATCGGGATTACTAAATAATTTTGAAATACCCAACTGAGAGCCGACTCTTTGGATATATGAAAATAATGGGATCCTTAATGCATTGTCCAGAACTAAGCAATACTGAATTATTGACCTTCTGAAATTGGCCTCCGGCTTCCTCCAAATTGATACCCATAAAAGGATTGGGTGTAATTTAATCAGATCCTTTATATGAGCAATCCCAATTCAGTGTAACACATTTTCGTGGGGGTATGCAGAATGGTTAATAACCTTTGTAACAAAATACTCTCAACCTTTTGTGAACTAGTTATACCCCCCTCACCCCCCGGAGCGAGCGGCACCATAATTTTCCACAGATATACATTTACTCTTACATACTGAGAGAATTTCCCAAATGGGCTTAATCCAGAGTTTGACTGCAAATAGAATAAAGGCTTATACTGCTCCATTAAATAGTTGCCATCTAACAGTACATAAACATCTCCAACTTAACAATGAATCCTAAGGTATCCCTAAATATTTTAAGGTTCGAACATTTCCCACCGCTATGCCACCGTATTATGTACAGTGCATTTTTGCAATATTGGGTCCACATACCTAATTGTAAAGGAATTCTTAAGATTGTTTTTTTTAAGTCAGCCTATGCATGAAGGCGTGTAATAATTTCTGCAACCCATTAGCTGTCCTAGCAATAAGCAATGCATCATCTGCATACAAAAGAACTGGTTTATGGCATGATCCCAGCTGTAGCATATCCTACCCCCTTTTCATCAAAAAGCTCTCCAGCTCATTGACATAAAGAGTAAATAAAACAGTGCCAAGACACATCCTTGGCGGACTCCCCTAATAATCTTAAATGATTTGGTGCCCTCCCTAATGGGTCCATAATGCACCTAGGTTGTTACATCCAAGTACATCTGTCGCAGTAAACAGACCAAGGGTTCCTCCACCCCCACTGATGACATAATGGACAGGTATTTATTGCCAATATTGTGAACTTAAAGCAAGAGACAATGTAGATTTGCGCTTGTTTTTAGCCAACAGTTTTTATCTCATAACTTGTTTGGCTGTAATCAATTTAGTTCCATCCGTTCTTGGAATAGGGATTTCTTTTATAGCCGTCTGATGTTTCGTGCCTTGAGATGCATGCAGATATTTTCTTGGGGGATTTATTATGAATCTATTATATGTGCATACAATTAACTATGTTCTTACCAAAGGATTTTTTATTTATGAGGTTGTTAATTATGTGAATTTTGCATGGCTTATTTAATGTTGCATACCCTGCCAACTTAGGGCAAAAAGAGTTTCAGCGCTCCGTCCATCTTCTCCTTGTTTTTGCTTTGTTCGCCCTAAGTTGGCAGGGTATGCCCAGACGTGGGTCCCTGGCTCACTTTGCCACTGGATTCATGCTAGCCTGGCTGATGAGGGCTGTTAGCCCGAAATCGGTCCCAGGTTGCTTGTTTCTGGTCCAGAGAAGACATGGCTAAGCAGGTCGGGCTGGACTGTTCTCATGAGACACAGGGTCAAGACTGATTCACATATAGCTGTGTCTGAACTGGAGTGGCCATGTGAGCTAAAGAACGATGATGGATTCAGCCCAGATCTTTGACTGGGGGTGAGTGTCTGAAAAGTTTCAGTGCTCCGTCCATCATCTCCTTGTTTTTGCTTTGATCGACCCTAAGTTGGCAGGGTATGCCCAGACGTGGGTCCCTTGCTCACTTTATCACTGGATTCAAGCTAGCCTGGCTGATGAGGGCTGTTAGCCCGAAACCGGTCCCAGGATGCTTGCTTCTGGTCCAGGGAAGACATGGCTTAGCAGTTCGGGCTGGACTGTTCCCATGAGGCACAGGGTCAAGACTGATTTGCATATAGCTGTGTCTGAACTGGAGTGGCAAAGTGAGCTAAAGAACAATGATGGATTCAACCCACATCTGTGACTGGGGGTGAGCTCCGTCCATTATCTCCTTGTTTTTGCCTTACATTTTGGCATTTCAAGGGTATTCCCTGCCCATATACAAAAAATATTCATTAGCCATCCATAGTTAATTTAAAATGCAAAGGAGCACTAGCCTGCATTCAATTTCTCTCTTCAAAGAAGTTGCAGCTGCAAAAACGTACCATTTGCAAGTAGACATAAATGGAAGTCTCCAAAATCCAGTCATTTAAATGTTTCTTGAGGGTCAACAAGTCAAGAGTGTACTCCTCTTAATAAACCGGGGGCACATATAACAAAAGGCCTGCTTAACTGTCAAACAATCGAGGAATATATAAACCCTCAGGCAGTGCTTAATCTGAGTTGGTAGTTTCCGGAGGAGGAAAGTGGTACTCGTTTTTGGGGACCAGCACTTATTTTTCTGCCTCAGACTTTAACCGAGAGCAAGAAAGGGAAATCACAAAAAACGGAAATATGGAGTAAGAGAAAGATAGAAAAAATGTAAGAAAGGGAGAACAAAGGAACCTGCAATAGTGAGATAAAAGGGCAGAGGGTGTCTGAATGTGGATGAAAGAGGCATGGAGTGGATTTAAGACTACACAGCCTTGAAATTTGGTGCACAGACAAATCATTGCACCAGCCAAGGGGCTTCTGAGCAGAGCTTTGGGCACCAGCACTCATTCTTTTCCAAATTAAGCTCTGCCCTCAGGGTCTGGTACATTCAGATGGGTCTGGTAGATTCAGATGTTTGAAGTATTACAGACCGATACTGGCTGTTGGATAGGAGGATTAAACATTTGCTTACATTACAAACAAGAGAAAAAGCTCAACAGTTGCAGAATTTGAGACTCCCGACTTATGGTTTCTGGTGGTTCTCAACCCACCAGCTTCACCCATACCATTTCACAAATCTAATACCTTTGCTGAAAAACAAATGTCAAGTTCAACAACTGAAGAACCGGTTGCCTAATCTTATCACATTCATCACCAGTGCTGAATACAAATGCAATACCAACTAACCAAAAGATAATAGCTAAACGAGCAATTAAGGCACCCTTGATATGGCCAAAAAGCAGGTAGCTACATCATGGGAGATTGCTGTGATGGAGAGAAATTTCCAATCTTAGTAACGTTAGAGAATCAAAGGATGGAGCGCAGTAAGAGAGTAGCTCCTATAGACTCAACTTTCACTTTAATTGATGAATATGAATTGCAGGGTACCAGGCTGAAACCAGAATCAGCGCTGAAGCTCCAAAAGACCACATTAGAAAACTTACAATTTGCATGTGCATTTATCATGTATGCAAACTCTCGATGAGACTGTTCAGTTAAAAGAAGTCTCAACATATAAACGAGAATACTGTATTAAAAATAATCTACACCACAGTTTCAAGGTCTTTTCCAGAAGGTGAAAAAGAAGAAAGTGTGCCACTGGTCATGTTCTGTCCTTTTAAATGTGGGCTTGTTGGACCCTACAACTTAAAAATAGAGCAGAGGCTGCAGTAGACGTACATTTGTAAATGTCAGTCAAACCATGCAGTGTAGTGCTGCAGAAGTATGTCCCAAGTAAAAAAAGAAAAGACTAATTATTATTTTGCACGTTCATACAAAAAAAACATCAATCCATGAAATCAACATACATGTACTTACTGTAATTATGCCCACGAGCTGAGAGTAAAAGAGTCCACACATTCCAAAAAACAGAAGAAGACCCATAAAAGTAGACATCCTCAGGAGAGCCAGTTCATGTTTAAACACAAAAAGATCCTACGAAATTAAGGGAAGAAAACTTAATACAACTTAAGACTTTGAAGATATTTCATATAAATTATCAAGAATAACACAAGCCAAGCAGTTTGCTTCAATGCATTGTTAGGACCAATTAATACTGTTGACTTGCAGATCAAAATACAAAAAACACAAATTAGAATGCATCACTTGCTTCTCAAGCCTATAACTCATTTTCGGCACCTTTCGGAACGATTCCGTCATGAGCATCGGTTGAGCTGTGCTCATGACGGAACCGTTCCGTCATGGCCCCGCCCGCGCTCGAACCCTTCAGCACCGCGGGGGAATCCGTGCAGCGCTGAAGGGGTTAACAACCAATTTAGCCTTCGGCGACAAGCCATAATGCTATTTTAGAATATAAGAATGTTGAGTGCTCCACTGAAGACAATGGAGTGGCTCAGGGTAAATTATGGCTGGTACAGACCTTCTACTCTAAAATGCCAATGTTTGTTCCTTTAGCTGTTTTTTTTATATAGAATGTTCTACCCCAGTAGGTGGATTGTTCTAACAACATTATGGCCCATCAGCCAAGGGTTATCCTGGTGGGTAAAGGTCATCTCTTCCTCTCCCTATGGCTCAGGCCTATAGCATAGGTTCAGGGCCTTTGTCAACTGGTATTGTTGTGTGCGTGTGACCAGGTTTTCTCTGTGATCGCACGCTTTCATTCTTATGTGTATTATTGCAAAGTGGATACAAGCGGGCCACCGCTGTGGTGCGACCCTGCCCACTTAATAAATCGCCTTTGCGTGGAACAACAAGCGGGCCTCGTGGGGAAGGGGGTGGATATGTTTTAATGTTTGGCGGGGAAGATATATGTGGAGATTAATGTAACAGTCTAGCATTCGTTACTTGACAGCAGAACACGAAATTCATTCGGGTTTGCGTTAAACATGGATCTTAATGAAGGTATTCAGTCTGTGTGTTTCTTCTAAATTAAGATACCTTATTTTACTACAGGTATAGCCCTCACAGTATAATATAATACCAAGATAGAACGTTTTCTACCACTAAAAAGTACTGGATAATGTAAATCAAATCTTTTTTCATGAGATCGAGGTATGGTTTCCTCTTGTTGAGAATCCTTGGTATGAAAGGGAAGGGGGGAAGCGTATACATAAATCCTGGACCATCTCACTGAAAGGGCATTCCCCCACGACTCATGGAGCGGGTATCGACTGGTGTATACTGGCATTTGGCCTTCTTGTCTGAGATCCAATGCTGGTTTGCCCAGCGTGAAAATATCTTTTCCAACTCAAGTTGATCCAATTCCTGCTTATGGCAACTGTCTCTGGTTCTGCTGAGAGTGTCCACTAAGGTGTTGTTCAATCCTGACACTTGCTCGGCTTAAGAGATATTTTGTCAGCTGTGAGCCAGTTACAAAGGTCTTGAGCCTCCTGAAAGAGAGTTAAAGGCCTTGTTCCCCTTTGCTTGTTGATGTAATACATGCTGATCGTATTGTCTGTATGGACCAGCAAGGAGGCTCCTGCTATTCATGGCAGCAAAGCTTGTAGAGTGAGAGAGATCGCTTTCAGTTCCAGGCCATTGACGTGCACTGATTTTTTCAAGTGCGGACCATTGTCCCTGGATTTGCAGGTCCTGCAAATGGCTGCCTCACCCCTCCAACGAGGCATCGTTCAGGAACGTGAGGCCTTGTGAGGGATATTTGAGACCACCATGCTAATATTTCTCACATCCTTGGGGTAATGCTGATCAGGTCTTCGAAGGGGCCTTCCGGTTGAATCCATCTCATTTGTAGCTCTTTTTGCAGTGACCTAATTTTTAGTCATGCCAGCGGGACTAGATTTACTGCAGAGGAGATCATGCCCAGGAGCATCTTGAATAGCCGCACTGAAACAGACATCCTTTTGGAGCTCTTTAGAGTCAGGCTTAACAACCTTTGTTGTCAGTCTTGCGATAGATAGGCCTTGCTTCTCATTCTTTGAGTTTGGCTCACAAAAACATTGTTTGACTTGGGATGGTTGAGGATTTTGGGTAATTTACTTTGAGGTCTTGCCTGCGAAACAGTGAGATGCAGGCTGTGGTAGCTTTGGAAGCTTGTGGTGGTATCGAAGCTTTTAGCAGCCAGTCGTCTAGGTAGGGGAATACCGGATGACCTTGTTTGCGGAGTGTGAAGTGGTGGCTCCTCCTTTTCGCCGTGAAAAAAAAAGGAAAAATAAAATGATAATAACTCGACGTTATCATTTTATTTGTTCCTGCTGCAGCGTCTTGGCAAGACGGGCGGATCTGCTCTGCTATCAGAGCAGGAGCAAAGGGAGGAGTGGTAGGCACTAGGTAAGTGCCAATGAATGTTTGTCCGGCCTGCTTGGACTGGCCAAACCTGCATGAGCACTTTGCATGTTCTCCAGCCAGGCTGCATTACAGCCTGGGTGGAGAACATGCCCAAGCTCCCACTCCCGGGCTGAGCGCTGAACCACGGCGCTCAGACCAATCACAGTGCTGCATTGCAGCATTGTGATTGACTGTGGGGAGCCTGGGAGCCCGCGTGCTTCCTGCTTGCACAGAAGAAGCAAGGAAGAGGACGAAGGAGAGACGGCAGCTGGCTGGGAGGTATGTGATTTTTTTTAAACCCCCCCCCCTCCGTCCCCTCACCCAGTCTTCCCCATTCCTGTCCCACTACTGATTCCCGGTAGCAGCCGTAACTGGGTGTGGCTGCTACCAGTGTGAGACCTTTAGTGAAAATGTGAGGAAAGTACTTGAGGCCGAAGGGAAGGACCCTGAACTAGTAATGGTTTACCGGCTACGGTGAAGCAGAGATACTTGCAATGCTTGGGATCTATGGGAATGTGTAAAAGTACGCATCTTGCGAATCTAAGAAGGTCATGTAATTGCCGCTGTCCAACAGGTGGAGGATGTCGGAGAGAGTAATCATAGGGAAAGATTGTGCAGAACTTTGTTCAGTTTACTAAGGGCTAGGATGGGTCTCCATTCCCCTGTTTTCTTTTGTAAAAGGAAAAAATTAGAGTAGATTCCCATGCCCTTTTGAGAACACAGAATGTTTTCTATTGCACCTTTGGCCAGCATTATTAGGGTTTCTTGTCTCAGTAAGTGAAGACAAGGTGGGTGTGCCCCCTTCAGAGGATTGTTTGGTGGTCTCTGCATAAATTCCAGGATATGTCCATAGTTTACTAAGTCTAAAACCCATTTGTCTGATGTTATCTCCTTCCATTGGGGAGGTAGTTGGAAATATTTGCGCCCACATGGGTAGCCGGTACTTCGTCCAGGTCACAGTTTGTGACCTGTATCGCAACCCTGGGTGGGTTGCTTCCATCGCAAGCCTTGCTTGTAAAGGCTGCTGAGCGTGGCTGAAGGTAGGCCTGATGATAGGCGAGCCTAAATTGAGATTAGGGTTGGTAGTGTTGATCCCCCCTCTATAGGTGGAGAAAGCTCTCTCTCTAGCTCCCCGAAAGGGCAACTTCTTAAATTGGAGGGTGCCAAGAGACCTAGCGGTGTCAGTGTTCATCTTCATAGCCAATAAGGTGTCATCAATATGCTTTCTGAACAAAGTTTCACCGTCATAGGCCCTGTATAAGATTTTTGGAACTATGGCCTAAAACAGGCAGCCTTCAGCCATCCCGGGCATCTCAAGACCGATGCTCCAGACAATTGATGGAAACCTGCAGAGGCGATGTCACATGCATGATATACAATTTCCGAAGAAGTATGCTTGCCTTCCTGGAGGATTTTTTTTTCGTTCCGCCTTCTTGTCTTCAGGGACCAAATCGAGTAGACTGCTGACATCTGACCACTTCTGTTGATCATAGCGCCCAAGGATCACTAGCGAGTTGGCTGCTCGAACGTGATGGTGTCACCATCGACAGTGCCGCTGTTGACGGTCTTCCTGTCAACAAGGTCTTTGCCAACGGTGTCTTAATCGAGGTTGGTGTAGTTGAGGATAACTCCGCCGTCTTAGCTGAGTTAATAGATGATATCACCTTTGTCGATGAGATGGGAGCGTTAATGGCTGTTGTTGAAGTTCTCGATGACGATGGCTTTGTAGACGAGATGGTGGTGACCATGGCTGCTGTAGTCGTCATCGATACCAGCGTCAACAGTGATGTTGACGGTGTTCTAAGAGGATTCCTCGATGGTTCAGAGTAGGAAGAGCGCTTATTCTCCCCTGTCTTCACATATGGAGTAGAAGACTAGCACTGTGGAAATGAGTTTGAGTTTCTCCTTTCTCAGAGGGTCTTTATGATATACTTTTAAGGCCTTTCTGCTCTCCTCAGAAGCCCCTTGGTCAAAGGATTTTGACCTTTTGAGGGGTCTCATAGATGAATAGCGGTCTTCCTCAGAAGTGGTGAATTTCTGAGATTTAGACTTCTGTAGCCACAGAAGTAGCCTTCCATCCCTGTCTCTCAGGGTTTTAAAGGAAAAAGTGTGACAAATATTGCACTTCTTTATTGGATGGTGAGGGTAGAGGCAATAGAGACCTTCTCTGTGTGGATCATCCACATGTAGCTTTTTCTTCCCACAGGACTTGCAGGATATGAAGACGCCCTTCTTACAAGTCTCAGACATAGTAGTTTCAGGAAAAGTTGATCTAAACAGGATAAAACTGAGCAGAGCTCAGAGAGACTCCCTTCCACGACATGTAGTACAAAATCAGAGGGATTCAGCCTCTGCTGGGAGTGTTGCCTGATTGGTTTTTAAAAAGGACAGAGAAAGGCTATTAAACTGGCTTTGCATTGCCATTATAGCCTATGATACTGTTACATACTGCTTTACTATGGTACCGTAAGACTCCCACTTCGCCAACAGGGAATGATTCAAGCATGTGAATTTATGAAGAGTCCAATACTGAAGAATGTTTAGTTTTGATATTTTTTTTTTATTATGTCTCACTGGTGAGCCAGCTAAAGTAGTATCTAGGCCAGACCTCAAAAAGACCAACTGGTGCATAGCCAAAGCCTTGTTCTTTGTGTCACTTTGTGTCCTTTAAATCACATGTGATTCCAAGGGACATGGATCATTTCAGTAGCATTGTTATATTTGTTTTACCATGAGAGCTTTTTGATACCACATGCAATGTATAGAGCTTGACAAAAATCATTAGTAGTAAAAGGTGCAAGTGTTGAGATCTAATACATTGAAGACCATATTCAGAAACCAGCCTTCCTTAAAAGGAAAGAAATGGGCGCAATCTCAGGGGCTGAAATATTCACGGACCTTTATTCAGCAAAGAACACAAACACCAACGCTTTTCAGCCATAAGCTGCCATTTTCACTGTTGAAAACCCCTGCTTGTAATATACCAACTCATGTGGTAAATGCGGTCTTGCAAATTGATACAGAGTCAAGCTCCAACACAGCAACTCTGTCTCTAGCTCGCGTGAGTGCGTGATAATATTAGCTCCTGCCGTGTATTGTGCACTTTGAATTCTACTGCACAAGAGAAGAATTAGACAATAATTCACTGTGAAGACTTGACATGCTTGTATGTTATATATAGAATTCTGTTCTACCAGATTAGTAGCATTATGATACTCGCAAGGAATGTATAATGGCTGTCACCAATGAAATAGCAATATTTTTAAGGGTCAGCATGAATGAGTTCCCGGCCACTGCCCGAACAGCTTTATCCCCCCCTACTCGGGCACGGTCATCTAAAACACTCTATAGTTAAGAGACGGACCAGGAGCACAAACTCTCAAGGGAGGCATCTGTGCTGATCTCTACCCAGAATTCTCCCTCTGCATCTTAAGGAAGTCATGGAATGTCAATGCTCAGGCATTCTACACAAATCTATTCACCTGCAGATCCCTCCGCTCTTAACTTTCAAATTAGTCAATAGCTGCCACAAAACCGTGAATTGTTTTTACAGATCATGTAGTCACTAATTTCACTGGCGCGGCTATAGAAGAAAAGATCCATGTTTATGAATATATCCATTTAGGCACTCTGAAGAAGTTCTATCAATTGAGAATGTGGTAAGTGAGCCGTGCTGATAGTTACGGTGGTGGAGTACCAGAGAGGTAGTGCCATAGGCAATGGCTGCCACGTGGAGATGTTAGATGTCAGGAGTGCTCTCCTGAGGTGGGAGCAGGTGGAAGGCTACGCATTGTCTGAGATGCTGAATGCCAAAGCAATGTTTGCAAGCTCCTTGGCAAACAAGAGAAGAAAAGCAGGTACATTTGTTCATTGGTGCACGAAGGAGAAAAATAATTATTACTCAACATCCCTGTGCTTGCTGACAAATCTTGAATAGAAAAATTGGCTGCAAGTTGTGTGGCTCACTGTGCATCACACAAATAAGAAAAGCAGCAGAGCCTTTAAAAACAGACACAATGATCATTCTAGAGAAAATAGTCATCTGCCAAATACTCTGCTCAGTACGGATCACATAATTTCCATTCAGTAGTCATA
Organism: Triturus cristatus; assembly: GCF_964204655.1. Taxonomy (NCBI): domain Eukaryota; kingdom Metazoa; phylum Chordata; class Amphibia; order Caudata; family Salamandridae; genus Triturus; species Triturus cristatus. The sequence continues at coordinate 968,104,671 of NC_140581.1, forward strand.
TCAACCAGGCATTCCTAGCTCTTAGAAGTCACATCTTTCCCTATTTTGGATAGCAAAAATCAACACCACAAATTACAAAATGGTTGTCCTAAAAAAGAAAAAATGCACTACATGAATTTGAAGAGGCCATTTCAATACCAAACTTCGGTGTGCATTTTCAGTTAAAAGCTGCCTTTTCTTTTCAAGAACGCGTTGTGCTTATTTTATTCCATAGGATAAAAAAAGGTACTATCAAAATTGAAACGCGGCACCAGACTGACAAGCTGTGCTCATGGAAAGGGGAACAAGTGCCAGGAATGTCTGTAAGCCCACAGCACTTCAGGACCAAACTGTGCTACAAGCTGAAATTAAATTTGCAAGAGGTTTCTCGTCAGATTTAGGTGAGGTGGCGGTTCCCCTGGCCGTCCATCTGCCTCTGCCACCCGAGGGCTGCGTGGCACGCGGCAGGCCCATGCAGACGTTTCGCCAGCCAGCATGCCCACGGGGACATATATGTGGCCATCTCCTAGTTTGAACGTTGGCACAACCCCTTCTTAAACCGATTAGAGCTGTCTGTCTGTCGCTGTACGTCTTCATGGCCAAATCGACAGCTGCAGCAAGCTTGGCAAGCTAAGGGACAGGCTGGTCAGAAATGTGCAAGCAAAAACGAGGCAGACAGCACTGTGACACCCAACGCGGCCTTTACCTTTCTGGAAGCCACACGACTGAATGGAACCGGTTTAAACTCGGATTGGTGACGTCGCCTTATTGCTGGGCGGAAAACATACATGCCCGAGTCAGAATGGACAGCCCCTGATTTTTCAGCTAAAAATTGCTTTATTTTAGCTGTCTTTCGCCTACAATTGCCATTTCTACAATGTACATTAATAGAGAAAATAAAGTCTTTCGGTTTGGTTTTCAAAGTCTCCCTCTTTCTAGTTTCAAAATGCTGGCATGTATGGGAAAAGAAAAACTCAGTCGTCTGAACTTGGGCTGTTCCTGGTAATTTTTCTGCACACAGGTAAAAAGTATGAAAGTAGATGTGCAGGTTCGGAAGCACTACGTGAACTTCTGGGAGTACAGGTCGCGTTACGCCATCTTGGAAATAAAGCAGCGTCATATCTTTTCTACTGGTGCCTCACAGAAGCGAGGATATATGTGCTAACCGGAAGTAAGTTTGCAAGAATATTTGGATTTTGCAGACTGTTCCTCTATGCACCAGATGGGACTCTAAATACAGCGCACTAATAGGCAAGAAAAACATAATTTCGTCATATATTACAGGATACTGGAACATTTCAATAGCCTCCTAACGTATCCGGAGAAAATGACCCTGAATAGCTACTAGTATGGAGTGACTCATAACCTCAGTGCACCAACTTCCTTCTGCGCTTCTTTATTATAGGAGTATATATTTGTACATCATAGCCTGAAATGCACAGTAAATCCTCAAATGGTCCACGGTGAGCGGGGAGTGGAAGAGAAGCTCATTGCTTCTATACCCCCTCCGCCTCCCCCCGGTCTTCGGGCGTGTGGTGCACTCCGAGGGCCATCCATCCCCGATTGGTTGGACTGCAGAGGGGAGCTGTAGGGGCCGTTCGTTGACTTAGGCAAAAACAAGAATTGATGGACAGAAAGCAGAACAATGTCATACATTCACCTCAGGAGAGAGATCTGGGCCTACATCCATCGTTTTTTTGCTCACTATACCATTCCAATTTGGACCCAGCCAGGCCAGGTCCTCCCTGGACTTGAAACAAGCATCCTAGGACCGGTTTCGGGATTTCAGCCCTCATCAGCCAGGATAGCTTGACTCCAGTGGCATGGAGAGCACGGGACTCACATCTGGGCATACCCGTCCCACTCGGGGTGACAAATGCAAAAACAACAATTGATGGACAGAATGCAGAACAATGACATACATTCACCCCAGTACAAAGATCTGGGCCTACATCCATCGTTTTTTAACTTACCATGACATTCCAGTTTGGACCCAGCCATATGCAAATCAGTCTTGACCCTGCGCCCAATGGGAAAAGTCCAGCCCAAACAGCCAGGCCAAGTCCTCCCTGGACTGGAAACAAGCATCCTAGGACCAGTTTCGGGCTTTGAGCCCTCATCAGCCAGGATAGCTTGACTCCAGTGGCATGGAGAGCACTGGATCCACGTCTGGGCATACCCGTTCCACTCAGGGTGACAAATGCAAAATCAACAATTGATGGACAGAATGCAGAACAATGTTATACATTCACCCCAGTACAAAGATCTGGGCCTACATCCATCGTTTTTTTTGCTCACCATGCCATTCCAGTTTGGACCCAGCCATATGCAAATCAGTCTTGACCCTGCGCCCAATGCACCCATAGTTGAGCAACAAATTGCTCTTAAGGCAGTCCTGTTCGTAGGTGACCTCGTAGCCAGAGGTCTCTCGTATTCAGGACATCTTTCCTGGAACTTGGCATACTACGCTGGTGATATAAACAGTACCTGTGTTGCGGTAGTATTAGAGTTAGGATAATCTACTCCTGCAAACACTGGTCCTGAAGAATTGCCAGTTGACCCGTTAGGGGCTAATGGCAAGAAACATGTTGACCGCATATACACATCAGACCCTGTAAGATCATTAAATCCAGACAGGGCTCACGCATTTTAGCTAGGTCAGTACACCCCATGAATAAAATTGTTTCTATATGGCAGTACTTAAGCTATTTCAATTCACAACTCACACTCACACCACTACCTTGACCACTTACCCTCACTCACCATATGGCTGTCTCTCAAAAGATCTCCGGCAGAGAGCCCCTTCGCGGGAGCCCGTCGGGCATTGCAGCGCCGGCCCGACGAGGAGCACAGCCCAAATGATGAAGCATGACATCCTTCGGGGTATGCGAGGGCAATCCATAAGAGACCTGTTCACTCCCTTACCTACCCTCAGGAACTGCACATTTCTTTGACTTGCGCATTTATTAGGAGCGTTGTGCGGTTCCTCATTAAAAGCTCCTTGTTCCTCTTTTGTCTAAAATATGAAGGAAGCATGCCTCACACTTGCCATGCTACTGGGTTTCTATGTGTAAAGGGTGCAAAATGTGCTGCCTCTTTTCTGTGTATGCGATTGAAATCCGTAGTACAGCGACCCATGCTGTACCTCCTATGGCTTATAAAGGTGACGTGTGCTGCGTCTGCTACCAGAGTTGCACTTATCCTGGAAGTACAGAGAGTACAGAAGAGAATTTAGCAATCCTGCTGCTTGTGGTGCAACTATTGTACGTGCAAGGAAAACCTGTATTGTTGTTGCCAATGCTGTACTGTTAATGTATGACGGTGAAGCAAGCCTGCACTGCTGAAGAATATGCTTTTGTTATACCGGTTATGAGTGCAAATTGTGCTCTACCTGTTGTATGGGTGTGTGGGAGGGAAGCCTGCACTGCTGTCGCTGTTTGATTGAGCTGGGCTTGTTTTGTGTGTGGGGTCAACCTGCTGCTGCCTTATGTATACACTGAACAAAAGGGGCTAGGCCACGGGCCTCTGCATGCCCCAACTGCAGTCTGCAGGTAATACAGAGGAGCTAATGGAAGGCTGGTGGAAAGTGCCTTGCAAGAATGACAAAAGAACTTCTTCAATGCCTTTTTCAAAAATCGTTAGGGATGCGGAACTATATGGTGCATCTATCCATATCAAGATCCACATTTTGTATTTAGTTATCTAAATAACTTATTGAGGAGACTTTTATTTATCCAATGAGAAAATAAAAAATACTGATATATCACATAAATTCAGGTGCTCTTAGACAGTTGTGCAGTGAATGGTATCCCACCCGATTCCACGGGCCTCTTCAGGGGTGCACAGAATGTGTAAATGCTGAGAAATTAGATTAAAGTCGAGAATGATAGTGTTTAAATAGCCTAAACATTAAATAGCATCTGATATTATTTAAAGTAGCTGACGTTAAGATGTGAAAATATACTGTAACAACGAGAGAAAAATAATCTCTCAAACACCAGCCCCAATACTGTAATCTTGTTACAGAATGACTAAATTCATGCTCGAAAAAGAACTTTAACGCACCCGGAAAATGATAACACAGAAGTGGCAATGATGACTGGGAGGGCGAGCTCCTCTCAATGACCAACAACAGGCAGGTGACTGACAGAAAAGAGAGGTGAATGCTCGGGGAAACATCCTTAACCACGAAGGCTTTTCTACGCGTTACGTTTACAACGGTACACTTACCACGTAAACGTCTTTACCACGCGTATGCCTTCCACGACCGTCTTTTCCACGCAAGCTGCACTGGAACGTCTTCATCTTCGTCCAGTTCAGTCCTTGTTTAATGTCGGCAAAGACGTGTGTTAAAGGGTAAAATTAGAAAAAGGGGTCTTGGGGGGTCTCCCCCCAAAAATAAAAAGAAAAGCATGCGAAAAAAAGGGGGGCTGGGTCCCCCCCTAAAAAAAGAACCTGTTGAAACGTCGGGAAGTGGTGACAATCTGCGTCGTTTTAGAGGAAACGGAATGGCGCTTCCTCTTTAAGACGTAGGACGTCACTAAGGAAGATCGAGGAGAGGACGTAAAGAGGTAAGGGGAATAAAAGTAAAAAAAAAAAAAATATATATATATATATATATATCCACTCCAATGCTCACCTTTAGGATTTCAAGCAAGCGGGACACAGCTCCGGGCACAAACAAAGACTTTAATTGAGCGCATTCACAGAAATCACAGCACAGTCCTTGCATGGCATGAGCATTCAGGCAGACGCGTTTCTGGCCTCATTGGCCGTCATCAGTGCCGATCACAAAAGAATGTCTTGGGTGTGACTCGGAGACCGCTTCCTATTTAGTGGTCTCTCGACTCCTCCTCCTTGATGCAGGTGTGTTGCTTCTGCTTGTGAGAGTTGGGTGAACTGCATGGTGGTTACTGTAGTCCTGCGTGGTGCCTCATTCAGTAATGAGAAACTCCAAACATCAGGTGATGCCCCAGTATGCTGGCGTACGACTGTTCCACCTCCAAACTCCCAAGTGTGTTGTTCTAACTCCAAACTAAATGCTTTGTTTGTGTCCTTGTCAGGCAGCTTGTGCTGCCTCCTCTCTCCCCTCGCTGCAAATGAACACCATATGGTGATGACTTCGCTCGGGGGGGCGCCGCGTTTGTACTTCTCGTACCACACCAAACAGTTGCTGATAAACGCGGAGCTCCAGACCGAGAGGGCGTGTCCCCGTCGGTTTCAGCATACTCGACTATAAATCCACTCCAATGCTCACCTTTAGGATTTCAAGCAAGCGGGACACAGCTCCGGGCACAAACAAAGACTTTAATTGAGCGCATTCACAGAAATCACAGCACAGTCCTTGCATGGCATGAGCATTCAGGCAGACGCGTTTCTGGCCTCATTGGCCGTCATCAGTGCCGATCACAAAAGAATGTCTTGGGTGTGACTCGGAGACCGCTTCCTATTTAGTGGTCTCTCGACTCCTCCTCCTTGATGCAGGTGTGTTGCTTCTGCTTGTGAGAGTTGGGTGAACTGCATGGTGGTTACTGTAGTCCATCGTGGTGCCTCATTCAGTAATGAGAAACTCCAAACATCAGGTGATGCCCCAGTATGCTGGCGTACGACTGTTCCACCTCCAAACTCCCAAGTGTGTTGTTCTAACTCCAAACTAAATGCTTTGTTTGTGTCCTTGTCAGGCAGCTTGTGCTGCCTCCTCTCTCCCCTCGCTGCAAATGAACACCATATGGTGATGACTTCGCTCGGGGGGGCGCCGCGTTTGTACTTCTCGTACCACACCAAACAGTTGCTGATAAACGCGGAGCTCCAGACCGAGAGGGCGTGTCCCCGTCGGTTTCAGCATACTCGACTATAAATCCACTCCAATGCTCACCTTTAGGATTTCAAGCAAGCGGGACACAGCTCCGGGCACAAACAAAGACTTTAATTGAGCGCATTCACAGAAATCACAGCACAGTCCTTGCATGGCATGAGCATTCAGGCAGACGCGTTTCTGGCCTCATTGGCCGTCATCAGTGCCGATCACAAAAGAATGTCTTGGGTGTGACTCGGAGACCGCTTCCTATTTAGTGGTCTCTCGACTCCTCCTCCTTGATGCAGGTGTGTTGCTTCTGCTTGTGAGAGTTGGGTGAACTGCATGGTGGTTACTGTAGTCCATCGTGGTGCCTCATTCAGTAATGAGAAACTCCAAACATCAGGTGATGCCCCAGTATGCTGGCGTACGACTGTTCCACCTCCAAACTCCCAAGTGTGTTGTTCTAACTCCAAACTGAATGCTTTGTTTGTGTCCTTGTCAGGCAGCTTGTGCTGCCTCCTCTCTCCCCTCGCTGCAAATGAACACCATATGGTGATGACTTCGCTCGGGGGGGCGCCGCGTTTGTACTTCTCGTACCACACCAAACAGTTGCTGATAAACGCGGAGCTCCAGACCGAGAGGGCGTGTCCCCGTCGGTTTCAGCATACTCGACTATAAATCCACTCCAATGCTCACCTTTAGGATTTCAAGCAAGCGGGACACAGCTCCGGGCACAAACAAAGACTTTAATTGAGCGCATTCACAGAAATCACAGCACAGTCCTTGCATGGCATGAGCATTCAGGCAGACGCGTTTCTGGCCTCATTGGCCGTCATCAGTGCCGATCACAAAAGAATGTCTTGGGTGTGACTCGGAGACCGCTTCCTATTTAGTGGTCTCTCGACTCCTCCTCCTTGATGCAGGTGTGTTGCTTCTGCTTGTGAGAGTTGGGTGAACTGCATGGTGGTTACTGTAGTCCATCGTGGTGCCTCATTCAGTAATGAGAAACTCCAAACATCAGGTGATGCCCCAGTATGCTGGCGTACGACTGTTCCACCTCCAAACTCCCAAGTGTGTTGTTCTAACTCCAAACTAAATGCTTTGTTTGTGTCCTTGTCAGGCAGCTTGTGCTGCCTCCTCTCTCCCCTCGCTGCAAATGAACACCATATGGTGATGACTTCGCTCGGGGGGGCGCCGCGTTTGTACTTCTCGTACCACACCAAACAGTTGCTGATAAACGCGGAGCTCCAGACCGAGAGGGCGTGTCCCCGTCGGTTTCAGCATACTCGACTATAAATCCACTCCAATGCTCACCTTTAGGATTTCAAGCAAGCGGGACACAGCTCCGGGCACAAACAAAGACTTTAATTGAGCGCATTCACAGAAATCACAGCACAGTCCTTGCATGGCATGAGCATTCAGGCAGACGCGTTTCTGGCCTCATTGGCCGTCATCAGTGCCGATCACAAAAGAATGTCTTGGGTGTGACTCGGAGACCGCTTCCTATTTAGTGGTCTCTCGACTCCTCCTCCTTGATGCAGGTGTGTTGCTTCTGCTTGTGAGAGTTGGGTGAACTGCATGGTGGTTACTGTAGTCCATCGTGGTGCCTCATTCAGTAATGAGAAACTCCAAACATCAGGTGATGCCCCAGTATGCTGGCGTACGACTGTTCCACCTCCAAACTCCCAAGTGTGTTGTTCTAACTCCAAACTAAATGCTTTGTTTGTGTCCTTGTCAGGCAGCTTGTGCTGCCTCCTCTCTCCCCTCGCTGCAAATGAACACCATATGGTGATGACTTCGCTCGGGGGGGCGCCGCGTTTGTACTTCTCGTATATATATATAGATTGAGGGTAATGGGCAGGGGTAATTATAATAAGGATTGGGGGGTCACATAAGGGTACAGGGGAGGGGGAGGGGGATAACCTTTACCAAGAGTATGCCATTACCATGCAAGTATGCGTGGTAAAGGAATATTCGTGGTAAAGGTTGTCCGTGGAAATAGCATTCCGTTGTAACACATGTGTGGTAAAGGCATGCGTTGCAACGGAATGCGTTGTAACGACATACAACCAATGCTCGCCACCACTCCTTTTAGGAAATGCCACTGATTACTGTCCAGCACATCCTCTATGCTTTAGGTTGCACTGCTCTGAAGCCGATCGTTGATCCCACGAGACTTATCGCTGCGATACGTATTGAGAAAATGCAAGCCCATGTCAGACCAGGCACCATACAACGTTGTCACTTATTCTGGGATGGTTGAACAAAAAAAAACTCAGGACGGCAGAAGAACAAGTCATTGTTTTATCTTAAAAGTGAAAAATGTGGATTGCTCTTCTTTTCCGTGCAGTTGTTAACAGTATTTGCCATCTTCCAATGCAACAAGGACATTCTTCACCACTGAGAGAAGTGGAACCGCTGACACCTTTCCCATACCAGTCCAAATCCCACCCTGGACCATCAAATTGTTGAAGCCGGTATTCCTATTGTTGAAGGGGTATCTTGGATTTTCTCAACATCCAATTAATATTCCTCAATCCGTCCTTAAAAGAGGATGTAAAAGACATCTGGGTAAGTGCCTGGTGACTGCTCTTGGTAAGCGTGTGTGGGAAGGTAAGTCTTTGTACCTGTAAGGAATGTCTAGCACATACATTTCTAAAGCAGAGCTCTATTTCAACAACACCATAAACTTCTCTTCATCAGCAAAACTTGCTCAGTGCAAGCTTTTTTTTTTTAAACGTTTTTTTATTTTCTACTGTCTTATGAATGTAAACCCCTCCTTTCATCGTAAGGCATGGTTGAACAAGTGACTAACCTTCAGTAACACATTATCTGGTAGACACCATCTAGCTGAAGATTTCTTATCTTTTAAATTATCTCCAGGAGTCAGACTGGAGCCATACATTTTTCTCGAGCCGTACCCCTGTGCACCAGGAGGTGGCATCGTTCAGCTCTGTGTGGCCTCGCCAGTGCTGGTAGCGACGTGAGGGCTGCATATATAGATGCCACTTTCTTTTCATAACTTTCCACGTCAGGAGCACGGAGCCACGAAGAACACTGACCACTGGTGTTGAAAACTAGGGTCCTGAAAGGGGGAAAACCGTGGGGCTTATTTACAAGGCGTTTGAGCCGCTGGTGCGTTACTTTTTTTGATGCTCCGATGGCGCAGAGTGGAGACTCCTATAAACAAGGCCACACAAAGCCACTCTGCATGACTTTTCATGGCCTCGTAGATATGGTGTAAGACAACGCAACGCATGTTGCTGCGCTGACTTACACTGCAGCAGGGAGGCACTCCATGGGTGTTGCAGTGGGTGTTCCAATGCAACAACCATGGGTTTTGATGCATTCCCAGATTTACAAGGATTCGTAAATCTGGGAATGTGTAAAAAATGTATGCCACCAAGGGCAGGCGTAACGAGAAGAAATATCTATTTCTCCTTGTTTTGTTCCTCTTTCCATGTGTGGTGCGTTCAGCAACACACAGAAAAAGAGCAAAGCGCTTCCATGTATTGTTTTTGTGCAGGAAGGTGTTCCTTTCTGCACAAAAACAATCCTGACAACAACGCAGGCACCATTGCACCATGGAGCAAGGGTGTCTGTGTTGGCGCTAAGCACCAAAATTGTGCGCCAGAACTGCTGAAAGAACAGGAATGCACTGTATCTCCTAAATACGGTGCATTCATGCTCTTTTGATTTGGCGTAGGGCAGCGCAGCAAAAAGGCTTACAGCGCTTCTCTATGCCAAATCATTATAAATGAGGTCCCCTGTCCCTAGAAATCCTTTTGCAGAGCAGGGAGGAAGGGTGGTCGGTAAGGAATCTGCGGCTAGACAGAGTTTGTACCGGATAAGGCATTACCGAAGGTAAGTAAATTGTTCATCTGACAGACTTGTAGCCGGCGATTCCATACCTTTTGAATACATACCCAAGCAATACCCCCCGAGAGGTGGTTCTGGGGACTAATTTCATATAAGGAAGTCCTGCCGGACCAAATGGGCAAAGTGCCCGTCCCAATGGACCCGACTATCCAGGCAGTTGTGTTATGTGAACGTGTGAAAGGAAGCGAACGTTGCTGCCTGGCAGATACCCAGGACCGAAACTCTGCATGCTAACGCAGTGGTCGCAGTTTTAACTTGAGTGGAATGAGCACGCAACCCCTTAAGGGGTTGCTTTTTGGGCAAAGCATAGCAGATATCTATACAGAGCCTGATCTATTGGAAGATGGTCCGCTTCTGCACCAACCGTCTCTTTTCGCTCCACATATCCCACGAAGAGTTGGTCATTCACTGGGGACTCTCATGCTCGGTTGAGGTAGATCGACAATGCTTTTTTGGGGTCCAGATGGTGAAGCCGCTCCTCTTCCTTGGAGGGTTGAGGTGGAGCAAGAAAGGTAGTCAGAATGATGGAATGGCCTACGTGAAAAGGAGTAACCACTTTCGGTAGAAAGGAAGCTTTCGTAAGAAGCACCAGTTTGTCAGGATAGATGTTTAACTATGGAGGCTTGGATAACAAATCCTGAAGTCCACCGACCCTCCGGGCAGATGTTACAGCCACGAGGAAGGCGGTCTTGATGGTAAGGAGATTGAGAGGACAATTGTGCAAAGGCTCAAAAGGAACACACATAAAGAAAGTGAGGACAAGATTGAGGTCCAACTGAGGCATAATGAAAGGAGAAAGTGGAAGCAAATGTTGCAAACCTTTTAAAAATCTATTTACAATAGGGGATTTGAATAAAGATAGCTGATAAGGGAACTGCAGAAAAGCTGAAATAACAAAAAGATAACCTTTGAGAGTGCCCAGAGTAGAGCCCCGCTGGGCAAGAGACAGAATGAAGAGAAGAACCTAAGAAAGGGGGGCAGGAAGGGGATAGATCTGTAATTCTGCAAACCATCCAACAAATGTTCCTCAAGAGGAGGCATATACTGTCTTGTGGAGGGACGTCTGGCTGCCAAGATAACATTGCAGACATCCGGAAGAAGGGCAAAAGCTGTCAACTGTCGCCACTCAATCTCCACACAAGAAGACGTAGCGTCGACAGGTTTGGGTGGAGGACCCTTCCCTGCTGCTGTATCAGAAGATCCTCTTATAGGTGCAGCCTGATCGGAGGACTGATGGCTAAGCTTAACAGCTCGGGATACTGGCCCATCCGTGCCCAGACTGGAGCCACAAGGACACCTTGGGCCTGGTTGTTCCTCATCTTCTTGGGAACTCTGGCCAGGAGTGGTATGGGTGGAAAGGTGTATAGGAGGCCTGAGCTGCACTCTAGATGAAAAGCGTCTCCAAAGAGGCACCTTAGAAACTCCAGACCCCAAAACTGCTGACATTGTGCGTTTTCATTGGTGGCGAACAGATCTAACCAAGGCTCTCCCCACTGCTAACAGAAACCATGCACCACCTCCAAATGAAGATGCCATTTGTGATCTGCTAGGCATCTTTGGCTGAGTTTGTCCACCCTGAGAGCCCGCCAGGAGTTGAACCACCAGGGGTATGCCCTAACATTCCACCCATGTCCAGAGACGCAAGGCCTCTTAACAAAGGGTCCACAACCCCACCCTGCCCCATTTGTTGCAGTACCATATGGCGTGGTGTTGTCCGTGAACACCTGCAATAGCCTTCCTACAGGTTGATGTGCAGTCTGGATTCCACTGGAGACCAGAAGCCTCTGATCTCCACCTCTCCCAGATGACTGCCCCATCCCAGCAGTGATGCATCTGTCACCACTGTCAGATCTGGCTGGGGAAGGGAGAGGGGTCTGCCACTGACCAAACTGCGGTTTGTTTGCCACCATTGCATGTCCTTTGCAGTTCCCTCCATGATCTGGGCCATGTCAGAGATTCCTCTGATGCTGTGCTCACTGGAACTTCAGGTCTCACTGCAGAGCCCACATATTTCAGTGGGCATGTGTCACCAGCAGGATGCAAGAGGCTATGAGTCCTGGCAGCCTCAGAGTCAGTATCACCGATAACCAGGATAGAGGCTTAAACATCATTACACTGTCCTGAAGAACCAAGAATCGTTGTTCGGGAGGATAAGCCTTAAAATGCACCATGTGCAGAACAGCTCTGGTGAAAGGGAGCGACTGAAAGGGAGCAAGGTGTTACTTCAGTACGTGAAAGTAAACCCCAGGATGTGCAGGAGGTTCACCGTAGTCTGGAGGTGGGAGACCACAGCCTGGTGGGAGCCTGCCTTTAACAGCCTCTCGTCGAGATGGGGGAAGACTGGCACCGCTGATCTCCACAGATGAGCTGCAATCACTGCCATCACCTTGGTGAATGTCTTTCAATATAATATAAAAATGTTTGCACCTATATACGGATATTGTGCTATTGGACTGAATGTGACTGTATGACAAGTGTGGTGTAAATGGTTAGTGGAGACAGAGTGGATCAGTGCTCAAGAGAAAAACTTTTGGTTCTTGCAGTTGGGAATGTGCTAGGGTTTACATTGGAAGTGGAGGCTTGGACCATCAAGCTCTCCGGGGTAGGGTGTAGTGTGAGGAAGTTGGGGTCCCCTGGGGCGGGACGGTGGTAGAAGGCAATCATCCTGCTCACAGGAGCCCCTGTGTTGGGCTTGGACCAAGTCCCATGCAGGACATCAGTAAGAGCTTCATTAAGTGGGAGAAGTGGTTCTGAGGGGACACTTGCGATTGAAGTACTTCTGTCAAGATAGTGGTCTTGACTGCCACTGAGGTCAAGTTAAGGTCCAGGACCTCTGCTACCTTCCTCACCACCACTGCAAATGACGCTCCCTCCTACACAGCCACGGTAGGTAGAAAAAGCATGCAAGTATCTGGAGAGGTAACCAGTCTTCTGGCGTACCCGAAATCCTCACACCAGTCTATGTTTGTGTCATAAGGCAGGTATTCTTCAGGGTCCAGTGACTCCTCCAACTCCTCTCAGAGTCCTTGTCCATAAGAACAGGGCTCAGGCTCCGGCCTGAAAGGCATGGCTCCAGCTGGTGCTAGAGCCAGACAACACTTCTCCTGCTCTGTGCTTGAGTCCGCAATAAGAATGGGGAAGGCGCCTCCAGCACTGGGAGCAGCGCCAGGGAAGTTGAAGTGGCATAGCCAGCGCCGGTCCAGATCCATCTGTGGATTCAAGGGGCCCAACTGGTAATGGAGCCGTCAGTGTGGAACCAGTAGGGGCCCATCCCAAACCCAAGGGGCCCAAAGGTACACCAGAGGGAATAGACCGCCCAAATATGAAGTGCATAGACTCATAAGACCCTCTTAATTAAGGGGTGGGGGTCGCTTCGGCTCCCGGAAGCTCTGGAAGGTGCGTTGAGCGCCCAGGCGCTAGCTCTACTGCAGAGCCAGGCCTCGAATGTCAACGCCCCCTCGTCTCATCGGCCGACAAACGAGGAGAAGTCGAAGATCTCTTTGACTTTTTCTTCTTATGGTGATACTTACTTTAATGGCCCAACGACTTCAAGTGAGACCAGGATCTCGGACTCCACAATCGCTTCTGGGACCTTCCTCTCTACTGGGATTTAAATCATCGCAGAACTGCACGTTGAGCAGCCAGGAGCTTGAGGGATCACTCCCTCAAGGCCTTCAGGTTCATGGCACGGCAATCGGAGCAGGCCTTTGGATTGTGGTCGCGCTTGAGGCACCAAAGGCATACAAGATGAAGATCCTTCACCGACAATGAGCGGTGACAGGTGCTGCAGGGTTTGTAACCGGCCTTCTGAGATGACATCCGTGTCACACCAGGAGAAGATCTAAAAACACACTTTGACAAAAAAATGAATGCAGATCTCTACGGATCTGCGATACTGACGCGGAAAGAAAAGAGGTGATGTCAGCACGCCGGGGTGGCGCCTATATAGGCACTGTGCATGTCACTTCTGGCACAGACGATACGACAATGCCACGCGGAGCTGAATGACTCCATTTGCCAGCATACAGAGGTACTGCTCGAGAAAAATTTCCAGATCCAGTCTGACACCTGGAGATAATTCAAAAGGTAAGAATCTACGGCTAGAAGTCTCTAACAGATAGTTGAATACGCTGGGCCTGATTCACAAAGAGCCTCCACAGTTGTGTCGGAGGCTCTGGGGTCATGGAGGAATCTCTGCACTCAGAATTCTCATTGTGGAGATTCTGCCCACGAGTGCCAAGCCTCTACAACAAATGTGGAGTCTCTGTCACGACTGCGGAGACTCTTTATGAATCAGCCCTCTAAGTCTACTCATTGCACATGTGTCTTGTGGCTCCTCATATGTGTGCGCCTTTAAGAAATCCACAGACCTTACTGCTAAATAAATTGTTATTAAAATCAGAGCTGAACAGTTGCAGTTGCTTTTGTCTTCTCACACCTTTCACAGAAATATTTTACTTATATACAATCATGCTTCCTGTTTTTTTTTTTTTTGTTAAATAGCAAGCATTTTTGGGTACGCCAGCCAGATTTTTCAATTTTCATATTATTTACTTTCTTTGACGGCTGATTGCTGAACCTCCTCTACGTTAAGTGTGGCGGCTGGTTGTAGATTATAAACTCACATCCACACATGCATCTTTTCAATGGAAGACAACATCAAAAGGCAGCACCTATTTGATTGGTGTGTTAAGAACCTCAGGTTCAATTTTCCTACTTAAAAAAAAAACCTCCTGCTTACGGAGCGCGTGCTGTCACTTGGGATTGCGGGTTGCCTTGCGGGTGGGGTTGTTTTTGTGTTGTTGTGTTTTGACAAAAGGAAACCGCATTGTTGGTTCGGAGTTATGTGGCCTGCACTACTGATATCTCCTGATTTACCCTTTTTGCACCGCCTAGAGATTTTTCTGTATGTATGTCATATGCTACTGCCACTCTAGCGGCCGGCCAGACGGTTGTAGGCCCATACTTGTAACTATTTGAGATTGCAATAAACGGTTTAAAAAAAAAAAAAAAAAAAAAACTCCTGACATAACATCGACTGTCCTTAGATGCATTAAATATTTAAGGATGTGCAAAGAACACCCACAGAGGGTCAACGGGGACAAATGTAATTTATTTTCACAAACTTAGTCTTAATTCTTTCCGGAGAGGTAGATAAGACATTTAGCATGAGGTGTTATCAATAACACCAGTTATTGGCCTAAAACACACACAAGATTTTACTGTACAATTAAATATTTTATTCATGAAGCCAAATCTTCGCATTTTTTTATATTACACAAACTTGATCCCAAGGCATTAGAGAGCTTTACATGAGAACCAAATGTTTTACATTAGAACCACACATTACACATTTTTTTAAAAGGCATTCGGAGATTGTGCGTTGTCCAGAATCTGTTTCAAACCGGATACCCTGGTTCCATTGTTGGCAGTGCTAGTCGTCAGGCCAGATCTCAAAATCACATCTCTTGTATTGCTTTCTTTCAGTGCTTGATGCAAATTTCTGTAATTTTCATGTGGGCCACATTACCACCAGTGCTTTCCATGCTGGGATTCTCAAGTCCATATTTATAATAAGGTACGTAAAACTATAAATGCCGGAATGCAAAGCAAAACCAAAGGGGATGATGGACGGAGTGTTGAACATTGCAAGCACTCACCCCCAGTTGACTGATTTGGGTTTAATCCATCATCATTCTTTAGCTCACTCCGCCACCCCAGTTCAGACATGGCTAAATGCAAATCAGTCTGACCCTGTGACTCATGGGAACAGTCCAGGCCGAACTGCCAAGCCATGTCTTCCCTGGATCGGAAACAAGCATCCTGGGACCTGTTTCTGGCTAATCAGACGTCATCAGCCAGGCTAGCTTGTAACCAGTGGCAAAGTGAGCAAGGGACCCACGTCTGGGCATACCCTGCCAATTTACGGCGAACAATGCAAAACCAAAGAATGATGATGGATTAAACCCAGATCAGTTGACTGGGGGTGAGTGCTTACAATGTTCAACACTCCGTCCATCATCCCCTTTGGTTTTGCTTTGTTCGCCCTAAGTTGGCAGGGTATGCCCAGACGTGGGTCCCTTGCTCACTTTGCCACTGGATTCAAGCTAGCCTGTCTGATGACGGCTGATTAGCCAGAAACCGGTCCCAGGATGCTTGTTTCCGGTCCAGGGAAGATATGGCTTGGCAGTTCGGGCTGGACTGTTCCCATGTGGCACAGGGTCAGACTGATTTGCATATGGCCATGTCTGAACAGGGGTGGCGGAGTGAGCTAAAGAATGATGATGGATTAAACCCAGATCAGTTGACTGGCGGTGAGTGCTTGCAATGTTCAACACTCCGTCCATCATCCCCTTTGGTTTTGCTTTGTTCACCCTAAGTTGGCAGGGTATGACCAGACGTGGGTCCCTTGCTCAATTTGCCACTGGATTGAAGCTAGCCTGGCTGATGACGGCTGATTAGCTAGAAACCGGTCCCAGGATGCTTGTTTCCGGTCCAGGGAAGACATGGCTTGGCAGTTCGGGCTGGACTGTTCCCATGTGGCACAGGGTCAGACTGATTTGCATATGGCCATGTCTGAACTGGGGTGGCGGAGTGAGCTAAAGAATGATGATGGATTAAATCCAGATCAGTTGACTGGGGGTGAGTGCTTGCAATGTTCAACACTCCGTCCATCATTGCCTATGGTTTTGGAATGCAAAGTGCTGGCAGCTAAAGGGTCTGGACTACGATTAGGTATCACACATGATATGGAGTCACTTGACATTTATGAAACTCTTTAGGGATATTTTCCGTGTGGGAACGCTAGATAATAGTGATTTACAGGGTTAGCTTTACGTTCAACTATCATTATCAAATTTCAATTGGTACTCATGCCATTGACTGGACTTGAACTGATCCCTGAAGTTTGCCCAGATTCTGCAGTTGGTACATTGCCCAAATGAGCCATCTCGCCACCTGCACTGGCGCAATTTTTGAACTAGTGTGACAAACCGTCCCTTTCTTAAGTGAAGTTTATTGCACTGGTTGAACAAATACATGTATCCTTTCTCCACTTTTAGGCATACGAATCCCAGCATTTTTTTGTTCTTGCCTACCAGAGAGATTTTAGATGTCGGTAGGCAAAAGCCTCTTGTGGACCATACAAACAAACTTACAGTATTCTAACAGCCCGGCCATTGTTACTGTTAGTTGGCGTTATTGTCGCAACCCATTTGCTTGCTTCTTATTTGAGGGCTAGACTTCCTTTTCTTGTATTTGTCACTCCCCTGGAGCATAGTGATTCTGCAGCCCTAATTATGGATTTGCTGCATTTGCCACATAATCCAAAGCTGCATGATCTGTAGACTTAACAAAAAAATCTGTTTCTAACTCAAACTGATCAAAAGTTACTAAAACATAGAGACATGTTTTTATGCACAGCGGAAGGCCCTTTGCAAAAGTTAACAGGTCATCTTTCAGTTGGTTATTTCTGTATTTGGTTGTTACACTGGTACTAATGAGGTGAGAAATCTTTGTGCTGACAGTATTACCATGTGTCAAAAAATGACAACATAATGAAGTAATGCTCCCAAAAAAAAGTGCTGCATTAGACTGCATAATGTGCCTTTTTTTAGGTACATAATTTAGTGAACACTTCGGCTTAATTTGATGCTTCCCAGCCACATAATTCTAGTGGTCCTAGGCATAGCCTCTGTAGTATCCTTTTGATTGGCCGACTTGTATCCTTCCACTGCTCACATTTAGGGAACTCCTTTTTCCATTCAGCACTTCATTAGTGCATGTGTTTTCATTCTCTCTCTCTCGTGTG
Organism: Triturus cristatus; assembly: GCF_964204655.1. NCBI lineage: Eukaryota > Metazoa > Chordata > Amphibia > Caudata > Salamandridae > Triturus > Triturus cristatus. The sequence continues at coordinate 968,122,136 of NC_140581.1, forward strand.
ATACCTCTCCCCTCAATTACTTGCCCCCTGCGCTCTGTAATGCTCCCCACCTGCCCCAGCTTGTCTTTAAAGGCCCAGCAACCGGTATATTTTTACCGTAGTATGGCGAAAGAGTAGGCTTTAATGGTTGATTTTGATTTAGGTCCCGAAACACAAAGGCTTTTATGCACCTAGGTAGGGGCCTACTGCTGCCCTCAGCTGGAATTTGAGGCAGAAGGTGTAATTAGCATGACTGAAAAGGGTATGCCTCTTCTGCTGGAGGCCCGAACTCTGCTCCCAGGCTACTAGCGAGGACCTAATGTCTGGAGCATGTCTTAGTTCCGGGTCCTGCAGAAAGTAAATTAGACCATGGGAAGCCTTTTGCTTTAAACTTTCTTATTCTTTTTAATTTCTGTTAAGTGTTTCCTGAGCAAACAACGAATAAAAAACATAAAAAATGCCGTTTGTAAAGATTACAAATATCGAATTCAATGTTGAGTTTTGAGATGCCTTATGATATGACTTTGCTTTTTCCTTTAATGGTTTGAAATGATTTCCCCCTTTTTTTTTAATGAACATTTTTCACAAACAAGCATTGGCAAAGCCAATATCTTGCCACTTTCATTATAAAGGTGAGACCTATGGGCATCCCCAGTGCCTCTTAACCAAGTGTCTCACGACAAATAGCTAGTTGAAAAAGTTTCGTTCTGTATCCTCCCAAAAGCTTCACTTTCTACCCTGCACCCCAGAAATCAAATTTTAGATCACAACAATCGGGAACGGGCTTATACACGTTTTTACATACATCTTAAGTAAAACATTTCTGGTTCAAAATGCCCTCGAAGCCAATAAGAGTGAAATCGTACATTGTGTCTCTTTGTGAGATACAACAGCTTGTAAGTGACCAGAACAGTTTACGTGCATTATTCAACATGAAAAGAAAAATACTTTTCCTCCTCAGTTGCATCGGTCTAGAAGACGCATAGTCTCAAAAATTACGCTTCTATTGATCCAAACAGCACCTCTGATTTCCGCATACACATTTTCCAAACACTGCGGCAAACAGTCTTTCCAACACACCGGTACATGTGTCTAATTTTCCACACAGCAGATTCCCAGGACTTTGAAGCGCCATACAAACTTCCGAGCTGAGGGACAGAGCTGTGGCGCTATCTGTCCTCAAATGAATCCGGAATTAAGAGCGTCGCGCTCGTGTCTATCCCCCGATGACACGAGATTCAAAAGAGATTACATATAATGATCTGTCCGGAAAAGATTACCCCGGATGAGGAACATAACCGCCTCGCGTCCCCGAAGAAGAAAGTGAGGCGCCCTGCGAAGACGCAGAGTTCCTTTTTGAAAAGCTTTTGTCTGATTCTCGGAGAGAAAAAACCCGCGCGGTTTTGGCACTGGAAGTTAACGGGAGCGTTGAAGGTGTAAAAACCTGGGCCCATCAAAGGCGGTGCGGCGTGCCAAAACCGCGTCCTGCGAGCAGAGGAGGTAAACAAGCAGATTACCTCGCAATACCCCAGGCAGGGTTTATTCCAACTGGTCCTGTATAAAAGCAAGCCATTAGCGTCACTCGAGAGGTGGGGCTTTAAAGATGGCTCGGGAAGGAGGAAGGGAAAATTACAAACTGTACAAAAGGTGACTTTTAAACAACGAGGAGGAGATGGAGCGTGTCTTTGTCATCTCTCGGATGCGGCCTACTTCTCTACGCAATGACCAGCAGCGACGTCAGCTCTTACTCTGACTATAGGAACTGTTTTATCCTATGCCAAAATCGCCCAAACAGAAATCATGTATTTTTCTCCACACGTAGCCCTAATAATATCCTATCCCCTAAACAATTTAACCTGATAACATCCTTCCTCGCGAGCCACGTTCGGCAGATCTTTACCAGTCGCATATAACCATCTTCCATCAACCCAAACAACTGAATTCCATCCACTCAGCATCCGAAAGATAGGTTCATGTGTAGTTTGGAGACACTGGGAGGTGCAGAGAGTGGTCCCATGTACCACTGCCTGCACTCCATGATGCCAAATTCACAATGTGGCAATGTCTATAGCATCCTTACATCTCCCTCTCCTGCCTATATTCCCACTCATTCTCCCGGTCTAACTTTCTCTTCCACCTCCCTCTCATCAGGACCTCGCTTTGCAGCGCTATGACTGAAAAAGCACCAGAAGCCCGCCGGTCAGCACTACGAATGCAAAACTAAAACAGTTGCACCGAAAACTTGTGATAGTAGAAGTAACATTACTAGGATCAGGGATAAGGCTTCATCCCGGAGCATATGAGGTACTTGCCATGTTTAAATAAAGTTTAGGACAGGCGCGGATCGTCCATTGGGGCGTTGGGGCGTAGCCCCCCCGCCCGCAAGTTCAGAGACGCCGAGGGTGGGGGAGAACTAACTGACAATGCAGGTCAGTCAGCATGACGTCGGACCGTGGGCGGTCCGGCGTCATGTTGACTGACATGCATTGTCACAAGCTAGGGAAAGGCAGCAAAGTGCGCATGAGTGGGCATGGAGATTAATTTTTACTCCGTGCCCAGTCATGCGTACTTGTGATTTTACTGCCTTGCGCATGCCCATTAGGAGCCCTTCGGTCTCCTAATGGCCAGGCGGCGGGCGTAGTGTAAGCTGTGCCGTCAGCCAATCCTGAGAGGTTGGCAGGCCCCTCCTCCAGTACCGTTACTAGTGAAGACGCCCAGGGGATCAAAGGTCTGAGAGCGAGGTGGCGTGGACGGGACCCGCTGTGAGGTAAGTATTTTTTTAATTAAATTTTTCGTTTCCACCCCCCCCCGTGCATGACCCCAACCCCCCCCCCCCCGCGAGCCGCGACTGGCAGCACCAAGTAGAGAAAGGAAGCAGCCTCTGTGAGCCCTGTTTACTTTCGGTTGTTTGCACTCGATGCCCTTCCCCTGACTCCCCCCCAGCAGGAAATAGCGGGCTGCTGGGCACATATTGTGATGCAAACCCAAGTTAAAAGGTGTGAGATTTCCCTTCTGCGGCCCTTGGTATTTTGGTGAATCGGTGTCCCGAGAGATAATTCTCTCCGTAGACCTCAGCAGGGGCCTGAAAGATACGTGTATACATCCCTAGCAAGGCAGACTCCGCTTTCCATCCTCTTGTGGTTGGTAAATTGTTTACCATTACATTGGGAATTTACATTGCTTGGAAAGTGTAGAAGTGTGGTATGAAGCGCTATTTAAAAACAAGCATTTGCAATACAATAAGTCTCGCATTTACGCGAGATATTCACATTGCAAATAATAATGCCTGTTATTTTTGTTTTTGTTTTAAAAACATAAATAAAAGGCATTGTTATTTACAATGTCAATAGCTGAAACTCGCGTAACTGCGAGACCTAGTGCATTGCAAATGCTTGTTTATAGTTTGGTTTTGGATCACAGGTGTTATCGCATGTGCTTGCTGCTGGCAAAGTTTCGGTTTTACAGGAGGCATAATCTTACAGGTTGCTCGGGGGCTCGCCAATCATAAATAACAAATGGAATAACTTTATTGTTCGCAACACCAGGCCCACGATTAAGTAACCGAGACCCCCTCCACACATCTTTGGAGGGTCTGTGCAGGGGTTGGTGTGTATGTAGGACAGGCTTAAATTAAGCAGATGCCCTCCCCGTGCTCCTGTTTTCAGATGGCAGCGTTTATCTGCTTCTGTGCAGTATCGACCATCATAGATGGTTAACACAGAACTTTAAAAAAAGTAACTTTTGTTCCATGTTCTGTTCAATAACACTGTCCACTTCGTTCAGTCTTTTGTTTGAATCCTACAAAGTTTGAGGGTTTGTTTTTCTTTTTTCCAGGGACGTTTTGACTGAAATGTAAATTCAACACTCGCAACAATTTCCCCATATATGCTGTTTTGGAAATGTGCTTTCCTTCAGTGACGCCTGGACGGACTAGTGTATTTGGCAATTTGGCAGTGCCAGAAGGGCTGGTCTTCCAGAGTAGTGTATGAACTGGGTTACTGGCTGCTTGTGGGCTTGTTTTATGCTCTGGTGAGAACGTTTTTACTCTCAGTTTTCCTGATATTACGACAAATAATTCCTGCAGCAAGCAGAGAGGTCGAACACCGTGAGCGGACGCCCCCCAACATTAAGGCAGTGAAAACCACCCAGACAGTACTTTTTAGACAGGAATACAAGGGGGTTTATTAATAATATGGTTGTGGAAGGGGCTGTTAGCACTTTGACGTGACGGCCTTCTTTGTTAGAGCAATTGAATGTATCCTGCCATTCATGTGAATCCTTCAGTGTATTACAGAGAGAGGGAGCCATTCTCCACTTCCGGGGAGAGAGACAGGCTGCAAGGTGTGAAGGGTTGAGGCCAGGGCTGCGTGGGGGCAAGTGTGAACAAAACCTTTAGATTTTTCGAATCAATATGGCAAAGCTTGTTTTTTCCAATGTAAAATGCAGCACGCAGCACTTTTTATTTTTATTTGTTACTACAAGGAGTGTGAAGACAACACAGATCTTTGACAGTTTTAATACAAAGTTCAAACATGTCTTATGAGGACCTGTCTACTGCTAAGCGAAGAAGGGTTGTATGAAAACTATAAAATAAACGTACATTCAAGTGAAATATGGGGTGGACGTTCGAGTGCGGTCTATTGGGGGTATGTGATGAATATTCCCATGTGTATAAAATGTTTGCCCTCTGACTCACACGTTTTACGTTTTTTTAAAAGGCTGTGTTCCTTAGTAAAATTGCGAAAAATCGCGATAATACAGGACTGCAAAAATGTGATTTTTTTTTTAGCTTTGAAATTGTGTTGGTCCGTAATTAGTAATGTGGATTTTTCGAATGTTAAGAGACGTGTAGGTTTTATAGTGAAGCAACAAGGCCAGCAATAAGTAAAGCAGACATTTCTTCAGGGTATTGGTACAAGTCAGTTTGTGGTGTGCCTGTGTTAGCAGTACACACATTCGCACATGTACGTCACTAGATTGACTGTGCAAAGTAAATGGCGGCAGCGTGAATGCCACTGGTGTCTGACAGACGCGAGCATGCGCTGAGACCTTTGCATTGCTCTTGGTGGTGTTTAATGGTGGAGGTGGAAATGCACTTTGGGGGGTGGGGGTTATTCTGGTTGCTGAAGGTCTGGGGGACTGACGGGGTGGGGGAGGGAAATTGTGCAGGTGATGCGTGCTTCACATTTGCAGCCCCCTGGGAGTGCCAGTTTTGAATGAGAGCCAGATTTGCTGCGAGTCAGTTGGTCCCTTGAGTTGCTGAACAGTATGCTTTTGGCAGTGTGGTTGTCTAGTCTATTAATGTCATAACTGCACTTTCACAATTGCTTCATTAACCTTCTTGCTTCTCAAAATTGCTTGAAAATGCACCGTTTACCCACTCGCTCGCCACGGTGCACTCCGACACAAAGTTTGCGCCCCACCACTTTCAAATGTCACCAGCCGCCCATGGTTTAGGAACTTCTCATATTACACTCGTATTAGAATCAGCACTTCTGAAGAGATCTGGTATTACTATTAACAATCATCAGTAGGACAGCAATTCTTTTTCAATGGGAAAATGCAAACAATTCTTACTAGGACATTTTCAGGGACCTGATAATTTACAAAATTTACAGTCACAATATGTGGGTCCAGGAACTTTCGCCCACATATGAACAGATAGAACAGAAAGAGCTCTTTAGGGAACATTGGTCAAAATGTGAACAGGTTGAAGGGAAAGTGCTCTTTATAGAGAATATTCTCATTTAAGGATTCTTTTCAAATAACAGGTTTTAAAAATGAATCAGAAAAATGTTAATTCAAAAGCAGGCTGGGACAGTTACAATGGGCAACGTTTGATATGTGTCCATACCTCTTAAAGATTGCATCTCGCCTGTCATGTGTCCATACCTCTTAAAGCTTGCATCTCACCTGTCATAACCTATCCTTCTCTATCATTTTGTCGTTCTAACCTTTCTCAATATTTTTTTCATCTTATCCTCTGACTTTCTTCCAATTTCCTAAACTTCCTGACCCTCTTTACTTTGTCTCACTATTCTCTCTCCCTCACTTTGTCCCTTACTCTTTGTATTTACCTCTCTCTCGTTACCCCTCTCTGTCTCTATCCACTTTTAAGTTTGATTTCCTGCCCATCTCTGGTTTCTTTTAATATAATTTACACACTGTCTCCATTTCAATTTCTGGCCTTGTGCAAGGAGTGCCAGAGGTAAACCGATGTGTGCTGTGCACAAGGCATGCATCTCCTTTTTATTGCAACACCCAGATTTATGTTAACTGTTGCATCAGTCCCTAATGCTGACAAAAGTGCACACACATATATGTAAAGCAAAAGCAATCGGAACCTTCCAAACAAATTACTTACCTTCGGTAACACCTAATCTGGTAGAGACAATATCTAGCCACAGATTCCTTACCTTTGAATTTCACAAGGCGTCAGACTGGATCCTGAAGATTTTTCATGCGCAATACCCCTGTGTGCCGGTAGGTGGCATCGGTCAGCTCCATGTGGTGTCGTCTGCATCGTCCATACCAGAAGTACCTTTCGCATCACCTATATAGGTGCCAGCTCATCGCGCTGACATCAGTTACTTTTCACGACTTTCCACGCCAGAAGCGCGGAGCCATGAAGTGCACGGACACTGGTATGTCCAAACTAGGGCCTTGAAAGGGATCAGCCCTGACCCTAGAAATCTGTTTGCAGAGCGGGGAGGATGGGTTGGTCAGTAATGAATCTGCAGCTACATAATGTCTCTACCAGATAAGGCATTACCAAAGGAAAGCAACTTATTCATCTAATAGAGACATCTAGCAGCAGATTTCTTAGCTTGGACTACATACCCAAGCAATACCATCCTTGGAGGTGGGTCTGCGGACACATTTACACTAAGAAGCCCTGCAGGACCAAAAGGGCGAATTGCCTATCCCTATGGACCTGACTTTCCAGGCAATAATGCTTGGTAAGCGTGTGCAAGGACGTCCACGTTGCTGCCCGACAAATGTCCAGGACTGGCACTCCACGGGCTAATGCAGTGGTCGCAGCCTCATCTCTTGTGGAATGAGCTCTCAAGCCTTCAGGCTGCTTCTTTGCCAGTGCGTAGCAGATCTTAATGCAGAGAATGACCCATCGAGAGCTGGTCCGTTTCTGCACAGCCTGACCTTTCTTCACACCAACATACCCACGAAGAGTTGGGTCGTCCACCCAGAGCTCGTGTGAGTCAAGGTAGAATGACAACGCTCTTTTTGGGTCCAAACGGTGGAGTTACTCCTCTTCTTTAGAGGAAAGTTGAGGAAAGTAGGCAAGGTGACAGATTGGCCCACATGAATGCTGTTGCCACTTTTGGAAGTAAAGAGGACCTAGTGCAAAGCACCAGTTTGACAGGAAAAACAGATATGAAGGGAGGCTTGGATGATAAAGCCTGCAGCTCACTCACCCTCCTGGCCAATGCAATTGCCACAAGAAAGGCTGTTTTGATGGAGAGCAGCCTGCTGGGACAATTGTGTAAAGGCTCGAAGGGAGTAAACATCAGAAATATGAGAACCAAATTAAGATCCCACTGCGGCATACTGAAAGGAGAATGTGGGAACATATGTACAAGACCTTTTAGAAATCTTGTGAATTGTCTTCAAGAGTCAATTTTTATATATTCATTTTATTTTCGTTTTTCTACAGAAAGACCAGCCGACGCGTTTCGTCCTAAACAAGGACTTCTTCAGGGCATAAAGATATGGCAACGTTCAATTCAAGGAAGAAACTTCCAAAATGTTTCACCAATCATAAGATGATTCAAAGTCGACGGCGTCGTTCCCGCCAATCAGTTAGATTCACGCCAAAATCCTTCCCATAAATAGAGGGTTAGAATAGGGAGAGTTATATTAGGTTAGGTGCTGTTCAATTGAAGGTTCCACTGTTATCTTTTGTTTTACCTTTTAGAAATCTATTTACAATGGGAGATTTAAATAAGGAAGGTTGCTCAGGCAGCCACAAGCAGGGCCGGACTGGGAACCAAAACCGGCCCTGGCAAAGTGCTCGGCCGCCCCCCTCCTGCCGCCGAGTTTTTTGCCAGGGCCGGCTTTCGGGCGATTTTGTTACAGGGCCGATTTTGCAGCTATGCTGCAAAAACGGCCCTGTCACAAAAACGGCCTCCAGGGGCCCAAAACCGGCCCCCACCCATGCGGCGCACCGGGGGATTGCCCGGTGCCCGCTACGGCCAGTCCGGCCCTGGCCACAAGCAGGCAGACAGGGCCAAAAAGGTACCCTTTAAAGTGACCAGAGCAGAGCCCTACTGGACAAGGGTCAAAATAAAAAGCAATATATCAGAACGAATGGCAGAAAGAGGATCAATAGACTTTTCTTTACAATATGATACCAACTTGTTCTATCAGCAGGCGTATACAGTCTTGGCGGAGGGCCACCTGGCTGCCAGAATAACATTACAGACTTCGGGAAGAAGGTTGAAAGCTATAAACTGCCTACACTCAATCTCTAAGCATGAAGGTGAAGAATTGACAGGTTTGGGTGGAGGACCTTCCCTTGCTCCTACAACAGATGATCCTCCTGAGGGGGCAGCCTGATCGGAGGATCAATTGTCATGTTCAGAAGCTCGGGATACCAGACTCTCTGTGCCCAGTCCAGACCTACAAGGATGACTTGTGCCTGGTCGTTCCTGATCTTCTTGAAAACTTTGGGCAGAAGCGGGTGAGTAGAAAGGCATACAGGAGGCCTACGCTCCTCTGGAGATGAAAAGCATCTTGGAGACTCCAGCGTTCAAAACTGCTGATGCGTGTTCTCGGCGGAGGCAAACAGATCTAACCAAGGTTCTCCCCACAGCTGAAAGAGACCTTGCGACTCCTCCGAATGGAGATGCCATTCGTGATCTGCTAGGCATCAAGGGGTGAGTTTGTTTACCTTGGCGTTCAGGGAACTTGACAGGTTGTGTAGATCCATCATGGATAAGCCCTGCTGTTCCAGCCATGCCCAGAGATGCAGGGCCTCATGACAAATGGTCCACAACACCACCCCACCCTGTTTGTTACAGTACCACATGTCAGTGGTGTTGTCCGTGAACACCTGCACTAGCCTTTCCTTGATGAAGGGTAGAAAGGCCTTCAATACCAGTCGGATTGCACTGAACTCCAGCATGTTGACGTGGAGTCCGGATTCCTCCGGAGACCAGAGTCTCTTGATCTCCACCTCTCCCAGATAGCAGCCGCAACCCAGCAGTGTTGCATCTATCACTAGTGTGAGATCTGGTTGAGGAAGGGAGTCTGCCTCTGACCCAATCGCAGTTCGTTAGCCACAACAGCAGAGATCTGGACCATGTCGGAGAGATTTCCCATATGCTGCGCCCACTGGAACTTCAGGTCCCACTGCAGAACCTGCATATGCCATCTGGCATGTGTCACTAGCAGGATGCAAGAGGAAATGTGGCCAAGCAGCCTCAGAGTCAGTCTCACTGAACCCCAGGATAGAGGCTGAAACATCGGTATCATAGCCTGAATATTCTGGACTCGCCTCTCGGGAGGATAAGCCCGAAACTGCATTGCGTCCATAACAGCTCTGATGAAAGGGAGAGTCTGAGAGGGAGTCAGAGGTCACTTTGGCATGTTGATAGTAAATCCCAGCAAATGCAGGAGGTCTGCTGTAGTCTGAAGGTGGGAAACAACAACCTAGGGCGAGCCCGCCTTCAGCAGCCAGTCGTCGAGATAGGGGTTAGACTGGCACCCCTGGTCTGCACAGATGAGCTGCGACTACCGCAATTACATTGGTAAACACCCGAGTGGTGCTGGTATGGCTATAAGGGAGCATGGTGAACTGAAAATGCTCGTGGCCTACCTTAAACCACAGGCAACGCTTATGGGCAGGCAGGACAGGGATGTGGAAATAGGCGTCCTGCAAGTCCAATGCTACCATCCAGTCTCCTGGGTCCTGGACAGACAAGTTGTGAGCATCTCCAATGTCTCCTTTTTGAGGAAGTAGTTGATGGGTCAGAGCGCTATGATAGGACGAAGGCCCTTGCCCTTTTTCTGGACCAGAAAGTAGCGGGAATAGCAACCAGAGATTGCTTCCGATGCCGGAACCCTCTCTATGGCTCCCTTGGCCAAGAGAGCCATGTCTTACTCGCAGAGCAGGGACAAATGATCCTCTGTCAGCCGGTCATACGAGGTAGGCATGGAGGGAGGGGTAATCTGGAAGGGGAGGGAGTAGCCCCTTTGGACAATCTACAGAACTCACCTGTCCGGGGTTATGGACTGCCAGTGGTGAAGGTGATGGCGGATCTTGCCACCAACTGGACGCCCATGATCTAAAAGGGCAAGATAAGGAAGGTTTGGAGGCTGCAGCTGCTGGGGGAATGGTGTCTGGACCAGACAGCTGGCTACCCGACCCACAAGTTGGTATTAACCACGCACTAGTCCAAGCAGAGGCTGGAAAGCTTACGTGGCTCGGTCGCTGGAACAGGGTTGGCACAGTTGAAAACTCCTTCCATGGCCACGGAAGTAGCAAAAGGCAGACTGGGGATAATGTGTGGCAGCCGAGAGGCCCAAGTACTTGGCCGTAGCCTGCAAGTCCTTAAAACGCTCCTGCACAGAGTCCGCCTTGTGCCGGAAGAGACGGGTGCCATTGAAGGGCATGTCTATGAGGGATGCCTGGACATCCCCCAAAAAGCCAGACTTTCTCATCCAGGCATGGCATCTGAGAGCCACCGTAGATGAATCCACTCTGCTCAGTCGGTCGTGTCCACGCCACAGTATATAGTGAACTTCACTGCATTTCTCCAATCTGTAACTGCTTGGGAGGGAATGGCCCGGGCCTCTTCTGGAACCTGTGGCAACATTTGCGCAACCATTTCTCACAGTGTGTGGGAATAACAGCCCAATAAGCATGCATGCTCACTGATCGCAATGTTAGGCTGGCAGAAGAAAACATTATCTTTCCCAAGATGTCCAGGATTCCCTGATCGGGGGAGCAGCAGGGAAAGCGCCATGGGAAGCTGAGACTTGGACCACCAAGCTCTCTGGGGTATGGTGTTGGGTGAGGAAATCTGGAGCGTGGCAGCAGTGGTGGGCAATCGTCTTATTCACAGGAGTCCCAGTGCTGGGTTTGGACCAGGCCCCCAGAAGGATAGTGCCAAGGACTTCGTTGAACGGTTCAGAGGAGAAGACTCCTGGTTGCAGCACTTCCATCAAGATGTTAGTCTTGACCGCCACTGCGAAAAACTGAAGGTCGAGGACCTCAGCCACCCTCCGTACCACCATTCCATATGTAGCTCCCTCTTCCGTAGCCCCGGTAGGGGGGAGAAAGCATGCTGGAATCTAGAGACGTGTCCAGTCCGCTGGCATCTCCCAGTTCCTCACAGCAGTCCATATCCTGCTCATACTGGTTTCCTGAGGAGTCCAGGGACCCCCTCCCATTACTCCCAAAGGCCTTGCTCATCAGAATACGGCTCAGGCTCCGACCTAGGACACGGTGGTCCTGTCGGTGCTGGAATCAGCCTTGGTTGACGAGGCTCTGGCTCCGTGTCGTCAGGGATCACAATGGGTCTGGCGCCGCAGCTGGGTCTGGGAACATCTCCGTCGGCGCCAGCGCCTGGGAAGGTCGAAATGGCACAACCGGCGCCGGCCCGGATCCATGGGGGTCCATCGAAGCCAGCGCCGGAGCCAATCATGCAGAACTATATTGGGCCCCCTCTGACCCTGCGGGGCCCGATGGCTCGTCGGAGGGGTCAGGCCCCTCAAAAATGAGATGCATGGCCTCATAAAATTCTTTAATTTGAGCGTTAGTCGCTCCGGCTCCCGGAAAACTGGGGAGGTGCAGAGTCGGGCCAGGGTCAGATTCTGTGGACGCCGATGGTCCTTTGTCGTATCGGCTGATGGACAGGGAAAAGTCAAAGTGCGCTTTGACTTTTTTGTTTTTTGTGCCTCTTACCCGAGTGTCTGGATGATTTTGAATGAGATGAAAATGACTTCGGACTCCTGGAGCTGTCCTGAGACTTTACTCTCGAGCAGGACCATGACGTCTGTGGAGTCACATGCCGGGCCACTAGCAGCTTCAAGGACTGCTCCCTCAAAGCCTTTGGTGCCATTGCCCGGCAGTCGGAGCATGACTTGGAGTTTTGGTCGCGCTCCAGACAGCACACACACAAGAGGAGCAGGTCCGTCACCAACATGGTGTGATGACAGGCGCCACAGGGTTTAAAACCACCTACCTTGATAACATCCTCGACACACCAGGAGGAATTTACTTCAAATAAGTCAACAAAATGTCACAAAAATCCTGTAAAATGGGATCTCCCACGGTCCCCCAAATTGGTGCTCCTGCATGTGATGGAGGATATAGGGGGCAATGTCTATAAGCGCCATCTGATGCTCCTGGGTTTTACTCTTGCCAAGCGCGATATAGCGAGGGTGTGGAAGGCGACAGTCGCACCTTCAATATCTGTCTGGAAGACCGGTCTCGATTTTTGTATGGGACTAGAGGCCCTCATCTATGTGGCACGGGGCTTGCCCCGTAAACATTATAAAATATGGAAGCGCTGGGCGGACTACAGGGGACTGGAATTAGAGCCCATATTAGAGGAATAATTGGATGGGTGGTGGACCATCTCCCTCCAGCTTTAAAGGGGCATGGCACACTAGAGAACCAGGCACAGCCGGGTCTGGGGGTTATGGGTCATGGAGAGAACAGAATAGTAGTCGTGTACAGATCAGCTGCTTTGCCTAGATGGGCAGTGCGATGGGTGGGGGAGTGGGGTGGGGGGTGGTGTTAGGTTTTTTTAAGGGAGGGGACTGCCTTGGTTCTGCATGTCTCTTTTGTAGTCTTTATACGATATTTCATAAGGAAAATGTCAAAGCTGGTTTCTTGCTATGGTTGAAGTCTCTGGGCCACAGAGCTCCGCTGAATGTGTCTTTGACGAATAAAATTTGTTTACAAAAAAAAAAAATCCTGTAAAAACTGACAGAGGGGTAGCTCGTTGGGTGGATCAGCGCTGGCTGGCATGGAAAGAAAAGAACTGACATCAGCCCAGCAAGGTGGTGCCTCTATAAGTAGCGCTTATATCACTTCTGGCACGACGCTATGCGGAGCCGACCGACACCAACTACTGGAGTGCAGGGATACTATTCACGAAAAATCTTCTAGATGCAGTCTGACGCCTGGAGAAATTCAAAGGTAAGGAATCTGTAGATAGATGGCAGTGCACAGTACATTCACAAAGACACCTACAAAGTCAAAAATGGCAAAAACGCTGATACACTGGTGTAATTTCCTTTCATTACAGTTGGAGTAATAATTAAAAAAAAAATTGAAAAGAGAAAAAAGAATAAAATACAAGTACAAGGGTAATGCCAAAAATCATAGAGAACTGTTGGGATGTATTCATTTCCACGGCCCTTCCATCCAGACAAGCTTTTCCCAATGGATTTTCTTATTTTAACTCGTATATCTCATCTTGCCTACATTGTATGATCCTAGGACAATAACCTCACATCCCTTGGTCTCAGTACCCATTATAGCTAAAGAAAGACCTTCGCAAACCATAGTGATTTAGTAGAGCAATCCTCAAGGTCAGTACTGAGGTACACTGGCAGAGCTGTGAATGGTCTGTGTGCTGGCAAAGATGAATGTGCTGCAGGTGTGGATGATGTCCACTGACAGGGCAGTGTAGAGTTTTAAGATAGAAAAGCTACATTTGATATGCATCACCAGGAATGAGCAGTGTGAATTGTGACAGAAGTGTAATAGCCTCATAAAACTAAGTTGGACTAGGGTAGTAGCAATAATAATTTTTTTAGTAACAGTATTATTGTTATTATATTTACCCAAATTAAGTACTGGATGCTACACAATATACCCAATGTTCTGCCTCCTCCCTCAAACCCGCTTAAAGTGGCTGGGTTGGAAACATCACCACCAACCACCTCTTTGTCTTCAGTATATTTTGATAAAGCATAAAGAAATTTTACTTAAAATCATAAAAAGTATGCAGTAGAAGAACACACTAACTGAAAGGCCCAAACTTCTTATCATGAAACAATTAAGACCTGAGACTACATTATGGTCTTTCATATAAAGAAACTGCTTTCAGCTCAAACTTTATCATTCCAAAGTAGCTAGGAAAACATATTATTAAATTCAGAAATTAAAACATGTTAAGCTAATTCTACCTTGCAAGGACCTTGAAACTAGCCATGCTACCTTTCGTTCCCCTATTATGTTTTACTTTTTCATCACAGTGAGATAAAGGGAAAGCGAGAGAAAAGGTTTAGGAGTTTGAACAAAAAAAAGCTTTTAACATTTTTAGGTCTCACCTAGACAGTGCATGTGCGGTCTCTTTGAGCCCTTTTTTTTTTCTAACAGTGGGTTTAGAGGCCTCCCATTGCTTACTGCTGGAAGGCTTCATTGTCATTCTCGCTTGCTTCTTATTCGTCAGCTGCCATAGGCTTCCTTCGTCTTCATGTGTTTGAGGCTCCGCTGTAGCACTGATGCATTTGCCTGTTTCCTTCTAGGGCTCTTTCTTTTAGACACTACATTTTTAGTTCACTTTAAACACTCTACCAGAGGGTATCTTTTACAGCTGTCTCCCTCATGTCTATCCCCCCCCCATGTTCTTCCCCCATCACTACTGCCCTCGTCCTGTAGCTTGTCCCAAACCGCCCTCCTTCCCTTGTCTGTATTGCTTGCCCCTAAACACCATCCCTCCCTTGTCTGTGTTTGATGTCACAAGCCTGCCCTCTCTTCCTCGTCTTTTTTTCTTGTCTCTATCGGCCTTTCTGTATCCGTGTTCCTTGACCCAACCCGCCCTCCATAATTTCTTTCTTGCCCCACCTGCCCTCCATCTCTCGTCCATGCGGCTTGCCCCAATATGAACTCCCTCACTCGTCTGTGTTGTTTGCCCCTATGTCGGCGCCACTTTCTGTCCCTAACCCTCGCTCATGTTGGATGGGCCCCCCATCCGGCCTCCTTTGTCTAGTTTGTTGCTTACAACCCCACCTCACATATAAACAAGCATTGGCATAGCCAATAGGTCTCGCCTTTGGGACCTTATAAGTGTTTAGCCATGCAACAGTTGCATAACTAAACACTTATAAGGTCCCAAAAGCGAGACCTATTGGCTATGCAAAGCGCGAAAGTGAAAGTGATTGTGATCGCGATCACGATCAAACATCAAGTCAGAGTAATCGCGGAAAAGCGCGGCGTGCGCGCCCGCGCACATGCACTGTAGCTCTAGGCTGGCCTGGTAGCACTTTTTGGAGCCCTCTCAATAAGTCTCGCCAGACCAGCGCATGCGCTGGGTCAGGCGAGACCTAAAAAAGGACTAAGACCGGGACACTGCGGCTTGCGTCATAGCGCTTTCACCCCCACACCCTACTTTGTCCATGTTGACCTCCACCATCCATGTACCTCCCCCCACCCACACTACCTCCAGCAATATAACAAAAACGTGCTATGACGAGGCCAGCTCTGGGCATGTCATACCTTTTTTTGTTGTTTTGTTTTTATAACGTTCAGCAATGGAGCATGATTGCTGCGTTGCTGTACAACATGACTAAAAACTAGCTCTTGTCTTGTAAGCAAGAACTATTGGCCTTTCCAATGCTTTTTCTAAGAGTGTGTGTGCTGAAAACCAGTCTACGCAGCATAAAAAAAACCAGATGGGCAGCCACGGAGGGTTGAAGGCTAGAGGGACCTGTGTCCCGGGATGAGGTACTCATGGGGAGCAGTACATATTTCCTATTCCAAATGTTTCCTGTAGAAAATAGGAAGAATAATTGAAACGATATTTAACACATTAATTCTGCATGTTTTTCTTGTTTTTTTTGGGACTTTTCCCCTAAAAAGTTTTGGCAAGTTAGACATACCGAAATATGCAAGGAGAAAACAGTGGGTGAGATATTTATCACACAGCTCAGAATTCCTATCCCTAGAAAATTTCTGTTTGCCCAGGACCCATAATTTAATCCTCAAACTTTTGATCATGAGCCACAGAAGTAAAATTCCCTAAAGACTGGGCGCAATATCTGGAAAAATGGAAGTACATCTTCTATTTGTGTTTAAGATTAAAAAAAATGGCAGTAGGATGTGTTTTAGGTAGTACCTTACTCCCTCACAACTGAAATTACTCTATTCGGGTCAGTCCAAATGCTGCTGTAGAAACTGCAATGAAACAGACAATGTATATCATATTTAAAGAGCTACATATAAGCATGGAACTTCTGAAGAATATTATGCAAGGTCAGAGGTACCCCTTGATAAGTGATTTGTGTGGTCTGGGAGAAAAGAAAATGTATGAAGAACCTCCCACTCGACCAACAATAATTTTCTCAGTGGCTAGATATAGCTCATACGGGCTATCCCTTAGTTAAAAATATGGCGAAGTACCACGTTAATTCATTAATTCATATATTTATTCTTAATCTTCTCTGATAATTTAATTGCACTAGTTGTAAATCATTTTTTTTCGTTTGTGTTTTTTTATAATTTAAAAACCATAAACTTCATACATAGATAAAAAAAAAAAAAAAATTCCTAAAACACTTTTCAGTTTGCACAGGGTGTTCGCATGTCCTGCATGATTCAGTCTCTCTCTATACCTCTGTACCTCCAATTACCTTTCCAATAGAGCAGTAGCCGCTATTTTCCAATAAAAATACATTTGGATAGGGCACCTGAAATTAATTTGTATCCCTTTGTACTTTTGGATCCCCCTCACAACCTCTGCTGCATTAATTTAATGAAATTGAAATTGAGCAGGCCTGATTAAGGTGGACTCAAGTTTGATAATCCACTGAAACGTGCGTCGACCTGAGCACTTTCCAGCTGGCGTCATAACCGTGGAAAACAAAAAAGGATTCTCACCACGAGTTATCTTGTGCAAGTCACTCAAGCTGGAATATTATGAATGTGATGTATGAATGGGTATGATTGGGATGTGAAGACTGCATGTGAGGTTAGTTCACTTGTGATGATGGAAAGAGTTAAATTCTAACCTAACAATTTGTATGTTCAATATTGCACGATTATGTTTTACTTGCATGTTTTAGGAAATTTGTTTTTTTGTTGAACTATGTATGATTTGCACTGTACATAAGAACAGCAATCTAAGAGTGACTTTTAGAAAGTGGACATTTCTCTGCTCTTAACTTGACTATGTGTGCCTGCCTCCACTACACGTGTGGACTGGGAGACAGCTACTATTTGTGCATTCCCTCTAGACATCCACAAACACAGGAAGGGTGTGTGTGAGACAGAGGACTCATCTGCATTCTGGCATCTTTCCTGGGCAAGAAGAGGGAGCTCACACTTACATCTAAATAGGCTGTGTCCTGTCCACACACAAAGGACTGATTACTACCCACTGAAATGCTGGCAGACAAGGCTGGGGTGAAAGGAGGCCTGTACACTTTAAGGATTTGCTTTGAAGCAAAACTTCAAAGGCACATTTGGGTATAAGTACTGGGGTTCTGACCCTACCAAATCAATACACTACTGGACCTGGGAAGAACTCTTCTGGAGTAAAGACTGCTGTACTGTAAGGATTGCCACTTTGCCTTGACTGACTGTTCTGAGGGACTGCTGCGCTGCTCTGCTGAGCTGCCCTGCTGAGCTGCCCTGCTGAGCACAAGGACTGGATCCATGTCACTTGAACCCAGAGTGATTCCAAGGACTTGCTGGCTTGCCTCTTGTTTTCTGAAGTCTCACGGACACAAAAGACTTCCTACAAACCTGCTGGTGCTGCTGGACTTTGCTCTCTGTGAGTTCCACCCTTGCCTGAAGTGCCCCCTTAAGTCCTGGGCCACAGAAGTGGGTTGCTCAGCTGACTTTATACAAAACCGACGCATTGTCACCACTGCACTGGTCAGAACTGAAGCATCACCCTTCTACGCCCATGCAGAGGCTGTTCAATGACAGAGGTTCTATAGCCTGCGTGGCTTGACAACGGCACATTGCCTGTATTTCAACAGAGCAAAACCCAGTGAACCGACTGCATGGAAAAGATCGACGCATCATGCCCTCCGCGTCAATGCTTTGGTCCATCAAAGGCACTGTTTCAGCGGGACCTGTGCGAGTCTTGAAGCCAGCCTACCCTCCATCGCGGTCTGCTTGAACTTTGGATTTACCTCGGTCCCCCGTGACCTCAAGTAATTTTTTTGCGCTGTTGTTCTTTTAAAAAAATCATATCTAAACTTCTACAGATTTAGGGCCTTGATGTACGACCGTTTTTTGTGTTCGCAAACGGGAAATGGTCCCTTTGGCAACCGCAAAATTGGTCTGCCCTAATTACAAACCCTATTTTGCGAGTTGGTAACCTATTACCAACTTGTAAAATAAGGTTTGCGACTCGCTATTAGGAAGGGCCGTGGCAAGGGCGTCCTTTCCTAATAGCGACTCACACTTCAATGTAAGATTGCTTTGCGGCCACTCACAGTTTACCACCCATTTCAAATGGGAAGTAAGCTACCAGCAAACGGGAAGGGGTCCGAAGGGGACCCCTTCCCCTTTGTGAAAGGCATTGAAAATATTTTTTAAGAGCAATCACTGGTCCCACAGACCACTATCTACTCTTAAAAAATGAAACAAAAAAGTTTCATTTTTCTTTTTTACATGCATCCAATTTTCCTTTAAGGAAAACGGGCTGCATTTAAAAAAACAAAACTGCTTTATTGAAAAAGCAGCCACAGACATGGTGGTCTGTTGACCCCAGCACACCACTATCCCTGGGGGTACTAGCCATTCCCAATAGGGTCACAAATTGCACCTGCCCCGTGAATAATAATGAGGCAGGCAATTTGCGACCCCATTTGGAATGACAAACCGTGCCTGAGACACGGTTGTAAATTCCAATTTCTGAGTCGCAAATTGCGAGTCACAAAACGCAATTTAATACTCGCAAATTGGAAGAGTCGTATATCTGGCCCTTCATTTTTGTTGTTTTGGTCTTGTTTTCCTCAGATAAATATTCTCTATTTTTCCAAACCTGTGTGGAGTCTTTTTGTGGTGTATTCATTGTGCTACTGTGTGCATGTATTGTACAAACACTTTACACGTTGCCTCTTAAGTTAAGCTTGCCTGCTCTGTGCCAAGCTACTAGAGGGTGAGCATAGGTTAATTTTAAGTGTGCATCTATCTTACCCTAACTAGGATTGTGGTGCCTACATGGACAGAGCGCATACCTCTGCCAACCAGAAATCCAATTTCTAAGACGGGGAAAGGTCCATAACTATTTGAAGGAGTGAAAAGGTGTCTGGAAACATTCCAGGAGAACCAAGCATCCAAAAACTGCTTAAATAGACTGTATTGCCATAAAGGCCAAATGTCCTATGTGTAGAAATTTTTTAAATGACTGTATTGCAGGCCAGATATCCTATGTGTAGGAATTCTTGAAGACCAGGGACCAAGAAGCATTCAACTGACCAAGATTGTGAGAGGGTCGATTTTGTATCATAGCGTGCCCCTGGCCCGTTCTGTCCACACCTGAATTATGAGACCCTTGTCCTTGCCCGACCAGCCTAATTTGTAGGCGTGTTAAATTGACCGGAGGGTCCTGTGTTACTATATAACAAATACCCTGGGACATCCTTACCACTCAGCCAGCATAAAACCCCAGTATAGGCCCTTCTGTTCAATATGTAGGCCTCTTTGTTAAATTGACCATAGTTCTGCCATTTTCCTGTATAAAAGGCTAAGGGCAGGTCAGATCCAAATCATATCCAGCTCCTCTGTCTGTGAGGCCTCCTGCTCCAAACTAAGAGCCCCCACCCTACTCGTGTGCTAAGTTCACTATCTCAAAGTTCAACATCCCCCTGTTCTTTCGACATACAGCAGACTGCATCCTGGGGTGGTACATACTTTTAGGGAAGTTGCCACCGCAGATGTGTCAAGCTGAGGCAGAATCCCTTTACAATCTGCTTGCCCATCCAATTTACAGCAAGCGCCTTGCCTGAGATGTGAACTTTCACCTAGCTCAAGTACCACAGTTACTGGAAAGGGCGTCACCATGTATGGTAAAATATTAGAACCATACCGTAAGTCACGAGGTAGACGTGGCATGAGATGACGATACCGTAGGCACTTCTGACCGCCTTAAAGAGTATAGGAAGGGAGACCAAAGAAACATCTTTGGACTACCCCACCCGTCTGTTAGTAGATGGCAGGCGGGTGTGGGTGGTTCCCAAAAGCTTTTGTTTTTTGTTTTTAAGATACAATTTAACTTGCCAATATATTTGCTGTATATGCTATGTATGCTATTTTGCTATGCTATTTTGTTCCTAAATTGGTGTATTCTTATTGAGCATTCCATACTTATATAACATTTGCAAAGTTGCTTTCTTTTAGGTTTTAGGTAGGTACGTGAGTATTCTCAGTAATTTAGATCAAGTGCGTTTTGCATTCTGGGAAAATTTTCCTTGATGTAACTTATGTTTCTCATAATGCATTTATAAATGTATCTTTGAGGTTTAGTCTCTCTCTCTCTCTCTCAGACAGTACAATAGTTTTAATACAGAAATGCCATCTTATCCATGTGACTATCTGGATTCTGTATTATGCCTTTGTCTTGCAGTTTTTGAAGTTGCACCTTCTTAATAAAACTGCGAAGTCTTTCAGACTCAGTTTCCATGGCTCACATGTCTGTTTCCTTCATTTTTAGAGCGAGCGTTCCCAGACACCCCGGCTCAAATTAAGGTGCCCTTTTTGTCCCTAGCTCACTCCCTCGCTCACTCCGTGAAGGATCCAAGAGCTCTGTGCTCAGCCCCCTGCCCTCTTGACCCTTAAATAAAGCTCCCTCCAATATTTTGGCGCCGTGATTAGGATTGGCAGTACCAGCAGACAGCTGGGACCGAGAAGACGCAGTCTAAACACTTGTGACTCCTTTCTGACTGAAACCTCAGAGAACAACACTCGGGTAAGACTATGAGTGCTGCCTGACGTGAGTGTGTATTTTGGTAACAGTTTTTGAGAGGAGCGCTTGTGAGACCTCTGCGTTCCTTCTCCCTTTCAGTTTTTCTTCCCTGTCTGGCTGGTCTCGCTAAAGGACATTCTAAAGCTGAGGATGCTTGTGTGTGAAATGGAATTCTGAGCCAGAGAGTAAAATTAGGAAGTTAGGTGATGAACTTGTTTTTCTTGCTATAAATAGACATATGTTATTACTGTGCCTCTCGTAGAGCCAAAGGGAAGACTGCATCTGGCGTCTTTCAGTGGTGCTCATTTTTTTAAATTATTGTTATAACGTGTTACTGTGCCTCTCCACATATAGCAATGAGAGGGCCTCTGTCCGAGGAGTTCCAAGGAGTCATAGGGACCTGACAGAGGGAAAGGTTGCATTTACAATCTTTCAGTGATTATTTATGTGGTTTTTTTCAGTGCTTCTCTGAATATTCAGGGGGGACCCCTATTTCAGTACCAATAGGGAAGAGGTTGATTATTCCGGTTCGCGTAGCTAACAAGCTCAGGGATATCTCCTGTTTAGAGAGGATTACAAGTGGTTTCCCCGGGATGATTTTTAGATATTATGTTTTCGCTAGCTTAAGAATTGTTTTTTTTTTGGACTTACATTATGTTTTTTTTTACTATTATGGAGATATATTTTGTGTAACGGAGATAGAGTTTACGCCTGTGCAGGAAGGCAAGGAGTTTGCATGATCCAAATCTCAGCTTTTTGCGGGCTCAGGAGCGGTTCCGAGTCCCGGATAAGATGTGCCACTCTACGTCTAGTGCCTGGCACATGAGGATCGATGATAAGCAGTTATCAGACTTCCTCTGCTTTTGCGAGGGACTGTCAGTATATATTTTTATTTCCAAAGACAGTCAACATGAGTATTGTATGATTATGGTTTGTGAACAGAACACCTTCCAATGTGGTTTTCTGTTCTCTTCCTGTGCTGAAATGAAATGTAAAGACGTTTATTTTTTGCTATGTTATTTTGAGACACCCTTCTGTACGCATTTAGGCCAGCAGAGGAGAATGCGCAAATAGCGCTGTGGGTTCATATATATATATATATATATATATATATATATATATATATATATAGATAGATAGAAATGTACATAATATGCTTCACATTTTGTATAATTGAAGTGCAAATATTTTAGGGTCAAATGTCTTTTTATTATGGACTTTGTTAGCGTGCATTGTGGTTGTCTTTTTAAGCATCTGTGCCTGGCGCACCGACCCTTCATTATATCAATGCTGTTGCCTTTTTGTGAATAAATAGTATTATATAGTTACCCCTTGCCCCCCCAGCCCCTGTCTGACCCATGTCGCGCAGCACCACATTATTAGCACAGGTCACTTTCAGATAACTGACCATGTAGTGCACAACAATATATCTCGAATTGTTTAACTATTTCCTCACATTTATATTTTGAAGCACGTACTTGGTGACAGGAGGTTGTGTCTGGCGTCTCACTTTGTGCCACAAATACATGTTTATGGAACTGCGTCTGGCAGCTCACATTTGTTTTGAATTTTGATTACTTATTTGGTGTAAATTGTATTGTTTGAACGTTTATTTCTGCAGGGAACGGGAGGCATCTTATCGCATTAAGTTTAACAGTATCCTTTTTTTCAATTGCGTGCTTCCAAAAGGGGAGCTACTTTTCTTCATCACATTGCATTGTGGTTTCCTATCTTAGGCCTGGCAGTAGCCAACGCCTTTCGACTTCTCTCTCCATATTGTAATGGGTGTCCTCTGTTCTTCTCCTTTTTCAGCTACATGCGGTGCACTTTAATAGATATAATGTCTGTCACCTTCTCTCGATTTGCAATTTAGCGTCTCTCCCTCTATTACCTGGCTTATAAGCCTTTCTCCCTGAAGTGCCGCGAATACTGTTCAATAGGTGCTCAATTTCATTATGATTCATGGCCAAGTATCCTGTGACCTTTGAGAAACTTTTTGTAGGATGGGTGGCACTTCTATTTACTTAAATATTTCCCAGAAGTGACCACAATGCGTCTTGTCCTATAGGTCAGAGGCACCTGATAATGTTGTCCTTTTGTGGTCAATAGTTCATCATTAAAAGAGTATAATAATCTGCTCCTTAATCCATTCGACGGACTACCCCGCTGCAGTGACCCCTTGGGTCACTGACGCCTGTGTGGTCTCCTTCAGCCCTCTATCTAAGCATCTTTGGCTGAAGCTCTAATTTCTTATTGTACTTTGAAATGGTCTTTTTCTCTCTCCTCTGCATTGCCCTTATTCTAAAACATTATTGCAAAGCACTAATGGTTGTCCCTCATAACTTAACATGTGCATTCCTAGCACTGCAGTAAAGTGTATGTTGCATTTTGAAAGTATTTCCATTGACTTAAAATATATTTGCATTACATGACTTTGTTCTTCACTCCAGAAATGTGTCTTTAAATGCCAAGACTTTGTTAAGACTTCCAGGCTATATTTGATTTTTAAAAAAAAATTTTTTTTTTAAAAGGGGTTCTATTTTCATATAAATCAGACAGCTATGTTTCTCTATCGTTTACACGTCTATTTTTCATACTTTTGGAGAAGCACCCCCTCAAATTAAGCTGCCTTGGTGTAGTGCCCCAGGACCATGAAATTTCACCCTTTTATTGCCTTTAAATGTATTTTGAAATTGTAAATACTTGCACCATTAATTTTCTCATTTAAGGGTTTGCCTTCTAGATACTTGAGCGTCATAAACATCTATTCTTGTTTTACTATTTTTGGCTGATTACAATTGTGGTTTTGAATAGTCTTTCTGGAGCTAACAAACTGATGAATATATTCTCTGCTGTGTTAATGATTTGATGAATAAAAGTGGCACTTCAACATAAGACCTTTGTTTTTAGAAGGGCAATACTTACCATTCATCTCCTATTTTGCTTATGGGCTCCCCTCATCTCTTTCTCTCACGGTGGTACCACAGGAGATGTTATATATAGGTGTACGTCTCTTGTGCACTACAGTAAGAAGTGATAAGCAGGAACATCTGGGTACGTGCCAAGCACACCCATTTTAACTGAGACAGGTTCAACTGGAGACCACGCAACTGGTGCGTGGTACATCCAGTGAATACTGTGTCTAGCTTCCAATTAGCTGCCTTCACGACTATTAATTACGTCTTTTTGAGCACGGTTTTAAATGGGCTCCCCTATTTTAAACTCATTACACATTAAATTAAGTACATTCTGTTCCTTGACAGTAACACCTCACTCTTCTCATCTCACCTTTCTGGCGTGCTTGCACCCATAGTAAAGGATCCTCCCACTTGAATATTCAGTAAAGTGGTAGTAAGAGGGGGAGGAAGGCTTTTGCATGCATTTCTCGCCACAACACACAGCACCTTTTTGCGTTTTCTGGTTGCTATTACACCCTAGACTAGGCCCAGCGTCAAATGATAGACCAGCCACACAAAAGAAAGAGTGACATAATAAGGTGAGGTCAAGGACTGCCGTCCCTTACCGCCCAGAGCACAATGATAGAAGATGTAATACCAGGTAAAATGGAGCTGTTCCTTTTGATATTTTTGGATCATGGCCCACAATATTAAAAAGACTAAAAATGCCATCAATATAGGTAATATAGTTTCCTGGCAGAAAAGGAGATACTTTCAGTTTCAAGTGCATATTAATATCTCTCTATTTGGATGGCCAATTATAATTCACACTGAAGATTACACCAAATGCTGTAGTACTGAGCAACAAAGTACAGAATAATTTACTCCTACCTGCTTCCAAATTCAGCAACAACTGAAGCAGGCACAAGCAGTAGCCCATCATGCTAGGGCAGATCCAGTAAGTGCTGCCACAAAGAGCACACAGTTGGGGTTAGTTAATAGGGATAATTTTGAAATTGTGTCTCACGGACAAGAAAGTTAGTGACACTAGACTTAGAGCAACGTAAATGTCGGAGCAGATGGTGAACATTAGACAGAAGATTGGAATAAGCAAGTTAAGACTGGAGACTGTTCCCTTCCAATTTCTTGTGCACGGAAGTGCACAGAAGAGGGGAGATAAAATGATGGAGTGGAATGCACGCTAGATATACCTATGGTTTGACTTCATGGGCACATGTCAAATGCTGCTAGGTCTCCTCAGCCTTTCATCTTTCTAAGTTGGATAAAATTAGTACCATTGAGTTAGGGGAACAATAAAGATTTGCTATTTTGCGCCACAATACCATTCTGAGTAAACGTGCGCTTTACAAAAAAGCCATATTATTTTAAAATTCCAGTTTCAATTGTAGAATGGGCTGCACACGCCTCTCCCAAGGACTGTGTATCAATCGGTAATGAATGTATTGATGCAGATGTACAAGACAGAATAGCATATGACACTAAATATATTATTAAAAGGGCTGGGTGGAAGAAAATGAAGAAGGGAACAGGGGAGGATGTATACAAACAGAAAAGGGAGATGAATAGGCCCAAATGGAACGAAATGTTTACCAACGATAATGCTTGCCCCCTTGGCCCGTCTTTTTTCATGGTTCATCACTTGTACGATGTGATAGGAAGATCAGACTGCTTTCCTAAAGCTGTATTTCCACTACCTCAGGTCACTTCATTCCCCCACATGAAATGGACTTCATCAACATACCCCCCCCCTACTAAAACTACAAGTACGTGTTGGTTATTGTGTGCATGATCAGCAAATGGACTAACGCATGCCAGTTCAAGAACAGCAATGCACAAACTATTGCCAAATGCCTTCTGAAAGAGTTCATAGCTCGCTTTTGAGAACCTATGCTTTTGGGTTCTGAAAATGGACCAGCGTTCATCTCGCATGTGATTGAGGGGTTGTGCAAGGGGCAAGGAGCCACACAGAAACAACATGTGTTCCACGGAAACTACCAAGTGGGGATGGTATCCCAAGCTCATCCTGAAGGGTTGCACGTGCTACACAGAAGAGAAAGGACGAGTGTGTAAGTGGGCCCCAAGGATACATCAACTAAAGAACGTCTGGAAACATCGACGCCCCAACCCCTCAGTCTACAAGTTGTGACAACGAGACATCTTTACCTTTTCTTCACTTTGTTTTCTTCATATCGAATGTGCCTAAGTAATAGAAGTGCTTGAAAACCTCTCAAATTACTTGAAGACAGGCACCAATGGTTACTTTTTCTGTTTAAGGGTATCATCTCTGAGGCTCTACATTATTATTCAGCAGACTTTTTTTGAACATAGTACAGACGCAGCAGAAGATAAGACCTTCTTCCAACTAGTCACACTAGCCACACGTACCAACGATTGGAACAATGCCTCAAGACTTGCTCAAGACTTTCAGAACAATTGGAGAAAATGATCATGGGTGCTACTGGCAGCATTGACCCCCCATTGCTGATATTATAATGACTTTTGTACCACATTGAATAAATTGCCATTGATAAAGACGGGACAGGGGGACAGTTGACTGAGCAGGATGTTGTTTTTGCACACACCGGCCTACCGACACAGAAAGAGGCATGTGTTACAATGTCATACCTGTTTGTTCTAATGTACAACATGCTCTTCAGTAAAAACACTGAGTACGTAGTAGTTGCACCTCCTAAGAAATGCATAATTAGCAAAGGGAGAACAAGGATAGAACAGGGAATGTGAATAACGTAGCACTTATAGAAGTTGTTAGAAGTAACAATAGGACTACACTAAATGCAGTCTGCAACCATTACCAAATACCTCAAAGACCTCAAAGGTATGCTGTAAAGATTTTGTTCAACCGGAGACCTCATCTGAGAGTCATACTGCTTCATCCGGCTAGAGATTTGTAATGTCTGCAAAAAGTACGCATCAAGGTTTTCCAAAAGGCTACTTTACTTCACTGAGCCCTCACCACTTACATTATGTGAGTGTACTTTGTTGATACCCAAAATACGCTTAAAAGTTGGAACGACAAAAATAGTCATCCACTGCAAATGCTACATTTGACCCATCATGAGTGCTCACCAGTCTGCCTCACTTGATCTCCTTGCCAGCTAAGAAGCTAATAAACAAAGGCCCATCATTATCTGCAGGTCTCAGCAGTATGTAGCTACTCAACTGGAGCCTTGCACCCTCCAGTTTGGTGGCAACTGACATTTCCATTATCAAAAAAACGTTTTCTATGTTTGAAGGTAAAGATTTTGACTATCACCAACCACCTGCTATAGTCTAGCCATACACATTAAAAAGGCAGTCACTTTAGGGACCTGTTTGTGGAGAGCACCGACCAGTATTTTGCTGAAAATGTGGACTCGGTACATTCCGACTGCATCCTCTGGGAGGCGTATAAGGTGGTGGCCAGGGATTTTGTGCAGGCAACAAGTGGCGGCAAGCGCAAGGAAAAATGTGCTCAGTGTGTAGCTTTGGAGCAGGAGCTTCTGGATCTTGAGCGGACAATGGCTTCCGAGCCATATACTTAAGCTCAAGCAAAAAGAGCTTAACGATCTGGAGGAAAACGCCCCTCGCTACACAGAGGAAGATCTATGACCTGGGAGACAAGGCTAACAAACTAATCGCTTGGCTAGAAAAGAAGGACAGGAGTCGTAATTGAGTCTCCGACATTAGGACTGAGGGCGGCTCTAGGGTTGGCACAGGCACAGAATTAGCGGATTTCTTTGCTGAGTACTACGAGAACATATACCAATCACGGACCAAGCGGGGGGGAAGTGGAGTCCTACGAGTTACTCAAAGATATGGCTCTGCCAACGCTTGAGAAGGGGGATAGAGTGGTGCTTGACTCAGACTTTACCGTAGAGGAAGTAGAAAATGCCATACGAGATTTGCAGTCCGGGAAAGCGCCAGGCCCGGACTCCCCACAGAGGTGCACGGTGAGCAAATTAGCCCCACACATGCTCAATATGTTCCTCGGTGCAAGGGACGATAGCCAACTCCCAGAGGATCTCAGGATGACGACCATTGTAGTATTCTTGAAGAAAGGTAAACCGCATGACCTTTGTAGTTCATACAGACCTATCTCCCTCTTGAATTTTGAAGCAAAAGTATTGGCCAAGGTCATTGCAACCCGTTTGAGCATGGTTATCCAGTCCCTCATTCACCCAGATCAAACCGGCTTTATGCCGCATAGGAGTACCAGGCCTTATTTGCTACGTTTATACGGCGTCATGCAGATGACCCAAGGTAATCGGGATGTGCCTGCCGCCCTCCTATCGCTCGACGCTAAGATGGCGTTCGACAGCATCGAATAGCCATACTTGTTCGCTGTCCTGGATAAAATTGGGATGAGTGCAAAGCTACGGCAGTGGATTTGCCTATTATACACTGCCCCAATGGCGCGAGTGCGAGTCAATGAGAATATATCATGAGCCTTTAAGCTCCATCGGGGCACGAGGCAGGGCTGCCCATTGTCACCGATGCAGTTTGTGTTAGCATTGGAACCGTTAGCGGTCTGGATTCGAGGGGATCCGGTGGTTAGAGGAATTAATCTTGGGAGAGGCTAGGAAGAGCGAATATCCTTATATGTGGACGATATTCTACTGTATGCCCACAGGCCACGCCAAACGTTTCACCGGCTTATTCATATAAAACAATCGTTCGGAACATACTCTGGATATTGTGTTAATTGGGACAAATCCCTAGTGTTCTCATTGGTGGGGGAGCTCCCTCCCCTAACGTCAGTATGTTCAAAACTGGTGAGGAAGGAAACGTTTAAATATTTAGGCATATGGATATCGCACTCAGAGCATGAGTTCATGCAATTAAACATACAGACACAATTGGAACGTCTACGAGACGATGCAGCCCACTGGAGACGACTACCTGTTTCCCTAGCAGGCAGAGCAGGTCTCTTTAAAATGATGGCTCTCCCCCGCCTACTGTATGTGGTTCAAAACACACCATTTCGAATACTAGAGGCCTTTTTTCCGATCTGTCGAATCCGAACAGTGTACGTTGTTGTGGGGAGGTGGCAGCCCCAGGAATGCGCTCAAGAAACTTCAGAAAGGAGTGTACTATGGGGGCCTTGCTGTCCCTAACATTAGGCTATATTACTGGGCTTCCCAATTCGTTAATATTAACGGATGGGTCTTCTCTCACTTGAGGAACCGGCATATAGAGTGGATCGGCTAGCAATGAGCAATGGCAATTATCGGATGGAGCTGTATAGGAAAATAAGGAGCAATCCACTCCTCCCGGTCCACACCCGTACAGTCATCGAAGTATGGCATAAGGCGAATAAAATGACAGGATGGGAGGCAAAGCTCACAGAGCTGACGCCTTTATGGGACGGAGACTGTTTGAGTGAACTGAAACGACTGAAGGGATTTCGGCAATGGGATCGATTTGTTGGGGGATGTATGGAAGAGAAGAGAGATGATAGATTTCGACACATTGAGGGAGGAGTTTCACATAGGAGGGGGAGGAATTTCTCAGATACCGACAACTACGACATGCTCTTCATTGTCACCTGAAGGACGGCACTCCGCTACCGGAGTATTCACTACTTGAGGATCGCCTCCTACTTGATCCCATTACTGATAAAGCGATATCTCTCACTTATAAGAAGCTTGTGAATAATTCCTCAGACTGCTTGGGCCCTCTGCGAGAGGCATGGGAATCGGATGTGGGCCTCCTCGAGGACGATGACTGGGCCGAGGCCTTACAGAGCCCTAGAGAAATCGCCATTAGTGCACAGCTTAGGCTTGCCCAGCTTTGTATTCTCCGTAGATCGTATGCCTCACGCATGGTCCACGTACGCATGGGTAGCTGTACGACGGATGAGTGTGTTCGGGGATGTGGTGAGTCTGGGTCCTTTTTCCATATTTTATGGTCCTGCCCCAAAATTCAAGGATACTGGGATGGTATTACCCGTATGATGACAGAGGTAGTGGGAGAGAGTGTCCTACTAGATCCGAGGTGGCATATCCTGGGAGTAACGGGATAGATGACGTGGCCGCAATGGGCCAAGACTTGGCTGGCCTTAGCAGGGGGGTGGCCAAGAGAAACATCGCCTAGGCATAGGGGCGGTGACGACCCCCACACTGGAAGCCTGGAAAAAAGATGTGGATTGGTGTCAGGGTGCAGAGCGGGTGATATATCAGAGCCGGGGCTGCCCAGGTGAAGCCAAAAAGATATGGGGGGCGAGGGCGCAAAATCGAGGTCCGTGAACAATGTCACAGGGGGTGCTCCAGTAATTGCCAAGGAGATGAGAGGCTCCTATATTCATAGATTGTACGGTTAATTCAAGCTATTGGGTGCCAAAGATGTTTGTCATGTTCTGAGATGCCTGTGAAGATGTTCCTCCTGTGCTGCTACAATGTAATTGATGATGATCTGAAGCTTGTTTTTTCTTTTTTTTATGTTTAATAAAAAGATCTTTAAAAAAGAAATGTAAAAAAAAGCCAGTCACTTGCCTGGGGTACATGGAGACATAGGTTCCTATGGTCAATCACTGGGGGTACATACACTCCTGAAGAGGAAATGCATTCTTTGACACCTTTCTATTATTTCTAATGTAGCAAATTTTATATTTGATTTCAATAAGGAGTGTTTCAGTTTTTGAACAACTATTCAATTACCAATTCACAACTTTATTCGATCGTTTATAAAAAACAGACCATAAAGGTACAAATTCATCCTCAAATGTCAACACTAATATGTAGCCATGTATACAAAATAAAAACTAAGAAAAAAGAGAGAAAAGACCGATATGACCATTTACCTACTACATAGTGAACAGGTTAAAAACAAGTTAAAAAACAAGTTAAAAACAATTGAATGAAGAATTCATTTTGGTTATTGCAGCCTAAATATCATCCCCGGTTTCCTCTTTTTAAAACAAGCTCACAAGAATGAAGCTACGGAAAAACATACAAATAAATTCGGTAAGGATTTAAAAAAGTAAACTGCCACCCGACACTGTGTGAATCTATGGTGCCTCAGAATTGAAAGGATAAATGTATTCCTTTCTTCAGTATACTTCTTGCAGAAAAGTATTATATGGAGGTCTGACTGCGGTGAGTGATTGTTACAAGCGCAGTTTGACAGATCTGCCAATTTGTTGCATTTTCTAGGATACCCTAGTAGTAACAATCATATTCAGACGAAAGCGGAGTACAATAAATCTATGTTGCACATTGTTAATGCGAGAAAGATAGAAAAAGCCTTCCCCGGGTCTTGATGGGGCCAGGTCATAGTGGTTGAATTTTGGAAACTATTCTTTGCCCGTCATGCATGGTTTGCTCTCTGCATAAATAGTTCCGTTATCCTATTCTTTGTGACCTTCTTACAGGATTCGGGATCCTGAAATAATTCGCATAGCTCATTCAGTTTGGCCTCAACATATTTTAACCATCCAATCCTCTATTACTATTCAACTAGTTTTCACAATTGTCCCTTTATTTTCCTTGTTACATTTTTTCTTTTAAATTTTACATAGGCCTCTAAGTCATTTATTCCTTTAATCATTTTGTCTGGGTGGTTTGTTACACATAACACCGCACATATTTTCTAAGACGACTTTTGTGGCTCCGGTCAAGCTACCAAAGGTGAGCTGCGTTTACCTCAATTTGCCTCAGTGGACACCAATTAGGGCAGTGTGTGTGCTCAGCAACTCGGACCAAGACTACGCTGTCTCACAAAGCCTGTCAACCAAATTTTCTACATTTCCTCTTTAAGGTTGGAAGTGTTCCACACGTTCAAAACACCTTAACTAACTAGAAGCTCAGCATCCAGGCAGTCATGAGCAGCAAAAGAGAAGAGATCTGTAAAGAGCAACTTCAATTAGTAGAGAAAAACCTCCCCCCCCCCCCACCGAGTCTCAAGGAAAAGGGGAAGGCAGAGGGGGGACAAAGCAACAACGACTTGGGAACTCGTAAGCATGACCACATGACTCAATGCAGTACCTCAGCAGAAAAGATGGTCTTCTCCGACCTGAAAAAGACTTCTTGCAGATTTCTGTTATGCTTGTAGACTGGGTTGTATCCGAGCCATTTTGTTCCACATTTGAGACACCACACAGCCAAGGTGGCACCTAAGTTTGCTTGCTAGGGGGGCAGCAAACAAATTCTACTCAGAGGTCTTTCCCAGTAAATGTAGGAGTTTTTTCTTTTTCATTGGAGCAGATGGAAATAGTGGAGTTCTTCTCTACATCTAGTCCTACCCATACCATGGTGGAATGAGCTGAACAAAGAGCAAAAATGCAGAAGACCTGATCAAGTACACCTCGATCTTTTCTGTTGGTTTTTTGATCTATATGACGCACCAGCAAAATAAAAGCAGTTGTGGTGTACCATCATGAGCCAAAGAAGTACAAAGGGGCAGAGGATGGGAATATTTACAAATTACCCCCCTGTGCGTTAGATAACAGGGCAAGGAAGAACATGTGCTGAAATTATGCATCTGAGGCACTGTGTCGTAAGCTACTGTGCGTTATGTAAAAATAGCAAATAAAATCAGTAGATATTAATAAAAAGCTGTTGTAAACCAACAGATGCTTACCCAGTTTTTGCTTCTCAGTGGCAAAAAGTAATAATAGTGGCAGAAGTCCAGCACCAGGGTGTAGCCGCTGAGGATCTGGGTGTAGAAGCAGAGCTGCAGAAAGAGCCAGTGGTTATCCTCGCCAACGCAATTGTTTATCCTATGAAAAAATGTAAAGCGTATTACCTTGCACGTTTTAAATCAGGCAATTGCTGTAACATGATGCATTCAAATGTGATGCGACACACTAGCCTTTCACATTTATTTTATTGAATTTCTTTCATGTGGATCTGTAGAGCGCAAAATAGACATTCAGTTTGCGTACCGTTAGTGCACAGACACACTACAGTCACTTTAGCACGAGTGGACGAGACAATCTGTGACACAGCAGACAAAATAACACACAAATGAAATAAATCCTGTGGGGCAGCCTTAGAAGCATACATCAGCGTTGGCAGGCAGGTTTAGGGGCATACAGACAGCAGTAGGGTTCAAACAGGAAGCACAGGGGAAGTGGAGGGCGGTAGGTGTTCAGAGGTAAAGCTCTCGTGACACTGCAGGCAATGTGGGGGACGTGGTACACCTCAGGGGGAGAGGTCTGAGGTGGCCGAGAACGTTAACCTTCTGTTAGTTCACTGGTCTGGCGGAGAGGGGAGTAGGTTGTCACTAGTGTTAGCAGCTCTGTGGTAACAGACTACGAGGCTATATCCACAGTGTGCGAAAAATCACGAACATTGAAAGAAATTGGATGTTGAGAGGGTGATTGTCCTGTAACAGAGATCTTGGCAGTACTAAGTGTCTACTGGGAGGGTGGGTGGAACATTTGGGATGTCGGGGGTAGGAGTCCGGTCATCCAGGTATGACAGTGTTGTGCCGTCCAGGCTTCTGTTGGTCAAGCAGAGGACCTTTCATTTCATTTTGCTCTCTCTCTCTGAGACTGTGTGTGCATTACAGTGGATATTTTTGTCTTGGTAAGCAGGATCAAGTAGACAGTTCACGAAGATAAATTGGTTGTAGATTTTTGGAAGACCAGTTTCAGGTTATTCAGACGGATCCCTCCACCAGGAGCATCCTCTCGGCTAACCCCACTCTCTGCTACTGCCAACCAGGTCAGACTAGGACACCTCCCCGTTTGATGACCCCATAAGCTTAGCCGGCAGAGCAGGGAGATCGGGGTATGGACATCAGCTTCTAACAGCAGGCTAAAGAGGGAAGCAGAACCAGGTAGGTGTCCTGTTCTTTTATAGCCTATCTAGGTGGTGTTTCTTGAGTGCTACATGGCAGGATTACCAGAGGCAATTCTAGAGATACAGACAGTGGCTACTTTTCAAGCATGTGTCTGGGAATGTCTTTCTGGGCTCTCCAGAGGGTTTTCTTGGATTATACACTGATTAAGGGAGACCAGGTGAAGCTGCTGCCATGTGTACTTTGGCTCACAGTCAGAAGGTTGTGAGATATTTGAAGACAGCGAGGAGCACGGGCAGTGTTTGGTAACAATACAGTATGTGGCATCTCATTTTTTTACTTATTATATTATTCCATCAGATTTGATGTCTTTGGAATTAAATTGTATGCTCTGTCAATTTACAAACTGTAAATTAACACAATATCTCCTTTTTAATTGTGGAAGTTTTTTAACAAATGTGTTTTATATTGTATGATTTTCTTATTGCATGTATCTTTTTATGATCTGCCTTTTGGAAATTGCATAAAGAACAAGCATTGGCATAGCCAATAGGTCGCGCCTTTGGGACCTCATAAGTGTTTAGCCATGCAACAGTTGATGTTGTTGCACCAGGGATATTGTGCTGCATAACTAAATACTTATAGGGTCCCAAAGGCGAGACCTATTGGCTATGCCAATGCTTGTTTAAGGTGGCTAACAAAAGCTTTAAAGACTTGGTTTAAATAAAGGTGCAATTATAACTTTTATAGGCTCCTCACCTCACAGGATTGTTTCAATTCTAAAGCACCCACACAAGAGGCACAAAGAGGTGTCAGCTTTCTGAACCTGGCAATCAAC
This sequence comes from Triturus cristatus, assembly GCF_964204655.1. Lineage (NCBI taxonomy): Eukaryota > Metazoa > Chordata > Amphibia > Caudata > Salamandridae > Triturus > Triturus cristatus. The sequence continues at coordinate 968,156,509 of NC_140581.1, forward strand.
AGCCACACTTAACAGAGATTAGGAAAAGAGACAATAGAGTGGCTTCAACTAAAGGGCCTTTCACACTCTGAAAAACAGAAGCTGCAGTTACACTCTTTACCTCCACCATATACTAAATGGTAGTGTTCAGGAAATCAAATCAGCAGCTACTGGAAGCAAAAGGATCTAACTGAATTTTTAAAGAAAGTCCTATCTCCTCCTTCCCCACTTCAGTGCCTATGCCTCCTCCCTCCAGCTTCAGGAATTTAAGCAATACAATTCTACTGCCTGGGAAACAACCTCACTTCCATTTTGCTTGCATTAACAAGTCTTGGACTTCCAAAATTGTACCCAAGGGCCTCCATTGCTCTAGCTCACCCACATGCACGCCATGTACCACACAGGACCCATAAAATAACAAATACAACATTCAATTAGGATGTTCACACAAGGATCGCGATATGGCATAGATGCAGAACTTTACATGAGTGGGCAAGTAGGCTTCCATTCCAGAAACACAGATGAAAAAAAAACTTGTTTTAGCTACTGATATGGCAGGGCCTGTATTCCATGGTTCACCTAATGGGAGGATACTTTGGGCGCCCCAATTAGGTCTAGGATGCACACGTCAAAGGCAGGCTTAGGTCTTCACACACATCCTAGATTAGCGTAGGGCTAGGGTCAAAATCGAAAATCAGTATACCAAATACTCAGAGGTGGGCACTCAATGCAGGGAACACAACTGTATACAATGCAGGGGGCAGTCCCATTCAATCTCTACTATCCACTTAAATGGGTGCATTGGTGCCCCACATGGGGGAGTGAACACTTTACTGATGATACAGTAAAACATGCTGTCTCAAATCCAAACAATGTTTCTTTCTACAATTTTAAATCCTCAAACTACATGCTATCGCATAAGGCCTACTCCAATTGATTTTCTATTCTTAATACCCTGAATAAAAAATTGGCCTTGACTTAAAACTATTGTTTCTTCTCCTTTCGTTTTACCCTTTACATCTCATTCTCTGCATGCATTACCCTCTCCGCGTGAGGCCAATGGTAAGCTGCATGCTAGTCTGTCTTACAATCTATTATTGTACTTCAGCAATTGACCACAACCTCTCTAACTATTAAACCATATCACTGCAACCCAACGGTTTATATTTTCCTGTAACGTAACTACACATCTCACCAAATTATTTGCATTGACTCACTATTGAGCACACGGCAGTTAACTGACCATTGCGAATCTTTGTTTCGTAAGGGGATTGCTTTCCTTTACAGCACACAAATAATACCAATAACGACGTAATCAGTGCACTAACCTTGGGGTACGGAGAAGCATGGTACTCGCTGTAGGGAGCTTCAACGCCTCATCAGAGGGTAACAATCGCATTGTAAATGCAGTTACAATACAAGGACGTGAATTTACTATACTCTCATAGACTACTGCGTGTAGTTTAAAGTGGAACCTGTTTGTACAGGACCACCCATCCATGAAGTGACATGCCCAGAGACAACATTACACTTATCGCCATTAATTCTTCACATTACCTTCTTACTTCTGCCCATGTTTCCTCTTTTTGTCTCATTTATCCCTCCTTCTTCACAAACCTCACAAACAGCAATGCCCATTTCCATTATCCCTCCCTTCTTCCCATACACCACTTTTTTCTTGGCGACTCTTCCTCCTCAATGCATAGAGACATCAACCAGCATTATAAGAGGCATGAATTATGGTCACAGACCCCAACCTTTGCTCCGTGAAAGCACCAGACCCGGAGAACGAAATGGTAAACAATCCTTGGGCTCTGCCCTGGACATTCCACTGGCAACTGCTGTGATACTAGTATTGTTTTCGTCTTACGGCCACCGTAAGGTATGTTGATAGACTGGAAAGAACAAACAGGAAGTGAGACGCAGGCTAGTATGGCAGCGCCACCAATCATCGAAATGAAGGAAGGACAAGACCGTCAACGTAAACAGCCAAACATACCGGCCGCCTTGAAACTGCAATGAAGTCAATGCAGACGAACAAGCAGTTTTTCCGGCACAATATTAGAAACGAGGGATAAGCGGGTGGCCACCTTTCATTGGCAGAACAATGCAAGAGCTATGTTTTCTAAGCCAAAAAAAAGTAAAAAACGATGCCTGAAATAAGTAAAATAGCCTATGCGGGAAAGAATGCAGAAAATATGAGTTCCATCAATGTTGTGCTAAGTGAACGATAGTCATTTTAAAACTCATCGAATATGCTTTATTCGAAACATTAAAGCTATGTTTAATTTGTTATTATTCGATGGGCCTGCTATGCCGTATAAATAATTACAATAGCGATGACGTGCACGGCCCTTGGGTCCCTGAAGTAGGGTCACCAAACTTTCATAGCTAACAAGTCTTACCCAGAAAAACAAGCGCGGCCGTGAGGTTTAAGATTGGATGCGAGGGGCTCAAAGGGGTTTCAGTGGCGCGTTTCCCTTGCCGAAGTGAGCAAGGGCACCATCTGGTTTCAAAGCTCGATTCCGCAAGGGAATCGCCAAACGTGCATGCGTTGCCATTCAAAGCAATGCAATGCGTGCACGTTTTTGCCTGAAAAACTGAATCGACTCCTAAAGGTCTCCTCCTATTAGGCGCATGTGCGCTGCGTAGGCGAGACCTAAAAATGAAGGATTGACAGTATGTGGCAAAGGCCAAACAGAAAAACGTAGGTCCGCCAGTTAACTTGGAGGACACATCTGCCCATGTACTCTTCCATGACCCCTGCACGTTCTGCAGCACATGGGAAGGTCTGAGGAGTGCACTCACTTGCAGGCAGAGGACTGTGGCTGGAGCAGAGTACGGATCCGCAGTGGTGGAGCGCAGGTGCATATGAAGGAACTGCAAAGACCTGAGCTGCTACAAGCTTGGCCACCGTAACATTTGTCCTTGTAGTGGCCCACTATGAGCAGCAGTTTCTGAAGAAAGTGAGTCTTCCACATAAGAGACTTTAGGAGTCTTTGCAAGCATTCCAGGTGCTGCCACATCCCACCATCGCTACTTATACCAGTTTAAACACTACTGTTCCCTATTTTGTCCTCAGCATCTTGTTCCCATTACAAGAAATCGGATGCAGCAGAATAACTAATGAGCTTTACACCTGTACTTTCAATGTTAAAAAAGAATGTAGGCACTGTGAAGCAGAATCTGGCTCAAATTAAAAACTATACAAATTACTACATAACAATACGCTTTTAGAAAAGAAACACAACATTGTACTGTTGGATGAAATTTCAAGCTGCTCACATTTTTTTTTAAACTGCATCCCCGAATATCTGCTTAGAAGCATTCGAAACACTCGCCTGCTGCCTCTCGGATTAAAGGCGGCAAATGCAGTGTGACATGAATGCCACTCTTTATCAGGGGCTCTCGGAGTCAACGAAATAAAGAGGAGTCATGCAATACAAGCAGCATCACCACCTGGTGGCCATGTTTGGAACAACTGCAAACAGTACTGAGGTCCCTCGAAGGTTCGGGGGCAACCAAAGCTTCGAAGACTTTTGAAAAGAATTTTAAAGGAATGAAATATTTGGTGTGGTGGAACGCAAATGGCAACTTGGCATGAGCGTTGTATCTACAAATAACTGAAATAAATGAAAATAAATTTAAAGCGCGTGAACAAATTGACAAGCAGCGTTACGAGTTGAATGAACATTCAATGAAGTAAAAGGAGTTTGACAATCTTGATGAAGAGAGGACAATTGGGGATATAAAACTCAAGATTAAAGATCTCGTTGCTAGAGACCAGTCCCGTGGGTCGGGGTACGTTCAAAACTGAGAGAAGCATTTCCGTGTATTTTAGAAAAAAGGTTTTGCTTGAAAAATTATTTTAAAAAGTCATACTGCGAAGATTCTAGTGTTACTTTTCCATAAGCGGAAGTCTCACACTTCCATGCGGGTTGAACGATTCTGCAATGCATGGATGTTGGAAACTTGATGCAAACGTAGAGACTATATTTTCAAAATGTTATGCTTGGGTTTTTGGCATTCGAGCTCAATATTGTCAAGCTAAAGGACAATGATCACTGTCAAAACTCCTTTTATATGGGCACGTCTCTCAGTATTGTGGCAGAATTTTCAGAACACCAAAATCACTATGGGCCAGATGTACGACCATTGGGAATTGCGACTCACAAATTGCGACAAATTGTGACTCGCAATTTGCGTGTCGCATATCCCAATGCACAATAGTGTCTCAGACACTGTTTGCGATTCCCAATTGGGTCGCAAATTGCATGCCTCATGAATATTAATGAAGCTGTCGCAATTTGCTACCCCATTGGGAATGGCGGCCTGCAGACCACCATGTCTGGGACTACTATGTCAATAAAGCATTTGTTTTTTTAAATGCAGCCCGTTTGAAAACGGGATGCATTTAAAAAAGAAAAATGAAACTTTTCAGTTTCATTTTTTAAGGCCAGGCATTGGTCCCTGGGACCACTGCCTGCTCTTATAAAAGATTTGCCCATGCATTCACAAAGGGATAGGGGTCCCCTGGGTACCCCTTCCAGTTTGCGAGTGCTTTACCACCCTTTTGAGCAAAGAAACTTGGAGGGAGGGCGGTGAGGGGCGAAGTAACACAGAGGGCAACAGTGATTAATTTGTAGAAAAATAAGCACCAGGGCTCTCGTCAGGAGGACACTGCAGCTTGCACCACACATTGCCCATTCTAACGCAGCCAATGGCACTACCAACACAACTACTAACCATCACACACCTACGAGTGTGACAATTTAGCCAATAGTCTTTATTAATGCATATTGATTTAATACATAACTGTTATTGTGCCATCTTTAAATGAGACAAACTGTGCCACCAGGTGGCAGACTGTTATAAGCCCCGGTGGTGATAATTAAGTGCCGGTGCCAACCGCTGATGCAAATTAAGCACTGTATGGCAAGTACATGAGAGAGACTGCTGGAAAAGACATGCACTCTAGCCAAGAGCTTAGACAAAAAGAAAACTGTAGCACCTGATTAAGGGAGCGGTAGAAGGACATGAGTTCTAGCGCCATGCTCCGGGGAGGGGCAAACAGCCGGAGTGAATGCCGCATGTGTCAATTTATGATAGCATGCAAATGTGAGGGACAATGAACCCAAGCATTGCTAAGCAATGGGTGGCCTGTAAGCCCAATGTAATTAAACAAAATGTCTTTCAAGCGACAGAACATATGCTGTCTCAGGCGAGACCTAAAGAACAAGTTACTTACCTTCAGTAACGAAGTATCTGTAAGAGACATACATTAGTTATGGATTCCTTAGCTTAGAATTACCCCCAGGAGTCAGACCGGATCAGGAGAATTTTTCTTTAGCAGTACCCCTGTGCATTGGTAGGTGGTGGCGTCAGTCGCTCCGCATCAGTTGTCGGCGGCGTGGTTGCCAGGATGAAGTCGCAGTGTCTACTTAGACGCCGCCCCTGTGCGCTGACATCAGTTCTGACACTACTTTCCATGCCAGAAGCGCAGAGCCATGCAAGACACTGACCACAGGTGCATATAGCTAGGGCCCTGGAAGGCAGTCCCTATCCTCTAGAAGTCAGTTCGCTGAATGGGGAGGATGGGTGGGGCAGTAAGGAATTTATATCTAATGTTTGTCTCTTACAGATACATCGTTACCGAAGGTGAGTAACTTGCTCATCTGAAAGAGACCATTAGTTATAGATTCCTTACCTTAGAATAGATACCCCACCAATACCAACCCGGAGGTGGGTCTGCGAACTAAATTCGCATCATGAAGTCCTGGAGAACAGAACGGCCCAAAAAGCGGTCTCTCCGGACTTGGCTGTCCAGGCAGAAATGTTTTGTGAACGTGTGCAGGGATGCCCACGTGGCTGCTTAGCAGATGTCAATCAGAAGAACTCCACGTCCCAAAGCAGTAGTGGCTGCCGTCGCCCAGGTAGAGTGGGCGTGCAGTCCTACTGGAGGTTCCTTTTTCACCAAAGAATAGCAGATTTTGATGCATAGGACAACCAATCGAGAGATGGTACGTTTGTACATGGCCCGACCTTTATTGGCACCCACATAACCCCCGAAGAGTTGATCATCCAGTCGGAAATCTTTAGTGCTGTCAAGGTATAAGGACAGTGCATGTTTTGGGTCCAGACAGTGGAGTCTCTCCTCCTCTTTAGAAGGATGCGGAGGCGGGAAGGATGTGGGAAATGTGATGGTCTGACCAATGTGGACAGAGGAAACCACTGTGGGCAGAGAGGAGGGCCTAGAGCGAAGGACCACTTTTTCCGGATTACCAGCAAGGAAGGGAGGCTTGGAGGACAGAGCCTGAAGCTTACTCACCCTGCGGGCAGAGGTGATGGCAAGCAGGAAAGCAGTCTTTAAAGTAATAAGACAAAGAAGACAATTATGTAGAGGCTAAAGGGAGCACACATAAGATAAGTAAGGACAAGATTCAAGTCCCATTGGGGCGTTACAGAAGAAGGACGAAAGAGATGAGTAATGCCTGTTCGAAATCTATTTACAATCGGAGACTTGAAAAGAGAAGGCTGATCAGGAAGGCGAAGAAAGGTCAAAATGGCCGAAAGATAGCCTTTAAGAGTGCTCAGAGCAGGGCAAAAGATAGAATGAAGAGGAGAACCCCTGAAAGAGGGGCAGAAAGGGGATCCAGAGCCTTTGTTTTGCACCATGCCACAAATTTGTTCCATCTACAGGTGTATACCATTTTAGTGGAGGGACGCCTGGCTGCCAAGATGACGTTACAGACTTCGGGAGGAAGGTTGAAAGCTGTCAACTGTCGTCGCTCAATCTCATGCAAGGAGGTGGAGGCTGAACAGGTTCGGGTGGAGGACAGTCCCCTACTGCTGAGACAGAAGATCCTCCCGCAGAGGCAGTCTGATCGGAGGATAACAGATTCTTCGTGCCCAGTCCAGAGCCACAAGAATGACCTGGGCCCGGTCGCGCTTGATATTTTTCAGCACTCTGGGTAGAAGAGGTACAGGCGGAAAGGCGTACAGGAGGCCACAATTCCACTTGCGACGAAAAGCGCAGCTGAGCGAGTGCCGCCTTGGAAACTCCAACGTGCTGAACTGCTGACATTGCGCGTTCTCTTCGGTGGCGAACAGATCTAATCAAGGCTCTCCCCACTGCTGAAAGAGACCTTGCAACACCTCCGAATGAAGACGCCATTCACGATCCATCATGCACCGGCAGCTGAGTTCATCAGCTCTGGCGTTCAGCCTGCCAGGTGTTGAACCACCAGGGATATGCCCTGATGTTACAGCCATGTCCAAAGACGAAGAGCCTCTTGACATAGGGTCCACGACCCGACCTCGCCCTGTTTGTTGCAGTACCACATGGTGGTGGTGGTGTCCGTGAACACCTGCACTACTCTTCCTTTGACAGAAGGAAGGAATGCCTTCAGACCAAGACAGATCGCCCGAAGCTCCAAAAGGTTGATGTGGAGCCTGGACTTCACCGGAGACCAGAGACCCCCGATCTCCGCCTCGCCCATGTGGCAGCCCCATCCCAGGAGTAAATAAGTATAATGGACAACCCAATATACCCTTGAGGGCTCGGGCAAATATAAATGAATGGGTAAGAAGGTGCCTTCAAGGGATTTATTCAATAATTACAACAAATTCTTGGACATTAATCAAAGGTAGGTTAATTGTATACCTACAATCTTAATCACTTATTTTTTGTGACTTACAATCAACTTAAATTTCTCAGAATGTTCATCAAATAAATGAGAGCATATCACATCAAATTATTCTTGACTGGCATATGGAGGAGAGAGAACAAGAACAAAAAAATCAGAAAATCAGGTGTGTATATAAAAATTCAATTTTATAATCATAATTCAAAAGGGTACTTTACATAGCAGCAATTATTTATAAAGTGAAAGAAGATTGTTGAATAATTCAAGCCTTCACTTGGTAGTTGGTCAAACACTTTTTCACAAAAAAATAGACAATCAGTTCATTGGAAAACAGTGTGAGAGTCAAAGCCGATCTCCGCCTCGCCCATGTGGCAGCCCCATCCCAGGAGTGACACATCTGTCACCACTGTGAACTCTGGTTGGGGAAGGGAGTGGGATCTGCCATTGACCCAATCCTGGCTCATGAGCCACCACTGCAATTGACATGCAGTCCCCTCCGAGATCTGGACAACATTGGAAAGATTACACTGTTGCTGCGCCCACTGGAACTTCTGGTCCCACTGCAGAGCCCGCATATGCCATCTGGCATGATCCACCAGCATGATGCAGGAGGCCATCAGGCCCAGCAGCCTCAGTGTCATTCTCACCGAAATCCGGGACAGAGGCTGAATCATCAGTATCATAGCCCGAATATCCCAGACTCACTGCTCGCGAGGATAAGCCCGAAACTGCGCTGTATCCAGAACTGCTCCGATGAAAAGGAGCTTCTGAGAGGTAATCAGGTGTGACTTCAGCACGTTGATAGTGAACCCCAGCAAATCTAGGAGATCCGCTGTAGTCTGGAGGTGGGAGACGACAGCCTGGGGTGAGCCTGCCTTCAACAGCCAGACTTCAAGATAGGGGAAGACTGGAACCCCTGATCTACGCAGATGAGCTGCGACCACCGCCGTCACCTTCGTGAACATCCGAGGGGCGCTGGTAGGGCCAAAGGGGAGCACAGTAAACTGAAAATGCTCGTGGCCTACCGTGCACCGTAGGTAACGCCTGTGGGCTTGCAGGACGAGGATGTGTAAATAGGTGTCCTGCAAATCCAACGCTACCATCCAGCCTCCAGGATTGAGTGCAGAGAGGACCTGAGCCAGCGTGAGCATATTGAACTTCTCCTACTGGAGGAAGCGGTTGAGGGCCCTGAGGTCTAAGATCAGAAGCAGGCCTTTGTCCTTCTTGGGTACCAGAAAGCAGTGGGAATAGCAACTACGACCTACTTCTGGCACAGAGACCCGTTCAATAGCTACCTTGGCCAAGAGAGCTGCAACTTCCTGGCGGGGAAGGGCCAAGTGACCCTCCGACATGCGATGGAGTGCTGGTGTCATAAAGGGAGGGGTAGTCTCGAAGGGGAGGGAGTAGCCCCTTCAGACTATCTGTAAAACCCACCTGTCCAACGTGATGTTTTGCCAGTGGGGAGGTGATGGCGAATCCTGCCACCCACTAGCCTCTGGTGGCCCTGAAAGGTTGGACTAGGAGGGTTTGTAGGCTGCTGCAGGGGGGGGGGTATGGGTGGACTGGCCCGCCCGCTTGCCCACAGACCCACGTCGCTAGGTCCCACATCCGCAGCCACGAATAGACTGGGTAGCTTGCGTGGCCCTGTGGCTCGATTGGGTGGAACGTGGTGAGGCTCTCCTTCCGTAGCCATGAAAAGGGCGAAAGGCAGACTCCATGGGGCGAGAGGTTGCCGCGAGGCCCAAGGATCTGGCCGTAGGCCTAGAGACCTTGAAACGCTTGAGCGCTTAGTCCGCCTTGTCACCGAACAGGCGACGGCCATCAAAGGGCATGTCCAAAAGGGTGGATTGGATATACCCCGAAAAAACAGATGTCCTCAACCAGGCATAGTGCCTCAAGGCTACCGACGTGGAAACTGTTCTGCCCAGAGAGTCTGCAGTATCCAGCCCACACCGAATGGTGAACTTAGCTGCATCTCGACCCTCTGCAACTGTGCAGGTGAGAACGGCCCAGGCCTCCTCTGGGCACTGTGGCAGCACTTGCGCAACTGTATCCCACACTCTATGGGTATAACGGCCCAAGATGCATGCGGTGTTCACCGACCTCAGCGCTAAGCTGGCGGAAGAAAACACCTTCCCAAGGTGGTCCAGCTTCTTGGATTCCCTATCTGGGGGAGCTGTAGGAAATGCACCCTTAGAAGATGAGGCTTGGACTACCAAGCTCTCGGGGTTGGGTGTTGGGAGAGGAAAAGTCAGACACCTAGGGCCTGGCAGTGGCGTTGGGCAATCATCCTGTTCACAGGAGCCCCTGTGCTGAGCTTGGACCAAGTGTCCAGAAGGTCGTCGGTGAGGGCTTCATTAAAAGGCAGCAGGGGCTCCGGATAGGCCGCTGCAGGCTGAAGCACCTCTGTCAGGAGGTTAGTCCTGACTGCCACCGTAGGAAGCTCTAGGCCCAAGGCCTCAGCCGCCCTATGCAACATCACTGCGTATGAAGCTCCCTCCTCCGTAGCCACTGTAGGGGGCAAGAGCATGTCAAGGTCTGGGGAGGTATCCAACCCACTGACATCATCTACCTCCTCTCACCAGCCCGGCTATTCAAGCTGGTCAGCTAAAGGGTCAATATTTGTATTTGTATTTGGATATTTGTAAAGCGCAATCTTTCGCTCCGAAGGGAGCATCTTGGCGCTGAGCATGCGTATAGGGGACAAGTGGTGAAAGATCTAAATAGCTGCCAACACATAGGTATCAGATTGCTGATAAACCCAGGTCTTCAGTTGTTTCCTAAAGAGACACTCGGTCTCGGTCAGTCTAAGATTTACGGGCAGTTTGTTCCAAGCCCTTGCTGCTAGGACTGTGAAGGTTTTTCCACCCCTAGTTTTGTATTTGTACCTCGGGATCTTAGCAAGGTTGGCCCCTGAGGATCGCAGGCATCGTACGGGATCATAATGAATGAAACGATTAACGAGGTATTTGGGACCTATATTTTTCAAGGATTTGAAAACTGTAAGTAAGAGTTTGAAAAGGATTCTCTTATGCAGTGGCAACCAGTGAAGAGAATTTAATGCAGTTGAAGCTGAAGATTTCCTGGGAAGTTTTAACACTAGTCTTGCCGCCGCGTGCTGTACACTTTGCAACTTCTTCAGAGTGGACTTTTTCACTCCTGCCATCAACCCATTGCAGTAATCTAGTCGGGAGAGTATCAGTGCTATCACGACCGATTTCCTAGAAGCAACGGGGAGGAAGTCAAAAAATTTCTTTAGAGATTTAATGAGTCTGAAACAGCAACCGGCCGTGATCCTGACGTGATCGTCAAAGGATAAGGTTGCATCAAATTGCACGCCCAGATTGCGCGCAGAAGACACAGCACTAGGTGGGGCCTCTGAGTCTTTGGGCCACCAGTCCTTCGGGCAGAAGAGTAAATCCTGGCCCAATGGTATGATTTCAGTTTTCCCACTGTTGCACTTCAAGTGGTTTTTATTCAACCACTGAAATACCTCCGTGAGACAATTCTGAAATCGCAGCTCTGTATCCGTGCGGTTTTTGTCAATAGAGACGACCAGTTGGGTGTCGTCAGCATATGACGTGACGAGGATCCCATGAGACTATCACAGCGAGGAGGGGTGCCATATAGATGTTTAAAAGAAGTGGACTTAATATGGACCCCTGCGGTACTCCCGATGTAATGGTTTTTTCACTGGATAGGTAGGGACCCAAAGATACAGATTGGGACCTATTGGACAAGAAGGATTTTACCCATGCCAAGGCAGTGTCTGTCACGCCAATCTCTCGCATCCTATCACTCAAGATGACGTGAGAGATAGTGTCGAAAGCTGCTGTTAGATCAAGCAGGATGAGGACGGCTTGCCTTCCCTCATCCTGCAGGAACTTGATGGAATCAGAGAGTTCTATCAGGGCCGTTTCGGTGGAGTGGCCAGGGCGAAACCCAGATTGCTGGGGATGCAGGATGTTATGGTTCTCCACAAATGCTTTTAGCTCCCAATGCACTATCCGTTCAGTGATCTTTCCTAGAACAGGCAGGAGTGAGATGGGGCGCATGTTCGTCAGATCCTTTGGAGATTTGTTCTGCTTTTTCATCAGGGGTTTCACGATGGCCTTTTTCCATTCATTAGGCACTATCCCCGATTCTAAGGATGCGTTTATAATGGCGTTGATGGTAGGATTGACTACCTCAATTAGATGATGCAGAATGCGAGGGGGACAGGAGTCGGTTGGTGCTCCTGATTTGCAAGCCAAGATCGCCTTGCGGGTCTATTGAAGGGAGACAGGTTGGAAGCTGCAAAGGGAATGGCGATTGTCGACTACATGTTTTTTGGAACTTAGAGTGGAGGAGATCAAAGGAGGCGAGAAATCCTTTTGAATATTTGCAATTTTTTCACCGAAGAAATCTGCAATTTGGCCGTACAGAGTTTCGGAGGGCGGGATTTCGGGCTGAAGAGCTTTGGGGTGAGTTAAGGATTTAACAATAGAGAAGACGGTTTTTTGCTTCTGGTGGGCATCGTTGATAGCTTTAGTGTAATACACCTTTTTGGCAACCTTTATGCTAGAGAGGTATGATTTCCTCTGCTGAACATAAAGGGCTCTTGAGGCCTCGTCGTATGTTTTCCTCCACTTCCTTTCTTTTATTCTACAAAGTAGATGACTTTCAGTTAAGGCCTGGGTGTACCAAGGGGCACTTAACTTCCTTTTAAGACAGTTCACGCGATCGTCTTTGGATTCAGAATTTTCCCAAATAATCTGATCCATCCAGACGTGGAAGTTGCGAGAATCGACCGATACGTCTCCCATCAGTTTAGGAGCCTGGGCCAATGGCTGGGTGTCCAGCTTAATACGATAGACCCCTCCCAGTCCTATTCACCCTCCTCTGGCTGCCCCTTAGGGTGATAAGGAGCGCCAGGGATAAACAGCAGTACAAAAGTACCCGCCGGTGTCTGTACCAACGTGGGACGACGTCAGTCCAGCACTGTGTCCAAGTCGGGGGTGAGGTTGGGGTCGACGCTGGTTGGGGGCACAACCGGCATCGGGGTAGTCGTCACTGGAATCGGCACCGGGGAAGGCCTGGATCCTCGGGGGCCCTCTGGCGCCGGAGCCGACGGCATCGAAGGCCCGGGCCCCCAGCCGAGTCCGTGGTGCCTGAAGGCTTCTTCGCCTTCTTCTTGTGCTTCGATTTAAGTGAGGAGTGCAAAGACTTTGAGGACGAGTGGTGGTGGCACTGCGACTGGTCCAGAAACCTTAGTCTCAACCGGGACCTCGAATGACGCAGAGCGGACTGCCGGGCCTCCAAGAGCTTTCGGAGCCACTCCCGCAAAGACTTCGGATTCATGGCCCGGCAGTCGGAGCACGACTTCGGGTCGTGGTTGGGCTCCAAGCACCAGAGACACACAAGGTGCGGAACTGTGACTGACATCAGCTTGTGACAGGAGTCACAAGGATTGAAGCCAATCCAACGATGGGACATCACTCGTGCTACCAGGAGTCGAAGACTCAAAAAAGATGTCGACAAACGTCAAAAATGTTTAGTCAAAAAATGACTAAGGGGCAAGCTCTCCCCGGATCTGCGCTGGCTGACGCAGAAAAAGAAAGAACAGACGTCAGTGCATAGGGGCGGCGTCTAAGTAGACACCGCGACGTCATCCCGGCGACCACGACGCCAGACGCGGAGTCGGCCGACATCACCTATCAACGCACAGGGATACTGCTACAGAAAAATTATCCGGATCCAGTCTGACGCCTGGGGGTGATTCTAAGATAAGAAAACTATAACTAATGGTCTCTTTCAGATCACGCATATAGAGCAGAGACGAGGGGACGGCATTGCAGAAAGGCAAATAGAGAACAGTAGCGGACCTTCCCCTTCCAAAGTGGCGAGGCGGGCTGGAGGAGGGAACTGGGGAGAGGGGGAGCGGGGGGTCGGGGGACAAAATACTCGTCAGAGTCTAGGGGGCGAGTCTAGGGGGATTAAAATAAAATGATAAAAAATGTGTTTAAGTCCATTTTATTATTGTTTTATTTGCAGTTGCAAATACGTCCTGATGGAGGGGCTGCCGCTGATGGAGACAACAATTATGCCTTTCAACCACGTTCCTCATCAGAGGTGATAAAGTAACAACTGGCAAAAATAGCACAGGCAATAACTCAACAAATTGTGAATCAAAAGAATGACGTCATCAACAAACATACTTGAGCAGGTGTCCTGAAAACGGAGCTAAGAAGAACAAAAAGTGCCGTTTAAACTGGAGACCGGAAAGGGAATACAGGAGAAAACACAACTCCCAGGAAATTATGCATGATAAAACCTTTTTACAACCCTTGACTGAACAGACTACTGTCTGTGTGCTGCAGTCACGTGACAGAGACATCTAGGGGGTGCTCATGTTGTGGACTCCTCACCACTTCCCCCAGCGGACAGTCCTGGAAACAAAGCAGACGGCAGGATACTCAACCTGACTTGCTCTCCTGATTACTTAAAACAAGAAGTAGTTGAAGAGTGAATACTCATTCTGCTGCTGGAATGATACAAAGAAGGGGGCGGAATTACCCTTTAACCCTTCACTTGCTGCTAGACTATTCCTCGCCTGCAAGTGAATCCAGCACGTTTCCTTAGGACTAGGTCACTGATAAAAAAAAATTAAACTCCTCAATATTTGATCAAAAAGAAAAAGCTAAAATCCAAAACATAATATCAAAGTATGTTTTACGGAGAGGCAGAGAAGTGTTAATCTACTTTTATTTTTTAAAGGGGTTCCCACAAAATCTCCACTTTTTCCATTCTCTGCTACCAGGTTGCCTTCTCCGTTTTTCTCCATGGGTTTTCCGTTAGGACTTACCCGCTACATTGTACTTCTAGAATGAGATCCTGCAGCGCTAATGAAAACTGTCCAGATGAGAACATACATTTGCTTTTCATGAACTAAAAACGAAATTAACAACGTAGATTGACTCAAAATCAGTGGTTTCGAGTTCATTATTGTTTTCGATATTGTGACAAAGTACAAATATCCTCTATAGATAAATATCCAATTAAGCTTTTCGGAACCAACATAAGTGGATGCAACTAGAATCCAGAACATGAACAGTATACATGAATGAGCCACACTGGATGGCTCCCCAAGGCCATATCATTTCAAACCCCCATGCAGCGCCTAAAAAGCACATCATGGTGAACACGAGTCACTTCAGATCCAAGTACCAGAGGCCAAGGTATGGCCAAACTCGAACCCAATTAGTACCGAAAAAAAGACACAACCAGGTGTCAACAGCGACGTTTTAAGGATTTTGGGGGCCCTGGGCCAAATATATTTTGAGGGGCCCCTGTTTGAAACAGCTTTGATTTTATGATCCAGTTCCAGCTCTTTCATGCCCTCTTTGGTCACATTCTAAATGTCTGTGTGCATCTGATTTTCAGGGATAGTGATGTGTGTTTTCACAGCAGCAGGTCACTAATATTAATGCAAATATTCTCTGTCACATCCTCCCATTTCTTATATGAAAGGTCCTGTATTGATCTAAAAGAAACTTTTTATATCGATGTTGCATGGAACATAAACACATTTTGTCTGTAAAATGTCTGTAATCGGCTATCACACATTAAAAATAAATGTTAGAAAAACGCTATTTCCAACAATCTGTTAAAAAATTATTCAAAGTCAGCAGTGCAAGACTCTCTACAGAACATAGCTGGCTTTATCAGGGGGCCCCCTGAAAGGCTGGGGCCCTGGGGCAGAGCCCACTTTGCCCATGCCTTAAAACGTCTCTGGGTGTCAAGCCTTATCCCTCTATGCAGGAAAGATCTGCACTAAAATCTTTCCAAACTTATCAGCTTAGCACCCTTACTTCAGAAAAGCCCCAGCCATAAATGGAGCATCAGATCAGTCACGGACATGGACCTCTCCTTCCGCTTCAGGCTCAACCGCAGAAATCCCCCCACCTAAAACTGGCCACCATCTTAAATCTGTCCCTCTCCTCTTCCACAGTAGCTCATCAGTTCCTTTATTGCTACATACAGCGTACAGTACAAAGTGTAATGCAACAAAAGTCACAATGATGCCTCTTTGCTCTAGAAGCATTCTCACATACTTCAGGATGGCAGAACCAGTGTACGCGAACAAAACAGAGAGGAGTAGCACTCTGTCGCATGAAGGTACTAGATGACGTGCAAAGTCCTTCCCGCCAAAACCTTCTTCGAAACCATTCACCGTGTGCTCAACTAATGCACCTACTCTGTCATCTTGTGGGTGGCAGACGTTGCATTAAGGCAATGAAGTGTCTTCCCCTCCCACCAGGACACCACAAGCAGGAAATGGTAAACAAAGCAACATTTAGGATGTACTCAGCACACATATGTGTATTAGAAAATCTCTCCATAAACCCATTGTTCGCTTTCACATATGCTGGCATTAGGACAGCCTCCGCCTTATGGGTGTGCATTACATTTATCAGTTTCACACATTGTGTTCATACATGTGTTAATGCAATATAAATTCCGATTCTTGTGCGTTGTCCCTATCAGGAAATAAAGTGCACTTATATGCAAATGGGATAATATACCTTACTCACGGTATACATTTCCTGGTGGCTTTTCTTTCCATCCTAACTCAAAACACTTACATTAGCCGATGTGTGTGCCAAGAGTGCCCTAAGTTGTCAAAACGAGAATACAAGTCTGAAGTTACAAACAAGGTTTATGCGATAAACCAGGGTTCTTCAACGTTGGTCCCGGAGGTGCGGATCAATGCCAGATTTTTAGCATATCCACGTTTAGATAAATGTTATCTTAAAAATCTGGTATGGATCCGGCCCTCTAGGACTGATATCAGAGAACCATACAATAGATGGCAACTTCCAGCAGACTAAATCTCACCCATCCAGTCCAACATAACCAGAAAAGAGGATTTAGGTGGTGAGGAATAAAGAGAAAGATGCAAGTGGTTTAGTTCTAGCGGACTAAGTTTTCGGAAAACCAGAAACGCATGGTGCCTCACCAGGGACAGTGGTGATCCATCTTGCGTACGCAGTGTCCACAGCGGCTGCAGTGGTGGGACCTCTTCGGCCTCATTAAGTTACACTTGCTGCACAACTCCCACTGATCTCTCTCTGAGGATAAATAGGACATTTATACATGGTTAAGGCACAATTAGACATTTTCCACAGAGAACAAACAACCTCAAAGACATACCAGGTTAAAACAAAACGGAAGAAAAACAATAAAGATTGTGGAGAAAAAGAAAAAAAAATACTACTTTATTCATACCCATCAATCAATCAAAGTTTAACTATTTTGGATTTTTTCATTGTAAAGCTGAGAAGGTTACAAAATCCTGTGGAAAAAGTGTCCAGCACACCTGAAGTACGATTCCTCCTTTAAGATCTTATGCAATACTTACAGGTAAGACTGTTTAATGCTTTATCCTATCAATTGCACTTTTCACAATGTCTATCGTTACATCAGATTTAAAATGGACAAATCGGCACTTTCAATTGTCGTTCTTTTTATCCAGGTATCTTATAAATTATCTCTAAAATCAAAGAAGCGTACCTACTACTTATGCCAGAGATGACAAGAACCAGTTTTATGATTTTAAAACCTTGAATCGGCTTAGAACGAGCATGAAAACAGACGGTGATGTATATTAACACATTTACCTACTTTACAAGTACACATCACCACACTTTGTAAATATTGCTTTAACACTACCAAATAGTAGCCTTTAGGCAAAAAAAGTTTGGGTTCAACAACCAGTGTCAGAGGGCAACATCCTATTGTTTTGTAATTGCATCTATATAGCGCTTCGTAAACCTGACCAGGCCCGGAAGTGCATTATGAGAAGAGTAGCATACTAGATGGTAAATGAGATCTTGGATGCAAAAGCTCTATATAGCAGAGAGATGTATTTGTGAAGGGTTTTTATGTCATGCGTGATTGATCGGAGTGGTGCTCTTAGCGTGTCTTCGGTTGCATTTACACTGTTGTTCACACAACCCAAGCCTCAAAAGAATGTTATTACTGCAAAAGCAATCTTGGACTCCTCATCTCAATCCCAGCAATGCATGCAAGCGAAGTGCGGAAAGCAGGAAGGATATAATAATAATAATAATAATGGGGCTTGTAGAGCGCGACAGCTACCCCAAACAGGGGTGTCCCGGCGCTAACAGTAGAGGGAGCTAGGAGGCATGTAAAGGTGAAAAAGAAAAAGGACGGATTCCAGGAGACCAGATTAAGCTGAGTCAAAGAGCCACGTTTTCAGACCTTTCCGAAAGCGGGATTCTGAAGTTGCCTTACGTAGATAGTTGGGCAGGTGGTTCCAGAGGAAGGTTGTATTGACCGTGAAGGATCTACCCCCTCGTCGTGATTTTCTAAACCGATTTGGGTGAAGTAGGTTGAGTGAGCTAGAGCGTAGCGACCGCTCCTGCTTGTAGGGACATAATCTGTCCTTCAGATAGCGTGGGCAGTTTCCATGCAAGGCCCTGTAAGCCAGAGTCAGGGCCTTAAAGATAATTCTTTTACCCACCGGTAGCCAGTGTAGCCTACGGAGGTGCGGAGAGACATGGTGCCGGAAAGGAATGCGCCGAACCAGTCTCGCAGCCGCATTCTGACCCAGCTGCAGGCGCTGGATGGCATATTTGGGGAGGCCCAAGTAAAGGCCATTAGCATAGTCCAGTCTGGATGTGACTGTAGCATGGACAACAGTTTTCCTACAATCTTCTGGGAGCAGGTGCAAAATTTTCCGTAAGTTTTTTAAATATCTAAAACAGGTAGCAGAAACCTGCTGAATTTGAGCCAGAAGAGAGAGATCCGGATCCCATCTTACGCCCAGGTTACGAATATAGTTGGCAGGGGAGGGAGGCGGGCCCATCTCCTCCGGCCACCATAAGTCTGCCTCAGGGATAAGGTTCGTACCGAAAAACATAACTTCGGTCTTTCCTGCGTTAAGCTTTAATTTGTTGGAGTTCATCCAGATAGCTATATCACGCAGGCAGCTTTTAAAATTTTTGAAGGCCTCAGCGGACTGCTCTTTAAAGGAAAAAAACAGCTGGGTGTCGTCTGCGTAAGAAATCGCCTTCACACCCCAGTTGTTGATTAAAGAAAAGAGCGGGGCCAGATAGAGATTAAAAAGTAGTGGGCTCAAGGCCGAGCCCTGGGGGACTCCGCACCACAGCGGGAGAGGTGCCGACTCAAAAGGCCTGAGGGAGACCTTCTGTGTGCGACCACTCAGGAAAGAAGAAACCCAGGCCAGCGCCTCTTCATCAAAACCTGCACCCTGTAATCTCTTGACCATAATGGAGTGGTCCACCGTATCAAAGGCCGCTGACAGATCCAGGAGCACCAATACGGAGGAGGCTCCTGAATCCAATGACCATCTTATTGATTCGGCTACTTCAAGGAGGGCCGTCTCCGTGCTGAAACCTGCCCTGAAGCCTGATTGTGTATCGTGTAGAGCTCCGCTTTGCTCAATAAAAGTGGACATTTGCCGCTGAACTAATTTTTCAAGCATTTTGCCCGGAGCAGGGAGAAGGGAGATGGGTCTTAAGTTGCCAAGATCATCCGGGACCCCGTTGGGTTTCTTTTTTAAGGGAAGAAGTGTGGCATGTTTCCAAAGATCGGGGAAAGTGCCTGAGGACAGCGAGGAATTCCATAGCTGGAGAAATATTTCAGCAAGAGGGACCGAGATGCTTTTCCATAATGTGGGCGGGCATGGGTCATCAGGAGCACCGGAATGGCAGTTCTGAATCGTTACTATAGCTTTCTTAGGAGTTATAGGCAAAAAACGGCTAAAGGTAGGAGTCATAAGCTTGGAGCGGGGGGAGATTTAACTGTAGATGTCTGCGGAACAAAAGAATCATACACCTTTAAAATTTTATTGTCAAAGTGGTGGGCGATAGAGTTACAGAGTATAGGAGAGGGAGATAGTTTGGACTCTAATGCCGTGGGGTTGAAAAAAGACTTCACCACCTTAAACAACTCGGTGCCTGAATGGTCAGCATTCAGAATCCGGGTTGTGAAGTAGTCTCTCTTAGCTATTTTGATGTCCTTATGAAAAGCTTTTAAGGCCTTTTTGTATGAGGTCTTAGCTTGGTCATCATAGCAAGCTCGCCACGCTCGTTCGAGCTTCTTGCATTCACACTTGGATATTTTCAGGGAAGGTGAGAACCAGGGGGCCGAGGGAGATGGTCTTGTAGATTTAACAATTCTAGCCGGTGCTGCGGAGTCCACTGCCGTTGCAATCCAATTGTGGACAGAAATAGCATCGGTATTTGGATCTGAAATCAGGCTAGGAAGGGTGGCCTGGAGGGTGTCGCATAGATCTGCCACGTTTAGATTTTTCAAATTTCTCTTAGTAATAAAATGGGGGCCTTCAGTTTGTTTGGGAGCCGGCAGAGGAAAAGTAAGGGGGATCAGGTAATGATCGGACCAGGTTAAAGGGGAGGGAGGCGCAATAGCAACCTCAGCAAGAGTGGTGAGAACAAGATCCAGTGTATGGCCAGCTGTGTGTGTGGGAGCAGACACCAGTTGGAAAAGGTTGGCGCCCTCTAAGGAGGATACCAAATGACTGGCTTGTGAACAGCTAGCATCATCCACATGTAGGTTAAAATCACCTAACACCATGAAGTTAGTGTATTTAACGGACAGTTGAACAATAAGGCTGCATAAATTCTGGAGGGCCGTCACCGAGCAGTCTTCTTACATCTTGGATACAGTGAGTTCCAACTAGCTATGTGATGCACAATAAAGCGTCCCAGAAACAGAAATTACATTTTTCAACTAGCTAATGGTTGCAAGTTAGAAGCAAGCCGTCAGAATATGGGTTATTATTTGAGAAGGGGCACAGTACCCTTACCAACCTAATAAACACACCCTGGTTAGGTCTCAACACGGTTTTAAGAGAAACTCTGTTCAACCATTGCTCGCAGTGACACAAGAAGCAGGTAGATATGTGTTACTTTCAAGTACAACCAACAATTGTAAAGCGGAGAACAAAACAATTTAGGAACAGAGTAAAATTTAATGCACCAAAAAACAGACATCAAAACAGTAAAAATTAGATGAGAGGAACCAGTGATATGAATTGTAAAAAATCTGAGGCTAAAATCAAAGAAAACACAGTGTCACTGTTCGGTTCACAGTTCACCTGGATCCAAGCATGATTTCAGGCCAACCGCAATGGAGCAGAGGTCATATAAGGTAAGTGGGTCAAACCGGCTAAAGTTTTGAACCTTGGGACTTAGTTAACAGTTTGGAGCTGAAAGTCTTCCAGCAAGGCAAGGTCCAAAGCTGAAGCTCGGCCTCGCTCAAAGTAAAATACAACATCACCAAGCTCCTGTTGAAGCTATTGGTTTTGGCGCCAAAACAGTGAGTGGGACAAAGCTGGATATTTCAGCCACTAAGGTTGCTTCACAGCTTTGACAGATTTGCCCCCTCATCCTGGACCGAGGCTTCATGTTTAAACTTGGTCACTTCTGTTCTCAGGATCCATCCTGGGAAGGTTGGATGATGTAACTGAACAGGGGTCTAAGAGGCTGGATAGCTTTACAAAAAGTTCCTGCAGAACGAATTTTCAGCATAAGCATGACAAAAAGCTCAGACTGGAATGAGTCCACTTATTACGTCTCAGTATCTTCTACCGGTCACCCAGAGGTAAAAAAAAAAACATTTATGGCTCTTCTTTAGTGAATGGCGAGCTGTACTTAGTTATTCCAGGTCAGAGGAAGACACTGCCCTGACAGAGTATATCCCATCATATTTAGAGTCTCTGGCAGGCAGGCGGAAATCTCAAACCCTTCAGCAGTTCCATCATAAATCCGTATTTGTAAAGCGCGAACTACTCACCCTTACGGGTCTCAAGGCGCTGGGGGCCGTCGAGGAAATTAAGTGAGTTATTGCCCAGAGTCACATGGTGCTGAGCTGAGCTGCCACCGGAGCCGGGGATCGAACCGTGAACCCTGTGCTCCGAAGTCAGCTGTCCTGGCCGCTGCACCACACCTCTCCACTCATATAGGTGGCTCGGTTGACAGTTAAATGAGCAGCTACCAAGCATAATGCAGCAACTGTGCAATGGTAAAAGTGGATTTGACTAACCCCACATCCCACTAGTGCACGGAAGCAGAAAGAATTCAGTTAATGGGTGCTACATCAGACAAGCACCATGCCACCATATGGATGCAACGTAGGTAGAAGGGGGGGAAACCCCAACCGAAATCAGGGTCTATTGAGACTGAAGCATACCAACAGAGTAACAACAAAGGGTGAATAAAAAGTAAACATATGAACCAATGAAAGTAACATACGGAAACTAAGGTCCTTTTTTATATCTTCCCAATCAAAAGGTACATTGTTTAAGCTTCAGTTATTGATGGATAATCAGAGTTACAATAGGTTTAGACATAACACAAATCGAATGTACAATATTTGGGGCGGTGTTTGGGACAGTCCTTTGAAACTTCTGGTCAAGTGGTATTTCCAAATTAACCCCTTCGACGCGCTTGACGGAACGGTTCCGTCATGCACGTCGGTTGGGCTGTGCTTATGACGGAACCGTTCCGTCATGGCCCCGCCCGCCCACGGAATCTTCAGCGTGGCGCGGAAATCCGCGCCGCGCTGAAGGGGTTAACAAACTGATGATGTTTTAGCAAAATGTTAAGACTGGTCATGACGAGATGATAAATAGCATGAAACGCATTTCGTCCAAATGACTTTATCAAGGCTGTAACATATGTAAATGGAAATTAAAATAATTATGTGATGTTTGAATACAAGTACTGAAAGAAACAAGGTATACAAATAAAATGAAAAAAGGAGGGAGAAAGAGGAGAAAAGAAAAGTCCCCAGTGACATGTAGTCTGTAAACACCAGGAGTCCTCATTCTGAAGACCAGTGCACTAGCAACAACATTGGCACGATTTTGAGTAGCACCATAGAGTGCACATGTGTAAAAATCATAAGGGCATTCAAACAAGGTGCAGGTTGTACAGTTAAAGAAAGCTGACAAAATGAAGGTTCATACCACCAGTGTTAACACCATCAGTGCAAGGAAGATTAACAGTGCATGATAGGCCAATAACTACCACAATTGGATTGATATATGAAGGAATGGTCGAAGATTCAGGCTCAAAAGTAAATAATCCCCAATGACGTAAATATAAAATTGTCATCAAGTCATAAAAAGGAATATGGAAAGAGGGATAACTGAAGATGGAATGAGTGATAGTTGTCTGTACTCACTCTCGGAAGATGTGCATCGGTAACTTAAGGTAATATTGACTCAGTTATGTGATCTTGGGCCGCGGTGCAGAATAAAAGTAAATCATTCTACAAGAGTGGGGAGAGTATCTAGGCAGTAAAAAATGAAAAGACAAAATAAATAACTACCCATATTATATCAATGGATGAAGTCTCAGTTAGAATACTGTGCCCTCTGTAGTTATTCTATGACCTCCTCCTTTGGTGACAAGAGCGTATTACTATAAGCACACTAGTGATATAGATTAAAAAGTGAGTAAAAAGGAACTTGAAACAAATTGTATTGTAATTGCATTTATATAGCGTTTACTACCCCTGACAAGGCTTTGAAGCGCTTTTTCTGCAAGTAGCACGTTAGTCCGGATCCCATGAATGATTAGTGTTGAATTAGTATAGTGAAATATGAAAGTAATTTGAGTGGTGGATATTACTCAGTTATTTGGATTGCGAATGATGGCGGAGGGATAGAAGGGGGACAAAGGTTTGCATCTATTTAGCGTTTGTTACCCCTGATGGGGTGTTGAAGAGCTTTTTTCAGCGAGTAGCACCCTACTCTGGAACCCATAAAGGATTAGTGGTGAATTAGTCTAGTGAAATATGAAAGTCATTTGAGTGGTGGATATGTAAGGAATTTGAGTGGTGGATATGCTATTCAGTTATTTCGATAGAGAAGGGTAGCGGAGGGATAGAAGAGGGGAAAAAAGGTTTGCATTAATATAGTGCTTGCTACCCCTGATGAGGAGTTGAAGCGCTTTTTTCAGCAAGTAGCACTCTACTCTGTAACTCATAAAGTATTAGTGGTGAATTAGTATAGTGAAATATGTAAATTGAGAAGTGGACATGTTAGTCTGTTATTTTGATTGAAAACGATAGTGGAGGGATAGAAGAGTGAAGGTTTTAGAATTTATTTTTTTGGGGAGGGGTATAGCAAAAGGAGGAGACTTGGGATGAGTAAAAAAGGGATGTGGTGGGAACCAGACGCAAACATTCCACCCCTGGGTTACCCACTGTCAACAAATCGAGCAGGAAGATTATTCCAGAGCGTTTGCATGCCCCATCTACACCTACAGCGGTCTATCCTGAAGTTACGAGGAAGGACACCCCAGTTGACAGTAACATGATTGCGACTAGCTGTCAGTGCCTTTAGTCTTAAATGACAAGCTTCACTCCAAGTAAGGAAAATAATTAACTCCTATATATGTGTGCAAAAAAGGGGGAGGGGGAGCAAATGTAGTTCACACTGGCCACAGTTACCACAAAAAGTAGTAAATTTAGCTCACACTGGATTACCAAGAACTGCACCTCAAGAGTGCTCGACAGAGTGCAGTATGTATAGGCACATTAATAGTAGCGTGGTAAAACCTTTTTTTTTATTGTGGTCCAATGGTTACTGCCACGGTGCTGGTTAGAGTCACATCATGGTATCTGATTACAGTCTCAATCAGTGGTTCTTTACCTTTTGACTTCTGTGGACCCCCATTTAATCATTACTGGGCCCAGGGACCCCAACTGCATCATTATTGGAATGCCTACGCATTTTCGAGGATTTGAACAACACACGAATACACAAAAAATAAAGAAACGTTCATCAAACAAACACACAAATGATGAAATATTTTATTTAATTCTCAAACAAATATAAAAAAATAATAATGATAGGATGGAGGGAGCTTATCTAAATTGAACAGAGGCCACTTACTGTAATACTATATTCTGTTTGAAACACTTGTACTGCTCCAACCAATCAATTAGAGGATGTTAACTTAGTTTTTCGCCTCCATTTCCAGATTCCTTCACAATTTACAGAGTTTAACAATTCTTATAAATTTTGCTTAGTCATTAATTTACAATTCATTTATCTGCTAATATTATTTAATTTTATAAGTGGCCACGGATCCCCTGAGCTGGCTTTGTGAACACCCAGGGGTCCCAGGACCACAGATTAAGAGATCAGCTTACGGTTTGACAACCGCAGTAACGGAGGCAAATGCAGAGTTAATGGACGCTGAAACAGCATGCTCCATGTATGCATCATTTAACTAGCTTGCTATTGAGGTAAGAAGGGGGCTCAAGAGGAATTGGGAAGAAAACTGCCATATTGGAATGATCAGTAATGTCAATGCTGTGTAGAAGCTCAGACGGAAGTTGTTAATATCCAAAAATTAAAGTAGGGGAATATAATTGTTTAAGGACTAAACAGAATACATAGACAGCATAGGCAAATTCCAAGCATACTATTAGTATTGTAAGGAATGGAGGGACCCAAAAACATACTTATCAGTAATTAGATTTAAGGACATGTAAGTTCACTTGCAGTGTGTTAAAGAAAACAGTGCAGAAAATCATGTCATGCAGCCTCTGAAGACAAATAAATATAAAGGAAAATACCAATATCGAGCATGTACAAAGAAATTAACATGATGAACAGCGTTCTCATAATCCATATAAATATCCATAGTAGCAATAACAACATTCAACACCTAACAATGGCACAATAATTACAATGTAACCAGTCAACACAACCAATACAAACTCCATGTTTGCACATTCCAACTGTGTGATAGATTTGTGCGCATTACTTGATTCAATGAACAGACTATGAACATAGTGTGATAATTAATCAGAAATTAGAACATTATGTAATTCCCGATCCTGGTACAGACCCTTGTCCACAGTTCTTAAATTAATAATCCCCTTTGCTTCACTCTACCGCAAGGCTAAAGTTCCGTTCTCCCTCTTGGGTGACATTTAGTTGTTTCAAGTGCATGAAACTCAAGGAAATAGTGTCTAGTATTGGATATTCACTGTGCCAAGCAAGGGTGTTTTCTAGCACCCACGCTGTACAGCAAGATATTTTCGGCCACTCTAATTGATGTCCCCCAGCACTACGCTGATGGAGTAGGCCTGAAGTACAGAACTGATGGGAAACTCTTTAATTTGAGGCAACTGAGTATCATCAACAAGGGAAATCATAAGAATTGTACTAGACCTGCATGCCTAGTGACTTGAATAATCTACTCAACCTAACTGTATTGCACTTGACCCATAAACTGGTCTCCTTAGGTCATCCTAGGCAAATATTTTATTTTGTATAGCCACCTTTTTGTTCACCATCACAGGAGAGCTCCTTCCAGAATGTGAGTTCAGCATTCCTGCTGTACACAAATCCTATTTGGTTTGATTTAGTAGACTAAATGTTTGCTCCATGCAAAGAACCAGGCTTACATATAGGGTACACATAACCCCCGATTTGCCTCTTAGTTCACTAATAGCATTGCCATCAGGGCAGGGGGAGGAATGTTTCTCTGTTCATCTTTAAACGCTCACTTTTAACTAATATATTACTAAAGCATAAGGAGGTAGTGCACTGTCATTTACAGACAGCACATGTTTCATTGAAATGGCCAAAAACCTTCCCACTAACATGCAGTTTTACTTATAATACTATACAGTGTATAAACAATCTGTGGAAATTGAGTTTCTGCAAACGTTTATAATTTTCACATCGCCAAGAAAAGTGTTCTGATTTGTTTTCTTCCTATTAAAATATTTTTTTTCCATCACGCAGAATTACAAAACAAGGGCTTTCATAAGTACTGAGATTTATTTTGAAATGTTTGTACAGTTCACTTTTTAGCTATTTAAATGTGTGAGAAAAAAATAATGACACCCTTTAGCCTTTCATTTCACACTTTGTTTACAAAATCCTTGAACTTTGCAGTCAGAGAAAGAAAAGTAATTGTAGATGTAAACTGATATTTGACTTCCGTATCTGAACACAGAATTAATGTGATAAGATAAAAACAAGATTCAAAGGCATCTTTAATGCTCCTTCACTTTTGTGAGTGAACAGAACATCTGTTATTTGTCATCTCGCGGGAGTAGGCCCTAAATATAGCTAGCCCTGATAAAATCTGGCTTGTACTGTGAGTGAGCAAGTAGATTTGTCAAGGCCTGCAAGGTGAAGGAAACTGTCCTGCAAGACTTTCCCTTTTTGCCGATGATTGTGCTCTGAATGCTAGTAGAGAACCAGAAATGCAAGTCAGTAAGGACAAGTTTTCATCTGGATGCAGCAACTTTGGTCTCACCATCAACATCTAGAGAATAAGGTCATGTGCCAGCCAGATCCCCACGCCCCATTCCCAGAACCATCCATCACTGTAAATGGACAGAGACTGCAGGCAGTGGACCACTTCATTTGCCTGGGCAGAACCCTTTCCCAAGCAGTGTCAATGGATGCTGAAGTGAATTGCAGAATTGTGAAAGCAAAATCTGCCTTTGGCAAATTGCACTCCAACCTTTAGTAAAGTCGAGGGATCAGCCTACCAACTAAGCTATACGTCTAACAAGCAGTGATACTTCCAAATCTGGTGTACGCCTGCAAGATGTGGACTGTCTACTGGAGTCATGCACAACGGCTCAATCACTTCCACATGTCTGCGCAAGCTTCTGAGAATCAGATGGCAGGACAACTTGCCGGGCACTGAAGTCCTTTCCAGAGCCAGTTTAACAGGGCGACCTCAAAGTCAATTGAGAGGGAGTTCTTAGATTAAACTAACTGGACAGGAAGGGATCTAGATCAACGAAAAATACATAAAGGTAAACCCAGGATAATACCTTTATATAACATTGAGTCCGCCCTGGTAGTATTATCAGGGTGAGATGAGGTCACCTATGATGAAGCATTCCACAAAAAGTGTGCGAGGCTCCCTTTTCCAATTTAATTAGCCTCTCTTGACTGTATTTTCTTTGGGACCTGATTCGGAATACTTATTATATAGACCAAATCTGCCTTACATCTTCAGCCGTCGCACATGTTTGGGATAATGGATTAGTGATTGTGGAGGGTGTGCTGTGGCATATCTCCATCTCTCCCATTGTGTTATGTGACTAGTGCCCATCCTTCAAATCAAATAGAATCTATCCCCTATGGAGAGATGACTAGACTGCGACGCAATTGTAGCAAGGACACAATTTTTCAGGAGGAACGCTCACTCTTGGAAAGGGCTATAACAAAGATATACTGACCAGATCTAGAACCAAAATACTGAAGGTATCTAGAAAAAAATTGGTCACTGCACACAAACAACGCAAGAACAACGTCTCTACTCCTCAGTTAATTACAACATACAATTCCCCCAGAGATGGCATGCATAACATTTTGCTCAAACATTGTCACGCCCTCAATTTGAATGGTACATTACAACATATTGTCTCTAAAAATAGAAAAGTAACTTACAAATGACTTGACTTGAGGAACATGCTGTGTCATAGCTTTCTAAAGTCTACTTCTATTACTAGACCTATTTCCTGGCTGAAGGTCAAACCTGCAAACTTCTATAAATGTGGCAATTGTAACATGTGTCCGTTAGATGCAGACCAAATACTAGATTGTACGTATAACGGCAATAAGAAATACATGATTCTCAACTTTAGCAACTGTAACTCCAAGTTTGTAACCCATGCCATTATCTGCCAATGTTCTCTTATGTAGGTCGGGAGCACTATTGGGAGACTAAAGGAACACATCCGGAACACATTAGAGCTATACTTAAGAATGAAGCTTGGTAATCATTAGCTGTCCACTTTAGACACCATTTCCTTGAAGTTGCATACACTTGAAACAACTAAATGTCACCCATGAAGTGAAACAGAACTTTACTCTTGAGAAAGAGAAAAGCAGAGTGAATTATTAATTTATGAGCTGCGGCCACGGGTCTTAACCAGGATAGGGAACTGCATCATTTTATGATATTTGATTAATTATCATACCATGTTAATAATCTGTCAATTGAATCAAGTAATATGTACAAACCTCTCACACAGGTTGGAATGTTCAAAGATAGGGCTTGTATTGTGGTTGTTGTACAAGTTACTATGGATATATATGGATATACAGGAGAAGACTGTTCACCATGTTCATCTATTTATACATGCTTGATATTGGTATTTCCTCCATATTTATTAATCTATGGATGGTGCATGACATGATTTTCTGCAGCATAACACTGTTTTCTTTTACACATTGCATGTGAACTTGCCTGTCCTTAAATCTAATTACTGTCAAGTATCTTCTCATGCCCCTCCATTCCTAGCGTTACAGCCTGATGGGTATTCCCTCTATGTGGACAGGTTTTTTTTAGATAAGATCCCCCTCATATGGTGTTTTATGAATTTACCATAGATACAACAATTGAGGGCATGTTTGATGCGAGCGGCTGGTGGCTGCTGCTATTGAAATCCTCCGGTGTACTTTGACCATTTTTTCCGGCTTGTGATTTAGAGGATATATGTATTTCCCTGGATAGCCCCAGGTACATGCATACTGCTAAGCATTAGTTGTGTACACCCAGGAGGACATTCAAGCACTTTGGTGAATTTGGGACTAGACCACATGGCTGACAAACAAAATGTTGTCCTCAAGCTTGTTCACTTTCACTGAGCAACAGTATTTTACTTATCAGCTCGTGCTTTTATGCACCCATCAAGTTTCTGGTCTACATACGCACAGGATAAAATAGTTTCATCAACAGGTTTTTGCACGGCAATTTTTGATCACCGTGTTCACACACAGACATTAGGAGCACTTGCATGTATTAGTGTACATGTCTCATATTTTTTATCAATATTTGTTTTCGATTATCTGGTTTCTCTTATGCAGTTTATTAATTTTTTCCAAGCGGGTGCACGCTACCTTGTTTTTCATCCTGAAGAAGCCATATTTCAAACGACCAAAGTGCATCGACCAAACATTATGAGAAGCTCATGCTGAAGGTTCAAAAAGAAAATGTATTTACTGACTGCCATCAAAACTCTTTCTGGATGAATCGCACGCATATACATTTGACTGCCCTAAGATTTAGTTGACTATCCCTAGAAGAACCTTGGCATTGTTTTTTTTTTCTTCTAAAAAAAAAATCCGGCTTTGGCATTTTCTTTTTGAAAATAAGAAAACATTGCAAGCCTTCCGTAAGGCTCGATGATGTTGACGACGCTGTCTGTCAAACTTACAGTACATTTTCAGGAACTGCAGAGAAAATGCTAGAAATGTCTAGTGGGCCAGAGAACATTTCTAAATTTGGTAGGCGGCACCTCTATCAAGACGACAGATTCATTTGAATCGGAATCTTAGACTGGCCATTCCAGCTGGCCTGTTGCTATTGGAGCAGTACAAAAGCTGATCTGTATATGGATGGTTCCTGTCTGAGGTGGCATTGTTGGCAAAAAAACAATGTTCTGGGATGCGACCAAGTAATTACTGTTGGCTGACATTAATTCAAGCATTCCACCCATCACTTTTTTTTCTTCATCGGAAATGAGTAGCAGTTCCCGTCAGCCACATTTAGCATATCTTATTCAAATAAAGGTATGTGAAAGCTGCTCTTTGTTCTGCCAGCTTTTTAATTCCACCTCCCAGATGGCTAACACCTGGAAAGTGACCAAATTTTCACAATACTCCAGCTTTCCTGGGCCAAGAGATCAAGCCACCGTCCTCCAGGAGCAGGGCCATTAGCTGCCAGACAATGATGTGTATTGGACCTCTGGAGTAGGGCTGGGAGGCAAAGTAGTGATAAACTGGTTTTCCTTAATGCAGAATGCACAG
Source organism: Triturus cristatus (assembly GCF_964204655.1). NCBI lineage: Eukaryota > Metazoa > Chordata > Amphibia > Caudata > Salamandridae > Triturus > Triturus cristatus. Next base: position 968,186,989 of record NC_140581.1, read on the forward strand.
TATATAAAGGTATTTGTTTAACTACAGCTATCAAAAATGTACTTTTAACATTGAATTTGGTTTTTGAGACTAAGTGAAAAATAACATTTAATCTTGACTCTGGTGTGTTGTCAGAGTTATGAAATGATGATTTTAACTTGCGCTTGGCCTTTTTCAGAGGAATGCAGTTTACGTACACGGCGAAAAAAGCTTTTGGGCCATTGCTCACTGTGAGGGCATAGCACTCCCAATCGTCTGCCAGAATTGTATACATTTTTATACTTCTCTGAACCTGCTTCTAACAGCTAATGCCACGATGCTACAAAAACTGTGGTCATTATCAAACCAGGGACCAGGGATTACATTTGCAGAAAAAGTGGCTGATAACAGATATCTTATCCCATGTCCCTTTGGACTGTCATAAACTTGACCCACCTAAGACTGAATGTTATTCCACAGAATCAAGTAGCCCCCTCTTACAGATAGCACTGCTACTTTAGCACCACATTGTCTTCTGCAAGGACACAGTCCTCAAATACTGAGAAGAAGTTTGGTGAGTGTTGACCACAATCTCATTTTCAGAAAAATTCCATCCTATCCATCCCTGAAGTATACATCTCTTTTCAACAACACCTGGCCAAATTTGCCAATGACATTACTGCTTTGACCTGTCTCCAATCCAGGCAGTGTACGTCTCTTCTCAACTGATCACCTGTGGTAAGAACTGCATTTCGCAAGGTCTGACTGGGGATCTGCTCTGTAAGTGAAGAGCTGGCTGCTACTATGCATAGTGAGACATTAGGTCTGTGCAGAGCCTGCCAGTGGTTGATACATTTTTTTCAGCTTTGGTGCACCTAGGATGAAGCAAAATGAAGTCTTTACAACTACCGTGGCAGCCCTCCCTTTGAAGACAGCGTCCTGTTATCTTTTCTTTTAACTCAGTCCAGCTAGTCTGCCAGTTGGCAAGTGGGTAGAGGTGGAAGGGGATGTTAGGTGATCCTGGGTTCACTCCACCAGTGCCATTGGAGACTGAGCTTATCTCATTGACAATTCCTAACTGGTTCAAAGATTTAATGTCCATTCGAGAGGACAGTGCGCCTGGGTTGGGGGTACCTCATCCACACCCCAAGAGCATGGTTTACACCACTGCAAGGGTAAATCTGCCACACTTGCCTAATGTTGTAAATATAGCTATTGGGGCTCAAGGGAGCCTCATTTAAAGCAATATACATGGGCTCTATGTGTGCACAGCCCTGCTGCCTCCCATAGCACAGGAGCGGGGGGCATGGGGGAATTCACAGCTTCTGACACAGGTTAGTGATGACGCAAGATTTGCAAAATCACAATGCACAACACATTTACTGATTGAAGACACGAAAAGCTGAAAGTACACCTTGCACACGTTAGACACTGCACGCATGAAACGGAGACAAGTTTAGTAGAAGCACCGCAAAAGCGTGCTTTTAAAAAATAAAATGATGAAAATACATACAAAGTAATACTAATACATATAAACGAGTTGCACTAATACATTTCTTATGTACATGCTTTTTATTAATGTTTACGGAATTATGCTAGTAATAAAGTGGCCTAGTGTTTCAAATGCTTTCTGTTAGAATGCACTATTTTGAAAAGTTGGTGGAAAAATGTGTAGAAACTATATACTATCATGAAATTTTGCAGAATAATACTAGAGATTCTATAGTTTATGAAAAGTAAAAAACAAACTAAGTGATGTGAATTTAGAAAATTATACACATGAAAGTTCTATATATTATTTATTTGAATTGATTTCATTACATTATGTTTGATGTTAGTTTACAGTTTATTTCATTTAAATTGAGTAACGTCAATTTAAAGGCTCTTTCAAAGAATGCTTTTTCTCTAAAGCAAGCCTTTCCCTTGACCTATTTCAATGCTCCATTTACAACTAGTGAAATGTTGCTTTATTTGTCCTGTACATGTATCATTCTCGACACTCCTGAACGTTTCTTCAACGTGCACAGTGAAAAATTCCTGTGCGAACAGGATTTCACCTGCTGCTAGAGATGGTTACTTTGTATATCTTTTTTCACCGATGTTAGGCCTAAATGGACTTCCAAATCTCTTGTTGCTCATGACTAGCATGGGAAAGCATCTTAGTGTTGTGAGTGTCCTAGGTGACATTATGTAAAGCTGACCATATGACAGTATTTCGATGGTGGTGTGATGCTACATCAGCTGGACGTTGTTAGAGACTTTATAAAAGAAGAAACCCGAAAGAAGGGGCAACGCCATACTTTTTCTTTACCGCTTATGAGAGGACGTTCTGCTGATCAATTTTTGAGAACTATTCTTTTACTCTTGGACTGCTTTGTTGACGCAACGGTCAAGTAGCTGATGGACTGAAACCTTGCAGAACCATTTACATTCAATTTTACTTTTACTTTCCTTTGTTATATGCTAATGGACTTGCCCTTAATGGACTTTAAAATTGAACCCTTTCCCCCTTGCTCATAGGATTTGAGCTGTTAAGACAACAAACTATCAGTCTACCTCAATGGTAGTGGGACTGGGACTCTGTAACTCTGTAAACTGATCTTTATAATCCTCTGATAAAGCCTGCCTAAATGTTCGGCGCTTTAATACAAGCTGTGATATTCTTAACTGAAACTCTCAAGAGATTGCTTATGGCTATGAATTTTGAATCTTTAATACAATAACCAAATTAATCTAATATCTGACTGAGTATATTATTGAGTCCTGTTGGTTCTTCAATTTAAACTGTGCTGTTAACTATTGATTCAAGTGTGTTGTAGAGAGAAACAGAGAGCTCTGTTAGAACATCAGGTGTTACATCTTTTGTTTTGTGTTGCGGCTTTTGGTCGGCATAATCCTAACTCGACTTAACTTTTCAGGAGGTTGGAACTTCTTGTTGCTATTCTTTATTTCTACACTATGGTTTTAAGAGTGGTATACCTAAATCTGGTCTCAAATTTGGGAGTTGGTTATCAATTAATAGTCCTTATTGGACAGCTAATGAGGTGATTGCCACCCTAATTTCTACCCCTCCTATCGGTGGAGAAAGATTTGTCAGAGGATCATTGCCTCGGTGGCAAATGGAAATGCTGTACATTGTCTAATCGTAAAGAGCCCAGTACGGTTAGATTAGAAAGGAGAGTAAACGTATAGTAATAAAAATGTTACCCGGCTTGCACTGCAACACTAGAAAGGAGCTGCAGGATTATTTATTTAGCAGTGCCTTCAATTTACACAACTACCAGGAACCAGGGCCTTCTGGAAAACTTTATTTTGCAGATTCGGAGTAATTAATTCAAGTGACCCTTAATCAAAGACTTTAAGGGTAAGTATGTACACATCCCTAGTTTAGCGAGGTGCTGGCCAACTGCTACCATCTAGAAGGGCTTTACTGTTTCTCTTGCTTTTTGTCTCCTCTAGCCAGCGTGGGAGAGCCCTCAGAAAGGCTTCTACAGATGCTTTCTTGACAGATTCTGTAAACGGAAAAGTCAACAGAGCCATTAAAAGGTCTTTTATAGCTACATTGGTTGACCGGTGAAGGCTACATTCCTTCCAGAAGCGATGTATTTTTCACTGGTCAACCAATGCTGAAGGATGTCCAGTGTCTGCTAATATCTAAAGAATGGAATCACCTGGCTCGGTGATATGGCACAGAAAATCAATTTTCTGTCCAATGTAAATTTTTGTGCTTATCTTTAGCAGAATTGTAATCAGGAACATGATTAACATACATACATTACATCTGGTTAAGTGAATGGAAAAGAACAGCATTTTGTTTTCTCAATCGTGTTGGCTCATTAGCTTTTTGACCTTTCAACTTAGAACATCAAGAAATCTTGAAAGAGTCTGAGGATCTTTGTCTCAAGCCTTCTTTCCTCCAAAACAGCAGGAGAACAGGCCAGAGCTGGCTTGTTGTTTTAAAGTTATTATGAGATATTTGTTGCAGTCCAGTCGGTATTTCAGGTGGTTTCTAGAAATGATAAGATACACTAAAGCAAGGGCTCTGGAATTATATGATGAAGAGCCAAGGTTTGTGGCAGAGCTCAATGAATTATGAGGCAAAGAAAACACAATTATTAGTAGTAATATGCAGTTAAATGCACTTTCAGGGGCTCTATCTAGCTAAATTGACATTTTAACCAACAGCTACTGATTTCATAGACGTCCCAACGCTGCAGAAAATATGGAGAAATCGAAAGAGAAAAGTTACACCTTTAATTGAGGTTACAGTCACGGGGCGAGGCCAAGATCGCGAAGGGAGCAGACGCTGCCTAAGGAGCTCGGCGCCCACCCGTGGATGATCCTCACCTATCCTGCCCATCCGGACCTTCCTACCACACATTCGCACCCTCTGGGCAGCGAGGAGGCGGCAGCTGAGTACAGGGGCTTCAATGATCTGGAGCTGCTCCCCTGAGTGAGGGGTGTCGATCGGCGGTGATCCGGGCCTGTGCCACACAAACGGAGGAGGTGGGCATGGTGGGCCCCACTGACACTGCAGGGGCCTGCCTGAGTAGGTGCCTGCCTGTGAGGGATGACTGGCCTGCCATGCGGCTGGGGGTCTCTCTTGTGCCTGCGGACTCCTTCGCTGGACACTCCTCACCAGCCCGGAGCGCTGCGGACCAGAGGCGCGAGTGGGCCGCAGCGCCTGGGTTATGACGCGTAGGTGGGACCCAGGGCACCTGCCGACGCTTTTTATCTGACAATGCCCCTGTGTTGAGAGAATGGGGACCAGTGAAAAGAAGGCCGAGAGTCCTGCTATGGCGACTGCAAACGGTCGCACTGCGGGACCAGGTGTTCAGAGACAAACTTAGGAAAACCATAGTGGATTACTTTGCCGAGAACTGGTCCACTACAGAAACTAGGAGCACTGAATGGGATGCTTTTAAGGTGGTCATCAGAGGGGATTGCCTGTCTAGAGTGGACGGCACTAGGTGGCGATTGGAGTTGGAATTGACAGTGGTGGAGGAAAAGATGACCAAGCTACAGCGCGAGAGCCGTGCGACAGATCTGCCTTCGGATGCACTCTAGCAGGCACAGCGTACGGTTGGGGAGACTTGGGACAGGCTGGATTGCCTAACTAGAAGAGAATACCGGCAATTATTACATAAAGAGGGAGACAAATCAGGGAGACTGCTCGCGTGGTTGCTAAAACTAGAGCGCCCATCCCCAATGATACTGGCTTTGCGTTGTCCTTAGGGAGGTATGGCTAACACGCAGATCAGCATCAATACCATGCTATTTACCCAATTAGCTGATATTTACTATGGGACATGAGGGGGTTGGGAGGGTGACTTCATCCGGGATGTTCCACTTCCATGACTTACGAATGAGCAAAGCGATGAACTGGAGGCAGCACTCCAACTGGAGGAACTGCAAGAAGCATTACAGGGTATGGCACACTGCAAAACACCCGGCCCGGACGGAATGCCTGTTGAATTTATCATATGTATGCAGATATTCTCCTCCCGCGATTATTAGACACTCTGCAGAAGGTCAAACAAGCTGGATATCTCCTCAATCGATGTGGGAGGCGCAGATTGTTAGGCTCCCCAAGCCTGATAGAGACCTTGAGGATCCGGCTGCATATAGACCGATGTCCATGTTGGGAGTAGACGCTAAACTATTGGCGAAAGTTTTGGCCATAAGATGAAGAAGAGTAGTGCATTCATTGGTCCATGAGGACCAATGCCGTTTTATACCAGGGAGGGGAACGCACATGAACCTGCGGCATTTATCACATGTCCTACACTCTGTAGCGGATAGTGACCTTAGGGCGGCAGTTGTCGCCCTGGACATTGAAAAAGTCTTTGATATCCTGCCGTGGGACTACCTTTGGGAAGTGCAGAGGAGAATGGGGTTTGGCAGTGAGTACATAGCCTGGATGAAATTATTCTACAATTAATCAAGGGCTAGAGTACGGAATGGGGGACAGGTATCGGATACTATCAAGATAGAAAAGGGTACTAGACAGAGGTGCCCACTGTCTCCACTGCTTTTCGCTCTGCCCATGAAACCCCTGCCAGTGCGGTTGCAAAGAGATATGGAATCTTGGGGCATAGAGGTGGACGGTCGTACGCACGTGGTCTCCATGTACGCGGACGACGCACTTCTCTATGTCAGGGAACCGGAAGGGGTGATCCCGCTGGCCTGGTAAATATTAGACTCATTCAGGTCATCCTCTGGCCTCCGAATTAACTGCCAGAAAACAATACTGTTCCCGCTTGCAGCCTTGGCATGGGGGACGCCTCAAGATCTTCCTATGGTTGGCATGGATTGGAGGTGAGACCGATTCCATTACCTTGGTAAACAGATTGCCCATCGACCGGAGTCCCAGTATGAACTAAATATGGGGAAAGTCCTTACAGGTTTGAGTGCCTTGAAAATCTTCTGGAACAGGTTACCGCTGTTGGTGATGGGGAGAGTGGCAATATCAAAGATGGTGCTCTTGCCCCACTGTCTTTATGTGCTGCAGAACTCCTTCTGTAAAATCCCTAAGTCCACGTTCGACACTCTGAATGGCCTCTTGATCTCACTAGTGTGGGCTGGTAGATGAAGCAGGGCCAAGTTGGAAACACTCAAACTGGACATGGATAGCTTGGGGTTGCCGGATCTCATACTGTACTACATAGCTGGGTTATTGCAATATGTAGCGCAATGGTGCATGGGGGAACGTACGTTGAGACGGACCTGCTGGGGAAACGGAATGATGGGATGCAATTACATTGGTTCCTAATTATGGGTTCCAAGGTCCCTAAGGACTGTCTGCACATAATTAGAAAGGTTGCGGAAGTTTGGCAACAGGCAGTAGTACTGTTTCTTCACAGGGCTCCATACGCTAGCGCACTACCCCTCCAGTGGCCGAGGGGATTCCAAAATATTCGGGAGACCATGGACATTTCGAGGTGGTACGAGGGTGGATGTGAGTTGGTGGGAGATGTATACCAGAACAGAACGTTTATGACTTTTAACGAGGCACAGGATTGGTTGCAGGTCCCATCCGGGCACTTTCTCTAATATGCTAAAATATCACGTACGGTGCGCGAGATGTGGACCACATTCCCGGAAGAGCCGAGTGAGTGCTCCACGTTGATGACGATGCTGGACCCAGGCTCCAGCAGAGGTCTCATCTCATGTACCTACAAAGCATTAAAGGAGGATCGGGGGTCCAGCCTCACCGCACTTAGAGCAAAATGGGAGGAGGACCTACCAATCCCACTGACAGATGGTGAGTGGAAGAGGACGCTAGTAACGCACAGTTCAAACTTATCCAGTTTCACCATTTACACCGTACTTAACTGACTTCGTTGCGCCACACTAGGTTCACTCCGGGGTTATCCTCCTACTGTCCCCGATGCGGGGTGAACCCTGCCACATTCTTACATATGACCTGGAGCTGCCTGCGCCTTTTGCAGTTCTGGAATCAGGTGGTGCAGTCTCTCCGCACGGCAACAGCGCTGCAAATTGAAACCTCCATAAAACAATGTTCTCTGGGTGTACTCCCGACACCCAAGAAGGGGATACAATACGATACAAGTCTTTCGTTGCTGGGTTTGGTTTTAGCAAAGCGACGGATAGCGATCCACTGGATCTGCCCTGCTCCCGCCACATGGGATAGATGGAGGGATAATTTGAGTGAGTGGGGTGTGGCTGGGGAGTGCCGACATAGAGCAGTAAGGACAGACGAGAATGTGGAGCGTGACCTCTTAGACTGGGGCCAAATGTTGACTGATGTGTCTGCAGCGACGACTCAAAGTGAGAACGAAACCACACACAGTTCGCCTTCTACTCAACCTCCATCGCCATCCAATGCAGCGACAGCTTAAGTGCCCTCTCACACAACAAACACATGAATTTGGAATCAATCTCATGTAAATTGCCAGATTGCCGTTATTAAGAAATAGTGATAACTGTCGGTCGCTGCCAGGGGAGTGGGTAGGGGGAGGGGTGGCGTAGGGATAGGGGGTATGTTTCTTTATTCTTTTTTATTTGTTGTTTTGGTTCCATTGTATTTTACGATTCAGATCATTATTCAATCCAAAATGCACTGTTTCTCAAAGTACCTCGGCTCACGTGTAGTGGGGTGCACACAAAAGTTTAGGCATGTAGTTAACTCATTATACCGAAAATAACTGTTGAAATTTAAGTGTATGTGCATGACAAATGTAATTAAAATCCTTTGATGCAGTGTTTAATAAAAACAAGATTAAAAAAAAGGGTTGCATTCACAAACAATTAATAATTCTGTCTTGTGTGGAAGAATGAGAATGGCATTTTGTTAACACTGCCCATTCTTTCTCCGAGGACAACATCGCTTATTTATACACCTTGAGAGTGTTGCTGCCTGAAACAAGCCAACGTGTATGTGCTACCCGTAATAAAGGCGTTGCCTCTCTAATTCTAAACATTTCGGCAATGTTTTCAAACCAGTCTCTGGAGCGAGGTTTAGGGTTTCAGTAAACAGTAAACGGCCACTTACCAAAAATAAACAGACCTGCACTGTGCAAAATATAACTGTCTACTTATCAAGCTCATTAGGTTTCAAAACATCAGGTCTTAAATAGTCATGCAAAATATTTGGCATTCTTCCAGAAAGAGAGGTCAAACATTAATTTGCACGAATCGTGTATTTTAAGAGAAGAAATAATTGTTCCATCTCATTTGAACCCATTAAAACGAATTTTGACAAGACCTGCACAAATTTTCACTTCTACGGTCTCAAAATATCAATAAACCTACACTGTTTCTGTGTTAACTGAGTGAAACAAGCATTTGCAATGCAATAGGTCTCGCATTGACACTAGTTTGAGCTATTGATATTGTAAATGACAATGCCTTTTATTTTTGTTTTTATTTTTCAAACATAATAAATGGCATTGTCATTCATAATGACAATAACTTAAACTCTTGTGAATACGAGAGTAATTCTGTTTGTCTTCCAACTGCAGTGGTGTAATTCCTTTGTGGTAGACATGGACTTTGGAACCCCATCGGAACCACCACACCTTTGCCAAGGGACTCATGAGGAGCCCACCGTGTTGTAGCTACAAAGGAGAAAGTTGGCCGCTATTTTCAGATCAGGCGGGGCGCCTCCGGTTTACCTGTGCACTCACTCATTAAACTTCTTGTGGGACCCCCGCAAAGTTTTTCTGTGGATTCAGGGACCCGGGAGGGGCCCAAGGCATAGTCCGCCGCCCCCTGCTGCTGTCCTACACGAGCGGCCAATAGTTTCCCTTACATTGGATTATAATTTACCTTCTGACAAGCTCCTTTCCATCTGATCTAGTGATCTTCTGAACATCCCTCGGTTTTATAAGTCAAGATATGGTGGGGGAGGGAGCCTGTGGTGTGTTGGGACCGCAGCTCTAGAAGAACACGCTCTCCCTCCCCTTTCCTTTAATATAGGAGTTTGATGGTTACAGTAAATTACACAATGTTCTTTTATGCTTATCTGCATCCATTTCTTCTTGTCCATTAGTCCACTTTAAAAAATGTCCCATGGCTGGCAACTTTTTGAACGCAGTTACTGTTGTTGATTCTGCCAAATGTATTTAATACACCTTAGACTGAGTTGATCAAACGTTAATTGTGTGACCACGGGTGTTAAACATGCATCGGTTACCACTTCTCGCAGCTCAACAAGCCACGAAGAAGCACCAAAGAACTTATAGCCGCTTAAGAGCCAGAGTGGACGTGTGCACAGCTGGACCAGCCACAGCCCCTACTTGTGTACGCCAGGCATCATCCGCGAGAGCCATCAGTGGACATCAGAGGAACACGAAGGCTCACGATGAGGATCACCCATCCTGGGCTCATCAGTAACTACACGGCCTCAAATCAGACACCAGGCTGTGCCTTCATCTGATCTAGGACAGCAGGAACCTTCTAACCCTCCAATCATTACATATTCAGGAGAAGTTCCTCCTCCATCAATCACCAGAACCACATGGGTCATCCACCCGAAGTCCCTGTTCTGGGGAAGTCCGTCAGCTTCTGGTCTCGGTCATCGACCAGATCCCAGCAGAAGAAACCACGGGTCGCGAACTCCTGCTCAAACAGGTCTAAAACTGGTCAGTGGCAACAGGGAAGCTAGCACCTTGAAGTGGCCTGGCCTCAAAGGCACTATAGGAATGAGAGGCCATTCATGACATCAGAGGCTGTGCACAGGGAGGGGCATAGGAGAGGCTGTCACTCACCACAACGGGCCAATATCACCTGTTTCTAGGACTTAAATGTGGCAATATTAAATCAACTCTTTGAACGTATTATTTCTTTTTACAGAACATGTATGTGTTTTTTTAAAAATACAACAGTATATGGAGTTATCAGAAAAGCTTAATGTGCCGTCAAAGACGTTTATTATATGTTAAAATGCAGGGCCGCGAGCATACGCGCTCACACGGAGACTTGGAGCGCTCATTGGAGGACTGACTCTGAACCAACTCCCTCAGCCTTTTACAGGCAGAAAATTTCCACAGGTTGTGCCACCCTGGCAAGGCAAGCAGGCAGCATGCCACACGGATTCAGAACGCAGCCTCCCCCCACACATGGCATTAGCAGTGAGATGCTGGCACACACCCACATCCCGGTCACACGCAGAGGAAAGGAAGCTGGCTCCGGGGAGGGCAGTAACAGATCTGGAGCAGCACCTGGAACCGCTGCCAGCCTGACAGCAGGGAGACAAAAGCAGCCGTGAAGTTACATTTCTGCCCCAGCCTGCTTATCTATAGTCGTGGGCCAAAACTCTGGGGGTGGGGGTGGGGGGGGGGGGAATTCCAGTGTGGACCCCAGCGGTAATGCATTCCTCTCACTGTTTAATTTTGCTGCAGGGACAACGTGCGCTTCTTCTGGCGCTGGAACCTCGAAGCCTATCACTTGTTTCCCACTCCGCTGCAGCTCGTCAACCGCCACAGCTCCTCAGGACTCCGGGTCAATTTACCGCCTGTATCTATTATGCATCTCTGTCATGCAGTCCGGGCAGATCAGAGACTCCAGATGGTGTTGCCATATTGTGGTATCTCTCAGACTGTTCCTCATTACTTTAATAAAAGAAGCTGTTTAACTTAAAGCGCCAGGCAAACAAAATACACGCGCTTCTGATTGCCAAAGCCCACTGACAAAGGCAGCCGCTTGTTTATATTTGCATCGCGCTTTCACTTTAAGTGAGTGAAAGCGCGATGCAAAGATAAACACCCAGCTGCTTTTGCCAAACAGGAAACAGGAGTGAAAGAAAATAGTGCTAAACCACCAGATAAAGCCACCATGTAATTTCTGCCAGTAAACGATCCAATCCGGATGGGCAAACCCAAAAAGAGACAGGGCGGTAACAAAAAACCCAGAGTATCAATGAAAAGGCAGCGTTCAACATAAATGATGACGCTAGCCAATAATAAAGATGGGCGGGGCTTAGAGTCCATTACTAAAATCCCCTCTATCACAATATGTCTCGCAGAGCGAGAGGCGCATGCGCGCTCCAGCGCTAGGTCTGCGAGACCTAAAAAGGTAGATTTTGGTGTACTTGCTAAACCAAGGAAAGCCTCCACACATGACAAGAAAAAAATCATAACAGTCCTATTTGTGCTAGTCAAGGGTCTTAACAGCAGCTTTCCGCACTAAGTACAAAAATCTACAGCTCTAGTCTGACCAATGAAAAGAGCTGACTAGGTCCATAGTTAAGGCAAGTGTAATTTACAGCAACATGATTCTTCCAGCTAAACGTATTGCCAACTCCAAAAATTACAAGGTAGCCTGGATTGGCCTGAACCTTTTCAAGTGTGACCACACAAAAGAGGCCAAAGCATTCCACTGGCTTCCAAAACATTTCTACAACATGCTCAAAATTCACAGAGGCAACGGACCCGCATACAGAAGAATCCTTGTAACCAAATACATCTCAATTAGGAAACTGCAATCAGCGATTGCACATCTGATCAACCAAGTAACCCTCAAGAGCCTGAAATACAAAGTTAGATCCTTGAAAATTTAGTGCAGGAAGTCCAGGGACCCCAGTTGTTGAATGTGCTGAACTCATTCCCAAAGGCAGATCCAAATTACCCAAAATTCAGAAAATTGGAACGTTCCTTTGACTGAAATTCATCCAGGATAGGGATCCAAGCAAAGTATAAAGTATACTCATACTTGAACACAAAGGATAATTCCCCCCTCCCCACATGCATTGAGCATCACTGCACAAGACCTAGAAAAACATTCAACAAACTTCTACTAACCAAAACACTGTCCAGTCCACATTTGTTTCTAACCCCTTCACATCCCATATCGTATTTTGTTTTAAAGCGGCTGATCTTCCTTTTATCGGTTATGCGATGGCAAATGCACATGGCCCTCCTCCTCTGCTAACAACCTCCGGCCCAGCTCCTTTCATATCTCCCATCTCCTCTGCGCCCTCACCACTACCCTTTTTTCCAGTAACCCACCTTCCCATGTCTCAAATAATGCCCTACCTCCCTGGAACCCCCGTTGCCCTGCGGCGACTGACCTCTCTGGCCTCCTCAAAAAGCTCCTGTGTTTCATCCAACGATATCCCCAAGCCCTACCCCAGGACTCTTCTGGCACTTCTCTGTCCTGTATCACCTGTGCCCTAACCCCCATACCCAACCCCCGCTTGTACTGCTGTTTTGTGCACCACTGGAAGCCATGTTGTCTGAGAGTGTTTGTATTGCAATCTGCACTCTTATGCATAAGACACTCTCCTGTTCCAAGGCATGGCACTGCCGGACACTTTGCCAGGTTACAGACAGTGCCTGGCAGGGACTCCAGGAGTGACAGACCACATACCGAGCAGTATTTTTGTGACAGGCACATTTTAGGGCAACCACAAATATACTGTAAATTTTGGAGGTTGAGCTGTAAATTGTGCTTTTCTTGCTACAAAGTTTGCTAACCCAGTTTGCAAGCTCCTGGGGTATCTGTATAAACATCCCAGTCCATTAATGCATAAACATCAACTCCGAGCCTCATCGATCAATTGTCTTATGCAATGTGGTTTACATCTTTGTAGTGTACATTATTGCACGGTCAGCAGTCAGGTAATGTTTGAACTGGGGGTAAGTTTATTAATGAAGAATGGAGTCTGATTTATCTTACAATGATGTGTTAGGATATTGTGTTCGCAGTTAGGCTGCACTATCTTACAGTGGTGGCTCCTCCGCTAAGGCGGAGCAGCGTCGCCCCACTGCACTTTGAGCAGTGTAAAAAAGAAAAGGAAAATGATAATAACAAGACGTTATTATCATTCTCTTTTTATGTGCCACTCAAAGCAATGTTAGGGCGAGGCTGGGCTCACAGCCGTCAGAGGGAGCAGGAGTGGTTTGAACTCCCTAAGTCCTGGGGCCGGCCAAACAGTCATGCGTATTTAGCATTTTGCACAGCCTGCTGCAGCGTCGTGATTGGCTGGGGGAGTCCGGGAGCCTGGGTGCTTCCGGTGTGCAGCTGAGTGAGGACAGAGGAGAGGCATGCAGCAGAGGATGGAGGAGAAGCATGCCGCGGTGGCGGCGAAAGTAAGTTTATTTTTTATTTAATTTTTCAGCCCCCTCCCCCCACCATCCCTGTTTTGAGGCAGCCGCCACTGCTGTCTTACTAATTGAGCTCTGGGTGTATGATTTTGGTGTTTAATGACAGAACACTTCAATATCTGCCTGCGCATCTTCAAATTAACTAGACAAGCCTGTTTCCAGAAGAAATGAGAGGTATATAGAGACTTTGTTTATCTGGGTCTTCCTGGGAGTGCTGTTAAATGTGTTCAGTTTTGGTGTTAGTGTGCTATGTATAATGGAGCAAGTACTGTTGTGAGCACAGTGAGAGAGAACTGCATTGTATATTTGAAGAGGATATGCTTGCACTGCATACATGAGTTGTTAAGGAGAGCATGAGCTTGCTAAGGAAAGTGAATACCAGACATAGAGGCGCTCTTAACACAGTGGCAAATGTAAACGTCAAAGGGAGCAATGGTGGATGGAGCAAAAATAATTATCCCATAGCCACAGTTATTACTGGTGAGACAATAAATACCACAGAAGGCCCACAGATTGCTAGCACCATCCTGTACTAAATGAGTACCACAGAACAAATAAAACCTAGCAATGTTTATAGATACCTAATGAAGACCGCAATCAACAAGAGTCTTATTTAAGAACAGAGAACTCTTAAAGACAGGAGCAGCCAGGAAGAAAATTCCAGACACACACTTCCTGCAAAAAGTAATCATATCCTATAGCCTCAGGAGACTCCAACAACAGTAAGGAAAAATGGCATGAGAGGAAAGAACCAAAAGAACCAACGTCACTTCCAGAAAACAAAGTCGAGATAAAAATAGAAATAAACAATGAATGTTACATTTTAAGCAAAGTTACTGATGAAACGTGCCAGGGGCACTCTAAAGAGCAGAAACATGGACTGCTTTGCCTGAAACACTGCTGCAATCTGATAAATGTTTAAAAAATGTTATCTACTTAGGTGTTTTATACAGCACCAACGCCATTGCATGATACAGTGCCACTGCGAAAATACTATGTCGTCAAAGTTCAGTTTAGTGCGATGGACATCAGATACAATATTTTCGCAAAAGTTTTATAGGTTTAAAAGTTCGGTCTTGAAGAGTTTTCGGACTCGGTGATAGTTAGGTTTTTTGCAGAGTTGCAGGTCCAAGGAAATGTCTGGATCCAACATTGCCAAGGATCGCCCTCCGTCGCTTTGAGCAGGCACAGTGAGGAGCCACAGGCGATGCTGCTGACTGAAAGTTCTTTACAGGGATTTCATGAGGGGCCAATTTTTGTTTGGTAGGATCAAATTTACCTAGGGTTAGATATATGATGGCAACTTGATTTTGTAGACTGTGGGGTCTCTCTCCGTCAAACCTTTTGGGTAATCAATACATTCTAAAACTATAAACCAAGTCTGCTTGATTCCATTAGATGTTTACAGGAGAGGGAGGCTTTTTTCAGCGAGGAGAGTAGTGAATTGACCCTCTTGACTACAGAGTTAATGTTGGGGTGAAAGAGACAATTATATTGTGGATTAACCCCGTCAGTAGTTTAAGGGTGCTCAATTGGGGCAGCCATGCACTGGAAGGTGAGCAAAATAGTAGAGAGTTAGCAACTTTCTATTTTGACAAATGAGGTTTCTCTCATCTGTTTCTTAATGTCATCTAGACAACTGGTGATTATGTTATGGCCGAATGAATTGGTCTTCCAACGGACACAGATTTGAGTGTCATTAGCGTTCAACTGGAAGCACACTGTGTTGCACTGATCAAGTAGCTAGGATAAGGGTTGCATGCACCAATTGAAAGGGTTGGGGAAGGGATGGGGGAACACCTCAAAGGAGGAGGCTCCAGAAGAACCCATAGAAGCCTTTTGAATCTGCTGACAAGGAATAAACAGATTCATTTTTTTGTGATTCTGGATATGCCAAACCACTCGCTCAGTCTGGGCACAAAAATTCCACAATCAACTGTATCATATGCTACTGAAAGTTCAAGAAGTTGAAAAGGTTTTGGGAGGAAGATGGTCAGTGGAATAGGCAAGTCCGTTTACTCATGCTGTGCTTGATGAACCAGACAGTGACAAATTGTATTAATTGTTGCAATGTCTTTAACAAAAATATGTTTAAAAAAAGAAGCTGAACTGATTGCTGACATTCAACTAATGTAATAAAAGTCTATTACACTATGTAGGGTAGAGCTGATTCCATCCCTCTTGCAAGGTGAAATTGTGACTGATCATGAGATAAGCAGGTATTGTTTAACATAATCTTAAAACTGGTTTATTGCTACTACTCCTTGAATTCTGCTGAGCTGCGATAAGTTTAAGATCCCGGGATAGTTCAGTCCAGTACAGAAGATATTAAACTAATCAAGGCATACCATCCCCAGGGCTCTCATCAGCTCAATTCCATTATCTGTTCAGAGGACAGGGAGAAGTTGCGACAGCAAGGTCAAAACACTTACCAAATTGAGCCTATAGTCAAACCAGGCAAATTTAGTAGTTGTGCTAGGAGTTGCAATGAACTTTGTGGACCAGATTAACAGTATTAAATCCAAGAGGACTCCTCCAAATGACTTGAGCTCGGTTATGACTCCAGTCATGCACAGGAAGCATTCTTTTACCCAGTAGCAGAGGAGGGTTCAAACATGATGGGATGCTCTCCTGGTTCTCAGTTATCATGGGATTTTCTGGTCAGCTTGCATCTGGACTGTCACTTGGTTTTAGTCAAGAAGCTGAGTCAAAAGCTGCATGCAAATGTTGTACAGGGGAAAATCCTGTGCAACATCACATGGAATTGTGCAGGAGGAGGATTCAGATCTACAAGTATGTATCCTACTTGCTGTAGTTGGATAAGAATTATATTATCCAGCAGCAGCTTTTTGAGAAAACAGAGCCAAAGAGTAATAAAAGAAAACCCAATAAAAATCAACAGTGCCCAATGAAACAACTATTGATCAATCATCTAAATGCACACTAGAGAACAGCAGCACCTAATATTGAAATAAGAGACATCATCTCATGTCTTGGTAGATATTGTATTCCTTGCTGAAATGTCTTGATTTACACTCTCAACTAAAAAGCAACAGCTCTTTCAAGGACACTCCATCCGGCAGAGGCATAGAGAACGAATGAAAAGGAGGATTAGGGCCAAGTAATAAAGACTCCCAGAAAAACAAGATCATCCTTCCAGCACCCTTCAATGCCGGGAGGCAGAAATTAGTTCTACAGGCACAACTCTAGATGTGAGCACTGTTCTCTACCACAGCACCCGGCAAAATAATGTGTTTCTAGAAGAACATATCACACAGGTAAAAATCTACAACCATCGCCCACAGATGATGACCCAATCCCACCCACCTAAACTAAAACCTTGACAACCTATATTTCACACTGGACCAAACTCATGTTTAGCTCACTATAACTTGGTGTATTCCATTGCACCTTAAAGAAGGACAAATCAAAACTCTGCAAAAAGCCTTCTGCATGCCGGCAGTTTATGAAAAAATCAAGGATCTATGTTTAAACATACCTCAGCAAGCGTATGATAAACAGTGATTCCTAGAAATAAGCTCTAAGCAATAAGCTGCTATCTTAAAGGAAGGCTAAAAAATATTTCAGAACGGACTATCACAACTCCTTAAGCTCAATCAAGAGAAAACTGAATTCCTTGCTATACTGATTAACAAAAACACGACTCGGGGCTATGATCCGATTTTAGACTCCAAAATAGAAGGAATCAGACGATCTAGTGTAAGTAAAACCAAGTCACTGGGTTTCATACTTGTGAACATAGTCTCACTGCTGGGCATATTAAACAACATCACAAAAATGCCAAATAGCAACCATGCCCAGTTCGCAACTTAAATGACCTGATCTTGGATCAAGATCCGAATAGGACAGTGCATTTGATTTATGGAACTGCCTCGCTCACTGGCATTCCTAAAACAAGCCTCTTGCCCCTAAAATCAGTGGCGTCGGAAGGGGGGTGCAGTGGGTGCGGGCCGCCTCGGGTGTCATCACGGAAGGGGGGTGACAAAATGGCAATAATATTCGTTTTAAACACATATTTTTGCCATTTTGTCAAGCCGGGGGTGACAATAAATTTTCCGCACCAGGTACCACCTGACCTTGCTACGACACTGCCTAAAATATAGTACTAAATTAGCACTAAGACTACTCATAAACATGAAGTAAACAGAGCACATCTCACCAGTCTTCTGACCTGGCTCCTTTTGCAAATCGTATACTCAGAACGGCACACATAACATACAAGGGAATAGAGAACGGCTCCTTCTCATAGTGCCTTTAAGAGGAGGAAAATAACTCCTATTTAACTTTAAACTAACCTGCAAAAGGAATACTTTTCTGTTTCAAACGTCACTGAAAGCACGCTTTCTCTTATCTTTATCCTTCAGAGTTATTGATCACCCAAATGAGACACTATACCATCACAACAAAGTTTGTAGACACTAGCCTCTATGTAGGAGATAGTCTGCAGCAGGTCTGACGTATATTCATATTATGCATTGACATGCGCATCAAAAGACACCTCTATTTGATAACTTTTATCATTAAGATCAACCTGTACATGTATGTTCCAATTTGCCAAATTTAAATATCTGTATAATACATGGAATTCTGCAAATGCTGTATAAAAACCATCCTCTAATTTCTTTATGATGAGCTACTTGTGTCGCACCCAGGCACTGATTGTAAAGCAATGACATCAGAGCTCAACCGTAATAACTTATTAAAGATCAGCTCTAATGTCACAATGCCTGCTGTCAGAAGGAGCCTTCAAGGGGGTAAGCAGGTCAGGTCACGACGCATAATACGGGGCTTTTCTTTCGTCTGCTCTGCTTTTCTAGCTGTACGTTGACAAGAAAAAAGGAAATATTTATGGAAACGTTTATATTTTTCACTCCTTAGGTAACGACAGAAAAGTTCGAATCTTTCTGTACATTTCTACTGTGCCTCAAAATATCTTTTGGCAACACATGTCTAACAGCTTTTAAAATGTGTTTCATTTTGCACTAGAGATTTTCTTTTTATTCTTCATGTTTGAAAACATGCTTTCTTACTTTCATACAAATGAGCCCGCACCAAGGTTTTAAGTGGTTTGTGGGAAAGGTGATGGTGTGACCATGTATTATAAGGAACAGAGTACCCTCTCCCGTACATGACATGGATACTGCAAGTCACCTTAGATTTCCATAACCTTATAAAGTAACTCATCCATGTTATTCTATAAGGTTATGGACTCCTTGGAGAGAGGGAGTGAGAGGACGAGAGAGGAAGAGAGAGGACGAGAGAGAGGGGAGGAGAGAGAGAGAGAGAGTGTGTGTGTGTGAGGGAGTATTGTGTGTGTGTGTGTGTGTGTGTATTGAGCTGGTCTAATTAGTTCTATGGACTAAACTAAGCCTCAACTCCCATTAGCTTCTTGTCACACAAAAGCCTGCAAAGGAAGCAAGATGACCTAGAATGAGGTAAACACGCTTCTGATACAGAATTACCCTCCAATAAAATAATAATACATAATGAAACAAATGCCTGGATGTATAACTACAATCCACCTCCCCTTGTTTTGAGCAGTGTTTTGTTTTGCTAAGGTATGCAGGCCCTTCAAAGCTCTAAGACAGCATGATCAATGTACATATGGGTGCTTGGTCTGAGCCACTGAGGAAATCAAAAGCAGATCAGAAAGTAGCCTGTGTTCGTCATCAGAATACCTGAAAGTGGAATTTTGGGGCTTTCTGGAAGTTTTCCTGGATCAGCAGTAGACGCTCTCAGCAGTGAGATCACACACAACAGTGACGACAAATAATAAGCTGAAAAAACAAAATACTATGATTTACAATGCAAAATGGAGCACTGCTGTGTCACACATTACAACAATTGCCATTTGAATGTGAATGCTTTAATCAAAGTAGACACTGCAAAGCACATGGAAGAAGCCTGCACAACCCACAGGGAGGAAAGGACATGATCACACAAAATCTCTCAACGCGTGTTACTTGTTGCCGCATAAACCGGACAATTCCATAACCCTTTCCTGCACATTGAACATAAAACGCCCCATTGCGTTCCACAGGTTTTCAGCAGAAGTACTTTTCCTGGTACACAAACACATCAAGAAATACTCCACCGGCAGCTCTCCAGCTCCCTTCTCTCTTGGTTGACTGAGTCTCTCTCAAGCTTTCCACCATACAGACTTGCACTGGGCAGCAATTTGCTGTACAAGGTCATTTATGAGTCTCTCTCAAGCTTTCCACCACACACTATGCAGACTTGCACTGGGCAGCAATTTGCTGTACAAGGTCATTTATTTTGAAATATACATGTTTAAATCTGTACCTCAAATTCCAGCACCATCAACAGCATGTTAGAATTACATGCACTGCAAAGGGTTGAGGAACTACCTCGCCTCAGGACCTTAAGGGGGGGGCAGGTAGTGGGCATGGGGAAAGGAGGGCGCCAGGTTGTACTTCCAACCAGGAGTTGCATTTCTTCTAGGAAAACAAGACAGAAAAAAAGATGGAGCCCTCACGGTCTAAGGGACCTCCTTACTCAGCTGGCTAAAGAGCGGACAAGAGGAGCCTACAGTTAAAATAAAAATAAAGGTGAATGTTGGCCACAAACCATGATATATAGCCATACATGAAACGAAATCAACATTTTATAGGCAAAACACCACCCACCCACAATTCAACAAAGATCATCTTTTATAGCAGAAAGGGGTAAGGAACGACAAAATAAATCTTAATTTAAAATAAAATTGAGAAGGAACACAAAAATACATCTACAATGTCTGCACATAAAGTGCCAGGGCTATCTTCAAGGGGGTGTTCCATCATTTGCATAGGGTGTGCCCCATGCAAATGAGGGAATCCCTTTGCCTCTGCACCCGCGCCGTATTACCCACATGGGAGCAGAGGCATAAAAGCACTCAGGAGGCGTACTGACCGTGAGCCACCTGTCAGTGTGCCCTGATGGCAGCCCTCTGGCAGGGGGAAAGCGGGCCCCATGGACCCCCCAAACATCCCCTTCAAAAATGCAGGCGGGTTGCCGCCTGCACTGTGAAAACAGGGAGCGTCTGTAAAGCAGCTGCTCTGTTTTTCACCTGAATGCTCTGCCCCCAGGGAAGAGAGAGCTTGTGGCTGCCCTGGGGCAGCCCATTCATCGTAATAGGGAGCATTTTTACTGTTTGCGCCCAGCGCACCTTTTTAAAGGTGCACCCGGCGCAAACAATGAAAATGCACTTTATGTGTAATGTGGCCTATGGTTGGTCTTGGGTCCTCACTTTTTTTGCCAGAAGCTAACACTTCTCTCCACAACCAAACCCATCCTTCTGCATCACGGAGACTTAAGAGTTAACATGTTTTGGTTCCGTCCAACACCAAAATGGACACTGCTACATAGAAAGTGACTAACCCCATATGGCAGCAGCTGGAACATGCCCTTCCTCAAATCGTGGGAAAAGGATTAATTTTGGGATGAAGAGTGTGTTGTACAGCCAGATGAAGACGATCATGCCGACACAAAGCCAACCCTGTGGGTCAACCACAAAGTGAAAAGGTAGGCGCATGGTTCATAACCTTCAGCTTGAGGTAGAGAATAAAGTGCTAAAAAGAAAAAAGAGAAACAAGTAGGTGAGAATATGGTTAAAGCAAAAACACAAACATGTTTGCCAAATTAATTGATAAGACAGGGAAAAAAAATATGTTATGCTATGTTAATATGTTTTCCAAAGCGTTCGATTACCCTAGGGTGTCTTGGCACTGGCTTTGATACTAGAGAAGAGACATGCAGGAGGAACAACGGGTCTAGCAAGTACTGAAAAGCCAAGTTTTTAAGAGCTTCCTGAACGTAATAAGATGTGGTGCACTCTTAATATGGAGTGGTAGAGTATTCCAGGTTGCTTTCATACCCAACAAGAAGCTCCTGCCTCCCAAGGTGGAGAGTTTAAACTTGTGAGAACGATGATGTATTTGGCCCTGGTGGATCGTAGAGTTCGACCTGGGGTGTACCATTTTAAGTTTTCTTGGAAAAAGTTGGGGCCTGAGCCATGGAATGTCTTGTAGACCTTGAATGTGATGTGCTGTCTGATAGGGAGCCAGTGGAGGTTCCTAATGGCAGTGGCTACCGAGTGAGGTCTTGGGATTTTTAGGAGAAGTCTTGGCTCAGTATTTTGTAGTATTTGCAATCCGTTGAGTAATAGGCCATTACAATAGTCCAGTTTGGTCATTATCAGAGACGCTATGAGAGCTTTCCGAAGATGGACTGGAATAAACTGAAGAATCTTTTTTAGCATTTTCAAAGTGAAAAAAGTTGAGGAGGATAGGGCGCTGACATGATTGGAATAGCTTAGTTTGTTGTCAATGAAAATTCCCAGGTTCCAGGTCTTGATGACAGGAGTTGGGAAAGGGCCCATCTCTGTCGGCCAACAGGACAGAGTGCAGAAGGAAGTTTGTTACCCGTAATGCATCACTTCCGTTTTCCCTGCATTCAATTTAAGACAATGTCTATTCATCCACGTGCTGACTGCCTTCATGCAGTCGAGAAATCTGGAGGATATGCCTGTGCCATCCTTGCTCAATTAGATGACGATTTGGGTGTCATCTGCATAGGAGGTCAAAGAGAAGACAAACCTTTTGATTACACCGGTTGAAGGGGTGATGTATATATTAAATAAAGTTGGGCTGAGCGAGGACCCCCGAGGGACCCTGCATGGGAAAGAGAAAGGACCAGAGGTAAATTTTTCCAGCCTAAATATCTCCCAGCTCAACTCTTAACAATATGTGCAAACCAGAAAGTGAAGAGTTCTTAGGCAACCAGGATGAAGATTTGTCGGTGGAGCGGCTAGCCCCACTGGGCACCACTTAAAGATCTCTCAATGAGTCTCATCACAAAGGTCTGCTTTTTCTTCCAGTGATCACAATCATCAAAAGAACAAAGCACTGGAGGTATTTCCAAGGAAAGTTCAGTTGTAATATTCAAATTCTGACATTTATTATGCTGTTTAGCTGACATGCTCCTGACTACAACACTCCCCCCTAATGGATTGTTAATCTGATTTATCTAGCATTTTGCGTAATTAGCAAGTCATTTTGTTGTCAGTCAGTCGAATCTCTTATTTCTTTTATCACAGAGAAGGAAAAAAACACAATTCACATGCATAAAAACAGCCACTGTACAACAGGATCATACACTCATGTTCAATCAGCCTTCCGAAGACAGGAGAGCCTTATATGTTTTTTTCTTCACTTTTTGGTATTTTAGAAAACATATTTCTCAAACACTGTACGGCTTAACAGAAGGTTTTGCTGTTGTCCATGCCAAGCAATGACCATACATTTAGGATATCATCTACACTCTATCAAGTGGCCATACATTGGTCAACAGAAAAGAACAGAGCATCTGTTTTGGTCTTATAGCTTTCTTATTGACCATTTCTTTACCGGTTGATTGTGCAGCTCTGGTCCTCAACACTTTTAAAACATTGGATTTAGTTTTTTTAAATGAGTGCACCCTTTTAGTCTTTTTGTACATCCCCAAAACTAGTATGTTTATTTGGCATAAACAGGGCTATATATTGCTGCAACCCTCATATCAATATATCATTGCAACCAAGTGATATAATGGAAGATTTGGAGATATTTTCATTTAAAATAAAAAAATAATTTTTCTTAATACTTTGTTGAATTTCTCACCTGGGCAGACATAAATCCTAGAGTCTCTAACTGAGGGAATGGTGCCCTGAATGTCTGGAGTTGACGGTACTAATTATGAATAGGTTTTCTTAGGAAATGTAGTGGACACCACCAATTAATATTAGCACAGGTCACTACACTGTGACAGAACCACTGTTTACAGTGCACTGTTCATTTGACAACAGAAATCACATTCAGGACTACATGAAAAGTACAAAAAACTGCAGAAACAGTATATTGGCACAAGCCAGACATTCCCTTGCGCCCTGAATAACTGGCCAGCAGAACGAGCTGAAGACGACAGGTGTCAGACTTTTGGCTAGTCCTTTTTCAAACCAAGGTAATTCCCTTCAGTCATCTTCGCACACAGATATATCCATAACAGGAATTGCCCCGCACACTTTAAATATCATCTGAACTATTTTGCATTTCCTGAATGTGGTGGTCTGGACATATATGGATTTTCTATGGATTAGAGGTTCCACAGGGAGTAAAACTGGGTGCAACACATTTGGTAAATTTGGAAAACAACTAAGAGAAATGTCAGTTGAGGATACCTGTCTTTTTATCAAAAGTGACAGCCTTGAGCTCTATGGGAACATAACACATTTTCCACATCTACACATCCTAGGGTTTCTATAACTGGGTTCCCGCTACCCCGCACCATGACTGGCTGGAAAGTAAAATGCATTGAACATGACAACTGTCATGTTTTTAGCACTTTTATCTCAGAACAGAATAGGTAATTCCCTCTAGTGTCTCCAGGACCTGAACATAACCCTACCAAGGCTTGACACCAGTTCATGTACCTCTGGTTCTCCGGAGCAAGGGGGTTCCAGATATATAAGAGTTCACTATGGGTTTAGGGTTCGCACATGAGATAAACTGGGTGAAGTGCATTTGAAGAGCAACTGAAAGCAAAATGCAGATTTAGGGTACCTGAATTCTAGTCATGGATCTGACCCCTGGGCTGTGTGGAACCATACACTTTCAACACCTATACATCCTAAGATTCCAATCACCCCCCCCCCCTTCCAACCCTCTACCTTGGCTTGAACAACTCAATGAACATAATATTTTTAAGATTTTCAGAAACATATGATAATCCAGTTCCGTCTCTCTCATGCACACTCTGCAATCACACATCAGTGTTTACCCCTGGTTTCATGAATGTGGGGGTACCAAATAAGCATGGGTTCACAATGGGTTTGAACAAGGATCTACACACTTTAAGCTCCAACCTTCCCATTAAAAGTGCAGTTTTGTTTTCTGTATATCTGCTAGCAAATGAAACAAAATGTTTACTAAATTGTGTATTTTAACTGTATTTCGGAGTTTTTTTATTTTAGTTTCAAATCGTTGAAACTGTTTAGATTGGGGTGCCTGCCTTTCAGTAGTGCTTCAGTGGTGGACCACTGACGTTTAAAGTGTAAGAACCGCTGCACTAGACACCAGGTAATATTTTTGATAGGGGAGCTTCCAAAGGGAGTGTCTTTAGTATTTGAGTCAGGGATCGGTACACACCCAGGGAAACCTACCAATCCAAGACATTTCTAAAATGGAGAGACCCAAGGGAAGCCAGGGGGATGTAGCTTGTTAGAATCCCAGCATCTTTCATTATCCAGAAATCCTAGCAAATTTTTAAATATGGGTAAAAGAAAATAACAATTTCTTCACTTTTTGGTGACCGAAACCTTTTGGAGAACAGAAAATGCCTTTTATTAGGTTGGAATTTTTGTTTTACAATGTTCTAAAGTTCTTTAAAGTGGCTGTGGTGAGCTAAATAAAGGAGATTGCAATCATTATAGCCTCCGTGTCTTTAATAAAATCCAGATTTTCTGACCAGAGGTTGGGGAAAATTTAAATTCTTATACACAATTAAAAAACACAGTTTTAATTCACCTGAATTTGTATTTTCCATTATGAAGTGATGCACGGGCAGTACACAATGCACCTACATTAGACACCAAAGCTCGACTTTTGGCGCTGAGAATCATGACCTTTTGAAAGAACCTCACACATTATACATTTTTGCAACACAAAACCCTGCAACCCATTAAGGAGACAGATGTTTAGTAAATTTGTTTTAGGCTAAATAATACATCTGAACAGTGTCAGACTTTTTGCAGGAGCACTGGGAAACAGTCATACAATTCTTCACTTCAACAAGAAGCCAAATGCTGTCTGGATTATTTTCTCCAGCTGAGAAAAATTCACCAGAGTGCGGCACATTATTGTGGCACAGACACACAATTCTGTACCCCGTAAAGAAGACATGCGCTGTTTGGATTGTTTCTTTCTCAGGCTAAAAAAGTCCTAACAGCATTCAACTCCTCAATGGGTACAGATCTGGGTGTCTGTGCCTAAGAAAGGAACCAGATGTAGAATGGTTTGTCCTTTAGGCTAATACGAAACAAACAAAAAGGGGGAGAGAGAGGTCAGGTTTGCTGTGGACTCGGCCTCCTTTCACACATGAAAAACCAGAAGGAGTCCACCCGTACTGAAAATAACTATCCTTCCAGTGATCTTTATACTATTAAGGAAAACGATGAGTTTTCTTAAAATAACCCTCACCCAACAAAGTGTCCCTTGGCGGCATTCTTCCTAGCCCGCTGCAGGACCCGGCATGCTATGACCGGCGGCGACACGGGAGCACTTTGTAGGGTGTGGACTATAAAGTGATTAGTGAGATGGGAGTGGAAAGGTCAGACAAGTGAGTTAAAATAATACCTGGGTACGTGGAACCTAAGTTTTATTGAATCCTGTAGCTGGTATTATTAAAAAGGAGGGAGAGGAGAAACACACTGTGATGGGTTGTGTGTCTCCTGGTCTATATATTTCAAGCCTATCCCCTAAGGCTTTTCATCAGGACCAGACTAAATGATCCCAGGTACCACTCCTATAACAATACCCTATTGGTTTTCTTAATCAACATTAAGGTGAAATGAAATATTATCATGCAAATACAATACCTAGTAGGTATATTTCTTGAATAAGATCTATTAGATATATTTCTTGAATAAGATATGGTTATAGGCTAATTTAGGCCCCATGAGCTCAGCACGGGAAGGAAGGGGCGCTTGTAGTCACACAGTTCACAAAGCTGCATACTCTGCCTACCCATGGCTCTGTGGAGGAGTTCTTTCCCAGGCAAAAAAAATCCTAACAGCATTCAACTCCTCACTGGGTACAGATTTTGGTGTCCTTGCCCAAGAAAGGAAACAGATGTATAATGGATTGTCTTCTTAGGCTAATAAGGAAAACTGATGCATTACCAATTCTTGTTTATGTAATTAATAAGCAGCTGTTTTTATCAATCATCGTCTGGCAGAAGAAAAGAGCTCCCTGGCAGACCACTGGAGTGAAGAGGATGTGGCGGGGTGGCCAGAGCTGCTGATTCGCAAGCTGGGGATCCCGGTTCAAGTCTCGGCGACGCCTGCAACATCCTGTGATTCTATGCAAATCACTTAATCGCTCCGGGTGATAAATTGTTATATAAGTATGCTGCAAGAATAAAAGGCAAAACTTAATGAAAATATAGTTCCACCAAAAGCGGATGTTAACAGTATTTTGTGACGGGAAACTGATAAGAGAAGCTGGCGAGGAACAAATGCAGGAAAATATTCTGCAGCCAATAGAAATGGTGGAAAGGTAAGTGGCATGCAGAGGAACCAATGAGAATCCAGGAAAGAGAAGAGGCGGGATGCAAGTCTCTTTTAAGTTTATATTAATAACAATAGATTTCTCAAGCACAGCGCAATCGCTGTGCAGGCGAATCCTAAAAATTCAAACAGCATCTGGCTTCTTGCTGGTATACAAACCTGAGCCAGACACTATTTGGATTTCTTCTCATGCTGGGGCAAACAATGTAGCTGAATCTGGCTGCTTGCAGGGGCACAGAACTGAGTCTGTGCTACAGAAAGGTCCTCTGTTGTGAGGACTATCTTTAGGCTACAAAAATATTGAGTATCTAGTCCTTGGCTAAGTGCCAAACACACAGATCTTTCGTTTCACAATGCCACACCCTTCCAAACCCCACCTCTTGGTTCATTTCTTCTGCTGGTGGTGTAGAAAATGGGGTGGGTTGCAGTTGGTAGGAGCTAAAGACTCCTAGTCCAACTATCTCCTGCCCTTATCCCTCACCGTCAGAAAAAAAGTGGATACACCTGGTGGGCACGGCTACCGGGGTGCTTGGGTAAGCAACATAGCTGCCAAGGTTTCAGATTGGTATCTGTGACATTTTCATAATTTCAGTGTAATTATGAGTGACATTTCAACGACTATGAGTGACACTTTCTCCCGAGCAGAATCAAGCAATGAAGATGAGGGAAACATATAATTATCAGAAATTACACCCATTTGAGCAGCGAGAAACTCTAAGAAGATCTACTAGATATAGATATACTAGATATAGATATACTAGAAATGGAAGGGCACTAACCTAGTGCCCTTGAAACCTGATCGGACAGCGGTCACAGACACTCCGCATCGGGCAAGCCTCAGGAGAGTGAGGCTGAGGCACACACAGATTACAGTCAGCCAGGGCGCAACATATTTATTATGAAAGAAGGACCGGACATTGAGTTTTCACATGTAATTTATTGTGCCATACTTTATTTTAGTTCAAAACCCTGCACCTCCTGCAGAAAGAAGTGTTGGCTGATCGCTATCCTTGAAGAACTTGAGGTGTACTGACCACCCAGCTTGAATATACAATTAGAAGACAGTAGCCTTCATGGCCATGGGACCACTGTACGGGGTCTCAACAGTGGGCCGATGCAAAAAAAATTCAAAATCTGGGAAGTGGCCAGGGGGATCCTCGCCAACTGTAGTGTACCTGTAGAGCGGCAATGGCTGCCTGCGGGGAGAGTATTGAAGCCTCTAAACATTTGACCACTATGTTGTGCTATTTGTTGTTAATTAGCAACCTTATTGTCAGCAGAGTTTGCTGCTGAACCTCAGGGCAAAGATGCATTAGGCGCACCTCATGCAGAGCACGGTCTCAGCCAAACATATTGCTATGAGTGGGATTTGACATGCCTCCGCCTTCGTCAAAAGGCCTTTTTGTACTGTGGGCTGTTTTTACTCGATTCCCCCATTCTCCGTCTTCCACCACCGACTGTGTGAAGCTGGTCCCCATGATTTTAGTCTGCAATGACATCACTCATCGACACCAGAGGGCAGAACCTCTGAGCTACAGACTGAGTTCTGTAACACAACCGCAAGCACCAACCGACTGCAGGCAGCTGCCGATCGCGCACTACCTGAAGGAATTATATGTAATTAATGTAACACACACCCACTTGAGTGGCTGCACTGCACCACTCTGTCTCACTTACTTCAACTTCACGTGTTGCAGCGACTATGCGAGGCAGACTTAGGAAGCGAGCCACCGTGGCAATTACCATTTGCCGCCCGACTCCTCACACTCAGTAAGTCCTCAAGTCAGCCAGGCCTGACGTATCCAATCCAGTGACAGTCTGTCAATCCAATCTCCCTTTCGGCAATTGAATTCACTGTGGTGCAGCCGTGGGTCAACTTTACTGCTCCTGCTAGACAGACAACTGAGCCACGCGGCGACATGTGCGAGCAAGAAGCACTGCCACGCCATGATGATTTGCTGCACAGTAACCCAGCACCTCCCGCAAGTTAACTTGGGCAGCACTGCAGGGCGTGACATCCGGCCAAATACAGGGTCACACAACCTGACTGAGCTTCCATGTCTCGGTAACAGCCATTGGGCACTACCTTGACGTGGCCGGTAAAGTCAATCTGAGAGCAGCAGCGGGAATCAATGAATCTCCTTCTGAGAACTTCATGATGATACACTGTAGCAAGCAGCCTGCCAGCAGAGCTGTTACTAGCACGTGCACGCCACTGGGCACTGCCAGCTGCCTGCCACTCCAGTTTAACAGTTTAGGGCAGCACTAACTGCTTGAGTGACAGCTGAGGCGCTATGCCTATAACCTGACAATGCATTTCAGTGCGGTAATGCGGAGCACCATACTGAAATAAATGAGTTAGTTTCAGTGGCGTAACGATAATTGAGGGTGCCCCCCTGCAAGGTATGTGGAGGGGCCCCCTCCGGACTCTATCAGGAGCTCCCCGGCCGAAGTGCAGTGCTGAGGGGGCCCCCTGGAGCTTGAGGGCCCCGCCTGCACTGCAGGGGATGCGGGGGCCTGTGTTACGCCCCTGGTTAGTCTAACGCCTGATACGTGGTACTTGGCAGGACTGAAGTAATAGCAGCTCTTTATCACTCCAGTAGCCTCGCCCACCAGTGTGATCTCTTTATGTGCCAGGGGCAGCAGGAAGGGCTAGGGAATCCCTCCCAGTCCCATCAGATGTCATTCAACATGTCAGATATATAATAATGAGGTTTCCCAGAAATTAGCACTGAGACCCTTCATTCATTTGTTTGCCAGTGCTCAAAGGGGATTGGGAAGTGGCAAACTCCTTACTTCTACCCGTGGCACCTGGAGGAGTTTGACAACCCCCCCAACCTATTGGGGCTGGGGGCCAAAAAGAATTAAATAGTGACCGTCGACGCAGAGAGAGCAATTTAAAAATTGGTGTTTATATAGGTCATAAGGGGGTCCTGGGGACACCTGTTTATAGCATATATATACAGGCACATACACCTCTTTAGGGCAGGAAATGGGTAAACAGTTCTCTAGAACAGTATGCATGTCAAAAAATGTTCTGTACTTTCTTTTAGTTTCTGTCGGCAAAATGTATTTATTAAAAGACAGACATGACATAAAAATAAAACCGTGCAACATTCCCCCTCTGGTTGCGACGCAGCGGAGACGTGTGTTGAAGCAGCATCCACTTTTAAAGCATACTAAAGACACATCCAACCCAGGGACATGTGAATTTAAGTTTCAGTTCTGTGGCAGTTGTATGAGTGAGATTAAACGACCTGCTGAAACTCATAGCGAGTATCCTTTACTGCTATCTAAAGAGGACTAAGGCTTCTACATAGACAGCAATTTACAAATAAATTGTGCTTCAGAAAAGTTTAGTTATGAGGCGAGAGCTTCCGGTTCATGGCCTAATAAAGAAGGTTTTACAGGTCGCACACTAAAACCTGAACACAGCTATATTTCTACACGTTGGATGTTGGTTTTAGTGTGTCTATTCCTAGGTTACATGCGTCTCCCCTCCACTCAAGAAGGGAAGGGGTGTATGCACCCTTTGCTGAGGAACCCTTGCCTTCTATTAGGAAAACATAAATCTAAGAAGGAGAGGTTGGACAAATGGGGACAAGCTATAAACTGGGGAGGAAAATCAGTTGGGGGGGCAGTGATGGCTGGCAAGTATTTAGAGTGGTGGCAGGTGGTACTCAAATAAAAATAAATAGACAAAAAATGTTTGCTGCACGACGTCCTCCTTGAAGTTCTGGGACCCAGGAAACTGCACTACCCAATCCAGGCACTGCTCTTATGCTGTTAAACATCTTGATCGGAGAGAGCGGTCTCTCTCAGTGCTCTTAAGAGCACTGGAGGTCTGTGCATTCTCTAAGCCAGCTGTCTAAGACAACAAGGTTAGAGAAGCTTAAAAAGTGCATGTCTGGATGGCCAAAGGGACATGCAGACTTTAAACATAAGTGCACAGCTCCCTGCTGGCAGTCAGTAGCAATTACCCCGCACCGACATTCAGTTAAGGTCGGGTTGCTGAAAAATAAAATGGTAATAAATAAACTTTATTATTATTTTGTCAGCTGTGGGGGGCACTTCTTTTTAGCGTGGGCGACACTCCTCCGCTCTCGGGGAGGGGGGTATGGTAGATGCCTTGATTATCACCACTTTTTAGAGGCAACCTGCTATACTAAGTAAAAGGACATTTAAATTTGCTACTTAACAACCCACTCTGCAATACTGTATATTTTAAATGTCTGCTTTAACAGAGATTTACTAGCTCTGCATATTCATAATTATATGCTGACATTAGTAGTAATTTAGAAGGGCCTGCATTGCTTTTACATCACACTTCTATTTTGAATGTTCCAAGTACAAACATTTGGCAAAAACACTAAGGAGAGATGGAGGCGAGACAAGCTGTTCTGCTGAAGCCTGGGGAAAACATGCACAAGCAGAGACGTTTTAAGGCATTGGCAAAGTGGGCTATGGGTTCCAGCCTATCAGAGGGCCCTCTGATAGAGCCAGTTCTATTTTGCAGAGACTCTTGCCCTGGTGACCTTGAATACTTCTTTAACAGATTGTTTTAAATGCAGGTTCCCTTTAATTTATTTGTAATACAGGTGATGTGTGAGAGTCTATTAGTGACATTTTGCTGAGAAATGCTGTATTTGTTTCACGCAAAATACATTTAAAAAAAAAAAAGCTTCTTTCAGATCAAAACAGGACCTCGCATATGACAAATGGGAGGGTGTCACAGAGTATTTGTAGGAATATAAATGAACTGCTGCTGTGTTACAATACTGAAAACACACATCACTATCCCTTAATATTAGAGGAACACACATTTAGAATTTGGATGAGTGTGCCTGTGCACTGTCAATTACCTGGCCAAAAAGGGCATTAAAGAGTTGAAACTGGATCATAAATTGAAAACCTTTGTAACAGGGGCCCAAAAATGATTAAGAAGTCCCTGTGCGTGTGGGCACACCACACAGCAGAACAACAAGTCCCCGATGGCGAGTGGGGACCAGCGCATCAATGAGTCACAGGAATGGAAGCACAGGCATAGGTGTTCAAGTGTGCCAGGAGAACTAACACTGCAAGAACGATGGGGTTGGTCGGGTGCCACGTAGGCGACGCACATGTAGATCGGAAAGTTTCTATGACAGCTGCAAGACAGGTCAGCTAATGACCACAGACATGAACGAGCAGTCTGTGTAGAGCAAAAGGCCATCAACTGCAAACTAAAGTAGAAAAACAGAATCAAACTGTATTTTGTTTACAACTGCATAATTCACTTTTAAAATAGCAATTTCTTTAAAAAGCGTTACTAGCATTTTTAGGTCTCAGCTAGCGTAGGCTGCGCAGACATGCGCAGTCTTGCTGGTGAGATTTAACGTTTTAGGGTAGATTTCTCTAGTGGGCGTTAAGCCCCGCCCCTCTTTTCCATTGGCTGGCGTCACTGTTTATGCTAAACGGTGGCCAGCCGTTGGAAAAGAGCGTCTAGTGACGTACACTTTTCTCTTTTAGAGCCGTCCCTTTACGTTTGTGGTAAAAGCTTTTCTTATCATATGGGGCCATGTGTTTCAAACATATGGCCCCATAAAGACAACAAAGCTTTCATAAAGGACGAAAGTGAAAGCGGACTGGGGAGAAGTGGGGGTTGAACGATGAATGCAAAACAAGCACTTCTTGTTTTTTGTGTGGGCAATCAAGAGCGTTACGAATCCTAAAAGCGCGCCCCCTCCCAGGATTTGCGCTACTGGTATGCTGCGAAAAAGACAGATGCCGGAAATCAGCCGCCTTAGCTGCCACAGTCCTTTCCATGTTAATTAGTTGGGAGTGGAGCCCCGTGTATTTGTAACGGCGGCGGGATAGCGTTGTTTGCACACGAGGAAAGGGAAACATTGATTCGGCGTCCTGGTATGAGAATTACGGCAAGGTAGCATTGTGTGGTTCTTTGGACTACAAGTGGGACAGTGACTCTTAACGATTGGTGGAGCTGGTGATCGAAATAGACATAGCTGACATTTGTCTCTCGAGACAAGAAATGTACACTGTAAACACACACTTTGTGGCAAGAACATTCCCACAGACCCAACGACAGAGGGAACAGCAGCATAACAACATTGCACACGTCTTCGTGGAATTCCATTTTGCTCACCACATGGGACAAACAGCCGCGGCGCACTAACAAAAACTGCCCAGTGAGCAGGGACAATAAACATTTCACACACACGGATCACAAACACACTCGCTCCTCTACAAGAGAAACACTGCGGGGGAAGGGGTACCGCACGCTCGGGGAAAGCATCCCGGTAAAAATTCAAAAAATGCTCTTTGTTCTTCAGGGCCTGGTGTGGGTCTACCCCTGTTTCCTACACCATACAGGCCATAGATGCAAAACTAGGCTTCTCCTGGCAGGTCGGCAGCGGCCACTAACACAAACGAAAACTCAGCTGAAGGGACATTTACAACAACACACATCGGCCCCAAAGGCATAAAAAGCCAACAAGGTGGGTGCGTCGTTAACACACCGTAAAACAAGCAGGGGCGTTTCATCAGTTTGTACCGCGAGTACACACCCCGGCTGTCACTTCTTACAGTTCTCCTGACCGAGTTTCTACACAACAACCTAACCTCGTAACGTTACATAGTGAAGTTGGTTTACATACCCCTTGGGGTACAGCGCCCTGTCTCTGTGACCCTGCACGGTGCATCTTTCGTGTGGTCGGGCGGGTCGTGGGACAGAGCCGTGCAGAAGGGCAGCACGGGGTATAGCGCTGTGACTCTGCAGGGTGCAGCTGGGGTACGTGCCCAGGTCTCGGGACAGTATGAGCCTCTGCTGTACGGAGGGACAGTGCTGCCCAGGATATAGAGCCCTAGCTGTGTGACGGCGCAGTGTGCAGCTGCAGTGTGGACGGTAAGGGGCTGTGATACAGTACCCTGACTGTGTGACAGCTTGTGGTGTGGTTGTGTGACACTGCAAAGCACAACTAATGTGGCCTAATGCCAGAGCTACCGATTTTTGGCGCTGGGTAACCAATTTCGAGTCTCGGATTCTAGCACCCCAATGCTGCTGGAGACTGGACGGGGTGCGGCTGACACATTGAGAAAGGTCTGCCTTGCAAGTAGAGTATTACTCAGCAAGGGCACCGCCGCCTATAAAGCCCAACTGCAGAGCGTGATGTCCATCTTACAGGCTCACCTCACTGCCTTCCAGGTTCTCTATGGCCATCTTCTGCCAGGGATCAGCAAGCTGTGCCAGCGGCATTTTTTAAACCAAACAGGATGAACACAATCTCCGGGAATTGAACTACGCGCAGGGTTTCTTCCCCCCGACTCTTCAAGAGACCGGCTGAGCCACTCCTGTGCGAGACGCTCTTGCGAAGGAAGAAGGAACCCAGAAAAAAACGTATTGCCCGAGGGCTTAGCCCCCTCTCCGCTGCCATGAGCCGGGACATGTGCCCATCCCAGGGCTGTGCGCTGCTCTTCCTGGAGCTCCTCTGTGGGAGCGCCCACCCTGGGGAAGCCGCCATGGGCCGGGCGGAGAAGCAGAGGCTCAGGTAAGGGGGCTTATGCAGGGGTTTGGCTGCGAGACCCAGAGACTTCATGTGACAGTGCCTCTACAACATTTGACAATCGGACCTTTGAATCCATTGACATCATACTTGCGTCTTGTCTTGAGAACCACGACTGCACCTACCGAAATGTTGCCACCTTGTATGAACCTATAGAGTCTCTGATGTCTTATTTTCATATGTGGACTTACTGCCCTCGTCTTCCTTTACCTTTGGTAGAATGACCGACCATATCCCCTGTTCCTGTACAACGACGGACAGCATCTTCATTCAGTTCACGTAAATACACTTGGCGTTCATTGGATTTCTGACCGTACTTTTAGAACTGCAGGAAGTTCCTGTGACATACCTGTACTTCCAGAACGGGTGACAGTGCTTAACCCCTTCTGTGCCACGCCCTTTCCCCCTCCTGTGCCGGGCAATTCATTAGCGGGTGGGGTTCATGACAAGATAGTCTCGTCATGGGCACAGCGCGACCGTGCTCCATGACGAGACTATCTCGTCATGGGCACAGAAGAGGTTAAGGGGCACTGACATAACAAGCATTTAAAATGCAATAGGGTCCCGCCTTTCATTAAGTTAAAGCCATTTGCTTTGCTATACAATACCAGTAGCAAAGCAAATGGCTTTAACTTAATCAAAGGCGAGACCTATTGCATTTTCAATGCTTGTTTATGTTTTAGTTTTAAAAGGTTATCCTCATTTTTAAACACAGTGAAGACCGAAGCAATTCTTAAGCATATCCAAGTATTCCCGTGAACATTACATCACCATTTATTTTAAATTAAGTCATCATTAGAAGCATTAAATATTAGTATCCCTCTCCAATTAGAGCAAAAGCCGAGATGCAACAAGGGTTTGTTTTGCCAGCGTATTTGTTCAAACGAAACGAGCAAAGCTATATATCAAGGACAGCTGGAGGTCACACATGCAGATCTTCACTTTTTTTTTAAAATAGACTCCTAGTTCTATAAACTGTGTGGTTTGTTTGTACATGCACAATTAATATTTATAATTTACAGTAAAACTAAGTAATTATTTAAGTGATTTTTTTGTCTACATGGGACATATAGGTACTATAGCGCTTACATTTATATTCCAAAATGAATGTAATGCCTTTAAATTCATGCCAACCTATGCAAGGGTTTTTCTGCTATATTATATATCGTTCTGTTTCCCTCAAATGATTTAATCTATTACAAGTATGCGAATAACTGCCTGTTTCGCGCAGTGCCTAGCGGTAATCAGGAGCAGTGGAGGCGCTATCAGAAGTTATACTGACGTCAGTTAATGATTACGTATATTTATTGCACTGCTTGGAAAAGTCTCCCTTTCATCTGGATATCAAGGTCCACAAGACGTCAGGTCGACTTAGCCTTGGGAAACCAAGAATTCCACTTCCTCCTTCTATTGCTCCACTCATGGCGCTTCATTTCTTCTTATGCGAAGATAACCGCTTGAGCCGAAGAGAGGGCGAGCGCTACAACAATGAAAAATAAACGATTCCAACAATGAAAAACAATCGATGGAATGGAGAAGGGGGTTGTTGGATGTGGGGAGGTCGGTCTATAATTAAGGCTCCCTGTTTTCCCTTTTTACGGATTTTTACAGCTAAATAAATAAAGAAAACAATGTGTTTTCTGTCTGCATTTATTTTTAAAAGTGGATAAATGCAGACAATTGTGCTTTTTTTAAGTGGCCTTTCAAGCTTTCTTTCATGAATTGATGGACAGCATGGGAAATTTAAAAACAGGATGAAATTTCTTTAAAGGCACATGTCAACATACATTTGTGGTATAATATTTGGTGAATGTATTGTTACGTATTATTTGGCAGTTTAAATAGCTAAATCATGACAGACATCAAAGTATGAGAGTGTGTCTATCAGTTAAATAAATATGGAAATCTACAGTTTTACAACTTCATGTATACGCAAAACACAAAATATATATGAATAAATACAGATAAAATGTCCCAAAAATAAATATGGATAAATACAGACGGAAATGTTAAAATAAATACCATAAAACCGGGTGCCCTATCTACAATGTACTACTACAGAGGGTGTGCGCTGTGCCTTATGTTTGGGGACATCTGAATCCACAGAAAGAAAGAACAAGCATTGGCATAGCCAATAGGTCTCGCCTTTGGGACCTTATAAGTGTTTAGCTAGAGCTATTGGATTTTCCAATGTTTGTAATGGCAGCGGGGCATATTAGTTTGAAATTAGTAAAATATGATATATATAGAAGCATTGATATCAGCGATAGAGAACGCAAGTTTGAAGTAAGATGCTGCAAGTATAGGGGGTTAGAAATAAACATGTGAGAAAGAGAGATGGAGTTAGTATGAGGGGAGAGTAATTCAATATAAAGAATTATACCCAGAGGAAGGATAAAGAGTTATAGATAAAGAGTAGTAAAAGAGAGAGAATGAGTTTGAAATTGTGTATATGTATGTGCTTGAGCGAGAGATAGAGGAAGTGAGAGAGAGAATGACAGAATCAGAGGGGGGTATAGATAGTGTGCATTATGATAATAGTGACTTTAAGGTGAAAGCAGGGGGAGAGTAGTCTGCAAACAGAGCTCAACAGGAAAAGGATGGGGGTGAGATGTGGCTCAAGAGCTACAGCTGCAGCTTTTCGAACCAGGGAACCGGGTTGGAGTCCTGGCGCCGGTTCAACACACTGTGATTGTGGGCAAGTCACTTAATCTTGTGCCTAAAACAAAATGAATATGACGTTGTGTAATGCAAGTGTTGCTCTTGTAAAGTGCTCCAATAGCTTCCAGTCAAGTTCAGGCTATATAGACAACTGCAAAAAAATGTGTAGGAGAGGGGTGTATTGTACAGATATGGAGTGAGTGGTTTTGCGCAGGGCTCAGAAGATTAGCTGTAGTAGTATGCAGAGCACTACCCATACATCGCAGAGGGGGCTCCTCTCAGGGACCCCTTATTCAATCTATGGCCTAAGGATAACGGTGTGAGATGGCAGTCTGGGGGACCCCTTATGACAGTTTGCAGGGTGGGGCACTGTTTTGTGTTAGTCACTGGTATTATGTAGATTGAGCAGTAAGCTGAGGAGTGTGGTGTACAATGGAGGAGTGGCGTTTGCAGGGGCAGGATTAATTGGTGAGTAGAGAAAATGGGCTTGAGAGCAGTGTGCAGGGAGATGGGGTTTAGTTTACATGCCGCAGGATAAAGTGGTACAGCGCGTACATGGACCTGGAATAGAAGTGGTGCGCAGGATGGGCCAGGCGGGAGAGATGTGTACGAGTCAAATACTGACCATACGAACATGTATACTGGCAGCACAAGGGGTACCATGCACAGACCTTAGAAATACATGCAGCAAGGGCATACAGCCTTGACAAGAGACGTGCCTCCTACACACCATAGAAAGTTTCTTCTCTTGTACAATAGATGCCTCCATGACACTAAGATAGACGTCTCTAACTGACATGTGGAACAGCGCTGAACAGTGTAGGAAGAGTGAGCGTCTGAGGATAAGTGTGGCTGTGGAGCAGCTGGTGTACTCACAGGAATGATGTAGACACAACAGAGCAGAAAGTGTGTGAATAGACCTATGGCGGTGACCTTGGTGTGACGCAGGGCAATGCTGGGCGTGAGAGAGCTGAAAAGAGATGAAGGTAAAAAGAAAAAGGAGCTTTTTGAAGCCCCCTTACTAAAAGTCTCGCCAGAGCAACGCATACGCGCTGGCTCAGGCGAGACCTAAAAATAGACTTTCTTGACACAATAACCTCTTTATATGATTGAGTAAAGTTAAGTGAAGATCAAACAGGCAGTCAAGTTGGACCAAATGGACTGGTCTCATTTATAATCAGACTTATCTCGTTAGGTAGCTGGTTGACCAGAGGGAGAGAAGTATACAGAAACAGAAGGAGAAGACAACCAAATCATATGATTATACATACATAGATTTGATAACAATAAGTTAGTGCGGATCAAAGCCGTAAAAAATACTGAATAAGAGAATGGTATGTGAAAACAATTCTATGTTAAAGTGAATGAATCCCGATTTTAATTTGCATCTCTACTTGCCTTCAGAGCACACTGCAGTGACTGGAGGAAGCATGCTTACACCGCATAAACAATCTAAACCATACAAATGTTTGTGCATCATGATGTGCTAATTTTTCCTGGGGGAATTTCTGATGAATTAGTTCATGAGTGCAATATCAGATTCCCGCAAAAAAAGAACAAAAATATAGATTTGCATGTTCTAGCATGATGGGC
Source organism: Triturus cristatus (assembly GCF_964204655.1). Taxonomy (NCBI): domain Eukaryota; kingdom Metazoa; phylum Chordata; class Amphibia; order Caudata; family Salamandridae; genus Triturus; species Triturus cristatus. Next base: position 968,225,670 of record NC_140581.1, read on the forward strand.
CAAAGCATCACGCAAGCCTCTGCAATTCACTCACAATTATCCATTTATTCATCTAACTCCATCCTTTCGTTGTCATTAATCAGAGATATCTGAAAACATTCGACCTCTGTGGGAGGGAAAGCTCGAAATGGCACTATCTGTCTTTTCTGCTATACATTCTTAAGATGCATTGAGAGTGCAGACCTGCAACTCAGCATTCTTTAGGTGTTCAGAACACTAAAGCAAAAGGGAAGAGAGAGAGAAAAAAAAAAAAGAGTGCTTTCACAGCTTCGTAAAACACACTTTAGATTTAATCTGCCAGGCCAGAGTCTGGGGGGGATAATCCTGGCACAGCCAAACGGGTCAATATCGAGTCAGCTGTCCACAGCATCAGTTTACAGTAACTCTACAGAGCTCATTCTCATGCTTAGTCATTGTGACAGGAAGGCCTGGCAAACCAGCAGTGCTCATCTCTGTCCTAAACCTGTAGTGCTCTTGTCGCTGCCTCGGCTCATCTGGCTTCTGGGCCTGAACAACAGCTCTACTGGTTTAAAGTTGGTCTAGAAATGGAGAAGCCACTCATCGATTTCACACTACGAATTGGGCTAATGTGTTGGAGCAGCTTGCCGTGTGTGTATTTGCTACACTTTTTATTCCTAGATGGGTATTAAACCCTCTTTGGCAGCTCACTCGATGAAGGTCAGTATATATCTATTGCTGTTATGCAGAGTTGAAAACAGAGGCAGAGCGGGTTAGAACCTACCCTCAACCAGCTTATGCGACATCAGTGGCAACTTACCAAATTCTGCAATGCTACGCTATCATTTTGTGTTAAACCCCTGGGGCTGCGCATTACCAGGAGGACATTTATGACCTCTTCAATGGCTTTTTTGCAATGTTGATTTTTTGGCTAAGAAAGTAGTCAATGAACATTGGAAAAAAGCTTTCTTCAAATCCTGGATACAGTAGAGCATCATTACCTTGATTGGAGGGATTTAAAAAAATGCAGACTGAAATTTTATTGTTATACACTGCTTTGGTGCCCAGATACCTAGGTTTTCTTTAATTTCTCCCTAGCAGCCAGAGCCACTTCCCAATTTTTGGTTTGCTTATCCGTAGTTTGTATGATTCTAGAGCCAACAGAAAACTTCTCTCTCTTGAGGTGAATGTATTTTATTCCCTTCCCAAAACCCTTGCCTCCACTTAACCCCTCCTCAAAGTCCCACCCAACCTACATGTACCACCATTTCTGACTGAAATAAAATGAGCGCAACACACAGTTTAAGGAAAAAGGATACTTTAAGTTATTTAAAGCATTTGATTTAAAACGGTTTACTCAGGGTGCTTTGTGGTTTTCGAATTATTCATTGCAGGGTTTTGTGTAGTGCCCTAAAACAGATCCAACAGTGACATGTACAACTATACAAAAAGAAGCAAACTTTCCCCCTGAGCATGATCTAGCGGGCACTTTGGTGGCAATCTTCTCAAAATTCAATTCCTCCGACATTTTTGGGGCCAATGAATTGCCGGAGAATTTTATACATTTATAAATCTTTGCCATTTTGCATTTTATTATGGTACAAGCTGGACACACCCCACAAACAACCTTAATATTACCTTCACGTTCAGAAGTGTGAACTATTCATCTTTGAAATAAAAGCTGAACCTGGGATTAAGAATCCTCACATTTCTATGTGAAGGCTATTCGAATAACAGTGCAGCTCCAATAAATAAACTAATTTAATAATGGTGTCAAGTGAACCCTGTTGCAGTCACTGAGTGGCAAACGTGTTCCACAGTGTAAACCACTAACAATAATAAAAGTTTAACTGATCCGAACCTTTAACAACCACCACATAATACAAACATAAATACACCTTAGGCTGGAAGGACAGGTTGGATCAGGCGGCCGGGGCAGATGCTAAATATATATAGAAATTTGTTTTGCTATAAAGTCAATCATACTTCTAAGATATTATCCCTACAAACATCTCCTGAGAATGGACTAGATAAACCATCTTAGACTTTCTAATACAAAAGCATTTGGAAAGCGCTGTAAAGTGTGACAGATGTTTTAGCATATCAATAATAAACAAGCACTGGCATAGCCAATCGGTCTCAGCAATGAGAGTGCCTAATTATAGAGAAATAGAAAGGACTGGAATCAGCGGGGGGTTGGGAGGGAACTGCAGAGACACGCACTGAGGAAGAGTCATGACGAAATGGCTAATATTACAAGCAATTCAAACGATTTCCTGAAGCTTCAAATTGGTTTTGAATTGTAACTGCCTTCAGCAGTTCTATGTTCTGTAGCACCAGTAAACTGCTAGTGTCAATGCCCCGTCACTGGTCAGACACAAACGTTAAACATGCAATGTACGGCGAGTGTGCGTGGGGGCTGGTGAAAGCAACGACGTTGAGGAAGAGGCTCTGGTTGAAAGTAATTATGCAGAAGGAATGCAAGGGAGGAGGGCAGACACGTTCACGCTTATGGAGTGGTAGAATGCATTTAAAACAAGCCAAGAGTGGTGCAAGTTGGCCTTCGGCGTTGGGAGGGAGGTGGTTGGGGGGACAGGGCAACAACAAAGGAGAAAGCAATGACAACGAAGCAACCAACGACAATGGGGCAAAGAACGAAAAGGAAAGAAAACAACCTTGGAAAGCAGAGGAAAGTCACACCCCACAGACTTCATGGTAGTGCAGCCGCACAGTGCATGATGAAACATCAAACCTATGCCGCCAGCACAAAGTTGTTGCAATTGTCTGACATATTCCCACTACAAAACCACACCACCACCGTAGCCTGTCGCCCCTGCCCTTCCCCATGCGTAGCCAATAATAGACGGAGAGAATGAAAAGCGGAACAGAATAATTAATAAAAAAATAAACGGTGCTCGGAGCGAATGAAAACACCAGCGCTCCTGAGGAGGGCTGGTAAATTAAGAAAAAAAGAAGTCCTTAAATTTGGACTAAAATGAGGGCTAATGGAGGGATTGGATACTCAATCCCTGCTCTAGGGGAGGAGTAAAAAGAGGAAGAGGCATGACAAACGGATGTCATGGACAAATGGGGAGAAAGAATGGGAGAGAGATGATAGAGCCAGCCAATGGCAAGCTTATGGGCAAGCTGAAGCCGCTAAAGTACATATAACAGGTCTCTCTTCAAGACCTCACATGCGTGCAGTCTAGAGCCGAGACCTAAAAACAACACAGCCTAAACTTGTGGAACTCTTTTGGACGTGCCCCGTTACCTTCAAGGTGCATTTAATCAAGCTCATTTAAAGGAGGTTCCTGGTTTTGTAGTGAACTTTTCTGGACAAGGATAGCTTCCAACATGCTGTTTCTCTCTGATTGATGCCAGAGGGAACTTTCTACACCTCTACGTCATGCAGTTTTCTACCCATGAGATACAGTGAAAAAGAACAGGCTGAAAGCTACATTTGTCAATAAATGCTCTCTACCAAACAAGGGACCTTACTGACTGAACACTGGAATCTTCTAATACAGCATTTACCCTTTTATGCGGAGCATGACAACCCATAGATCTGCAGTGAAATTACTGAGAAGAAGGCCCCGACTGAATATTGGAAAATTTATTTTTATCCTTAGAAATATCACACATATATACCCTGAGAAAGTCCTTTTTTAATGGATGAAGCATGTTTCGGCTTTGGAAATTCGTTGACCGTGGCTGTGAAAATTCTGCAATCATCTGGAAATGAAACACCGCATGTGAAAGACTAAACATACTACAAAAAAATTGGGCTGACATTTATTGAGACACTAATAGACCAGATTAACAATAAGATTGTAAGTGCATCGTCATTGTTAGATATCATGAAATGTGCGCATGAAATATGGCATTTTGTATATTGCAGTGTTATCTATAGAGAGCTGGCCGACGCACATTATGGAGGCAGGGCGAATTAAACACCTAAACTAATCCCGTTGATCACTACGAATAAGCGACAGTACACGGAGAGCAATTAAAATAAGGCTTTTTTTTTATAGAAAATGGTAAAACGTAAACTTTTATTAGCAATACATAGTCGACAGGAATGTATTTCGGATTTAAAAGAGTACACACTGTAGCGGATGATATTGTATTATATTTGGATCCAGATTCATCTGAGACCAATAAGAAGTAAATACCTGCAACACAGGAAGAGCTTAACAGGTAGTGGTCTGAGGCACACCTGGCACGCGCCCTTCAAATATTGAAGGATCCATCTGCCTCACAATTCCAGTCTCAATCAGAATTGATGGGTGCTTTGCACAATTCCTGGAAATGTCAACTGACTTCTGTGCCCCAAGGATGTGCTGTCTACAGCATGAGCCAATTTACCAACCTTGAGACTGTGAAGTTGGTATTGAGGGGCTGTCTGAGTAGCATGCACCGTCAACAAGTTGGTGTGCATAATCTGGATTAAACAAAGCAAAGGTATTTCACCTTGGTTCCAAACAGAATCTCAAGCAGCAAAATCGGATACCCCTCTTTTGTGGAAAAAATACTTAAAATGCAGTTGGGTCACAAATATTTAAATCACACAACATTACTGATAAAACACTGCCCTGTGCTCTAAACTCAAGGATGATGTTCTGCTACTCACTAAAGAGACATGCCATAGGTTGTCCAGGGGACACTTTGTCCACGTTGCATTGTTGTGTAAGGAGCATTTACTATACTTCTTTACTCACTGGCAACAGCTTCTATGATTGGTCAGTGTGGAAAGCGAAGGCCATCAAGAGATAATGAATCGCCGACCTAAGTCGTCCACTTTCTGGCAGCAAGGTCAAAGCAGCGTGCTACACCAATGCTAACTGCGAAAAACAGCGCCACGGCTCCAGACAAACATTGTAGGAAGTCAGTGTTTCTAAAACGCTCTGGCTTCTAAGTTTTTTTTTTTAGTACAGCAGACACGCCAAGTTCAAGCTGGACTCCTTGCTTTCTTTCTGGCATGTTTACTTTAGGTTCATTTGATATGCTCAAGAGCAAATGAACACGGCCGAAAAGGTCATGAGCATTTTCTCAACTTTTACACATGACCTTCAAGCAGCAGACACATTCTACAACTAACTAGAAGCACGTACAGAATTAGCTTTTGTGCAAAATGAGGGTGTGTGGCATTTTATTCAGCTTTGAAGTGAAGAGGGAGGGGCGGAAGTAAATATTTCTCGTGAAGTAGCAGTAAAATAAGAAAGGATGCCAATCAAGCTGTTACAATGATGGACATTTTCTCTAACTACTAAATCTAGTTAAATAATTGTATAGTGAGCTATCATGCTATAAATGAATGGTTGTGTCAAAGATAAAGTAACTACGTGGCAGTTGGTGCCTCCTTCACTAAATAAGTAATGGTGCATTAAACTTCAAAAATGTCGTTTTGCAGACGTGAACTGACAGCAGAGTTCGTCAGTGGCGAGTCAGGTAGAACCCAACATGCAATCTATTGTACTGATAATAAAATAAGTTATTTCTGTCATTATCATTTTATTTTCATGATCAGTCAGGTTGGGTTGGGGCGGGGCTGGGCTCCAGTGACGTCTGGGAGGAGTCACTCCAAAGTGGGCATGACTACTTGGCTGGCCCTCTCGGGCCGGACAAACAGTCCTGCGCACTTTGCATGTTCACCACCAGGCTGCATTACACAGCCTGGTGGGGAACATGCCAAGCCTCCCATTTCCCGTCTGAGCGCAGAGCCATGGCACTCAGACAATTCACAACACTGCATTGCAGCGTTGTAATTGGCTTAGGGGAGGGAGCCTGTGTGCTTCTTGCTTCCGGAGGCCACAGAGACGATGAGGGGCGATGGCGAGAAGGTTAAGTTTGTGTTTTTTTTTTTATTTTGAACACCCCTGCTACCTTCCCACCCTGCCCCCAACCATCTACTCTTGTTCCCTGCCACCCGCTACTGTGCATTTGATAGAAAATTGTACATAATGTATACCCGTTGAACTACCATTAAGCAGACAGCTGGACAGTACAAAGCATTTCAAACATGTATTTAAAAAAACCTTCCAACATATAGTAGAAAAAAAAGACAAATCAATATCAGTGCTTAATTTGAACCAGTAGTTTCCGGTGCTCAGCACCGGCCCTTAATCATCAACACCTGCACTTTTGAGCACCAGTTAAGGGCACTCATTTATGGTAGGGGGATTAAATGATTTGCCCAGAATCAGAGGATGTTGAGCAGACGCGGAGACTCAAATTTGGTTTCCCAACTCCTAAGTTGGCAGCTCTGGCCATTACGCCACACCCTCTCCCCATTTCATGGTCAGTAGTTGGTTCTGTTTTAGGCGCCGCTGAAAGGAGAAATGGGCTGGTGAAAGCTGCCTCCTGACGAGAGGCGCAGCACGTATTTTTTTGTGTGCAAATTAACCACTGCAAATCATGTCACAATAGGCTTAGTTGTAATATCCGAATGGAATAGATCGAGGCGAATGGGAGACAAACAAGGCAAACGAACTTAACATTCCATATCAGTGAGAGTGAGGATGCTGATGAAGAGTATGTGAGGCTGGAGGGAGTGTGGGCATGGGGTGTGAGAGAACATGCTGGACGTAGGTAGGAGTGGCTGCCGAGTGAGTAGATGCACGCACCAGCTAGAGTATGGACGGGAGTGAAAAGGACATGAGAGGACTGATAGGGGGACAAGGGGAGAATGGAGAGCGATCAGATAAAGGACAGTGTGGTGGGACAAGAAAGTGTCAAGGTTAAGGGTGTGGATGCACAAATGAGAGCATGGATAGGAGTGACAACTGATGAGTAGTTAGAAATGAATAATGTTGACAATAGCAACTGCGTGAGAGTTAAGCCCATTTAGGTAGAGGGGTGAGACACTGAAGGCTCGAGCCAGGCTGCCAGCTGAAGCCTGGCTCTGGCTGAGCTCGAGGTCCTGATGGAACCTCGAGGCCATAACGAGCCGAGCTTTTGTGTGGCTACTGTCTGCCACCCTAGCTCTACCCAATTTTGATGTTGTGCTACAGGCAGAGCTGCCGTCTTTTGACATGGGGGACCAGGCTTCAAGACTCGGTGTCAGCTCAAATTCCTGTGATTCTAGGTAAGTTACATGATCTGTCAGTGCCTTTAAAAATGAATGTGACCTTGTGTAATATAACTAGTGCATGCTTATGCAAAGCGCTCCAAAATCGATAGGTCAAATTTGTGCTATATAAAAATGCACAAAGAGGTAAAAACAAAGAACTAAAATAAGAAAAGACAAATCGATACCCGTTTGGTTGCTAATTTTTACGAAGTGAAACCAGAAAACCTATATAAATTGCAGCTTCCTCGCTTAAATTGTGTGATCTTAGGCACGTATTTTATTTCACCTGAACCCCTTTTTCTTTATAATCGTGTATCAAAGCACTTTCAAATGCACAAATTCAGAATACCAGTTGTACAAATTCCTATCATGTTAGATTTAATATTTAATGTGCACACACATTTTCAAAGTTTAGCAATATAAGGGTATATCTAATGCTCCCAGAATGCTCTCCGATTTGATGTGAATAATTGCACAAGCTTGAAAGCAAGATTGATGATTCTTTGCCTTCAAAATAAAATGTTCATGAAAAATGAAAGCAGGAAAAAATGTTTTTAGCTAAACTTCTGTAAAATTTCAGGAACCATTTCTTTGCAGCCTCATTTAGTTACATGTGTTTATGCAGGCTAGAATTTCCCAAAAATATTCACAATGGAAAACCAGTGTAAATAGTTTCAATAAGATTATGGAAAACTAAAATTAACAACCATTGGCAAACCCAGTAAGTCTGAAATTGGTGGTCAGCTTTTTAGTTTTGTAAATATGTGAACTGTTTTGGCATGGCTTTTGTAAAAGCTTATTGGTGAGGGAGCTGCCGGACCCTCTCCATTATAACAAACATTCTCAGAAGCAAACATTGTTTTTGTTCTCAAAAAGCACACACTGCCACAGTAGTTATTTTAATAAATGCAAAAGGTCATGGTCAACGTCAGACCACATTGGGGGCCCAATTATTAAAGAAAACCTCAAAGTGCACCCATGGTATATGTCCTTGCATTAATTGCAGCTATACGGCTTTCGTGAATTCCCAAGAATTTACAGAAGTAGAACAAGAAATAGTACTCCTAGAAAATACTTGTGAACTGCATTTTAGCATGAGCAAATAGGCATGTGTAGATTTGCTCATTCGAAAATCTGAGTGTTTGCAAGTTCACTTCCCCTCCAACCACTTTTTTCCCCAACTCTGGAAGAAGGTTTACATCTGTTATTGTCAGGGGTAAATTTCCAACATTTCTCAGTATGGAAAAAGATTAGAGAAGAGTTGTTGAAAACCCTTAAAACATGCAAGTTGGTAGGTTTGCACAGACTCAAAAGGGCATTCTAACCCTGGAACTATTGCTTACCACTACCTTCAGGCCCCGTATGTAGATCTGCAGGAACATGGCAACATAAGGGGATTGCAGGTATTCAAACACTACTATGTGTGAGCCCTGGCATAATCAGAGAGGCCATACCAGAGATCTTATATAATGAGATTGCTGCCATAATTTGTCGCTGCACTACATGGCATCTAAGGGGCAAGTGGATTTTGTTACAGGACAAGTAGATTTATGAAGAAACCTGCCCCATGGACAAGTAGATATTTTATTAAATTCTACATCCCTGTAATATACTGTTTTTTAAGGCGTGCTGAAATTTCAGCTGAGCCTATAGGAGCAGAGGAAGAATATCCCACAGACGGCCTGCCTGAACTGAAGAGGAAGAGGATCTTTCACCAAGATGAACTAGAATTTTAAAATATTGGATTGTAAGCAAAAAAGACCCTGTGGAGAAAATACTTCTAGCACTAGAGTACTCCTGAAATCTAGTGGTTAAAATGGGCGAATGCCTTCGGTCCTAGGCATGACAACTCAGGAGTGAGCTGTTCAGGGACAAGAAGATAACAGACAGAGGGCATTAACGGAGTTAAATGGTTATTCTTCTTTGGGCCATGCAAAAAGTAAGTAGTAGCATTTGGAATCCACTAGAGTTTTCATCCCGACCTTGTGAAGACCAAAGTAAACTGTATTAAACTGAATGGCGCAATTTGACTTTCATGCCAAACTCTGTAAGAAAATCTTGAGAACTGTAATAGGGGATGGAAGGTCCAAAACGAAAAGAAGCAGGATTTTGAGACTGAATTAACTTGGATCTCTAGATAAAGTTTGAGGTTTATTTTGAAGACCAGAATTGTGACCCCAGGTCAGGGACCAATTTAGATGGCTTCAAGCTTTGTAAACCACAACAGAACTGAGTGTAAGGGAAGATGTATACCACAACAGAACTGAGTGTAAGGGAAGCTGTATACCACAACAGAACTGAGTGTAAGGGGAGCTGTATCTCACTTGTGCTGCTATATAACAGGCCTGTGGTGCATCCATGCTTCTACTGTAATCACAAAAGTGTGACATTTGGCAATGGTGAAATTCGGATCTCCCTCTGCTTCAGGAAAATGGGTGTCATCAGCACAAATGGATATATTGTATCCAAAAGTGTCCACCTTCGAGGAAAGACACATTCCCCAACTGCTGAAGACATGAACTTAAGAGAGAGCGGTAATACTCTGGTACCTCACAAGATAAAGGTCTCCTGCAAGAACAGGTGATGGTCGACGGCATTAATGGCTACAGAAATGTCTTAAAGGACTTCGGCAGTGGCACAGACCTCATCACTCTAAGCAAGTAACTTCATCATGTTTTCTTATGCTCAGGATTCTAAAGAAAAGCTTGCCTTTTTTCCTATGAAACTTGGGAAAACAGTTATACTAGCTCTTGTGATACAAAGATCGCCTACTGTAATGGCCTCTTTGTAGGTGCCCAGTCCCGCCTTCTGAACAAACTATAAATGATCTAAAATACAGCAGTCAGAGTTCTTAATCTAACCAAATTCGGTTAGGCCTCTAAAGCCATAAGAGACCTTCACTGGCTGTCTGTCAGGGCAAGAATCAGATTCAAGGCACTATGTTGGGCCCGCAAGACTCTACATCAAGTAGGTCCCCATTTTCTACAATCCATTTTTGAATGGCACACTCCTTCTCGCACTCTTCGGTCGGGCACTGCCAGGTTGGCATGTGTCCCGAGAACAGAAAAATCTTATTGGGGAGGAAGAAGTTTTCTTTATTCTGCCTCCAAAGGGTGGAATTCACTCCCCTCTCATCTTAGAGAACAATCCAATATTTAAGTATTTAGGAAAGAACTAAAAACCTACCTGTGTAGTAATCGGCTTCAAAAGATGTATTATCTGTTTTTTGCCCTCTGTTATCATTATAAGAAGGATACAACGACACTAGCGCCTAGACGCCCTAGGGTAATCGCCCGCTATACAAAATGTAATACACATAACATAACATCAATCAGAGATCAAAGTAAGGTTCATGAAAGGCTGTGACCAGTTCTGATTAGACCTCCTTTCCCAGGAAAAAGTCAACCTGAGGGGTAAGCAATATATTAAGGTTCCCAAAAATTTGAAACTCACCAATGATCACTTCTCTACTGCTCTGACAGAAATGTTCATAGGGAAATCAGCCTATAATTTAAATATACAGTAGTGTCCACATTCGTTTTTTTCTAGAGAGGACAAAGAACAGCCTGCTTCCGGGGGGGCGGGACTATCACCAATATTCAGGAGACTTAACTTAGATCATGGACACAACATTTTGGTCAGCTATGTCGGATTGGTTTAAGGAAAACGTGCAACTCACCAGAAATAAAATCATGTAATAACTAAAGTGAATCAGCAAAATGGCGAGCTACGTTTTCAAGAGAGGGAAGTAACGTTTCATGCAGGGTCAGTGAGGAACAAAGTGACCAGGCCTTAGAATGTAAGAAGTCTGCTTTTAATTCACAAAATCCCCTGGCTAGATGGACACCCTTGCACAATGGCTGTAATGTAGTCCGCCTAATAATGTAAAAATATATTTTAAGAAATTATTGGGCTTTTCATTTCTTGCAGCGAAAGGAACAGATTTGGCATTTGTTTATGAGGACATTGTAAATCCTGGATTGCCTTCACCAGGACTAAAAATAGCTTGTTGGTCCTTGTCACAGTTTGTCTGCTTATCACAGGACTTGCATCAGTGTTGTTAAGCCTTGGTTATTATTGGGTTAACCATTTGTTCTTGGTTCTTGGTGTATTTGTGGGCTTCAAAATATTTATTTACTATAAATTCCTAACTTAATGGCTGTTGATAAGCGATTATGAAAGGGCAAGGGAAATTAAATAGATTGCTCGGAAAATTAAAGTTTGAGTTCAACTAATGTGTGCAGTTGTTAGTAGAAGCACCTAGACTAGGCTCCTGCCATCAAAAGTAGCACTGAAATGCTTTGTACATCGCAATGTGATATGTTTGAATACATTGAGTCCATTATTTGACATATTAAACATCTCATCAGTGGTCTTTTTTTTAATTTGTAGGTGTTGTTACCATAAGGCTTAATCCAATAGATGAGAAATAAATGTGGTGGCCATTTGGTCAGAAAGAAATATGGATGCTCAAATTAAATGTTTACGTCCCCCAATATCATAGCTCTATTATTACTAATTCAATTCAATTCAAATATCTTTATTCGAATGTAATACAATACATCCATAAAAGTACATTTTAAAACATACAGACATAACATATTCCTTTTCTATAAAGAAAAATCATCCATTTCAACAATAAGACACAAAATGATGTGCAATAGTTTTGTGAAACCAGGATAACACATAAAATGCAACAAGTTAAAAATATAAATAATTATACAAAGCTAAAAAGAGATAAAAATACAACGATAGTAGCAGCATAATTAACCTTCCATACTTTTCCTGAAGGTGATAGCAAGTTTCAAAAAGCTGCATATAAACAGAGTATAGTCACATTTCAGGAGTTGGAGGTAATAAAGTGCTGGTTTGATTTGGGTAAATTGTAAATCCTTTAAACAAGGCTTCAAATACAACTTCCGAGGTACTAGATAATATGGACAAACAAATAAAAAGTGTGCCAAATCTTGCGGAGACTTCCCGTCGCAGCCGCAAGCAGGTAACACTTGGCCTCGGTGTGCTCCTTTTGGTGTTGCCAACAGGAGATGAAATAAATCAAAACGGAACCTTGTCAAGAGATAGCGTTCATACCCTGACATAGGCCAGGATAGGTATGGTTCCATATGTGAACATGTTTTAAGTAGGGCGTGCTTCCTTACACTATCTTTCGTCAACTCGCCCTCCTCCCGGGCAAGATACCTAGTAGACATAAATGTCTTTTTCACAAAAATTACATCAGCTTTAGTTATACAATTTGGGGATGAGAACAAATCCGGCCGTCCCATTTCAGTGAGGCGGTCGTTAATGTACCTCAGCCACGGAACCTTAAACCTACCGTCCCAGATTAAAGCTTCTTCTAGTATAGCATGAGTGAGAGGTATATCATCATTTAGCCAGGAGTTCAACCAACATAACAGGGGATTTGCTGCTATTCTGTCACTCAGGAATGGTACACCTAATTCCTCATGTACCGAGAAATTTCCGGTGCCCCTTGGCAGCCTCAATACCTTCTTTAAGAAGTTATTTTCTGTAACCTCCAGGGCTTGTGTCTGGCAGTAGCCCCATATCTCACTGCCATAGCAGGCGATGGCGACACTTTTGGCTTGATATAGTTTGAGCAAGGCGGCCACCGGACTGTTGCCCATTTTTCTAGCAAAGCCAAGTATTGCTGCATTGACACGTATTACTTCGCCCTTTTTTTTGGCAATAGCTGGGCCCCACTCTAGATGGTCGTCGAGGAGGACCCCGAGGTATGAGAAGGTTTTGGAATTTGGAATTCTTTCCCCATTTGTGTGAAAAGAGTTGGGTTTACGCGACCCCTGGCCTATTTTCATAGTGTAGGACTTTGAATTATTGATACTTAAGCCTCTGGACTCCATAAATTCATAAAAAGAATTTAGAAGTTTCTGGAGACCAATTGCGGTCCTTGAAATAAGGACAGCATCATCCGCATACAGTAAGACTGGGATACCTTTTTTGCCTACATAGGGGTAATCTGCACCTGTTCTCAACAAACAGTCCTCCAGCTCATGTATGTACAAATTGAAGAGAAATGGTGCTAAAATACATCCTTGACGGACGCCCCTATTAATTCTGATGTCCCCTGACACCTTCAAATCTTGTGAGTAGCGGACGTTGGCTCTTGTATCTGAGTGCAAATCGATCAGAACATAAACTAAGTTCCGATCAATGCCCATTTTTAACATAATGTCCCATAATTTACCTCTGTCCACACAGTCAAATGCGGACGATAGGTCCATAAAGGCCATGTGTATGGTTCCCTGGCGGGCTAGAGTGTATTTGCTTACAATTAAGTACAGGTTCAGACACTGGGTCACTGTTGAGTGGCCTGGTCTGAAGCCGTATTGTATTGAAGATAGAATATTTTTCTCATTTGCCCATGTTGTAAGTCTGTTCAAAAGCACACCCCCTACCACTTTTGCTACAGAGTTAATTAAGGATATTGGTCTGTAGCATGTCGGGCTGCCACGATCACCCTTTTTAAACACGGGGACAATAGTTGATTGTCCCCAGGATTTTGGGCACCCAGATATTGCAGCTGCATTTATTACATTTGCAAGGATAGGAGCCCATAACTGGATACTGGATTTAAAAAGATCCGGAGGAAGGCCATCCGGACCAGGTGCCTTATTGCTAGTTAAACCTTGGATTGCCTTTTCTACTTCGCTGATTGAGAAACAGGGAGGCTTCTCCTCTAGAGTTAAAAATTCATGATCTGAAAATTGATCATGACTTTTAAAAATTGCACTAAAATGGGACACCCAATCTGCCTCTGGGATATTTGTGCCTATTGCAGTATCACTTGGGTTGTCAAACAAAGGTTTGTTGACAATCTCCCAGAATTTGCTGCTATTTCCCAGGCTATTATTACTAGCAATAGATTGACACATCATGCCAACTAAAAGTTCAGCCCCTGAGGAGGTGCCTTGGTGACAAGAAATAGCTCCCCCCCCCAAACAAAAAGTCCCAGGTGAGGACAGCTGAAAATATGCCTTTCGTGTGTCCACTGTTATTGAGTTCCTTCTCAGAAGGACATTTACTTCCAGATCATCCAGCAAGGCAAAAAGGCTGGAGGCCCTGGCCATCTGCAAGGGGCAGTACCTGTGGTGTCATAAGGGGTTAAAGGCTGCAGCATGTCACATCCACAACCCCTGGAATGTCGGCGAGCTGGCATCCTTGTATTAAACCATAGACTGCCAAACAAACCTGCACTATGATATCGTTTGAAAAATGCATTCAAAAAATACTTCCAAAGTTTATCCTGTCATCGTGCCAACCAAAGAACGGGTCTGGTTAGTAAACTCGGAAGAAGGGACTGCAAGACTGGTATGTATGGGCCTCGTGCGTGCCACAGCTTTAGAGACTATCTGTAGCCACGGTATCTTAAGGTGACCTTTAGTGCAAGTTATATTCATCTGCCTTTTCTGGCTCTAAATTAATTTCCTCTGGAGTTTGGTGCAAGGAAAATGACCCCAGAAATGCACCTGTTGAATTGGACTACTAGTACTGCAAGAAAATGAATTCCCCATCTCTTTCAGAAGGTGAAAACTTAAATTTGAATGTGTTTATCAAATAACAAGAACTCAAACTTTTGAAAGGGGCGTACAACGCAGTATTTAAATGTAAAAAGAAACACACGCCAAACACCCTCAACTCTCCAGTGGCTCGTCACAAGATTAATCAAAGAAAATAAAATAAATGGAGGACTCTTGCTCGATTTCCCACTCTTCACATCCGATATTCTTTTTTCTTGATTTGGGTACTTAGGATGCACCACGTTTATCCATCTTCTGGGGCGAATGCAGGCCCACAGCAGCAGGCGCCATCAGCCCACTTACAAGACAAGATGGCTGCCTTTTGATGACTACCTTCAAGCGCTCCACGGTGAAAGACAAGGAGGCGTGGTGGCCTGGGGACACCGTCAACGAAGACTGTCGCCGCCGCTTAAAACCAGACAAAATAATGCGCAGCATGCAGGACAGAGGGGGGTGGGCGGTAAAATCCGCGACCACGATAAACCATGATATCAAAAAACGTCTTCAATTATTACACCCTGTGGTGAGAAGTGTCACTGGTCCCAAAATAAACGCGCTGCATCTCAAAACATGCCAGTGCACACTGTGAATTTAGAAAGCCTCTAGGCGCTTAGCTGTCATACTCCGGAAAAAAGCACACGACAAAATGAGTTAAAACAACTGAGAATTTGAGCAGTGTTCAAAACAGAGAATAGTTACCAGCGGGCACTTACGGCAAACGAAGAGTGTGCAAAAGTCTGTGACGGCTGACAACAACTATCTCACCCGCAGCAAGTGAGCATTCTCTGAAGAGCCGCGCATCTGTGGTGAGATATGTAAACGCACAGAATGCTCTATCAAGTCGACATTTAATTAAAGTGCGATTAGCAAGGTCTGTGCTCTGTCACAGTTACAGCTGAGAACCGAGGCTTCATTAACTGAACTGGCCTGGCATTCAAGTCCTGACACTTTTAATTTGTCACTCATGGGGGAACATAGGTCTCATATTTGGAAAATATAAATGTGAGAGTTCACATTAGAGAGAGTTTTGGTGAATAGAAACGTAAGGAATCTCCTGGACCCAATGGCAGCCGAGCGAGTTTTGCCAATCAGTGATTGACTGGTACATGAAAGGGGAGTTTGGGGTAGTAGAGTCCTTTTCATATCTCCCCCCAGGGTGATTCAGACATGTGGTGCAGTCCAGGAGGGCTTAGGGTCTGGATAGGGTGTGTGAAGGCTGATGGGTGGGGCTTATGGCACAGTTAATGAGGGTCAAGGCCACTATACATTGTGTTGTTGGTGGTGGAGGTACATATTTGCTGACAGCACAGGATCGGACTGCCACCCTTCTTCTCCGAACACACAGAGAGAAACTGCGGAGTACCTCAAGGGTCATCATTCAGCCCAACGCTCTTCAACATCTACATAGTCCCCCTCGCCTCCATCGTCAGACAGCACGGACTCCATAGTATCCTACGCCGACGACACCCAGCTCATCCTCTCCATCACAAAGAACCCCGTCAGTACCAGACTCAGCTTCCAGGAAGGAATGAAGGATGTTGCATCCTGGATGAGCAGCAGCTGTCTGAAGCTCAACTCAGAGAAGACAGAGGTCCTCGTCCTTGGACCCTCTCCCACCTCATGGTACAACAACTGGTGGCCCACCGTCCTTGGCAACCTTCCCACCCCCACGGGCCATGCCCGGAACCTCGGCATCATACTCAACTCCTTCCTCTCCATGACCCAACAGATCAGCGCCGTCGCATCCACCTACTTCAACACCCTCTGTATCCTTCGCAAGACCTTCGAATGGATCCCCCCCGATCATGAAAGACCGTCACACACGCACTCATAACCAGCAGACTGGACTACGGAAATGCTCTCTTTGCTGGAATCAACAAGCCTCTACTTCGCAAACTTCAGACCATACAGAACACCGCAGCCAGACTCGTCCTCGGCATCCCTCGACAATAACTCATCTCCCAACACCTGCAAGACCTCCACTGGCTCCCCATCCAGAAGAGAATAACCTTCAAGATACTCCTCACCCATGCCTACAAATGCCTCCTCAACACAGGACCCCAATACCACAATGAAAGAATCTCCTTCCACGTACCCAAGAGGAACCTCCGAACCGCCGACCTCGCCGAAACCACACGCATCCGCAGAGCCAGAACAGGTGGAAGAGCCTTCTCCTACATCGCGTCCTAGACCTGGAACGAGCTCCTGGCCAACATCAGACGCGTCCCCTCTCTGCACATCTTCAGGAAGACCCTGAAGACCTGGCTCTTTGACTGACATAGTTGCCTACCCCCGCGCCTTGAGACCCTCACGGGTGAGTAGCGTGCTTAACAATTCCCTGATTGATTGATTGAGGATTGTTAGTGAAGGCTACTTTGGAAATATCAGAGGCAAGAACAGCTGTATGGGACGTATTACCCATCCTTAGATATGAGGGCAAGGAAGACCTGATTAAGCCTGGGGTCCTGTTGCAGACTTGGGTGGACCTGACCAGGCACAAATGACGGCTGGTCCTAGGACTTTTGGGGACCCGGGCGAAAGGAAAGATGGGAGGCCCCTATAATTTGCAAGTGACATCACAGAAAGTGACAACACAGGTCTTTTAATCTTCTTTGGTATCGCTTGAAGTGACTTAGTGTGGATATGAGTAACAAGGATACAAAGCTTAATACCCAAATGAACTAAGTCAGTCTATTTTAAAGCTGTATTAGGTGGATTTCAATAGTCACATTGAATTAAAAAGCTAGGCACAGATATCACAAAGATTAATTTCCGTACTCAACGTTAACAGACTAATGCATGATAAAAATTCCAGAGCACTGCAGAAAATTAATTGAATGGCATTAGTATGGTGAAAATTATGCAACCGGGTATAGCAAAATAAAGTTGTGTTCAAATGCATGTAGCTTTTTTAGGTCGAGCTTTCGAGACCTGTTGTATATACTTTATTATATACTTCTTTGTGGGCTTAAAGCCAGCCCACTGCTTTTCATTTGTTTGTCTTAGTGTCCTTTGAAAATACTTGCTTGCAGGTGCGTCAATCCTTCCTCTTCGTCCCTCCTTTTTGTCTTTCATTTCCTCCCACAGAGCAGGAACCAAGTACTGTATCTTTACGCTTTGGTTGTTTATCTGTTTGTTTGTGGGACTATTTTTTTTATTTATTTCCTGCTCGTGAAACACTGTGGGTTCGTGTTCAGCTTCGACACCCTTATTTTATTACATCTTCCTTCCTGCCCCCTCCATCCCCAATTGTTGTTGCCATCCTTCCCTCACCTCCCGCTCCACTACTTTTGAAAAATGATATTCCCTAAATCACTTCATCTCCCATGCCGTCCCCCGCTGCTTGCATTTAATTGCATCTTCCTTAAGCTCCAGGTGCCTTCCCCCCACCACCACCTCTCTCCCGTCGCTGCTTGCCATCCTAAACCCCTCCTCTTCCCGACGCTGCTTTAACCATTTTCTTAGAAAGCGCTAGTTTTTCCGAGCTACGTCAGCCCTGTAAATCTTTTTTATTTTTTAATACTCTTAATTTCTTTTCTGCATTGGTATTTTCTGGTATGTAATAGGCAGAAACAGGCCAGCACCTGGCATCACCGTAAGGTATTTCTTTAACCAGAGGATGTGGGCTTCACTGGATAACCGCGCCTCAAAGTCTTGGGGGATCTGTGGCTGCTGACTTTGGGCTGACCTGAAGGGAATGCCAGGTAAGTAGCCGGGCTTGCATCCAACAGGGTGGTTTGTGTTCCATGACGACCCATTTTCAAGTTACAGCACTCAGTGCCAGAGTAAAGCCCAGTGTGGCAATAGCATTCTAGAAGTTAATTAGCCAGGGTCACATGCTTGTCAGCCTGGTAGGCCAGGATTAAGATGCAGGGCTCCGGAATACACAGTCCATGATTTAGCAGCAAAACTTTCTTATACCCACTGTTGCTGTTTCTTTTTGGGTTCAACTCAAGTTCCTGCAGGGGTTAATCTTTGCTAAAATTAGTGCTGTTTATTGCTGCCACAGTGATGAGAGTTTAGGGCTTTGAATCATCTGGACAGACAAACAATATCAGCAATTAGGTTTTGCCTAGAGACTAAAGCAGAACAGCTCAATTTCTTAGCTAGAAACTGGAAGCTGACCCCTTACACATCCCCGGAGAATTAGACTTATATACTCTTGGAGTGATTAAGAAGTTCTTGCATTGCTGCAAGGATGTTACCAAAGAGCTCTTGCTGTGATGGTGAACTAGGGAGATTGCTATGGCTGGCCAATTATAGGGGGCACATTGTGGGTTTGTCAGCAAGTGTGACGTAAAATAGGGAGTCAGACTAAGTTTATGGGGGCATTGCAGAGAGCTACAATAAATTTGCCATGCTCGGAGGTCTAGAAATGGCTGACTGGGTCCACAAAGGAGCTTTTCTCTGCAGTGCTCTTGCAGATTACACTGCTAATACACTTTTACACCGTTTATTTTGGACACCTTGCCTATTGCAAAAAAACAGAATATAACTTCAAGCACAGTCCATGGCACTATAAGGCTCTCCCTAGAACCTTCCACTTAAAACAAACCATGCTACAATTTACAATTGCTACAGTAACATTCAAGTAGCAGTTGGGTGTCACTCAAAATGTAATACATATGATGTAGATATGCATACATAAGTACATGGCAAATACAGTAGAGGTTTTAACCCTCTCAGGAGCCCAAAGCAGGTCCCTGCGACTACTTTGGATTGGGCATCAAAAGAGAGACCTCTATCAATCCAAAAGCCCAGGTTCTTGACCACCTCCTTCCGCATGGGTGCTTGTTTTAATTGGTCTGGCCACCATTGTTCTGACCACATATCGTTATCTCTTCCTAACAGCAGAATTTCAGATCTTACTGGCATTTAGCTGCAAGCAATTTGTTTGTCAGCCACTTGGCGATCGCCAGCAAATCCACCTTAAATTTAATAAGATTATTCTTACATTTATTGGAAAAAGCGATGACTAATTGGGTGCAGTGGAGTCACTAGGGTTGGTGTCACCCGGTGCGGGTAACTCATGGTGTCACCCCCTCACGACTTATCGCATGGACCTCCTCCGCTCCGAGTCCGCCAGTGGACACAGTTGGCAAATAACGGGACCATACAGAATCCTTAGTAATGTTTGTAAATGTAGGTCCTATATTTACAAAATGTGCCTGTTAACAACAGTGTGATAATGACTCATTAATCAGGTTGTACAGTGGGCTACCTGCTAGTCAACAGTTTATTGGAATTTATAATATCATAGGTATGGTACTTTGTACTGGTGTGGTGTTCCCACTATCCAGCAACACGATATATCAGTGGTCGAAGTGGGGGGAAAAAGTAGGGGAACTGTGGGTGGAGAATCAGAGGGCGGGAATAACCCAAGGATTGGATCAGTGGGCGGAGCCAGAGGTGTGGCCAGAATGCGCAAACATCCCAATTTTTTGTATTTGTTTGGTTTCACTGCGCAGTTTTATCAATCAATGGATACACATGATTATTTAAGGTTATAATGAGTTATTGACAGTAAAATGTATTCACAAAGTGGGATATACTTCTAATCACAGAATGTCTCCGAGCCATGGAGTTTCTGTCATCAGCACTTCTCCCTTTTCCACAACAGCAGTTCAAACATGAATGACTAAAAACCCTAGTTTGCAAATGTTTTCTAAATAATAATGGCTCTGCCATATTTGCCTCATAATGCAAGATCTGCAGCATGATCTGACCATTTCAACTAATAAATTGTTGGTAGCTCAAACGTATCAAAAGTTAATAAAAAATGTGACTTGTGTTGCTGCGGAGTAGATGACAGTTAATAGCTCACTGTTCTATGTTAGGATTTTAACTTATAAACTGCAAGTAACAAAAGGATCTCTCTGACAAAAGCAGTAGCCCACTGGCCTATTTACATTATGTGCACTTTGTGATCTGCATGGTACATGTTCTTTGCAGCAGGTACATTAACCCTCTGAGCTACCTTTCCATGAGTCAAATCTTCCATTAGACAAAATTCCGATCTCTATCTAGGAAGAACATTAATCACCAGAGTCGTCATGACATTTTTATTGTTACCGAAAATTGCTGGAGGGCAGGAAGGAGGCAGCAAGCGCTTTTAAAACCATAATATACTTGCAAAAATGATGCCTCCACCTAAAGTCAGCACCTGGTGCGGTCACACCGGTTGCCCCGCCCTACAGCTGGCCCTTCTCAAGGGTCCTGTGATCTCTGTGACAGGGTCACTGTTGTTCTAGGGTGTGCTGCTTCATAGGCCTGCCCGCAAGTCTGGAGGTGAACTTCAGTATGAATAGTGGTGGACAAGCCTTGAAGGTTAACCTACACTTGTCATGCTAGGGTGCACCTGCTGGTGCTACGACACCAGGGATTCTAATGTCTTGCGAAGCCTTCTAAGGTCTAGCATGAGATAGTGCTCTCTCAGGAGAGTGGTCTGGTGGACTGGTTATTAAGGCTGAACCTGGTTCCCCAGTTCCAAATTCAGCAGCTCTGGCCATTGTGCCACATCCTCTCCCCCACTGAACACCATACTGCCCCACTGAGAAAAACTCAGACTGCCTTCAACCACAACCCAATTGTTGCCAGCTATAAACACCTGGATGCGGCTCAATTTAAATTACGCACTGGGCAAGAGCAATATGTGGCCTACAAAAAAAAGTGACAGCATCCTGGAAAAAGCAAACAATCATAGGGAATGCAAAATTTTGCAAACCATGTGAAATGTAAGCAACATGCTTACCTTAACGATTGTACACTCACTGTTCAGAAATCAGTGAGTGTTTTTGCCTGAAAAGTTAAGGACATGACAATGGACCCATTTCAATGACCATTGCTTATATCCTTACAAAACGTAAGCAGTATGGTAAAAAAAGACAACATCCCTAGATGCAGAGCAGCAGGACAAATTTTGTTTTCCAATCCACACATTGCTGTACCTCCAGGATTGGTGCACTAGTTCCAAGCCCTGGGAAAACAAGGCCAAGACAACAAAAATAGTGCTTCACTGGCAAACTCTGTAAAAGTGGCGCTAATGTGATTGGGTGTGAATAAAATCAATCTGGCCAGTTTGCTACCACTCTGTCTTACTTTATTTAGTTATTTATTTTGCATATTTTTAAACTTTTATTCGCGATGCTTCACTTTGGAATTAAATGTCAGAAAAATAGGACATTGATTTTCCAGCAAAAGTGATTTTCTTTTTTGGATCCATTTCACAGGGGAGCAAATAAAAGAAAGGAGAGGAAAGAGAGTGAGAACCCCGTCTTGCAGCCACTGTCTTCAGTAAGAGAAGAACTACCGGGCTAGCAGGCAGAGGCCTCAGCTTGTACACAGAGCTGCTGTGCCTGAAAGTCGTCTTCGCAGGCCTCCCGAGTCCCGACAGCTCAAAAGATGGGCCCAGTAGTACCATTACAATCTTAATTTATGTTCCTAAGCACTCACCTCGCACTTACAGAACGTTCTTGGGCAACGTCATTACTTACACTGAACATCCGCAAGGTACTCAAAGTGAATTTTAACACAATCCCCGAACAGCCACGGCAGTTGCGTGTCATAGAACGGGGGGTTTGGGGGGGGGGGGGGGGGGGGGGGGGGGGGGGCTTCCTGGAGTACAAAAAGTATATATATCCTATCGTGTGTTGAGTTCGCTACAAAAAATATTTTGGTACAATAAAAATATTTCTCACCTGATGTGTGTCTGAAAAAGAGAGACCTCCGCTTTAAAACGCGTCTTCTGTCCTGGGGCGGAGGCAGCTCGCAGCTGACCTGTCGATCAACAGAAACGTAAAGGAACTTTTAGTTTCGCTTTCGTGACGAGCCCTGCCGCGCTTCTCCAAAAAGCACGTGACCAGCCTGGCTGCTTCCCAAGGTATTTCAAACCGTGCAAAGGGGTTTTTAGGTATGGCCTAAAAACAGATTTGACCTACACCCTGGTATTCGGGTGTATTTAAAAAAAAATATGAACAAAAATACTATTTTACAGAGCCTTGCAATCAATTCTTTTCATCCATGCGCCCTGCTGGGTGTCACCCCATGTGAGGGTGTCACCCGGTGCGGTCCGCACCCCCCGCATCCCCGTAGTGACGCCGCTGATTGGGTGTCGTCGGCATAAGAGGCCCACGACAACCCTCTACTTTTTGCCACTGCTGCTAAGGGTAGTACATAGATGTTAAAGAGCACAGGGCTCAGTATCAATCCTTATGGAACCCCATGTCTGATCGCCAACTCCTTGGAATGATAGGGGGCCACTGTGACTTGGAAAGTTCTGCCCTCTAGAAAGAAGCGAAACCAGGCCAAAGTCAAGCTCTCAATCCCTATCTCCTGTAACCTGCACAGTAATATTTCATGTGAGACAGTGTCGAGAGCGGCACTTAAATCTAAAAGAATTAAGGCCGCGGAATTTCCGTCATCTACGTTCCTACCAATTTCCTCCATCACTGCCAACAGACCAGACTCAGTACTGTGACGGGGTGTGAAACCATTTTGCGAGGAGTCCCGGACGGCGTTTTCCTCTATTAACTTTGTCAGAATAGTATTGACATGGGATTCAGTAAAGTTGGCTAAAAAAGGGAGCTGAGAAATGGGGCAATAGTTACCCGGTTCAGATGGATCTAACAATGCTTTCTTCAAAAGGGATGTCACTTTAGCGTGCTTCCAACCCAATGGTAGGCGCGCTGAGGTCAGGGATAGATTAATCAATTCCCTGGCCACTGGTAGAATGAGGTTTCAAAATTGGTGGAATTGGGCTGGTGTCACGGAATCGGCTGGAGAGTCTGATTTAATTTTCAGGCAGAGGTGCTCAGTCTCGCTAAGGGATAATTGGGGAAAGGAACACAGTGTTTCATCCGTAGTGCAACCCCAGTTCTTGTGCCTTTTCCTCTGATCGATATTAATATTGACTGGTGGAAAGCTTTTATAAATTTTATCCACCTTATCTACAAAATATCTGGCCAATTCGTCGCACTGGTTGTTGGAGGTGACAGGTGAGTCAGCTTTCGAGTTTGCACTTTTCAGGACTTTAAGAAGAGAGAAGATCGTTTTGGGAGAATTATTGCTCTCTGAAATTTTACCGGCGATATACTCCGCTCTGGCTCTCCGGACCAGCTTATGATATGTTTTAATGGATTAGCAGTATTTATTTTTTGCTTCTGTATTATACATGCGCCTCCAGGCAAGCTCAAGTTGTTTACATCTTTTCTTTGCATTGATCAGGGATTCATTGAACCAGGGGTTCGACTGTCCTCTTTTTTGTTTGGAACTAATTTTAACAGGAATACAGCTGTCCAAAGCTTGGGTTAGCCAGTCCTGAAAGCGTGTGTTAGCTAACTCTATGTTGGATGATGGCTGTGGGGTGTGGTTAGACAATAAATCAGAGAATTTGTTAGTATCTACTTTATGCCAAGGTCGTTTGGACACCAATTGTGGGCGATTCGACGCTGGCTTGCCTTGCCAGCAAAGAGAAAAAGGGACAAGAAAATGGTCCGTCCAGGCCATGGGGATCGGAATCTCAGTTTTTAGAGAGCTTAAGTTGGAGAATAAGGGGTCCAACAGATGACCTGCTACATGTGTAGTATTGGGGACCCATTGTGTTAACTGACAAGCCTCTAGGTCGGCTAGAAAGTTAGCAATGCCCGTCTTGCCGCTATCTTCTAGATGGAAGTTGAGGTCTACTAAGATGGTAAAATTTGCTGCCTTACTAGCAAGCACAACTACTTTTTTTTACTAATTCTTCCCTGAAACTTTAGATGGCCCTGGTGGTCGATAAATAAATAAGTCCAGAAACTGTGAGATTAAAGTTAAGGGTGATTTTAAAGAGTGCGCTTTCGCACTCTGGGATATTCTCCTTGATAAGGCTGCAGGAATATAGCTTGCTATGGATTAATGCAATCTCTCCGCCTCTATTTCCGGATCTGTTAAGTTGTTTCATAGTAAGAGCCTTGGGGAAGTGCAATCCAAGATTCCGCAATGGAGTCCTGCATTAGCCAGGTCTCGGTCAGGAATAATCCGCCCGGAGACTCTTCTGTTAATAGATCGAATATCTCGGCATGATGCTTCGTCAGAGACCGGCAATTCAGGCTGAGGAACCTGAAATTAGTGAAGTTGGGTAGGGGTAAGTCTGTCCTGTATGGCCTAAATTGAATGAACATTGTTTACATTTGAAGGAGCCGACCGGTGAGGGCCAAGCGTGCTTTATACAAGTGGAGCAGTTAGTGTTGTATGATAGAAGCTCGGCGCGTGAATAGTGGCATATGTCTTTCACGGACTGGGCAGAGTGTCTGGCGACGACCGGCAAGCCACGTGGTTTAAATGCGGTTACACCCAGGAGTGAAAATGGAAAGGGGAGGAGCTACGTCCCTCCACTCAAGCAGCCCGTAAAGACCGTGGTGGACCGGGCACCGTCTAAGCCCTAAAGTGCAGTGTGCAGTTTCTCACAGGTACAGCGCAAGTTAAAAATCAATCAGTATTTCCACAAGTTAAATATTGCCCTCAGAACACAGATTCAACGCAGTTAAAATGATCAAAACTATCCTTCTGGCGCGCAGCTACTATCTCTGCGCGGCCGGCAAACCATTTGGTTTAAATACCGTTACACCCGGAAGTAGGCAAGGGAGTTAATTAAAATACTGCCCACTTAGAACCAAAGCTCTTATGGCACCAATCAAGTGAAGCACGTCATCCCAACGTTCCCCTGAAGAGCTCTTGTCTCTTCCATCCAAGCATCTCTCCATTCATCCTTTCATCCACAAAAACTATTTGCATCTGTTTTGTTGGCCCTTCAGGTATGTATAGAGGTGGGCAAGCCAACAAATTAATGAGGAGAGCTGAGCCAAGGGTCTGGCTTGGCTCTTAGAGCCCATGCACGAGCCGAGCCCTGAAAATGTTTGCTATGTAAATAGTACAACAAACATCACGTAAAGTCTCTTCAAAATTCAAAAAAGTGTATTTCTTTTTACTTTAATTTGTCACATTATAGCACTGAACTGAGAAATACTCATCAAAAGTTTGTAAACATGAACTTATTCCAGCTCCCGTCCCTACAGTAGCGACAGTGCCATTAGAGAACTAAGAGACAAGACAGTTGTTATGCAAACCCTCCATGTGGCCCAGATGATTATCGACCATCATTATAGTTTAATAAATCAAAAAACAATAGGTACTTGCTCAATTGGTAGTCTTCATTCGAGTATTTGAAAGTGCTTTGATACGCGATTATAAAGAAAATGGAGTTCTGGTGAAATAAAATACTTTACTAAGATCACACAATTTAAGCGGAGAGGCCACGATTCATCCAGGGCTGCTGGTTTCACTTAGTAAAAACTAGCCACTATACGAGTATCTATTTGCCTCTCCTTTTTAGGTCTCGCTGGCTATCGCGTAAGCGATCGCTCAGCGAGACTCTAGTAAAGGGTCTCCCAAAAGTGCTCCCAAAAGCGGATTGCATGGCGAGCACGCGCACAATCACGTGCATCGTGCCGCCATGCAATCCACTTTTGGGGAAGCGCTTCAGGCCAATGGCGCGTGCACTGGCGACGGGCGTGCAGTTACGCGCACAATGACGAGCAGAGGCGCCATATGGCTTTCCTCTCTCATCATGGTGCGCACACATCGCACACCACTCGCCAGCCAGCCTGCTTTCACTTTTGCGCCTCAGTCTTGTAAAATAGAGTGCCTGTGCTTGTTTAATAATATTGTGGACATACTTTAGCAGCACTGCGCCCGGTTTACGAGCGCAGCGCTGGTTTTACTTTCATTCCAGTGTCTCTTCCCCCGCTCCTCCACCCCATTGTCTCTACTCTTTCTCCCTCCCCCTCCCATCCAATCATTCACGTGCTCCATTTTGCGCCTCCCTCACAGCAGAGCCGGGCGGATGGAGACAGAAGGTTGTACTGTTAGTTTACAAGAGGGAGAGATTCTGTATAGAAATATTCGCCCCATCGTCTTTTATTTACACAAAGGCAATTTCAGTGTAATTGCATTCTTTAATATACATTGTGAGATGGGTCTATAGCTTATGTTTTGCAGCAGGTTGTAAACAAGCATTTGCAATCTCTCAGTGCGTGGCGAAGGTACAACGGTGAGTGACCCTGTCCGGGTGACACCGGCCTGTCTTCCGTAGCCAGAAGGTGTCGGGTGCAGGACACTGCCCCAACCTCGGGCCAAAGTTTGGTGACAATCACGTGATTTCGTGACGCTTTAAAACCGGCATTAGAACTCTACGCTCTCGCACCAAGAGAAACTTTGTCCCTCTCAAGATTATTCCTCAGTCTGGAGCCCAATTTTACACCAACTGTAGCAATTTCGCTGCACCTGAAGCTTCACTTATTGTGGAGAACATTACTGTGGGTTATGAAAAATGGATAACAGTAGCTTTTTGACTTCGCAAGGTTTATCGGCGAACACGTCACACACTCCATGATTTTATCATGTTAACTTTTATTTTGACAGCGCTTTGTCCGTGATGCGCATGCTCTACGGTCTGTAAATATGACATTCCAGGGTCGTGGATCGCAGGGGCAGATTGAGATAACGGCTCTATACGTTGCCTTCCACCTTCTGCATTGAACGGGTTCAAAATTCCCCAGATGGTTTGTGCGCGCCATTGTATGAAACTGAGTTTGTCTTGGTTACAGTTCCAGCTCGCTAGACAGTTTTCACTGCACCCGTTTGACGTGTCTGTGTTATGGGAGGTGGTGAATCTGCGTGCAGCTGAGTTTTCGAAGGGGAATACTACTGGTGAAATTACATTTCGAAATTACGCTGTTAGTCACTAATGCCAAACCCAACATATTACCTGAATCAATTTTAATTTTTGCCATAATAAATGATTAGATGTCCCCAATGTTATATGCAAGCACTTATATCTTGTAGAAACCAATGGCGACGAATCAGCTGGCGAAAAAATAGGGGCGTGGGCGGGAATGTTTGGAAGTGAATTTCATGGGGCACAGTCTCGTGAAGGTTAATTCCTCATTTGCTAATGTAGTTAACACAGATTGAATGCACTGGTATGTTTAACTTCTGCACCAGGAATATATGTCAACGATTCATATTTACTGGTGCCCTCTCCTTTTGTCCAAGCTATTTTAATATTACTCAACTTTAATTTCTCCCTTCGCCTCTAATGAAATAATCCACCTTCCCTTCTCCTAACCGCAGATCTTCACCTTCCAAAGGCGGGAATGTATGTATTTTTCTTAAATTGCTACTGTTTTTTCTCAATATTTGCCCCAATTACTTAGCTTAAAAGCCAGCTTTAGGGCAATTGACTCCCCAGAGTTCAAGGGGATTCGGGCCGAAGCTACCATCTGCATTTAAAACAAGCATTGGCATAGCCAATAGGTCTCGCTTTTGGGACCTTATAAGTATTTAGTTATGCAGCACAATGTCCTTGGTGCAACAACATCAACTGTTGCATGACTAAACACTTATAAGGTCCCAAAAGCGAGACCTATTGGCTATGCCAATGCTTGTTATGTTGATGCTTTGTTTTTAGCTATATGTGCAGTTTTATGTATAACAAATTTGACCTGTGGGTATGAAAGTGCTCTACGGAAGCACGCACAAGTTACATTACACATGGTCACCGTCATTTTTAAAAGCACAGACAGATCGTGTAATTTGCCTAGAGTCACAGGATGCTAAGCCGACGTCGAGACTTGAACCTGCCCAGGTCCAAAGATGGCAGATCTGGCTGTAACACCACATATTGGGTCAAGCGAGGGTGGCAGACAGAAGCCACATGAAAGCCTGGCTTGTTATGAGCTCAAGGTTTTAAAAGGACCTCGAGCAGAGCCAGGCTTCAGGCTCGATCTGTCAGTGGCTTGTACACCTCTGGGTAAAAACATAGAGAATATAGTGCATACGCCTTCAAACTAAAAATAAATACAAATGTAAGTGAACAGTGGGAAATGCATTATTTTATGTTATGGCAGCACAACTGGTTAATGCAAATAATTGCAGGTGTCTGAGTGTATAACCAGAGGTCACACATTTGAATCCTGGTAGGTGCACAGAGGAATAGTGACATGTAGTAGGGCCATGAGATACCAGCATACGATTGAATACAGTGTAAGCATGCAAGTCATTACTTTATAACCGTATTACGCACAGTATCATTCAAATAAAATGTTACTCCCACTACGAGTTGTGTTGCCCTCGACTTGCCCTCTCCGTGTTGTTTCCCACTCTGCAAAAGAAAAACAAGTGCTATGAAACGGCCAGCGCTGGCATCTTTCTACTGCATCCCCCTAACCACCTCAGTTGTCCATATTGTGCACAATGCCCCTACACACACTTACCTTCTCTCTCTTTGTGTTGCCTCCCACCATCCATATGCTCTTGCAGCCTCCCTGCAATTTGAGCGACAGCTTTAATTATTACCAAAGATAAATATAATAAATATGGTGTGGCCGTTTCCAAGCCACTCGTGTGTCACACTACAGGTGGCATGGCACCTTGACTCTAGGGGTAACATATCCGGAGGTTTAGGTGGTTCCCTAGCCCTTCATGAAACACTTCCTAGAAAAAATATATATGCTCTTGCTTATCAGGCCCTCCTGAATTTTGACAAGACCTTTCACAAATACCTTGACAAATGCATCAATTCAGACTAGGAGGAGTTGGATGTCCCAGGCCAACCCCTTTTCTTTAAGATAGCCGCAATATCAGCTCCCTTCCAGGATGGGGGGGATCACTACATACCTCAGTTCTACATTAAAATAGAATACACTGTTTAGGGGCTTAAATGCTTTTTCTACTTTGCAGAAGTCTACCGGGGGTAATCTAGCTCCAACGTGCAGTATGACACAAACCTTGGGCTGTACATAGCATAAATAATATTAAACTATGTGCTGAGATGAGCATCTCTGTCTGAACTTTTTTTTTCTTTTTTTGCTACTCCCAATCACTCCCAGTAGTAAGCCTGGAAACCTGCAAGGGCGTACTGCTGAGAATGACATACGACTATTCCCTGGGGCTCCTGTTGAGCCTACCCAAGGCTCGAACCTGGTACCTCAGTTACAAAATCGGCAGCTCTGGCCGTTACACCACATCTCCTCCTCCTTTGGGATAGGGGCTCCTTGTTTTTGAAAATGTACAAACAGGTGCTTGAGTCTCAATAGTTCAAGGACCCATGAATCAACGAGGCCTCAGTCTTTATTCTTAGCATAAAGTGTTCACACACAGAATGCAAACCATACTAAGGCGTGGATTACGCTTCTACTTTTTGAAAAGTTCCTGTGAAGCTAGAAAAACAGGACTGGCGTTCGACTACTGGAAATAAGAGGGTGTCCCGCACACCAAGGTATCAAAAGAACGCTTTTGTCAAAAAAAGACTTGAGAATGAGGAAACGGCTCTGTGATCCTTTCTCAGCTCACGGACTTGTTCAGCAGGCTGCCAACGGCTGCTGCATGGCGGCCCGACAGCGGGGAAGCCGAGCTCACGACTTTAGGAACAGAGGGGGGACACGAGGGAAAATACTTACACGATATACGTTTTCCTTCAGAAAGCATGTTTGTTGTTGAGCAAGCTGGAAGGAAATTGGGCCGTTACAGCACCACAGCCGTACTGCATTAAGTAATTTAGTAGCTCCCTCCATTTCGGTTTGATGTTGCAAAAAAGATTTCAACAGCGCCCCTCTAAAAATGGCTCTGGATCTCTTGAGTGACACTAAGAGGGCACTGGCCGTTTAAACCAGCACATCCACGCCAGATGCTCAGGTTCAGTCACAGGGCCAACACCACAGTGTGTGTGTGAAGTCTGAGGCCGTGTTGCTTCTAGTAACCAAAGGGCTCAGCTGGGGGGTTGTATGGCGGAACAACGCATGCCATTACAACGCGTCCTTAACTCATATTCCTTCACAATGCATGCCTTTACCACGAAAATGCAAGAATTCCGCAGGTAAGTACAAAGCCATTTTATAAATGAGTGTGTGTGTGTATATATATGTTACCTTATCGACCCCTAAACCCTACCCACTCTAAAATCAAAAAAAAAAAAAATACCCTTGCCACCCAAATACCCTACCAACCCTAAAAATACCCTTGCCACCCAAATACCCCTACCCACCTTAAACCCTAAAAAATACCCTTGCCACCCAAATACTCTTACCTGTCCTAAACCATAAAAATACCCTTATCCTCAAATACCCCCATACCCACCCTAAACCCTAAAAATATCCTTGCCACCTAAATACCCCTAAACACCCTAAAAATACCCTTGCCATCCAAATACCCTTACCCACCCTAACCCTAAAAACACACTTACCACCCAAATACCCATACCCACCCTAAAAATAACCTTGCCACCCAAATAACCTCACCTACCTTAAAGCCTAAAAATACTCTAGTGACCCAATACCCTCACCGAACCCTAAACCCTAAAAACACCCTTGCCACTGAAATACCCTTACTCACCTCATACCCTAAATATGCCCTTGCCACCAAAATACCCCTACCCACCTTAAACCCTAAATATGCCCTTGCCACCCACATACCCTCAACTACACTAAAACGTAAAAATGCCCATTCCCTTATATATATGTAAAGACTTTAAACTAACCTGCAAAATACTTGCATTTTTGTTGGAAAGGCATGCATGGTAAAGGCATACGCGTGGTAAAATTTAGCATGGTAATGACATGCATGGTACAGGCATATGCGTTGTAATGGATGTGTGGTAATGATATTGCGTGTTGATGGCCGCATTGTACAGGCTGTTCCCACAGCTAGGGGTCGTAGAAGCCCAGTTTGCCAAATTCACCCCTATAGCTTAAGTAAAAACTTCTCATCTGTTCACAAAAACTAAGGGCAGGACTCGGCTGCCAGTTACTATGGTTTGTCGTATCGCTATAAACAAAACAGAAAACACCCTGCGGCATGAAGGCTAACAGAATTCATTGATGTCATTAAAGTCCTATTAGGTCTGTCCAGACACCCATTATCGTAGGGCTTATTATGCTGCTTCAAAGCCTGTTTACGTCCAGGTTTCTTTCCACAGCTAGATCGCTTTAGTGAGTGCCCAAAATGAAAAATATATTTGATTTAAAGAATGAATTCAGTAAGCTTCCTTTAATTTTTTATAGCGGAGGGTGCACTTTTGGGAAGAAGATATGTTCTGAAAAGTTGCAGTAATGTATTTTTAAGAGTTTAACTATTCCTATTAGGACTATTAACACAGGTATTACATTATCAAATACCAACATTGCTAGCGGAAATTAAAGCAACCGAAGACAACTAAAGGAAACTCATCCAATGTCCTGCTCATTTACCTGCGGAAGCGACACAGGTGAAACACACTTAAAAACCACCAAACCTCTTCCAGGTCATCTCCTCTGTAACAATCGATTAATCACGGCCTAAATTTCTTAACTCTCGCCCCTGAATTTCTCTAGGAACACCCTAGTAGATACCACCTCTCCCCGAAGGAGCATCCCTTTTCTTGACAGTACACCTTAGACCTCATCTGATGGGTACACACACATTGAGACCACTGGACACTCTGTTTATGGTGAATACAGCCTTCTTTCTCTCCCGATAAACAGGGTTGAAGTCAGAGAACAAGAAGACATGATGACCACTACACTAATACTTCCCTGCTTAACTGCCTCCAGCAGGATTACCTCCCACAAGACAGAAGTCCACAAGATCACCATCATAGTCCTATCAACATCTTCCCTAGAACTAGAGCCCAGTCTGGAGAGCCTGTAAACTTTTGTTATTCGGAGCGGGCTGTACGGCAAACTCTGTTCTGGTTGGGTTCCACACAGAGCATGTCATATAGTTTCCACCTTGGCCTGCAAATCATTTGAATCCATTCTATTGGGATCTCTAAAATCCCCAAGCAGCTGTACCAACGAGCCCATGTCCTTTCCCATCTCATGGAATATTCTGTTTCGGAGGATATACACAGCTTGTTTTCAGCAAGATATCTTTGATCTGTTTCCAGTATTAGCACTGAAGAGTTGAAATCACTGACCTTCCATTCTAAGGTGCCAACACTAGCTTCTGTCTTCCCTAGCTATTGCTCAAGGGTTTGCCGCCTTTTCATTTAGTACTGGATTCTTTGCTTTAGACGCATGTACCACAGTTCAAATGCTGTCCCTTTTAGCTTTGAACAACAAAAGCAGCGAAGTTATTGATTGCAGCAACAGCATCTCTCTTTGAATGAAATCCTTTCACCTTGCAAAATCTGCAGGGTAGTTTTGCGTTGGTCACTCTTTTGAGTTCCTCCAGTGGTTTTAAAGAAACTCCTATATTATATTTCTTATTTCTGCTGCTTCAATGAAATGATATTTATTTTAAGCAACAACGGTCCCTAGAAAAATTAGAAATAGGAAACCAAAAAATGAATATAGACTCGGTCAGTACTATATTAAATGGACATGTCCAGCCGGACAGAGGTCTAATATTTACTTATAAGCAGTTTAAACAGAGGTTACACAGTAATACATAAAGTGGGACACAAGCCTGTGTCCTACTAAACCAATAGAATACAAGACAACACAACAGGGGGCTCAGGCAAAGCTCATGGTTTGTCGCACAAGAACATTTCACAGTGTTGAAGAACAAATCGCGAAGAACACCTTTACAATTTTCAAATTAAGAATTTTAAACGTATAAGGTGTTATATAGTGTTGACGGCGTTTCGATCCATTGGGGTAATGTGCGGATCATCATCAGGACATTCATTACATGCCTGTTGAAAAGAGCCATTTTACACCAGCAAGTCCAAATTGGGGGAATTGGGTTAGTGAGAAGGTGGCGGCGTCAATGGTGGCTTCGAATTTCGGAGGGGGGTTCGGTCACAATGTGAGTAGAGGGAGCCGCGTGTGCATACTCTGGCAGCGCAATGGCCGATGTGAGGTTGTAACAGGCTGGATAGGTGGGGTCTGTGTCTGGCGGTGCGGGACAAACCACAGTTCAAATGCTGTCCCTTTTAGCTTTGAACAACAAAAGCAGCGAAGTTATTGATTGCACCAACAGCCTCTCTCTTTGAATGAAATCCTTTCGCCTTGCAAAATCTGCAGGGTAGTTTCGCGTTGGTCACTCTTTTGAGTTCCTTCAGTGGTTTTAAAGAAACTCCTATATTATATTTCTTATTTCTGCTGCGCCAATGAAATGAGTCGCCTCTGCTCCACTGGTTCAGTACAGGTAGAGATTGTAAAGTTCATGTCAATTCAACAGTGCTCCCTGGCCGTCCAAGGGATTTGCATATGACTGGGTCTGAACTGGGGTGGCGAAGTGAGCTAAAGAACGATGATGGATTCACACCAGATCTGTGACTGGGGGTGAGTGTATATAAAGTTTCAGGGCTCCGTCCATTAGCTCTTTGTGTTTGCTTTGTTTGCCCCAAGTTGGCAGTGTATGTCCAGACGTGGGTCCCTGGCTCACTTTGCCACTGGATTCAATCTAGCCTGGCCGATGAGGGGTG
The DNA here is from genome assembly GCF_964204655.1 of Triturus cristatus. Classification (NCBI taxonomy): domain Eukaryota; kingdom Metazoa; phylum Chordata; class Amphibia; order Caudata; family Salamandridae; genus Triturus; species Triturus cristatus. The sequence continues at coordinate 968,259,694 of NC_140581.1, forward strand.
TTACCACAAACCCGGTCCCAGGATGCTTGTTTCTGGTTCAGGAAAGACCTGGCTTGGCAGTTCGGGCCGGACTGTTCCCATGAGACACAGGGTCAAGACTGATTTGCATATGGCTGGGTCTGAACTGGGGTCGCGAAGTGAGCTAAAGAATGATGATAGATTAAACACAGATCTGTGACTGGGGGTGAGTGTCTGAAAAGTTTCAGCACTCTGTCCATCATCTCCTTGTGTTTGCTTCGTCCAAGGGATTCGCATCCTCAGGCAGTGTAGCGCTGTAAGCCTCCACTCCAGGTCTGGTGGGTAGCACCCACCCTCAGCAAGTCCTCCCATAACTTCTTATGGCCCTGGTTAAGCTGTGAAGCTCTCCAGGTCATGCCATTTCCTCACTTCCCTCACCACCAAAGAAGCTCTGGTATCGCCAGACTGACACTGAACACGTGTACTGCAAAAGGCACAGAACTCTGCAAGAGTCTATCATCTCAATGAACTTTATAAAAGATTTTATACAACAGTGTATGAAGATGTAGAATAGAAATTCCATTGATAACTTTCAGATGCCTCTTACTTTCAAGAGTGTGTAGTTTCATATGTTATATTACCTAACCTAATGATGCTGCTATAATCACTCTCCCGAAACTGAAAAGCAGAGTCCTGCTGAATCAGTGGCGTAACGAAAATTGAGGGGGCCCCCCGCAAAGGTCATGGGGGCCCCCAGCAAAGTTCATGGAGGCCCCCCCCCCCCACTCTAGATCCAGTCAGGAATTTTAAGGCCAGGGGCCCCACTGTCCATGCATAGAGTCAGAGGGGCCCCCTGTAGCTTGGGCCACCACCCTCCGCAGGGGGGTTTGTTACGCCACTGTGCTGGATGTCAATCTGCAACTTATCAACTTCTTCAATGGAATGCACTGTTTAGTTGCTGGTAAACTGCAAAAAGAAAACCCAGCTACAATGGTGGTTGCCCACCACCACCAAGATGGAAGGAATGCGACCTGTAAAGAGATTCACACAACATGGCAAACAAAAGGACTAAAGAGTGCACCAGACTGGATAGAATGGTGAAGCTATCCATTTACGAGCCTTGGCTAGATTCCGAATAAGAAGAAAAAACATGTTCAACTTGCTTATAATATATCCAGAAATGCAATCTCAGAAAGACAAGCAAATCTTCACAAGTCAATTTTGAAACAAGTCAAAAGAAATAGAATTCAAACATCTGGACCTTTTCAGGGATGCAAGCAGGCATAACTCGAATCAATGTTTGCAAACTTGCCTTCTGACTGATTTACTTTGCAACATGACATATTATACATACGGATATCTACAAGGCACTACTAGATATCTGCTATCCTATGCTAACTCTCATATCTAATAAAGAGACTGTCATTCTTCTCAAGACTGCAACTTGAAGAGACTGCTTAATGCAGTCACTGCAGTAATTCACTGTTTTAAGGTTAGTGACTAATGAATGTTCAAGGTTCAGAACCAGCAATGATCAGGATAAAAAATTCCATCGCCCTCAAAAAAGAACCTGAATCCAGACACCTGGCCTTACAGCACACTAAGTTTGTTTCTGTAAGTACATCCTTATATTTTTCTTCATCAATTGTGCAAGTGCTGCTTCTTTATTGTTCTGGGGGAAAAAAACATTTTGAGATGACTAGCGGCTCCCAACACCAAAATAGAGTAAAACATAGATTAAATAATGCCTCTATGACCATGCTCAAGCATTCTTAAAAACAAGAGAGCTCACGGTCTCAGATGACTAAGGCGTTCAATCCATCGACAACTTCCCATACCGAATGACGGGTGGAACTTCTCACCAGGGTCCTGTCGTTCACTCACTAAACTACACCAGCTCCAGGAATAACATGGAGGCTAGCATGCCCCACCAACAAGCATTCTCTTTCTGTTTCTGCCAACCCACGGGAGACTAATGCCCTGAATCTTCTGCAAACTGCACAACACAAAGAGTATGAAACTAGCAAAATGGCGCTCACTGCTACTAATTTTATTACTTTCAGACTACTAGTATCACATGATCTCAAAATGCAAAGGCACAGGACACTTCTGTCGGATATCGTCCGTAGATGGTCGCTTTAATATATGAACTATATTAATGGGGAATCCAGACAACTATATAACATATATGCTTAGGAAGATATAAATAAATCATACAGCACCCATAAATAAAAAGATATACCGGCAGGCAGACAGCAAATCGATTGGAAGGCTATCTCTTCTGCATTTATTAGAGAGAAATACTACCTTTTAAAAAAACTCCTGAAAACACCTGCGCTGTAACTTAAGACTTGGTCAAGACCACAAAAATTATCCAACTCGGAATTCTAGCATTAGATCTAAAGAAAACGGAGTCGCTGGTCTCACATTTTCACTCAATACATGCACGTGTTTTAGACAACTTACATGAAAGTGTTTTTAGAAAAAAAGCACATCCACCATTTTGACGTTACCCTCCTAGTAGCGGCTCGAGCACAGCCCAAGTAGAACCGACTAACAAAGGGACAGAATTCCACCGATGCAAACGCTGCTGCCGCTTCCCGTCTTCGGGCAGAGTTAAAAGAAAGCTCAGACAAAATAACATTTCATGAGAAAATTGCATAGCAACAGAAACCGAAGGGCATGAATAATAGATATGGAAACCTTAATTATAGCCCGGCTCACAAAGTGTACAATCTGGAGGGGTACTGACGGCGAGTGAGAACCAAAGAGCACACAGAAGTGAACTTTCCAGTCGTGACCTGGGGCAGATGTACACGATAAATAAAAATGCGCCACCATCCGTAAGACTGCCAGCCAATGAGCTCGGATTGGTTTATAACCTCTGAACAAGTGGAAAGCATTTTTGTGACACGCCAGGAAAGTTGAATTTCTTTCTACCATCTCTAATTCCACCTCTGTCACGGGTATCAGCCCGGCATCGCATACACACTAAGGACATAAACAATAAATGCAAACGTCAATCGCATACATAAAGCGTGATAAAGGTCTTGCACTCGACAAAGTACATTCGTGATAATCTGCATCACTCAATGGATATTACATGATGTAATTTACATCGTCGTACTACGTGCTAAGGTCCACGGAATGAAAGTATCAAGGGTATGTCTGGGTGCTGGAGAGAGGTGTTGAAGAAGAAAGGATAAGAAGTGATTTCAAAAGCTGAGTAGAGTCAAGCAGCAGATAAATGGAGTGAGGTTTGGATTAGGATGGAGTGAGATAGGGTTGGAAGTGGGATCTGCGAATGCGTTTAGGAGGGATGCAAAGATGCATATAGCCTCCAGGGAGGTTGTGTCCTGGGCTTTTAAGGGGTGATTGGGATCTAGGATGAAATGAATGGAGTTAGAAAGGGTAAGATGGTCTAGCAGGGGGAAAACAGGATGGGTGACTAGTGTCTTGGAGGTCACTGGGTGTCTAAGTGTGGGGTACTCTGAGAAAAATTCCGTGGGGACTGGCAGGTTGGGAATGGTGACGGGGACTTGCAGTGGGTCGAGAGGCACCACTGAATGTTTGTATGGGAACTGGGATGGTGAGTGGCCTCTAAGAAAATTATCTGGATTTGGTAGAAGCTGCAGCATGTGGCCTTGCATTTCCCTGCTGGGGCCTCCATCACTTCCCAGAAGCCTGGGAGGAGCTAAAGGGACTTAGGGAAGCATAACTCAGCCTGGGGGCTGCGAGGAGGAGGAGAGGACTAGGAGGGGTAAGACGAGTTCTGTAAGGACCGAGAAAGGTTCTACAGGAAGGCAGAGATTTCTGGAGCGGCCAAGGAGGCTTTGGGAGGGTGGACTACAAAGACTTTCAGCAGGGTTAAAGGGTGTTGTGCAGCTTAGATGGGTGAGAAAGATTGTGTCTGGGTTTGGCAGGTGGCTTTGTAGTATTGGATCTTAAAAGAAAAGAGTTGGTCATGGCATGGGAAGAGAGTGTGAGCTCTGGAATAAAATAAAAAGGTTCACGGCATCCCATGGCAGTGCTGCGCAGTCCCATGTCTGCTCTGTGCGCATTGAGTGGGTAGAACAGCAATAGGCTTCAAGACTGAGAGTGGTAAGAGGACTTCTCTGAAGTTTGAGGGAGCTCTAGGGAAGACGAGTGGGCCCTTGGCAGGGACTCAGAGCGGACTAAGATGACTTAGAGATGGGAGGCAAAACAGGGTGTGGGGAATGCAAGGACTCTGAAGGGGAATGGCAGGGCTCTAATGGGATGGGAATGATAGGGCTCGGGGGGGGGGGGAGATAATGGGTCTCTTAGGGGGGTAAAGCTGATGGGGTTCTGAGGGGGATAGAATGGCAGCAATGTGGGGAGGATGGAGAGAAGGGTCTCTGAGGGGGAAGGGAGAGACAGGTCTCTGAGGAGAGATGAAGCGGCAGGGATCTAAAGGGGATGGAGTAACTAGGATCTGAGGGGGGATGGAGTGAAAGGGATCTGAGGGGAGATGAAGCGGCAGAGATCTGAAGCGATGAAGCTCTGAGGGGACAGGGAGCGACGAGGCTCTGAAGGTACAGGGAGCGACGGGGCTGTGAGGGGACATGGAGTGACGGGGCTCTGAGGAGAGAGATCGAGCGACGGGGCTCTGAGGAGAGAGATCGAGCGACGGGGCTCTGAGGAGAGAGATCGAGCGACGGGGCTCTGAGGAGAGAGATCGAGCGACGGGGCTCTGAGGAGAGAGATCGAGCGACGGGGCTCTGAGGAGAGAGAGCGAGCGACGGGGCTCTGAGGAGAGAGAGCGAGCGACGGGGCTCTGAGGAGAGAGAGCGAGCGACGGGGCTCTGAGGAGAGAGAGTGAGCGACGGGGCTCTGAGGAGAGAGATCGAGCGACGGGGCTCTGAGGAGACAGATCGAGCGACGGGGCTCTGAGGAGAGAGATCGAGCGACGGGGCTCCTGGAAAGGGTTGTGTAGTCTTTAGGGAAACTTTACAATATCTCTGGATGGATATATAGTCACCGGGGGGGAAGGTGGATGGCGGGTTAGTTAGTCACTGTGGGAAGATTGCTGGGACAGGGGCATTATCTTTGGGAGGAGGGCTGCAGAGAGGGTTATGTAGACTCAGAGATAGTTATCTTGTTTCTGGGGGGAAGGTTTTGTAAACTCTAGGGTGAGGGTTTCAGTCTCTGGAGGGGAAGGATTGTCAGTCTTTGGGAGGAGGGGTTTGCAGTCTGTTGGGGTGGGAGGTTCTCAGCCACTTGGGGAAGATTGTAGGGAGGATTGCCTGTTCTTTAAGAGGTTACAGGAAGGGTTGCATAGTCTCTGGGCAGGAGGGTAGCAAAGCCCCTGGGTGAGAAGGTGGCACAGTCCCTGGGCGGGAGGGTGGCGCAGCCCCTGGGTGGGAGGGTGGCGCAGTCCCTGGGCGGGAGGGTGGCGCAGTCCCTGGGCGGGAGGGTGGCACAGTCTCTGGGCGGGAGGGTGGCACAGTCTCTGGGCGGGAGGGTGGCACAGTCTCTGGGCAGAAGGGTGGCACAGTCTCTGGGTGGAAGGGTGGCACAGTCTCTGGGCAGAAGGGTGGCACAGTCTCTGGGCGGAAGGGTGGCACAGTCTCTGGGAGGAAGGGTGGCACAGTCACTGGGAGGAAGGGTGGCACAGTGTCTGGGAAGGACGGCAGTACAGTCTCTGGGGTGAGGGCTGCATAGTCTCTGGGGGGAGGGCTGCAAAGCCTCGGAGGGTTTGGTTGCATAGTCTCAAGGGAGAGTATTGCGGTCTCAGGAGAGTGTGTTACATAGTCTTCGGGGAGGATTGAATAGTCTCTGGGGGAGGGTTGCATAATCTCTGGTGGTAAGGTTTTGAATTACAAGAGGTGTTCTGTAGTGAGCCGAGCCAGTCCGTGTTTTCGGAGCGACCCGCATCCGCGTCCAGCAACCAGCAACCAGCCGAGGTGAGGCGAGGCGACGACGCTGTCCCGGCCCCAGCTCACAGCTGGCAATATCGTCCTGCACTTAGCCCACGACGATGAGGAAGATGTTTTGCTGCCCCGGCCCGCGGCTTCTGCGGCCTCCGCTCCCGCCAGCATTGTCCCGCACCCTCCCGCATTAGTCCCGACCTCCGCCTTCATTAGCGGTCGGCATGGTTGTGGACTGTAGAGCGCATTGCAGATTGCGGTGCTTTGCGGCGGTGCTTGCAGTTGTGCATGCGGCAGCCCCCCTCATGACTCCCGTGGCTCGTGTCTCAAGGCCTCGGGCTCGTGGCAGTCCAACCATCCTCTCTTCCTGTCCTCCGCCCTCCATCCACCACCCCAGTCCTCCGCCCCTTGCCCTCAGTAGCAGCCACCGCAAAGCTGTGAGCAGGGCAGCGAGGTGGGCGAGGTAGGGCAAGGGGAGTGGAACTGAGGTGGCTGCAGTTGTGTCCCAGGAGAGGATTTGGGAGGCGAGACACAGCGGGACTGCCGGACAGCGTGAGACAGCAGTGTAGAGACTGTGGACGCACAGACACACAGAGGAGCGGCAGATTTAAGATATTCAGGGGGGAAATGGCAACTGCGACTGTGGAATAGTAAGTGGGAACCAGCGAACTTGGGAGGAGTGAGTCCGGCTGATTTGGGGCGAGTCCGATTGACGGCGGACTAGTGTGTGTTTCCGCAGAGGTGGTCTGTCCAGATCAAGCGTAGCCGGCAGCACAGCCAGAGCACCCTGCTAGCTCCCCCAGCCCACCCTAGCCCTCCCATCTCCTTTACTAATCACCCATAAAGACTGCCTGGAAAAATTAATCTGCAAATCAAAAATAATTTCCAATAAACGGACATCAGCACCATCAGTAACAGCTCTAGCACAATAACCAACATATAGGAAGGACCTGAAGGACAAGAACAAGGAAGAGGACAAGGAAGAGGCCAAGGAAAAGGCCAAGGAAAAGGCCAAGGAAAAGGACAAGGAAAAACTAGGAAAAATGTGCTACAGTGTATTAGGAGCCGCTTACGCCAAGCCAGGCCGCCTCTCAAGGAGTTCGCAGCCATCCCGACTGCTCGGGGCTCTAAAAAACCGGTCATCCAAGAGTCATCAGGCATTGGCAGGCAGGCTCTTAATAAAAAATAAAATAAACATAAAAATTCATCAAATCAATAAATCAGCAACCAATAAACCTACCGGAGAGAAAAAACCAGTAAAACAAGGAAACAATCAAAAATATTTACAACAAAGCTACAGCAAAAAACCAAACCAAGGGTTCATATGAATTAATTTATTAACTAATCTTACCTACTTACTTTAACATCTCATCAATCAACTAACCAACCAACCCAGACCATTAGCTTAACCAATTGTTAGGAATCACCAGGAAGCCGAGCAACCCCTTAACAATAAAAATAAATAAATAAATAATAAATCCCCGGGATGAGATCAGGACGAGTAAGGAAAGTTCCATCAAAACCCTCCAAAAAAGGTGCAAAGAAAATGGACCTCTGTGAATGTCTGGTAGAATACCCAATGGCGTCCTCGCTTCGCCAATCAATTGCAAATTCAAGAACAGCCTCTGATCCAGGGACTGTACATGTCCATCCAACTTCCGAGGAGCTAAATTTCGGCTCTAAAGAACTTTCAAAATCTACAAAAAACAAGACTTCATTAAGGGACTATTTTAGGACCACAGTACCGGCGATAGCACGGAAGAAAATAACCAGCATTTCGGACAAACAGCAGGTACCCTTCCCGCAGGTACTCCCTCCCCCCCCCCCCCGCAGCCACCGAGCTATTGCCACATCAAATTAAGGTTCTGCCACAGATCCACTGGGTCACCGGAGGGCCCGATAACTCAACGCAATCTAGTGCTTTATTAACAGAATCTCTATGTAAAGGCGCCTTAAAAGCCTTGGACGTCAGCCAATCGCAACAGGCTTCCTTTCAACCGCCACTTCATCACATAGCTCAACTAGAACAAGCTACTCCCAAAGTAATCACTACTTAAGATGTTCACCTGTCAACTTCTCAACCACTTTTAAACCTAAGCCCGTTTTCCCCATTTGTATTTCATTCTTCAACCGAATCTAAACCCGACAAGCAACAAAAGAGTCCTAAAGTCTTAAAACCACAGATCATGGCCTGCCCCGCAAGGCTTCTTCAGTAATTCAGACCAACCAGAGTCGGAAAGTTTTCTAGCCAGGGTGGATCAAGGGGACCAAGCTGACCCAATGGTCATCCGAGACAGGCCAAGCAACAGCATAATTCACAACTCTTTAGACTTATCGTTCTTTACTACTGAACACAATAAGTCTGTAGTGCAGGACAGTTCTCCATCGGCCAACCTCAACAACCTATGGTCCCAATTATTACAAACTTTTCAAACAACGTCAGCAGCCCTAACATACCATTCGGACAAGATGGACCTGCAGGTGCACCTACTAAATACACTTGCGGTTTATACCGCTGGGATCGACCAAAAATTGGAGGCGCTTAACGCCCTCATCAAAAAAGCCCAATCCCAAACTCAACTGGTTCAATCAGTGTGCTGCTGCTCTCCCATTATTGATTCCTTATCATCTCTGCCTCAATTTCTCTCAGCAGTCTTAATGGAAATAAAGAAGCCCTCTGCGTCTGGGTCATCAGACCCCTCATCCCAGGCTCTGAGCCCGGCACAGGGTTCATTTCACCCGAAAGTCCAAACCCGACCCCCTTCCATACACTCCACGGAGACAACAGACAGCAAATCTTTCCCTATTGAACCATCCAAAAATTATAACTCACATCGGCTGTCGAAAAGGGAAAATAAAAGACAACGAAACAAACAAAAAATTGATATTACAATTATATATTGGAGTTACCCTCCAATGAGTGACACAGAGCTCCCAGGAAATGCCCCTTATACATTACTGTCAGCAGTCAGGGCCACCTCAAGCTCTGGAGCACCCTCTGCAGCCATCAATGCAAGCAAAACCCGGCCTTACACAACCACCAACTAAGCGCCCAGCACTGGAAGCAGAGAAACAGAGTCCCGCAACTTCCCAGATGTCAGCCCAAGAAGCTAGTTCCTCTCGCCTTTCTACCGTCGAGAACAACTTGCGTACACAGAGTATAGCTACAGAACTCGGTTGTAAGAACTTCACGAATTTAGTAAGCTGCCGCATGATGGGGGCCGCAAACAAAAGCCCCCTTTCACCATCCCCAATCACCCATCATAGGGAATCGCCCCTTCCATCATTCACTATACCTACATCAAAAAAGACCATCGAAGAAAAATCAAAGCAAACACAGCCGGCAATGTCCAATGAGTCCTGCGAGCTCCCAAGCAGCACCCAAAGCACCAAACTGCTGCTCATTACAGAATATACCTCCAGAGGCCCTCATGACATCCTCAATCGAGGGAATATATTAAAACTCTTCAAATCACTACCAGTCCTAAGCCACCTACAAAAGAGAGACATGATGCTATTGAATTCATTCCATCTACCAGATCTAATACGGGTGAATCTACGCAAGTAACACTGGCATCCCCGGCAACCTAGTATCTGGTCCTGATGATAACTGAGCAATTTAAATCCTGGGGTATAACAACAACAATACCAAGCACTCCCGCTACCCCTCAATACTGGAAAACAACCAGGCCCGCACTTCCAGCTCCTCCTTAGCCCCCTTTTCAATACTGAGGTCCGCAAGAGGCAGCTCACCAACAGTAATCCCAGAGCCCACAACCGATCAGCGAAACCTCGATGGAGCAGATTGGCTATGGTTGCCTGGGGTGTTATCCAGAAACCGGACCGATTCAACCACCACTAATTACGGTCTAACAATATGCTCCTGGAACATCAACGGATTTGGGCAGGAAAAACAATCTGGCGCCACCCTGGCCTTTTTAAAAGAATACGACATCCTCCTTTTACAGGAAACATGGGCAGGAGAAAGCATCCCAATAGTGGGCTTCCTGGAGTTTATGACACCCACCACCAGGCAGTCCAAGTTTGGCAGACCAAGTGGCAGTCTCTAAATCTACGTATCAACAAAACTACCGAAATGTATTAAACAGATGAAATTTGTGGAGGATTGGCTCTTCGGAATAATTCTGGGAAGTTCACTTACGGATCCTCGGCTGCTCATCCTCAACGTCTATATCTCTCCTATACCACCAAGAAAAAACCCAAAATGGACTGCTTCATCAACTCCATCTGTGACTTATTTGGCAAGTATGCAGCACACCCAGCATAATCTCAGGCGATTTTAATACCAATCTCTACTGCAATCTTGCTGATGCCACAGGACAGGACTCCCCAAGAGCCCCCTCCCACACTTTGCACCCCAGTCAATCCCTGCTGGAAACAAACTTTCGACATTAGGCGAATATGTGGCTATGCAGTTCAACAGCTTGGGATTTACCTTATTGAATGGGCGCCTCCCCACCGACATCCCGCCTGCATTGACCCGGTCAGATGGTAGATCCTTCTCATTTTTGGACTTCACGCTAGGGAGTAGAGAAATACTGCCCTTGATCAAGAGCTATGAAATTGCACCACAAGGAGAGCGCGACCACCGGGCACAAATAATAACAACATTATCCACCAGCACCCCACACCATCAAGAAATTGCCCATACTCACTCAGGCAGCTACACAGAGGATCTAAAGCAGATAAAGTGGTTGGACCCCAGGACCCCTTCCCTGATGTAAAAATGCAGAGCCCTATTACATCAATCCCTAGAGTTAAATACTAATGTTGTTAGTGGCTGGACCTCTTTTACAAGCCACCTTCTCAATGAACTGCCAATTAGGAGGGGCCTGAGAAACCAAATCCCTCAATTCTGCATCTCAAAAGCCACTAGGAAAAAAGATCTGAGAGGAACCGCGCACTCCGATTATCAAGAAAGAACCCCAATAATAAAACTAACTTCAATACCTAAAATCAAGCTCAAGCAGCTTTTAGAATCTCGACTCGAAAGGAAAAATTGGCAGCCCCGGATCAATTCTGGCTGAAGTTCATCTACGAAAGTAAAAACCCTAATCCGAAGCAATTCTGGTCTCTTGTAAATAGGAGCACACAAAGTACAAGTGGGTACGGCAGTGCAAATATTAGTATAGCCGTTTGGAGTACGTTTTTCTCTCTTCACTTTGGGGACTCCAATATAAATGATGCTTGCACCAATTCCCCCAGCCCAGTTAACTACATGATCTCCCTCCTGGGACTGGAGAGCCCGAGACGAGCTCGCCCCGTAAAAACTCCATCTGAAGATCCGTCACACAAGGAAACAGCAAAAAGGAACGATATATCGCTAGAGCCCACGGTGACTCCTGACGTCTTAAAAAACAAGATCTCACGCATCATATCGAAAGCCAGAGCTGAAGGAGCCCCAGGCCCGAACGGCCTCACCCAGACCATGCTTAAATCCGATGTCAGCCTATGGCCAGAATACCTGACCCCTTTATTTCTTTATTGTAGTCTCCACAGCACGGTACAAGAGTCCTGGCGAGGTGCAATCATTCACCCAATCTACAAAGGTAGGAATAGAAATGAGCCAAAAAACTACTGAATGGCTGTACTTCTCGACGTGGAATCTAAGATCACCATGGAGTGGAGGCAGGCGCATTTATTAAACTATTTCACAGACTGCGCCGTGCACGGGAGGGTTGCTTGGAGGCCCGACTATGGCAGGAAATACAGAAAAACCAGCCCAGCCATAAGCATCGGCAACGCCTGGACCGCAGCTTACAGTTACTAGGAGTAAAAGTCCTCTGGGAAACAAACACCCCCCTCGGTGTTAAAGACCGCCATTAAAAAAAACTGTCAGATTGTGGTCCTTTCACTCGGACAGGGCAACACTGTCAAAGAGGAAACACGCTTGGACTGTAAACTCCAATTTTAAAGTGGGTGTTTAGCCATTCTACCTATTAAGCACATACGCACTTTATTGGAAAAATACGTTTTTAGCCCCGAGGATGGGTGACTAGCCCTTTCTGAAGAACCTTCCCGAATGGCGCCTGCCAGGTAGCAGTACTGAATGCAGGTTGTGTGGCTATCATTCTGAAACAATGGAACACATCGTCTGTGTATGCCCTGCATTGCTTATGGCCAGACGGTCATTGCTGCGAGGCCAATGTATCATGTTGGGAGTTCGATCTTGCCGCCAAGCAATAATGGCCGCTCTTAACCCAGACAACACCAAGCTAAACATTGGGTTTACGAAATTCATCCACAAAGCGTCAAAACTACTGAAGCCATAACCACATACAAACCCTCCTCATCTTAGTATGGCGGCCGAGTTAACAGACTCAACAACCAAATTGGAGACCAGAACATCAGAAAGCAAGAGCGATGTCTTCCAGCAGAACATTATTAGCCCATAATGGTCCCTCTAACTTTTAGTAATTTGAAATCCGCAGTTTTTAACACTTATTATTGTAATTTTTATTGTTCGATTTAGCTGGTTTTAAATTGTAAATGGTTTTTTAAACCAATCAATAAAGAATGGTGGAAAGGTTGCATAGTCTCTAGAGAGGAGGGCTACATAGTCTCTGGGGAGTGCAAAGCCTCTGAGTGGGAGGAAGGTTGCATTCACTCTGGAGTACTGCATAGTCTCCGGATAAAATCTCAATCTCAATATCTCTCAATCGCTCTCTCAATCTCTCTCTTTCTCTCGATGCATCGCCCCGGGGGAAGGGGAGATGCACCGCTCGGGAAGGAGGAGAGCTTCCTTTTCCCTGGGACGATGCAGCTCCACCTCCCCCGGGACGATGCAGCTCCCCTTCCCCCAGGACGATGGAGCTCACTCTCTCTCTCTAGAGAGAGAGAGAGAGAGAGCTGCCTCGTCCCGGGGAAAGGGGAGCTGCATCGTCCCAGGGAAAGGGGAGCTGCATCGTCCCGGGGAAAGGGGAGCTGCATCGTCCCGGGGAAAGGGGAGCTGCATCGTCCCGGGGAAAGGGGAGATGCATCGCCCCGGGGGAAGGGGAGATGCATCGCCCCGGGGGAAGGGGAGCTGCATCTCCAAGGAGGAAGGGGGGATGCATCGCCAAGGGGGAAGGGGGGATGCATCGCCAGGGGTACGGGGGGGATGCACCGCCCGGGGGAAGGGGGGGATGCACCGCCCGGGAAGGAGGAGGGCTGCATCGCCCCATGTGAAGGGGAGCAGCATCGCCCCGGGGAAAGGGGAGCAGCATCGCCCCGGGGAAAGGGGAGCAGCATCGCCCCGGGGAAAGGGGAGCAGCATCGCCCCGGGGAAAGGGGAGCAGCATCGCCCCGGGGAAAGGGGAGCAGCATCGCCCCGGGGAAAGGGGAGCAGCATCGCCCCGGGGAAAGGGGAGCAGCATCGCCCCGGGGAAAGGGGAGCAGCATCGCCCCGGGGAAAGGGGAGCAGCATCGTCCCGGGGAAAGGGGAGCAGCATCGTCCCGGGGAAAGGGGAGCAGCATCGTCCCGGGGAAAGGGGAGCAGCATCGTCCCAGGGGGAGGGGAGCTGCATCGTCCCAGGGGGAGGGGAGCTGCATCGTCCCAGGGGAGGGGAGCTGCATCGTCCCAGGGGGAGGGGAGCTGCATCGTCCCAGGGGGAGGGGAGCTGCATCGTCCCAGGGGGAGGGGAGCTGCATCGTCCCAGGGGGAGGGGAGCTGCATCGTCCCAGGGGGAGGGGAGCTGCATCGTCCCAGGGGGAGGGGAGCTGCATCGTCCCAGGGGGAGGGGAGCTGCATCGTCCCAGGGGGAGGGGAGCTGCATCGTCCCATGGGGAGGGGAGCTGCATCGTCCCATGGGTAGGGGAGCTGCATCGTCCCATGGGTAGGGGAGCTGCATCGTCCCATGGGTAGGGGAGCTGCATCTTCCATGGGTAGGGGAGCTGCATCTTCCATGGGGAGGGAGCTGCATCCTCCATGGGGAGGGAGCTGCATCCTCCCTGGACAGTCTCATAGGACAGTGTTGCAGTCTCAGGAGAAAGTATTGCATAGTCTCTAAGGGAAGACTGCTGTGTAGTCTCTAAGGGGGGGCTACATAGCCACTAAGTGGGAGGTTGCATAGCCTTCAAGGGAGGAGGGCTGCGTAGTATCTAAGGGAGGAGGGCTGCGTAGTATCTAAGGGAGGAGGGCTGCGTAGTATCTAAGGGAGGAGGGCTGCGTAGTATCTAAGGGAGGAGGGCTGCGTAGTATCTAAGGGAGGAGGGCTGCGTAGTATCTAAGGGAGGAGGGCTGCGTAGTATCTAAGGGAGGAGGGCTGCGTAGTATCTAAGGGAGGAGGGCTGCGTAGTATCTAAGGGAGAAGGGCTGCGTAGTATCTAAGGGGGAGGGCTGCGTAGTATCTAAGGGGGAGGGCTGCATTGTATCTAAGGGGGAGGGCTGCATAGTATCTAAGGGGGAGGGCTGCATTGTATCTAAGGGGGAGGGCTGCATAGTATCTAAGGGGGAGGGCTGCATTGTATCTAAGGGGGAGGGCTGCATTGTATCTAAGGGGGGAGGGCTGCACAGCCTCAGGGGGGAGGGCTGCACAGCCTCAGGGGGGAGGGCTGCACAGCCTCAGGGGGGAGGGCTGCACAGCCTCAGGGGGGAGGGCTGCACAGCCTCAGGGGGGAGGGCTGCACAGCCTCAGGGGGGAGGGCTGCACAGCCTCAGGGGGGAGGGCTGCACAGCCTCAGGGGGGAGGGCTGCACAGCCTCAGGGGGGAGGGCTGCACAGCCTCAGGGGGGAGGGCTGCACAGCCTCAGGGGGGAGGGCTGCACAGCCTCAGGGGGAGGGCTGCACAGCCTCAGGGGGGAGGGCTGCACAGCCTCAGGGGGGAGGGCTGCACAGCCTCAAGGGGGAGGGCTGCACAGCCTCAAGGGAGGGCTGCACAGCCTCAAGGGAGGGCTGCACAGCCTTAAGGGAGGGCTGCACAGCCTCAATGGAGGGCTGCACAGCCTCAATGGAAGGGCTGCACAGTCTCAGGGGGAGGGCTGCACAGTCTCAGGGGGAGGGCTGCACAGTCTCAGGGGGAGGGCTGCACAGTCTCAGGGGGAGGGCTGCACAGTCTCAGGGGGAGGGCTGCACAGTCTCAGGGGGAGGGCTGCACAGTCTCAGGGGGAGGGCTGCACAGTCTCAGGGGGAGGGCTGCACAGTCTCAGGGGGAGGGCTGCACAGTCTCAGGGGGAGGGCTGCACAGTCTCAGGGGGAGGGCTGCACAGTCTCAGGGGGAGGGCTGCACAGTCTCAGGGGGAGGGCTGCACAGTCTCAGAGGGAGGGCTGCACAGTCTCAGAGGGAGGGCTGCACAGTCTCAGAGGGAGGGCTGCACAGTCTCAGAGGGAGGGCTGCACAGTCTCAGCGGGAGGGCTGCACAGTCTCAGGGGGAGGGCTGCACAGTCTCAGGGGGAGGGCTGCACAGTCTCAGGGGGAGGGCTGCACAGTCTCAGGGGGAGGGCTGCACAGTCTCAGGGGGAGGGCTGCACAGTCTCAGGGGGAGGGCTGCACAGTCTCAGGGGGAGGGCTGCACAGTCTCAGGGGGAGGGCTGCACAGTCTCAGGAGGGAGGGCTGCACAGTCTCAGGAGGGAAGGCTGCACAGTCTCAGGAGGGAAGGCTGCACAGTCTCAGGAGGGAGGCTGCACAGTCTCAGGGGGGTGGCTGCACAGTCTCAGGAGGGAAGGCTGCACAGTCTCAGGAGGGAAGACTGCACAGTCTCAGGAGGGAAGACTGCACAGTCTCAGGAGGGAAGACTGCACAGTCTCAGGAGGGAAGACTGCACAGTCTCAGGAGGGAAGACTGCACAGTCTCAGGAGGGAAGACTGCACAGTCTCAGGAGGGAAGACTGCACAGTCTCAGGAGGGAAGACTGCACAGTCTCAGGAGGGAAGACTACACAGTCTCAGGAGGGAAGACTGCACAGTCTCAGGAGGGAAGACTGCACAGTCTCAGGAGGGAAGACTGCACAGTCTCAGGAGGGAAGACTGCATTGTCTCAGGAGGGAAGACTGCATTTTCTCAGGACAGAGGGCTGCATAGTCTCAGCAGAGAGGGCTGCATAGTCTCAGGAGAGAGGGCTGCATAGTCACGGGGGGGGGGTGCTGCTTAGTCACTGGGGGGAGTGCTGCATAGTCCCTGGGGAGAAGCCTAAATATGGCTGGAGAGTGGGCTGCATCGTCTCTGGAGAGAGAGCTGCATCGCCTCTGGAATGACAGCTGCATCGTTTCAGGAGAGACAGCTGCATCGTTTCAGGAGAGACAGCTGCATAGTCTCAGGAGGGAAGACTGCATAGTCTCAGGAGGGAAGACTGCATAGTCTCAGGAAAGAGGGCTGCATAGTCTCAGGACAGAGGGCTGCATAGTCACTGGGGAGTGCTGCATAGTCACTGGGGGGAGTGCTGCATAGTCACTGGGGGGAGTGCTGCATAGTCACTGAGGGAGTGCTGCATAGTCACTGGGGGGAGTGCTGCATAGTCACCGGGGGGAGTGCTGCATAGTCACTGTGGGGAGTGCTGCATAGTCACTGGGGGAGGGCAGCATAGTCTCTGGGTGAGAGTTGCATAGTCTGGGTTAGAGTTGCATAGTCTCTAGGGGAGGGCCACATAGTCAATGGGGGAGGGATGTATAGTTTCTGGGGGAGGGCTGCATAGTCTCTGGGGGAGGGCTGCATAGTCTCTGGGGGAGGGCTGCATAGTCTCTGGGGGAGGGCTGCATAGTCTCTGGGGGAGGGCTGCATAGTCTCTGGGGGAGGGCTGCACAGTCTCTGGGGGAGGGCTGCACAGTCTCTGGGGGAGGGCTGCACAGTCTCTGGGGGAGGGCTGCACAGTCTCTGGGGAGGGCTGCATAGTCTTGGGGGGAGGGCCGCATAGTCTCGGGAGGAGGGCCACATAGTCTCGGGGGAGGGCCGCAAAGTCTCTGGAGGGAGGGCTGCACAGTGTCTGTGGAGTCTGCATAGTCTCTTGGGGAGGTCTGCATAGTCTCTTGGGGAGGGCTGCACAGTCTCAGGAGGGAAGACTGCACAGTCTCAGGAGGGAAGGCTGCACAGTCTCAGGAGGGAAGGCTGCACAGTCTCAGGAGGGAAGGCTGCACAGTCTCAGGAGGGAAGGCTGCACAGTCTCAGGAGGGAAGGCTGCACAGTCTCAGGAGGGAAGGCTGCACAGTCTCAGGAGGGAAGGCTGCACAGTCTCAGGAGGGAAGGCTGCACAGTCTCAGGAGGGAAGGCTGCACAGTCTCAGGGGGGTGGCTGCACAGTCTCAGGAGGGAAGGCTGCACAGTCTCAGGAGGGAAGGCTGCACAGTCTCAGGAGGGAAGGCTGCACAGTCTCAGGAGGGAAGACTGCACAGTCTCAGGAGGGAAGACTGCACAGTCTCAGGAGGGAAGACTGCACAGTCTCAGGAGGGAAGACTGCACAGTCTCAGGAGGGAAGACTGCACAGTCTCAGGAGGGAAGACTGCACAGTCTCAGGAGGGAAGACTGCACAGTCTCAGGAGGGAAGACTGCACAGTCTCAGGAGGGAAGACTGCACAGTCTCAGGAGGGAAGACTGCATTGTCTCAGGAGGGAAGACTGCATTTTCTCAGGACAGAGGGCTGCATTTTCTCAGGACAGAGGGCTGCATAGTCTCAGCAGAGAGGGCTGCATAGTCACGGGGGGGGTGCTGCTTAGTCACTGGGGGGAGTGCTGCATAGTCACTGGGGAGAAGCCTAAATATGGCTGGAGAGTGGGCTGCATCGTCTCTGGAGAGAGAGCTGCATCGCCTCTGGAATGACAGCTGCATCGTTTCAGGAGAGACAGCTGCATCGTTTCAGGAGAGACAGCTGCATAGTCTCAGGAGGGAAGACTGCATAGTCTCAGGAGGGAAGACTGCATAGTCTCAGGAAAGAGGGCTGCATAGTCTCAGGACAGAGGGCTGCATAGTCACTGGGGAGTGCTGCATAGTCACTGGGGGGAGTGCTGCATAGTCACTGGGGGGAGTGCTGCATAGTCACTGGGGGGAGTGCTGCATAGTCACTGGGGGGAGTGCTGCATAGTCACTGGGGGGAGTGCTGCATAGTCACTGAGGGAGTGCTGCATAGTCACTGAGGGAGTGCTGCATAGTCACTGGGGGGAGTGCTGCATAGTCACCGGGGGGAGTGCTGCATAGTCACTGTGGGGAGTGCTGCATAGTCACTGGGGGAGGGCAGCATAGTCTCTGGGTGAGAGTTGCATAGTCTGGGTTAGCGTTGCATAGTCTCTGGGGGAGGGCCACATAGTCAATGGGGGAGGGATGTATAGTTTCTGGGGAGGGCTGCATAGTCTCTGGGGAAGGGCTGCATAGTCTCTGGGGGAGGGCTGCATAGTCTCTGGGGGAGGGCTGCATAGTCTCTGGGGGAGGGCTGCATAGTCTCTGGAGGAGGGCTGCATAGTCTCTGGGGGGAGGGCTGCATAGTCTCTGGGGGAGGGCTGCACAGTCTCTGGGGGAGGGCTGCACAGTCTCTGGGGGAGGGCTGCACAGTCTCTGGGGGAGGGCTGCACAGTCTCTGGGGGAGGGCTGCATAGTCTTGGGGGGAGGGCCGCATAGTCTCGGGGGGAGGGCCACATAGTCTGGGGGGAGGGCCGCAAAGTCTCTGGAGGGAGGGCTGCACAGTGTCTGTGGGGTCTGCATAGTCTCTTGGGGAGGTCTGCATAGTCTCTTGGGGAGGGCTGCACAGTCTCAGGAGGGAAGACTGCACAGTCTCAGGAGGGAAGACTGCACAGTCTCAAGAGGGAAGACTGCACAGTCTCAGGAGGGAAGACTGCATAGTCTCAGGAGGGAAGACTGCATAGTCTCAGGAGGGAAGACTGCATTGTCTCAGGAAGGAAGACTGCATTGTCTCAGGAGGGAAGACTGCATTGTCTCAGGAGGGAAGACTGCATTTTCTCAGGACAGAGGGCTGCATAGTCACTGGGGGGGTGCTGCTTAGTCACTGGGGGGAGTGCTGCATAGTCACTGGGGAGAAGCATAAATATGGCTGGAGAATGGGCTGCATCGTCTCTGGAGAGAGAGCTGCATAGATTCTGGGGAGAGAGCTGCATAGTTTCTGTGCATTTGGTTTCACAGTCTCATAGGACAGTGCTGCAGTCTCAGGATTAAGTATTGCATAGTCTCTGGAGGAGGATTGCGTAGTCTCTAAGGGAAGAGTGCTGTGTAGTCTCTAAGGGGAGGGCTACGCATTCTCTAAGGGGGGGCTACATAGCCTCTAAGTGGGAGGCTGCATAGCCTTTTAGGGAGGAGGGCTGCGTAGTATCTAAGGAGGAGGGCTGCGTAGTATTTAAGGGGGAGGGAAGCGTAGTATTTAAGGGGGAGGGAAGCGTAGTATCTAAGGGGGAGGGCTGCATAGTATTTAAGGGGGAGGGCTGCATAGTATCTAAGGGGGAGGGCTGCATAGTATCTAAGGGGGAGGGCTGCATAGTATCTAAGGGGGAGGGCTGCATAGTATCTAAGGGGGAGGGCTGCATAGTATTTAAGGGGGAGGGCTGCATAGTATCTAAGGGGGAGGGCTGCATAGTATCTAAGGGGAGGGTGGCATAGTTTCGGGAGAAGGACGGCATAGACTCAGGGGGAAGGCTGCACAGCCCCAGGGGGGAGGGCTGCATAGTCTCAGGGGAGGGCTGCAAAGTCTCAGGGGAGGGCTGCAAAGTCTCAGGGGAGGGCTGCATAGTCTCAGGGGAGGGCTGCATAGTCTCAGGAAGAGGGCTGCATAGCCTCAGGAGGGAAGACTGCTTAGCCTCAGGAGGGAAGACTGCTTAGCCTCAGGAGGGAAGACTGCATAGTCTCAGGAGGGAAGACTGCATAGTCTCAGGAGGGAAGACTGCATAGTCTCAGGAGGGAAGACTGCATAGTCTCAGGAGGGAAGACTGCATAGTCTCAGGAGGGAAGACTGCATAGTCTCAGGAGGGAAGACTGCATAGTCTCAGGACAGAGGGCTGCATAGTCCCAGGACAGAGGGCTGCATAGTCACTGGGGGGAGTGCTGCATAGTCACTGGGGGGAGTGCTGCATAGTCACTGGGGGGAGTGCTGCATAGTCACTGGGGGGAGTGCTGCATAGTCACTGGGGGGGGGTGCTGCATAGTCACTGGGGGGGGTGCTGCATAGTCACTGGGGGAGTGCTGCATAGTCACTGGGGGGAGTGCTGCATAGTCACTGGAGGGAGTGCTGCATAGTCACTGTGGGGAGTGCTGCATAGTCACTGGGGAGGGCAGCATAGTCTCTGGGTGAGAGTTGCATAGTCTGGGTTCGAGTTGCATAGTCTCTGGGGGAGGGCCACATAGTCAATGGGGGAGGGATGTATAGTTTCTGGGGGAGGGCTGCATAGTCTCTGGGGGAGGGCTGCATAGTCTCTGGGGGAGGGCTGCATAGTCTCTGGGGGAGGGCTGCATAGTCTCTGGGGGAGGGCTGCACAGTCTCTGGGGAGGGCTGCATAGTCTCGGGGGGAGGGCCGCAAAGTCTCTGGAGGGAGGGCTGCACAGTGTCTGTGGGGTCTGCATAGTCTCGTGGGGGGGTCTGCATAGTCTCTTGGGGAGGTCTGCATAGTCTCTAGGGGAGGGCTGCACAGTCTCAGGAGGGAAGACTGCACAGTCTCAGGAGGGAAGACTGCATAGTCTCTGGAGGGAAGCATGCATAGTCTCAGGAGGGAAGACTTCATAGTCTCAGGAGGGAAGACTGCATTGTCTCAGGAGGGAAGACTGCATTGTCTCAGGAGGGAAGACTGCATTGTCTCAGGACAGAGGGCTGCATAGTCA
Source organism: Triturus cristatus (assembly GCF_964204655.1). Classification (NCBI taxonomy): domain Eukaryota; kingdom Metazoa; phylum Chordata; class Amphibia; order Caudata; family Salamandridae; genus Triturus; species Triturus cristatus. The sequence goes on from NC_140581.1 coordinate 968,280,279, forward strand.
CTGGGGGGGTGCTGCTTAGTCACTGGGGGGAGTGCTGCATAGTCACTGGGGAGAAGCCTAAATATGGCTGGAGAATGGGCTGCATCGTCTCTGGAGAGAGAGCTGCATAGATTCTGGGGAGAGATCTGCATAGTTTCTGTGCATTTGGTTTCACAGTCTCATAGGACAGTGCTGCAGTCTCAGGATGAAGTATTGCATAGTCTCTGGAGGAGGATTGCGTAGTCTCTAAGGGAAGAGTGCTGTGTAGTCTCTAAGGGGAGGGCTACGCAGTCTCTAAGGGGGGGCTACATAGCCTCTAAGTGGGAGGCTGCATAGCCTTTTAGGGAGGAGGGCTGCGTAGTATCTAAGGAGGAGGGCTGCGTAGTATCTAAGGCGGAGGGAAGCGTAGTATCTAAGGCGGAGGGCTGCATAGTATTTAAGGGGGAGGGAAGCGTAGTATCTAAGGGGGAGGGCTGCATAGTATTTAAGGGGGAGGGAAGTGTAGTATCTAAGGGGAGGGCTGCACAGTATTTAAGGGGGAGGGCTGCATAGTATCTAAGGGGGAGGGCTGCATAGTATCTAAGGGGGAGGGCTGCATAGTATCTAAGGGGGAGGGCTGCATAGTATCTAAGGGGGAGGGCTGCATAGTATCTAAGGGGGAGGGCTGCATAGTATCTAAGGGGGAGGGCTGCATAGTATCTAAGGGGGAGGGCTGCATAGTATCTAAGGGGGAGGGCGGCATAGTTTCGGGAGAAGGACAGCATAGACTCAGGGGGGAGGGCTGCATAGTCTCAGGGGAGGGCTGCATAGTCTCAGGGGAGGGCTGCATAGTCTCAGGGGAGGGCTGCATAGTCTCAGGGGAGGGCTGCATAGTCTCAGGGGAGGGCTGCATAGTCTCAGGGGGAGGGCTGCATAGTCTCAGGGGGAGGGCTGCATAGTCTCAGGAAGAGGGCTGCATAGTCTCAGGAAGAGGGCTGCATAGTCTCAGGAAGAGGGCTGCATAGCCTCAGGAGGGAAGACTGCATAGTCTCAGGAGGGAAGACTGCATAGTCTCAGGAGGGAAGACTGCATAGTCTCAGGAGGGAAGACTTCATAGTCTCAGGAGGGAAGACTGCATTGTCTCAGGAGGGAAGACTGCATTGTCTCAGGACAGAGGGCTACATAGTCTCAGGTAGGCCTGGGCGGTAAATTCCGTTCCGGTCGCGGAATTTGAGAAATTTGGGTAATTTCGCGTTCCGCGGAGAACGCGAAATTGCAAAAAATCTACGTTCCGCAACTTCGCGAAATTTTTTGCTTGTTCGCGCTCTCAATATGCGTGTTCGCGAGATATTTCACCCCAAGTACGCAAACGGCGATCGCGAACAAGAAAAAAGTATCGCGAACAAGCAATTCCGCGTGTTCGCGGAATTTCTGCATGTTCGCGGAGATTTTTTACCGTTTCGCGGAGATTTGCGTAACGCGATTACGCAAATTCCGCCCACCCCTAGTCTCAGGACAGAGGGCTGCATAGTCTCAGGACAGACGGCTGCATAGTCACTGGGGGGAGTGCTGCATAGTCACTGGGGGGAGTGCTGCATAGTCACTGGGGGGGGGGGGGGAGTGCTGCATAGTCACTGGGGGAGGGCAGCATAGTCTCTGGGTGAGAGTTGTATAGTCTCTGGGTTAGAGTTGCATAGTCTCAGGGGGAGGGCCACATAGTCAATGGGGGAGGGATGTATAGTTTCTGGGGGAGGGCTGCATAGTCTCTGGGGGAGGGCTGCTTAGTCTCTGGGGGGAGGGCTGCATAGTCTCTGGGGGGAGGGCCGCATAGTCTCTGGGGGGAGGGCCGCATAGTCTCTGGAGGGAGGGCCGCAAAGTCTCTGGAGGGAGGGCTGCACAGTGTCTGTGGGGTCTGCATAGTCTCTTGGGGAGGTCTGCATAGTCTCTTGGGGAGGGCTGCACAGTCTCAGGGGGGAAGGCTGCACAGTCTCAGGGGGGAAGGCTGCACAGTCTCAGGGGGGAAGGCTGCACAGTCTCAGGAGGGAAGGCTGCACAGTCTCAGGAGGGAAGGCTGCACAGTTTAAGGAGGGAAGGCTCCACAGTCTCAGGAGGGCCGGCTGCACAGTCTCAGGAGGGAAGGCTGCACAGTCTCAGGAGGGAAGGCTGCACAGTCTCAGGAGGGAAGGCTGCACAGTCTCAGGAGGGAAGGCTGCACAGTCTCAGGAGGGAAGACTGCACAGTCTCAGGAGGGAAGACTGCACAGTCTCAGGAGGGAAGACTGCATAGTCTCAGGAGGGAAGACTGCATTGTCTCAGGAGGGAAGACTGCATTTTCTCAGGACAGAGGGCTGCATAGTCTCAGGAGAGAGGGCTGCATAGTCTCAGGAGAGAGGGCTGCATAGTCTCAGGAGAGAGGGCTGCATAGTCACTGGGGAGAAGCCTAAATATGGCTGGAGAGTGGGCTGCATCATCTCTGGAGAGAGAGCTGCATCGCCTCTGGAATGACAGCTGCATCGTTTCAGGAGAGACAGCTGCATAGTTTCTGGGGAGAGAGCTGCATAGTTTCTGTGCATTTGGTTTCACAGTCTCATAGGGCAGTGCTGCAGTCTCAGGATTAAGTATTGCATAGTCTCTGGAGGAGGATTGCGTAGTCTCTAAGCGAAGAGTGCTGTGTAGTCTCTATGGGGAGGGCTACGCAGTCTCTGAGGGGGGGCTACATAGCCTCTAAGTGGGAGGCTGCATAGCCTTTTAGGGAGGAGGGCTGCGTAGTATCTAAGGAGGAGGGCTGCGTAGCATCTAAGGAGGAGGGCTGCGTAGCATCTAAGGCGGAGGGAAGCGTAGTATCTAAGGGGGAGGGCTGCATAGTATCTAAGGGGGAGGGCTGCATAGTATCTAAGGGGAGGGCTGCATAGTATTTAAGGGGGAGGGCTGCATAGTATCTAAGGGGAGGGCTGCATAGTATCTAAGGGGAGGGTGGCATAGTTTCGGGAGAAGGACGGCATGGACTCAGGGGGAGGGCCGCACAGCCTCAGGGGGGAGGGCTGCATAGTCTCAGGGGGAGGGCTGCATAGTCTCGGGGGGGAGGGCTGCATAGTCTCGGGGGGGAGGGCTGCATAGTCTCGGGGGGAGGGCTGCATAGTCTCAGGGGAGGGCTGCATAGTCTCAGGGGAGGGCTGCATAGTCTCAGGGGAGGGCTGCATAGTCTCAGGGGAGGGCTGCATAGTCTCAGGGGAGGGCTGCATAGTCTCAGGGGAGGGCTGCATAGTCTCAGGGGAGGGCTGCATAGTCTCAGGGGAGGGCTGCATAGCCTCAGGAGGGAAGACTGCATAGTCTCAGGAGGGAAGACTGCATAGTCTCAGGAGGGAAGACTGCATAGTCTCAGGAGGGAAGACTGCATAGTCTCAGGAGGGAAGACTGCATAGTCTCAGGAGGGACGACTGCATAGTCTCAAGACTGCATAGTCTCAGGAGGGAAGACTGCATAGTCTCAGGAGGGAAGACTGCATAGTCTCAGGAGGGAAGACTGCATAGTCTCAGGAGGGAAGACTGCATAGTCTCAGGAGGGAAGACTGCATAGTCTCAGGAGGGAAGACTTCATAGTCTCAGGAGGGAAGACTGCATTGTCTCGGGAGGGAAGACTGCATAGTCTCAGGACAGAGGGCTGCATAATCACTGGGGGGAGTGCGGCATAGTCACTGGGGGGAGTGCTGCATAGTCACTGGGGGGAGTGCTGCATAGTCACTGGGGGAGTGCTGCATAGTCACTGGGGGAGGGCAGCATAGTCACTGGGGGAGGGCAGCATAGTCTATGGGTTAGAGTTTCATAGTCTCTGGGGGAGGGCCACATAGTCAATGGGGGAGGGATGTATAGTCTCTTGGGGAGGTCTGCATAGTCTCTTGGGGAGAGCTGCATAGTCTCTTGGCGAGAGCTGCATAGTCTCTTGGCGAGAGCTGCATAGTCTCTTGGCGAGAGCTGCATAGTCTCTTGGCGAGAGCTGCATAGTCTCTTGGCGAGAGCTGCATAGTCTCTTGGCGAGAGCTGCATAGTCTCTTGGGGAGAGCTGCATAGTTTGCAGATGGTAAGTTATGGATGGAAGGGCTAGGTGTGTCTAGGAACAATATGTGAAAACTCAGTGGGAGGATCATATGATCTCATGGAGGGTGAAAACAGAAATCGCACCTTGCAACTCACATTAATATGTCCAACTAGCACTCATTGAAAAGCCGTAATTCGTTGAGGTTCTACATGAGCCTTCATATATATGTGTACATCTATACCTGCATAGACACACGTAAATGTGTGTATATATACATGTATATATATTATCTACTGGCGGTCGCCAGTAGATAGTTATTGTTAGGACCGAGTTTCCATAGGAAATCTGAAAATTCTATTTTGAATAACTTTGGCGCCGGTTGACGAATCCTCGCGAAATTTTCAAAACTAATGGGGCGCTCCGCTCAGCTCCTACCCTGAAAGCCTCGGGGTGATTCGTCAAGCGGGGGCTGAGAAAAAAGGGGGGTCCCAAAACGCGTTTTCCCCATGCATTTTCCCATAGGACCTTTAGTCGAAGGTACAGCCCGAACGGCTGAACAGAATTACTTGAAATTTGGCAAAGAGGTAGTCCTCAGGTCAGGCATGTGCCATTTGCATATATGGTGTCAATCTGTTCAGTAGTTCCTGAGAAAATTGCAGTTAAAAGTACATAAATATCTATAAGCGCGCACCGTGCGCGCACCATAACATGCGCGAGCGTAATTCTGATTGGTGGTTACATGTCAGTCAACATTTGAATCGGTCGAAATCAGGAAGTGTCGGCCGCCATTTTGTGTGTTTTGTGTGTGAGAGTGAAAAAGAAAGGTGGAGAACGTGAAAAGGGGGTAGGGTAGAGAGTTCCTGGCCCCCTAGCCTTTGTCCCTGAAGGACCCCGAAGGGTGAAAAAAACATTTTTTTTTTTTTTTAAATCGCGGGGTGCGCGCACCGCGCGCGCACGGTGAAAAACTTAAAAAAAAAAAAAACATTTTAAACGAGCCATTCCATATTACAGGATACAGTCAATCTATAACTATATACATAGGTAGCTTATTATAAAATAAATATATAAAAAATATAATAAAACATACATAACTTAGCATTTAGAAAACCTTACAAATTCACTTAAAAAAACATAGGTTTCACACACGTTATAGTTAGGAATAAGCATTTAAAAAACCTTGCAAATTCACTTAAAAAACCATAGGTTTCACACATGTTATAGTTAGCTGGACATTTCAGTCGTAAAAAACCATTGAAATTCCCCCGTTATAGTTAGTTCAGATAACTATAACTCACGCGACCGCCACTCTATCACAAGGATGATGTCATCAGTGATGTCATGAGTGATGCCACTGATCATGTCATGAGTGATGTAATATGTGACGTCATGAGCAGTGGATTGCGGGCGCGCGAGTTATAGTTATCTGAAATAACTATAACGGGGGAATTTCAATGGTTTTTTACGAGTGAAATGTCCAGCTAACTATAACATGTGTGAAACCTATGGTTTTTTAAGTGAATTTGCAAGGTTTTTTAAATGCTAATTCCAAACTATAATGTGTGTGAAACCTATGTTTTTTTAAGTGAATATATATATATATATATATATATATATATATATATATATATATATATATATTACCTACTGGCGGTCGCCAGTAGGTAGTTATAGTTAGGACCACGTTTCCATAGGAAATCCGCAACATTCTATTTTGAATAACTTTGGCGCCGGTCGACGAATCTTCGCAAATTTTTCAAAATAGGTGGGGCGCTCCGCTCCGCTCCTACCCTGAAAGTCTCGGGGGGATTCGTCAAGCGGGGGCTGAGATAAAAGGGGGGTCCCAAAACGCGTTTTTCCCATGCATTTTTCCATTGGACCTTTAGACACAGCTACAGCCCGAACGGCTGAACAGAATTACTTGAAATTTGGCAGAGAGGTAGCCATAAGGTCAAGGAAGTGCCTTTTGCAGGTCTGGTGTAAATCTGTTCAGTATTTCCGGAGAAAATAGCATTTAAATGCATATATATATCTATATGCGCGCAGGGTGCGCGCACCGTGCGAGCACCGTGCGAGCACCCTAACGTGCGCGAGCGTAATTCTGATTGGTGGTTACATGTTAGTCAACGTTCGAATCGGTCGAAATCAGGAAGTGTCGGCCGCCATTTTGTTTGTTTTCAGTGCGAGAGTGAAAAAGGAAGGTGGCGAACGTGAAAAGGGGGCAGGGTAGAGAGTTCCTGACCCCCTAGCCTTTGTCAGGGGGTCCCTGAAGGACCCCGAAGGCAAAAAAAAAATTTTTTTTTTTTTAAAAATCGCGGGGGTGCACGCACAGTGCGCGCACCCTGAAAAACACAAAACAAAAAATTTTTACAAAAAAAAAAATAATAATTCGCAGGGTGAAAACCCCCCAAATTTTTTTTTATAATTTTTAATACGTAGTTTATTGTAAAATAAATATATAAAAAAAATAATACATAAATAAATTAGCATTTAAAAAACCGTACAAATTCACTGAAAAAACCATAGGTTTCACACACGTTATAGTTAGGAATTAGCATTTAAAAAACCTTGCAAATTCACTGAAAAAACCATAGGTTTCACACATGTTATAGTTAGCTGGACATTTTACTGATAAAAAACCAATGAAATTCCCCCGTTATAGTTACTGTAGGCAACTATAACTCACGCGACCGTAATCCTCTGCTGATGCTAATACTGTATTTAGACACTTATTTGCCCATGTCTTCTTCCATTAAATTTTAGCTATACATATATTACAAATATTTATTTTTCAGAAAGACACATATGTCATCAGTGATGTAATATCTGACGTCATCAGCAGAGGATTGCGGTCGCGTGAGTTATAGTTGCCTACAGTAACTATAACGGGGGAATTTCATTGGTTTTTTATCAGTAAAATGTCCAGCTAACTATAACATGTGTGAAACCTATGGTTTTTTCAGTGAATATATATATATATATGCACAAATGTACATCTGTATACAAACGTGCATATACATGCACACACTTTTTTCACAATGACCCTTTGCAGGTGACCCCAGGGCCATTCCTAGGACTTTCGGGGCCCCGGGCGAAAGGGAAGATGTGAGGTCCCTATAATTTGTAAGTGACATCATAGAAAGTAACTTCACAGAACTTTTAATCTACTTTGGTATCACTGAAGTGACATAGAAGTGGATCTCAATAACACTGAGAAAAAGCTAAACACCCAAATGAAATGTCTGTCTATTTGAAAGCTGTATTAAGTGGATTACAATAGTCACATTGAATGGAAAAGCTAGGCACAGATCTCACAAATATGGATTACCTTAATCAAAGTTAAACTGACTGTTTACAGATTAGTGCATGATAAAAATTCCACAGCACTGCGGAAAATTAATTGAATGACATCACTATGGTAAAAATTATGGAACCGGGCATAGCGAAATAAAGGTGAGTTCAAATACATGTACCTTTCCATTTTTATTTAAAAGCTTTATAAATCACAGTTCATCAAAGAAGGGTTAAGATCACCCCTGGACTGAAAATGCTGTTTAAAATGTGAATTTTTACAGTTCCCAAACTAATACATCATTTGATTTATTCCTTTCATTTGGATCTTGTACTGCTGCATTTATGATAATGAAAAGGCAAGTTCCAGAATGCAAGAATATAACAGCAGGATTAACTACTTACATGTGGTATAAAGAAGCAAATTGAGACCTCCTCTGGTGGAAATCTGTGCTAGTTAAAGTTACAGTTTTCATATAAATCCCTTTTACTGTGACTGGAAAAGAAGGTTTGATGATGCACTTATTTCAGAACCATTAGTGAAGCCAGTTGTGAGGATAAGGCAGTGGACAGCTTTGGGGTGAGTTTGTTCACGCAAGTGTGCGTTTCTTGCAGCAGTATACCAGTGCTGTTTATCTGTGCCGTAGTGATGAGAGTTTAGGGCTTTGTATCATCTGGACAGAGAAACAATATCAGCAATTTGGTTTTGCCTCAAGACTACTACGGAACAGCTCCATTTCTTAGCTGGAAACTGGAAGCTGACCCCTTACTCATCCCCAGTGAATTAGTCTTATATACTCTTGGAATCATTAAGAAGTGCTTGCATCACATTGCTGCAAGGATGTTACCAAAGAGCTCTTGCTGTAGTGGTGAAAAAGGGGGGGGATTGCTGTATCGGCCCCATTATACTGAGCACATTTTGGGTGTGTCTGCAAGTGTGATTTAAAATAGGGAGTCAGACTTTGTTTATAGGGGCATTGCAGAGAGCTTCAATAGGTTTACCATACCGAGAGGCTAGCACTAGCTGACACGGTTCACAAAGGTGCTTTTCTCTACAACTCTGTTGAAGATGGCACCGACAATACACTATAGACAGTTTATTTTGGACACCTTGCCTATTGCTACAAACACATTATACACCTCCAGCACAGCTCACAGCACAATAGGGCTCTCTCTAGAACCTTGAACTTAAAATAAAACATGCTACAAATTACAAGTACTAAAGTAACTTTAAAGTAGCAGTTGGGTGTCATTCAAAATGTCATACATATGATGTAGATATGTCATACGTAATCACAAGGCAAATACAGAAATGTCACACATAGGCAAGGGAGTACACAGAAAATTAAAATACTCCCAACTTTGAACCAAAGCTCTTATGACACCAAGCAAGTCATTGCAACCCTCCCCTGAAAAGCTTTCTTGTTTCTTCCATCTAAGCATCTATACATTCATCCTTTTATCCACCCATTGATATACACCAGTTCTCCCTTACATTCTGTCATCCATTCGTTCTTCCATCATTTAGTCTTTCCCCATTCTGTCGGCCCATCCATCCGTGTTCCCATCCATATCTAAACCTATCCATCTCTCCATCCACCCCTTCACTGATCCATTCACCCATCCATTCATCTTTTCAATCATCCATCCTATTGCTCATACATCCACACTTTCACTCCATCCTTTCCCTTATCCATTTATAATTTCACCCATCCTTTCAGTCTCATCCATCCATTTACGCTTTCACTCATCTATCCATCCTTTCTTCCATACATCCTCCCTCCCTTTCACTCCTATCCATTACTACACTCATTTAACCTTTACTCATTCATCCATCCTTTCACGCATCTATCTATCCTTTCATTCATCTATCTATCCACCCTTTCACTCCATCCATCCATTCTCCCTTTCACTCTTCCATCCACCCACCCTTTCACTCATCCATCCATCCTTTCACTAATCCATCCACCCTTCCGCTTATTCATCCATCTGAGTTTCAACCCCAGGGAATCACAGCAATAGAGTATCACTGCGGCCAAGGAGAGGAGGCCCCCTGCCCTGGACCTTGCAGCACTGGATAATGGCTGCAAGGCCCAGAGAGGGGGCCCCATACCTGGACCTTGCAGCCTGATGCAGCGCTTCAAGGCCCAGTGGACTGAGGTTTGGTAAACACTGCCCTATCATGCCAGTCTTTTATGGCTGCTCCCTTATCCCCACAACCCACCTCTCCTGATAATGTCCAGTTGGTCCTTGGAACATAGGGGCCCTTTTGTTGCCTGGCAACACAAAACAGAAAGAGTAAGAAAGGCTTCGGGCAGGTTTTTAAGAGAGGTGCTGCCCTGCCCCAGACATTGTGAGCCAACCCAATTGTTGTCTTTCCTGCTGATCCCTTCTGCACCCACTGCTTTCCTTCCCCCACCCCTGCAACTCAGGAATGTCACCATGCCCTTGGACCAGGGAGGTCAAGCCACCTCCCTTAAAAATGACATTTGTAATTAAATTTATTTAGAGCATACTACCCCTGATGAAGTGCTTTGATGTGATCGGATTGGGGAGGGGGCATGTCACACAAGAGGGGACCCGTGTTTTCGACCTGAGCGCGGAGCCCTGGGCAGATGCCCACATTGCCCATGCTTAGCGCCCCACATGTCCCGTTTACTGGGGTCCTCGCCAGTTTCATCTCAAGCCCAATGTGTGCCCCCTAATAATTAATTCAAGTGGGAACAGTTACAGATGAGTGGACCCCAGGCAACGCAAAGTGGATCCGGGTAGTGCCAAGCAGACCCAAAGAGTACCGAGCAAACAATGTGGGTGAGGGGGCCTGTGATTGGAGAGAAGTGGGCTCTGGGAGGGACACGATAAGCTCTGTGAGGATGGTTTGGACATGGGAGATGTGTCTGGCTCAAGGAAAGGATTGGGGGTTCTGCAGAGAGTATATAGACCAGGCAGCAACCTAGAGGGGAGACTAGGTCTGGAAAGACGAAGGTACAGGGCATGCCATTGTATTGCTGGACAACACACAGTCCTCTCGCACACACACCCCGGGTATCTGCGCCCCTGCTGCCCCCACCTGCTCGCTCCAGTACCGCCCGCTGGCCTCTTCACCGAATCCCGGTGCTGCTCTTCCGCACGCTGCAGACCGGCTGCAGCCGCTGCCGCTTCCGCTTCCGCGATCTGTCAACGTTGCTAGGCGGGACCGCCCTCTATGCCCGCCCAGCACTGACAACGCAAGGGGAGCGGCCGTGCCCCGTGGGAGATGCCTCTATCGGCTTCCTTGACCGGCACTCCCCCCACAGAAGGCTCCTAGTGTGCTCTCACCCTTTGCCAAGGCATAGTGTGCGTCAGAATGAGGGGTATTTCAAAATAATGCTGTGATATGGCAACATTTTAAGTCGCCTTTAAAACGAAGTGACTCCCGCTTAAGCATATGTCTCACCTACAATTACTTTTTCACTGCAGCTCATGTCTCACGTTTAAAGCCCAACTTTCAGGGTCAGAGTGTATGTGCTATGCATGCATGCTGTCTTGTGTTGACACTTAGTTTTGGGGCGGGACAAGAGCCGTCACTCAGAAGTCTTCCCGGCAACTGCAAATCACGGAGGGCGGGTTATTAGCAGAGTGCATTAAAGGCGTGGTTATGAAAGCGGGCGTGGGTCCGAAAGCAACATCTGTGCTCTCTGACAGCCATAGTTTGTTAGCGCTTTTCTTTGTACAATCACTGAGCCTAGAACGCGCTATCTGATACATCGAAATTCGAAACTGAAGCTGGTCGACAAATAAATATCTTTAAATACCGTGACAAATGCAAAAACAATTATTGATGGACAGAATGTAGAACAATATCATACTTTCACCCCAGTACAGAGATCTCTGCATTCCATCCATCATCTGTGTGTCTTTTGCTTTGGGAATTAAGGGGGAGTGGGGGGGCAAGCCGACACCAGACCACTTTATTGTGTGTGAAAAAGGCCGCTTTATTGAAACAGGTGCATATCACAATTTTAACTCCTTGGCCACTGCCTTACAAAACTAACACCTCGCTATACAATCATTTCCTGACCTCTTGTTCCTTCCCCCACCCCTACGATCCCAACATCAGTTCCCCCATCCCCCATAATACAACATAACATTCCATAACCAACAATTAACCCAATCCTACACCATGTAGCCTTTCCCACTCCCAAACTCCCCTGACCGTAACCCCTACCTGCCTTCTGTGCAACTGTAACTATCCAACCTCTAATCTAAACTTATCCAAACGGGTTACCCTTCCCTGTTCCTGGACCCAAACTACCAAACTTATAACAACAAACTCTAGCCAATCCCGGCCAACTGTCAACCACCCCGCCACCCAGAAACAAGGGGGGGGAGTGTAGGCGGATACGCCTCTTCCTCCCCTTTTTCTGCCCCCCCCCCCAATCCCCACGGGACCGCATGTGAAACCTAACGCATGTAAAACCCCTAGCAACCATGCTAAACCTCTCGAAAACTCCAAGCGGTACCGGGGCAATCCCCAACGCGACAAGTGTACCCCATCGTCCCTGAACCGCCCTCGCGCATCCCAGCCGATGTCCCCATGAGCCAATCGTCCTATCACCACATAACTACCAAACCGCCCCATCTCCGTGGGTAACCTCCTCCTCACTTAATCCACTGCCCGAAGGTGTACCGCCCCCGTCCAACTCCTCCAGGGGACAAATTCCGACCCGACAATGGACAACGCCACCCATCTCCCCCTGATCCATACCAGGTCCTTTGACATAAACCACCTCAGTGCCAACCTGTCTCCCTTGCCCTGTCAGTCTCCCCCAACTGTAATACCAACAGAAACGGGCACCTTCCCGCTCGTAAAATACGTTCCCCACTGGCACAAATTCCTTCCCGCTCAAAAAGCCCTTACCCCGCCATGCCACAGAGGATAAGTCTGTCTGGAACCCCAAGCTGTCCTAAAATAACTCTCCCGGGCCTGGACCCGCGCCCGTCTCACAAAAGAATACCCCACGATCCCGATGGCCATCTCCCTGGCGGGGGGTCCCAAAACCGAACCTGAAAAGAAAACAAGAATGAAAACCAGGAAAACACCAACTAAACATTTATTTATTTATTTATTTATTTATTTTTTTTTTTATTTTTTTTTTTGCTGCACCCATACCGCTGATAACAATTCGATGACCACCTGCCCAACTTCCTGATGTCCCTACTCTCCCAACCCCTCGCCTGTGCCCCTGATGCCGCCCCAATGTGGAAGGAATGCGTGCCAAAACCCTTCTCCTCGATACCCCGTCTCCTCATTGCTGTATGCAGCACCGCCCGCAGTACGAAGCCTTCACGCCCCGCCCCCACCTATGTGAACAGACCAAGTCCCCCAACCCCCCGAGCAAGATTTCCGACGCAAAACCCACCGCAAAGGGCAACCGGTGGCAAACGCACCCTCATCCCAGCTCGCTTTTGTGGTCCGTTTTCCCCTTTCAGAGCCAACTACTAAAACCCTCCGCCCCGAAAGAGACCTCCCCATAGCCAGTTCCCGACAAAACCGACCCCCGCCAACTTGCCCACCATCGTCACCTCGGCCGGACCCTTTGCCGCCAAGGCCAATATGAACTGCAAACCGCCTCTTGTCTTGCCACCCCGGGAACCCGCCCGTTCGCCTCTGCATGGACAAACTCCTCCCATGCCGCCCGGTATGCCGACCTCGTAGACAGGGCTAAGGTGCCGAAAACCAAGTGTAGCATCCGGTGTTGCCCACTTCCCATAGCTATTTCATCATTCCGGTCAGAGTCCCGTCCCGTCCTAGGCGAGCCCACAGAATCTCCCGCGTTGTGAAATAGACAAGGCATCCGCAATGTCATCGACCCCCCCTAGCCCATGCACCGCGTGGAACGTCATATCATGCCTCAACGCCCTCGCCCCAGACCCTCAACAACTCGAGCACCTGCTCGTCCCGTGCCGACTTGCCTGTTGCGCCCCTGCACCACTGCCATTTTGTCACTCCTAACGTTACCTTCTTGTGATCTAACGGAAACCCCCCCACCGCGTGACAGCCACCAACCAGGCAAAGACATCCCAGAAAGCCATGCTCCTGCCTCCCTCCAACCGTTCCGCGGGCCAGGGTTCTGTGCACCACCTTCCCTGCCAGTACAGCCCAAATCCCCTGCTCCCTTCTGCATCTGAGAAAATCCGCACATTCCACACCAATGTCCACGTCCCTCCTCAAACGCACCCCGTTAACTGGTGCCGTAAAACTGCCAACATTCTCGAGGCTACCCGCACCCCGCTGACAGCCGAACAGGCTAGTGTGGGGGCCTCTGCCCCTCCACTGGTCTCCCCAGTCGCCTCCCGAACGTCCGCCCTACTCTACCCACCCTACTGGCAAAATTGAGATGCCCAGCGACCCTTGTATGCCCCCAATCATCACCTTCTGTCGCGTCAACACACTCGCTCGCAGTTCTAACATGTCTCGCTTTGTATCCACCAGAAGGCATGCCACCACCAAACGGAACCCAGATCCATGCCTAGAAAAGCCAGTACCATACTGGGTCTTCGTGTTTTCCCCAGTGCCCATGGCACACCCATCTCCCTCATGATCTCATGGAAACTGTCCAGCCCTTCTGGCAGTCCGCGGAGTCTGAGGTGCCGACACAAAAGAAGTCATCCAAGACCCACATCGCGCCTTGGTGACCCGTCCGTTCCGTAACTAACCCTTGTAGGAACGTGCCGAACCTTCAAAAAGTGCGCCAGACATGGAGCAGCCCATCGGCAATGCTTTGTCCACATACCAGTGACCGCCGAATTGTATGCCCCACAGATCCAAGTCATCTGGATGAACTGGCAGCAGCCGGAAAGCTGACTGCATGTCGCACTTTGCCATCTGCGCTGTTGCGCCCGTGGTCACCACCAGTACCATAGCCACGTCAACAGAGGAGTAAAACACAGTGGCCGCACTTTCCTCAATAAAGTCCGTGACCGACCCACCTTTGGGCCATGACCATTGCTGTATCAGCCAAAACTGCCCCTGCTCGGGTTTTTTTTTTTCTTTTTTCCTTTTTTCCTTTCCCGGCACCACTCCAATGGGTGACCCCATCAACTTTATGCAACAGCCATTTCCTGAAAGGGGTCCGCCCTGCGGCCCTCCTGTACCTCCTGATCCATTTTCGCTTTTTCCACCTGTGGGCGCTCCTGCGCCAATTTCAACGTAACTGCCCATCTCCGCACCCTCGTACCGTCCAACACCAAACTAAACCCAACCAGAAACCCCCCAACCATAGTCACTCTGCCATTGCTTTTTTTTTTTTTTTTTAATTTATTTATTTATTGATTTTATTTTATTTTTTTATTTTTTATTTTAAGCACGGGAATCTTGCATGATACCCCTACACCAGCGGCGCTCGTCCTGACCGGATAAACCCACAACTTCCCCACCTTAACCGTACTAAGAGCCCTGTGGCCCAGGCCCCTCAGCCCCCCTCCCACCTGCTGTGCCTGCTTTCGTGTTGCACCATTCCTGTAGGTACTGCAATACCAGGTTAATGCGTGGAGTGGACAGAGCCAGCTCCTATTCCATCTCCCTGTTCCAAAAATCAATTTAATATATGGTCCCCAGATAGAGGGCGCATCAGATATTAACTGGCCGTAAAAATAGCCTCCACCGACCCCGCGAGCCCCATGGTACGCTCTCCCCGCTTCGCTGCCGTATCCCACGCCATGCGCGCCCGGAATTCCTCAGCCTACTGAGCCCAGGCATATCCCCCCCTTGTAATTTGCGCTTTCCGGATGACTGCCTTGTATTTACACATGGCCACTAACCTCCCCGGAAGCTCCCCACCGTACCCACTTTCACAAATGAGAAAAGCCGCTGTCCAGTTCCCTATCGTCACAGGCACCTTAAGCCTCCTTGCCCACTCGAATTCCCCCTCCTCAGAACCCTCCTTTGCCCTGACCTTCCTATGCCGGAGTTTGACCATTTCCACATATTCCTCTTTCCAAACCTCGTTTTGTTACCAACATCCAATGCCCCCCAAGGGCTTCGCTACCCCCATAAACGGTAACCGTGTGATCTTCAATTCCTCCTTTTCCACTTGATTTTTTTTTTTTTTTCCTTTTTTTCTTCCGTGGCCCACCGTGGAGCCCGACCCACACCTTGATATTAAGAGTCTACATGCTCTAGCGACTGAGCTAGCCGGGCCCCTCCCCTGTCCTTGCATCAGCTGCCTCTTTCTTGACCGTCCCTTCTCAGCGGTCTTACATTCGTCCCCCTTTTCTGCGCTTTCCTGGCCCACTGCCACATCCATAACGTACGCTCCCTCGTGCAACCTCCCCCCAACCCCCCCCCCATCCCTCTGGAAACCACCACTGGGCGCCCGAGCAAATGTTTATTACCTGGCGCCAGTGCCTCTGTCCGCCGTTCCTCCCGGCGTCCTGTCCTGGGGGCCGAGCTGTTTCCCACCTCGATGTCCGACCCGTGGGCCGCGCCTGGCGTCGTGACACCTGCAAGAAACTAGCCACAACATTACTCGGCCCCCTGTCCCCCTTGTCCACCTCACGCAACTCCCCGTCTTCCATCCTGTCCCGCACCCCCAGCGCTCCCCGCTGGTGGCGCCAACTGCTGGAGTGGTCAACAAACATTCTCCGCTGCGGTGCTCCTCTGCCGATGGTCCCCGGGGCGCCTTGACTCCGTGGGTGTTGGGGCTGGCGAGCCCGTACCGGGCCTACTTATGCCAGCCGCGCCGGGATCCCTCGCCGGTACAGGATACGCCGCCCAAGGCTCCACCCTCCCTTCTCCTTGGTGCCATCGAGCCGCTCCCAGCCCTACCAAGTCTGGCACCCCGCGCCGGTCAAACTGTCGGTCTCCCGCCTGGAAAGAAATGAAGTAGTCTGGTGTGCTGGGCCTACCACCTTTCCGACTCCCCTCCCAGCCTCGCTTACCGGCCCCCAACGTATTTGCTACCCACGCCCGACCCACCGCGCTCCAATCCACCACCTCCCTCTCGTCTCCGTCCCTGTCCCCCCGACGCTCCAAACCCACCTACCCGACCCCCCCACCCCTGTCCGCTCGCCCCCGCCCCCCCATCGTCCCCCGCCCTCACCGCCGGACTTCTACCCCTCCTGCGCCACACCGCTCACGCCCCGCCCCCACCCTGCACCCCCTGTCCCCCGGCCAGACCCCCTTAACCCGGTCGCTCCCCCCCCAACCCCTCGGCCCAGAACTCCAAATTGTCCAGGCCATCCCAGTACCGACTTCCACCGCGCCCGGGTGTCCCCCCCCTGCTGCACTCCCCGCCGTCCGCCTGATTCCCCCACCGCCGTTAGCGGGAACCCCCTGCCCACCGGCTCCCGTCCAAAACCCCCACGCCGAGCTCCCCCCCACCCTCCCCGGCTGCTGCGCGCTCCACCATCGAAGCCGAGCGGCCCCACCAAGATTTTCTTCGCGTTCCCGCCTTCTTTTTTTTTGTTTTTTTTTTTGCTGTAGATTCCCATGCTGAATTTACACATCAAATCGCCCCTCTCATATCCCGCAACGGTATGCGAATCGTGAAAGTTTGCCATGCAAAAATGGGGTCATGGTTCTAAAGCGCTGGGTAAGCACTCATCTAGCTGAAGCATCAAAGGCACAGACAAGTCACTGGGACTGTCAGAGCCTCACAAGAGCACCACTGTACGCGAGCGTTTCCAAAGCAGTGACGGTCTAGCTCGCGTTCTCGTCCACAGTCGGAAGCTATTGTACATGCCGTCTCTTGTTAGGGAACACTCCCTCCCCTCCCCTGCCTCCGGAGCGGCCGTCCCCAGATGTATCTCGTCGCAGGTTGTCACCCGGAGCTCGCCCCGCCCCCGCCCAGACGAAGCCCCACCGTCGCTAATTCCCGCTGTTTCCACCGAATTTGTTGGAATCCCAAGAAGAGGAACCACTTGAGAAAACACGGGGCGAATGTGTTCCGTATTCCACTTTGTTCCCGCATTGAATTTAACTTTTAATCGTTTCGGCGAACTGTCACCTAGAGTGAAAACAGTCCGCCGAAATGGAAACGAGTTACCGCCTCACCTTCCGCCTGGCGACGCGCCCGTGAGAGAACATTTTTCCTACCACCCGCGCTCCCAGCCACCAGGTCACCAAACTTAAAATGGTGGCTGGGGAGGCGCGCAACTAGCCTATATAGCCCTTGGGCTACTTTTGCCGTAATTGGGCTGCATTTGGGCTATCCCAAAATGCAGCCCAAACTCACAAAATGGCCGCTACGGCCACTCCCCCCCTCCCCCTCCCAATCTGCCCGGGGGGCAGACCTCGCTGTGCTCGGCTGCCCCCCAAGCTCCCATTCTCTCCCTAAGTGCGCTGGGTAGGCCCAGACGTGGCTCCCATACCCGGAGGGGGGTCCCGTGCTCACTGTGCCTCTGGATTCAAGCTAGCGTGGCTGATGAGGGGTGATGCCACGAAACCGGTCCCTGGATGCTTGTTTCTGATCCAGGAAGGACCTGGCATGTCAGTTCAGGCTGGACTGTTCCCATGAGGCACAGGGTCACGACTGATTTGCATATGGCTGGGTCCAAACTGGGGTGGCATGGTGAGCGAAAGAACAATGGATTTAACCCAGATCTATTGACTGGGGTGAATGTTTGCTTCTACATTCCATCCACCATCTGTGTGTCTTTTGCTTTCAATAACGTGAAGCACATTAGGGTCTACAAGAAAGACATAGAGTCAGGGCCGGACTGGCCTTAGCGGGCACCGGGCAATCCCCCGGTGCGCCACACGGGTGGGGGCCGGTTTTGTGCCACTTGGGGGCCGTTTTTGTTACAGGGACGTTTTTGCAGCACAGCTGCAAAATCGGCCCTGTAACAAAATCGGCCGGAAACCTGCCCTGGTAAAGAGCTCGGTGGCACCCCCAAGCCCTGGGGGGCCGGCCGAGCACTTTGCCAGGGCCGGTTTTGGTTCCCAGTCCGGCCCTGCATAGAGTCCTTAAGGTTTCAAACCATGAAAGCTTATTAAAGGTTATTTGCTTACAGAGACAAATCATCAAGTTAGTGTCAATGAATAATGAATATATGCATGCATCAATGAATCTGAAGTTCAAGTGAGTAAAAATCATATAATTAAAAGGGCAAACTATCATAAAGCCTCCTCAATGGAACAGTTCTGTCCAGTGGTGGCTGGCAGGGAACGGGGTGGCGAGGCGACAGGTGAGCGAAGGGGGGCAAAAAAAAAAACTATAAAAAAACACTTACCTCTTCAGCCGGCCGTGTCTCTCCTCTGCTTCCCTTCTGATGAGTCCCGGAACAGATGCAGAAAGCACACAGGCTTCCCTAAGCAAATCACAACGCTGCAATGCTGGGGGACATGCAAAGTGTACATGACTGTTTGGCCGGCTCAAGACAGCCGGCCAAACCGTCATGCGCATTTAGAGTGTGCCCACCACTCCTCCCCCTGTAAACCCAGTCCCGCCCTAACCTAAACCAGTAGCTAAGAAAAAAAAATAATAACGATGTTATTGTCATTTTATTTTTTCTTATTTCACTGCTTTGAGATCAGTGGGTGACGCTCCTCCGCCTTAGCGGAGGAGCCACCCATGGTTCTGTCTTTAAGAGAGTACCCTACTCTGCTCCAAGCTGTATACAGTATCTCTCTCTCCGAGAATTCTGCAAGTGTTCTGAAGCATTTGTACTCTGCTCCAACTTCAATCACACAATTCTAACATTTTCTTCTCATAAAGCAGTCCAATCAGTGTTTAACGGGTAACTAAGTGATATGGTCTTATATTGCTCTGGAAGGGCTCTGGTAATATTATGAAGCACAAATCTAAAGAGCAAATGATTTGGAAATGTTACCAGAACGACACAATGACAATGTAGCACTATTTTACACGTCACTTTCTGTGGATGTTTTATTTGCTTGTTTTTTTTCATGTAGTTAGCGCTAAAAATATACTTTTTTCAAACTGGGGGATGTTCACTGAAATACCGACTTATACCATTTGGTTTTCTGTAGTAAAATGAAAAGAAAAATAAATGTTTGCTGAGATCTAATTTTTTTTTATAAAACAGGATTTGCTATATTAAACAATACACATATTGTCTGTAGAAATGAGAGATTTCTAAAGCTGTTGCCTGTAAGAGTAATTTCACAAAGGGCCCTGTTTACAATTAGAATGTTCATGATTAGTTAAGTGTTGAAGAGAATTATGATTAAACAGCTGGTAACGGCAAAGCTCTAAAGAGTGGTGTTTGTGTGTCTTATCAAAATGCATTGCCACCCTCTGGGATCACTCAACTGGAGAATACCGTTTATCCTATATAGATAAAGATAGAGATACAGATAGATAGATATAAAACTAAAGGGTAAAGTAACGTTTAGTTAGGTGAAATATTTAGTAACAACTTAACGTTTTAAACTCTAAAAACACAGATATTCACCAGTTATAGTGAAGTAATATGCCGTGAGCTAACTATAATTCACGCCCCCGCCAAGCACAGTTTTCTGATCAATAATTTCATTGCAAATGTTGCAGTGATATATCAATGTTGTCATGGAAGCTGTCATGGCTGTTGTAAGATGAGCGGTAATTAGCAGTGCATGGTGAGAGCACTGCTCAGGAGCAGGCATTTTTTTGTGACCTGCCGATGCCCCTGGGGGCACCCCAAACAATTATTTATTTTTGTGGGCCGTAGGGGAGACCTAAGGCTCCCGCGGCCCTGCAGGCATTCCTTTTGTTTTAAAAAAAATTGGCATGTCCTGTGGCCCACCCTGGCCATACCACAAAAATTTGGCATTTATTTTTAGTGGGGTGCCCACCCTAGGGCACCCCACAGTCTGTCACTAGTTGGGGCAGTAGGGGAGGCCCAGGACCCCCACAGCCCCACTAGTTTCACAGCTTACACCCATTGCGGTTGCAGCGTGAACTGGCATTGCTCCAAACACACAGGACCACCAACTCCAGGGGCAATTACTTCATTTAATAGGGGAAGGGGGAATGAATGCCCCCCCTCCCTGGCTATATACAGCCCTGGGGATCACCACCTCCTCGGGGCTGGCCCATGCAGATCAAAGTAAGGGGGCTGTACGACCCCCCTCCTGGAGCCATATATGGCCCTGGGGACCATAACACCCCAGAGCCAGCTTCTGCTATGTCCCGGGGTGCCCAGTGTTTGGTTAAGTGAGTTGGTGTAGGAAGCTGGCTCTCTATATAGTGTACTAAAATGAAGTACAATGTGCAG
Organism: Triturus cristatus; assembly: GCF_964204655.1. NCBI lineage: Eukaryota > Metazoa > Chordata > Amphibia > Caudata > Salamandridae > Triturus > Triturus cristatus. The sequence continues at coordinate 968,300,759 of NC_140581.1, forward strand.
AGAGTCCCTTATTGGTTTACAGAGGCAAAAGTAGATAATATTAACGCTCTATTTGTGGTAGTGTGGGTCAGCAGTTAGGCTTATCAGAGGATAGTGTGAAGAATTTGTTGTACTCACAGAGACAATACATGAGACACACACTCAAGAATAAATCTGAGACCAATTTATAAAAATAGAATCACATTTTTTATGCAATTGTTGAGACAAAGAACTTCAATTTACAGTAAGCCCCTTTAAAGTCACAATTTTTAAGAGTTCAGAAAATATATTACTTTTGTGCGCAATTAAGCGCCATTGAAGTCAATGGTGAAACACAGAAACATGCATATAAAGTCAGGCAATGCTTTCACACAGTTAACCTTCTTGTTTCAGTTCAATAGCAGGACCAGGTCCAAAGTTCTAGCAGCAGAAGATCAGGAGCGTTCCAGATTCTGCTGAAAGCAGGGTGCTAAGGGGGATGGTAGCTGGTGAACTACGACCAAGGGGCCACCTGGAAAGACACTGCACAGGAAGACTTAAAAGTAAGTACGGTGGGTACTACTCAAGGGAGGGGGTCACAAGGGTGACAGGAACATGGGAGCACAGCTGAGTCATCGTTACCGGGACAGGTCGGGATGAGTGCAGAGCAGTTAGGTCAACTGGGCGCCGTGGGTGTCGAGAGGTCCTTGCGGTCAGGAGCAAGCAATTTGGAGAGGTGATATGGGGACAGCTGGGCCCCTCACGATGTGGGTCTCAGGGGTGTTGACACCCCTTGATGGGTGCTTGCCTCTACAGTGGTTGGAGTCTGGCATGGACTCTTCATCTTGCTGTTTGCTGAAGAAGGTCCAGTACCCGGGGTATTGTATGGTGCAGCCTTGGTAGCTCTTGGTGTCTCCAAACTTGGTGGGGTGATAGGTCTGACCCTCCAGAGCTGATGTGTCTCTTTTGGTGAAGGTACTGCATCGGAGCCGTCTGCGAGCAGCATGTCAACAAACCAGACTTAGCGAGATCAGTGCCTGAGCTGTGCAGGGTAGTGATACCTTCACTCCAATGGAGTTCTTGGTGATTTCTCAAAGGCTGGAGAACCTCTTGGTTCTTGGAGTCTTCACAGGTTATGACGAGACTGCACAACAATGAATGTCGAGTCCTTGAAGAAGCAGGCAGGGTTTGGCGCCAATTATCTCTGCAGCAAAGCTTCCGTTCCCAAGCAGCAGCTCTTGCTTGTCCGTGTCTTCTTCTTGCCCATCGAATCTAAGGTTCAAGGTCCAGGGATGCCATCTGAATCTTAAATATAGCGGCATTAGAGGAGACAGGTAGTAGGCAATGTGCAACCTACCTTTAGGGTGTCTACACCCTTCTAGTGAATGCTTCCTGTGGGAAGGGGTAGTACCATAGCACTAACTTTCCCACCATTTCAAGATGGTGGAATTTCAGGAGAGGGGTGACATTGCCTGCCACACCTTAGTGGTGGTGCTGGCTGAATGTGGACTCTCCTCCTCATCTAATTAAGTTTCCCACCTGTCCTCCTGCTAAATGTGGAGCCGGACAGGGGGGTTGCGATCCCCTACTAACTGGGGAAGCCTGGGCTTCACCTCAAAGGCGGCATCGCCTTTGAAGCTTCCTGCTCTGGAAGACTATTCCGGACTGCAACAAAGCCTGCCCAGAGCAGGCTTTGTTGCAGGTCTCTGAAGGGTGGACTCTCACCCCATGAGGTCAGAAACATGTGTTGGCAGGCTGGCTATGACTAGTCAGAGACCACACCAGTGCTTAGTAGGTTTTCAGGGGCCCTCTAAAGGGTCTGCTGTGCATATTAATTAATAAATCCTACACTGGCATAATTGAGGATTTATTAAGACAAGATGTTTGGTACCAAGCATCTTAGGGTACAGTGAAGCCATCATGGAGCTAGGAACTTGAAATGGCAAGTATCCAACCCATGTTCTCTCGCTGGCTCACCTGTGCACTTACAAAATCCAAGAACGGCTCAGAAATTGCAGGGTCATATCTGCTCATGCATATATGTCCACACATGGGATATAGTGCAACCTGCTTTAGGGCTGTAAGGCCTGCAGTATGGGTGTCTTACCTATATCTAATGCAGTGTATGAGGGCATGGCACACACGTCTGTGTGCCATGTTGACTCTTTGGTTTTCTCTGCACCAAGTCACGCACTTGCCAATGTCAGTTTGCATGGTCTTGGTGAGGGATCTCTGTGGTGGCACACTCCTGTTGCAGCCCCAGTGGAACCTTCTCAGTACTAAATGCCCTAGGTACCAGAGGTACCACTTACCATGGACTTACAGGGGTGGCTGAAGTTGTGTCACTCGTAGTACAGTTTTGGAAAAGAGATCTGGCACTGGGAACATGGTTACAGGGACCCAGTGCACTTACTGTTTGAAATCACATCCGGCAACAAGCAAACAGTGAGGGCTATCCATGTCAAAGAGGCTCTTTCCTACAGTTGGTGTGTGAGTGGCTGTATTGAAGAGTGAGTGTCTGTGTGAATGGCTCTATGAGTTAGTGAGAGGATGTGGGAGTGCTTGTATGGATGTGTGAGTGGGTATGTAAGTGGTTGTATGGGTGTGTGAGTGCTTGTATGGAGGAGTGAGTGGCTGGGTTAAGTGGCTGTATGGTTAAGGAAGTGGGTGTGTGAGTGGCTGTATAGGTGAATACATGTGTGTGAGTAGCGTGGCTGTGTATGTGGCTGTGTGAGTGGATGTATGGGCGAGTGACTGGTTGTATGATTATCTGTATGGGTGAGTGACTTGTTGTCTTAGTGGCAGTATGAGTGAATGAGTAGGTGTGTGAGTGACTCTATGGATGAGCGAGTGGTTGTGTGAGCACTTGTATGGGTCTGTGAATGGGTATGTGAGTGGTTGTGTGGGTGTGTCAGTGGGTGTGTGAGAGGTTGTACAGGGGTGTGAGTGGGTGTCTGAGTTTGTCTGTGGATGGTGTCATGAGTGATGTCATTTGAGATGTCATCAGTGATGTCATCAGTGATGTCACTGACTATGTCATGAGTGATGTCATGTGTGAGATCATAAACAGTGCATTGTGGGGATGTAAGTTATAGCTAGCTCAGGTAACTATAACTGCTGAATTTCTATGGTTTTGTATGAGTAGAATCTGGACCTAACTATAATATCCCTGTAACCTTTGTTTTTTTCGTTGAATTTTTAAGTTTTTTTTTTATTGTATTTCCTAACTGTAACGTCCCTGTAACCTTCGGTTTTGTCAGTGAATATATATATATATATATATATATATATATATATATATATATATATATATATATATATATATATATATATATATATTCACTTAAAAAACCATAGGTTTCACACATGTTATAGTTAGCTGGGCATTTTCCTCATGAAAAACCAATGAAATTCCCCCGTTATAGTTAGTGCAGGCAACTATAACTCACGCGACCGTAATCCGCTGCTGATGACGTCAGATATTACATCACTGTATTTACACATTTATATACCCATGTCTTCTTCCTTTTTTTTTTAGCTATACATATATTTATTTTTATTTTTTCAGAAAGACACATATGTCATCAGTGATGTAATATCTGACGTCATCAGCAGCGGATTACGGTCGCGTGAGTTATAGTTGCCTGCACTAACTATAACGGGGGAATTTCATTGGTTTTTCATGAGGAAAATGCCCAGCTAACTATAACATGTGTGAAACCTATGGTTTTTTAAGTGAATTTGCAAGGTTTTTTAAATGCTAATTCCTAACTATAACGTGTGTGAAACCTATGGTTTTTTCAGTGAATTTGTACGTTTTTTTAAATGCTAAGTTACTTTACGCCGTTCGTGCCGTGCGCGCACGGTGCGCTTCACGCACGGTGCGCGCACGGTGGGCACGCGGTGCGCTTTGCGCACCGCGCGCCCACTTCACGCAGTTCGTTCCGTGCGCGCACGGTGAGCACGTGGTGCGCTTTGCGCACCTCGCGCCCACTTTATGCAGTTAGTGCCGTGCACGCACGGTGCACTTTGCGCACCGTGCACACATGGTGGGCACGCAGTGCGCTACGTGCACCGCGCGCCCACGTTACGCTTAATGGGCCATGTACGCACGGTGCACTTCGCGCACCGTCCGCACAAGGAGGACACATGATACGCTTTGTTGTTAAGGGTTTTGGTATAAACTGTTAATAATATTATTAGCCATGCACACACACTGCGCAACGCGCAGCGTGTGCACACGGGGGGATTGACATTGTGATTTTTTTTTAGAGCGTTTATACCGTGCGCGCACATTGCGCGAACCTCGCGGAATTTTTTTCATTTCTATAGTGCGCGCACGCTTCGCGCACTCGGCGATTTACCGAAAAAAATTAGATTTTTTTAATTGCCCTTGGGGGACCTCCTGGGACCCCTTGACCCCTGCTAGGGGGTCAGGAATTGTCAAGCGTGCCCCCTTTACATGTTTTTCTCCTTTGTGTTTCACCCCCCTCTCAGTGCGAGAGACAAAATGGCGGCCGACACTTCCTGGTTTCGACCGATTCGAATGTTTACTAAGATGTAACAACCAATCAGAAGTGCGCTCGCGGACAGCCGAGTGCGCGCACCCTGCGCGCACGCTGCGCGCGTATAGATATATATATTGATTTAAATGCTATTTTCTCAGAAAATACTGAACAGATTTACACCAAACCTGCAAAAGGCACCAAACGGACCTTATGGCTACCTCTCTGCCAAATTTCACGTAATTCTGTTCAGCCGTTCGGGCTGTAGCTGCGACTAAAGTCCCTATGGAAAAATCCATGGGGAAAACGTGTTTTGGGACCCCCCCTTTTTCTCGGCCCCCGCTTGACGAATCACCCCGAGACTTTCAGGGTAGGAGCGGAGCGGAGCGCCCCATTAGTTTTGAAAATTTTGCGATGATTCGTCAATCGGCGCCAAAGTTATTCAAAATAGAATTTTGAGATTTCCGATGGAAACTCGATCCTAACTATAACTATCTACTGGCGACCGCCAGTAGATTATATATATATATATATATATATATATATATATATATATATATATATATATATATATATATATATATATATATATATATATATGTATTTATATATATATATATATATTCACTTAAAAAACCATAGGTTTCACACATGTTATAGTTAGCTGGACATTTCACTCGTAAAAAACCAATGAAATTCCCCCGTTATAGTTAGTGCAGGCAACTATAACTCACGCGACCGCAATCCTCTGCTGATGACGTCAGATATTACATCACTGTATTTAGACACTTATTTACCCATGTCTTCTTCCATTAATCTTTAGCTATACATATATTACAAATATTTATTTTTCATTGTCGTACTTTAATATTCGGGACCGCGTAGGGGACAGGGCCCTACCCCTGTCTATCTTGGTATTAGCAAACCGCAAATGGTAAATGCGGTATGTACAAGTGCTTTATATATCGTTCTAGCTATGAATGCACTGTGTACACGCTATTCTGCTTCACTACGCGGGTTCCATTTTGGAAGCAGTGGCCATCTTGTCATTGCCCTCACATAGGCTATAATGGAGTAAATACGGGCCTCACAGTACATGGGCTTCTCCTCTGACTTCTCTGTGACCTGGGCAGCTGGCTCTGCTGCCCCAGGTCAAACTGGTCTCACGAGCTCCCCTTCCTCCGTCCACCTGTGATTAGCATCAGGGCTTGACCCATCATAAAACCCTTTCATTCTACACAATCCTCCGGCTAATCTCTTTCACACCTGCTTGTTCCTGCTTTATGACTTGTTTCCCAAAACAGGAGATGCTCGTGTTTATTGGGGGGTCTATTGACATCCGATGTGGGATCTGAACCTTACTGTGTAAATCATTGTGGGCTGGCCGAACTGGAATGTGGGATGGTCATCATGACTCTGCTTTTTCGTTTGTAATGTATACCTTTATATGGCCATATCGTAAACCAAGGAATGTGTGCCTGAAGCATGATATTTTGTATTTAAGGAGAAGCCCGTTCCTATGATTTTCAGCAGTCTCCTGAGAACATACACGCTGTTGTACTTCTAGGATACCTGTAATTGGTCTGCAGCCAATAAACGAATCTTTGACTTCACCCAGAAGACTCTGTGTTTCTGTAGGTCTGGAACAGGGTGAACCCAGAAGTCATAGGGTGTGTGTCCCTGCACCGCTGGGACTAAAATACCCAGTACTTCAGTTTGGCGCCCAACTCGGGACGATTTCAGCGGTACCAGTCCAAGCCAGAGGTTCGTGAGGAGCTTCGTGTGGAAATTCCGGAGGAAGGCCGCCACTTCATCGACCCCTGCATGTCGACGTGGTCCGAAAGTCTTTTCTGCGAGGTTCTCCGCGTCCCGACGGCTACGAAGGACTGCTGCCCTGATTAATCGACCTGTTTTGGACCCTTGACGAGTTTGAGAGAGCGAAACAATCGAGAGAGTCTTCTGGTGACGTCATCGATCGGCAATATTCAGTTAAGTATAAGTGGAGCGTCTCCCATTTGTTTTTGGTATCCTTCGGGATCGTTTGATTTGGTAATTTGGTAATTTGGAGTTTGCAAACGCCAAAGCCAGAGGACTCGTGTATTCACGAGACTATCGTAATCGATAATCCTTTGACGTTTGGATCTAGACTAGTGAGCAAAGATGCCTGGTTCTGGACTATTTGGTAGATTATTCTGTTTGGGTTGTGGAAAAGATTTCCAGCTAGAGGAATCATGTCCGGTTCCTCCGGTTGGAACTCCAACTTATGAGCTCTATGTAAAACATGGCGTAGGCCCCATTGCGTATAACGAAGTATGGATCCACTACACCAGGAAAGACGGTGTTTTAAAATGGCCCCAAAATGGTAGTTTCGATACCGATATTTTAGATAATTTGGAAATTAAATTGTTTAAGAAGAAAGCCCGGCCGGCGATGTTTGACTCTTTCCGCTTATGGCGAAAGGAAGCCAAACAGAAGGAAATTAAGCTAGCGAAAAAGAATAAAAGAGAGAGAGGTATGACAGTAATGCAAGCAGCTGTACAATTTAAAGACAATGAGGAGGAGCAGATGGGTGAGCAATTGCACAGGCAGCGCAAGTTAGGGATTGACAAATGTTACCCAGCTTTACCACATTCTAAGCAGAATGAGTTAGAAGAAAAGGAGAAAGATCCCCTGATGTCACATTTGTTGAGTTCGCCACCCCCGTATGCTCAAAATGCCACGGCACCTCCCCAGCTTGTGAATATGCCACCTCCAGTCAATATACTGCAAGCCTTGCCGCTACCGCCAGTTGCTTTGCAGCCGGCTCTTATCCATGTAGCGCAGCCCTCTCAAGGGCCGCCAGTTGTGCTTCCAATTGCCCCCGCACTTCCTGCGACTTTGCCTAATACAGCAGCTGCCTCTTCTGACACTCTTCCTTGCACCACTCCAGTACCTGTTTCTACATCCTCTTTTCTCCCCTCTGTTTATCCCCCTGTTTTCGCCTCAGCTTCTCCTTCAGCGCGACAGCGCTTAGCTAATGTGGTTACTACATTAATGTCGCCTCTCTTTGAGTCATCTGGTGCGACTCCTGGTATACAGCGTAAGCAATTGCGTAGCCAATTGCCTAACCCTGATGAGAAAAAGGTAATAGACAACATGGCGCGTAGATGGATCGTTTTCCCTTCACTGTATGATGTGGAATCAGTTGTCAACGTTTTCCATCAGTGGGATGCCCCAAAACAGAGATATGTGTTTGAGAAAATGTGCGAAATTCTCTGTGAGGAATTGGAAGATAATGGTAAAAATCCGAGCCCGCAGGAATTGTGTAGAGTGAGGTTTGATTTTGGAACTGGTATAATTGTGGACCGCGAGGTAGATAAAGCAGTTGCGGTTGTATTGTCCTTCAGGAATGATGATTGTCAACAGTCATTGTTTGAACAAGATGTCCTTGTGGGGAAAAAGGTAAAAGCGCGACAATACCCCATGAGAGAAGTTCCCCCGGTATGGAAGGAAGCAGTTGCAGCTGGTGCCGGTATCGCCGCTGTGCCAGCGCATTTCCAGCGTGTTTGGGTGCATGTTCCATGGAAGCGCTCAGAGGTGTTAGCACTTAAGCAGTCCTTACCTGATCCCCGTAAAAACCCAGCAGGTTATTATAAAGAGTTGTCACAGACGGCAGGGTCATGCGTTATGAATCTGGCCGACATAGACATGTTATTTGGTAATGTTGTTCCACAGCCTCTATGGGGATCAATTCGTAATGCAGATCACGATGCAGAACTAGGGGACACATGGGCTAACATCGTTGCTGCTGATGCTAGACAAACTGGTGGCGCGAAACCAGAACCTTTAGTAGCTGAACTGCCTGGTAGAATCATCACGTATATGAAGACAATAATGCCCGCGATGCGCGTAAATTGGGACAAGTTATCTGCATGCAAGCAGAAGAAAGATGAGACAGTGTCAGACTTCTTTACTAGGTTTGAAGAAACATTTATTGACCACAGTGGGCAGGATATGAGTACTGAGGGTGGCCAACTGTTATTTGTGGATAAGTTTGTGCAGAATTTACTTCCTGACCTGTGTAAAAAGTTGAAAGACTCAGAGAGTTCTTGGGCTGTTTCTTCTTCAGCGCAAATACTGGCTACTGCACAGTATTATGAAAATAGAGATAAAGACGAGAAAGATAGAACAGAGAAGAAAACGAAGGAATTAAAGACAAAAGTCCTTTTACAGCAGGCTTACCCACCACGAGGAGGTCAGAACAATTATAGACAACCCCAAGGTGTCTATCACCAACCCCAACAGTTTCAGAACAACCAGCAAATGAACGGGTATTATCAACCACGTGTCCCTGTAGGTCCCAACCAATGTTCATACTGCAAAGAGGAAGGTCATTATAAATATAGTTGCCCTAAATTAATGCAGCGGAACGGTAATGCGTATGGCGCAAGAGGTAGGGGTGGTCAGCAAGCTCCTAGAGGCAGAGGGCGTGGAAATGCTCCCCAGAACGCGCGTCCTCTGCCGCCTCAAAATACCATCAATAGCTTTGATCAGCAAGCTAACGCGACTAGTAATACGGCCCAGTATTATAATAATGATTATTATGCAGAGGATGGTGATGCAGAAAGTAATGATTACTAGGACAGCCATAGACAGAGAGAGGGAGTTGTTTCAGTGCCAGTGGATCAGAGTGGACCGTATGTTGACGTAACTACAGCAAATGTAACGGAGCCTTTTCTGCTAGACACTGGTGCTGCAAAGAGTTCAATCATGCATTCAAAACTCCCTGGCGCACCTTTGTCTGGCGATATAACTGTTTCAGTAGGTTTTTCTGGCGCCCCAGTTAGGAACCCGATTTCTAGTCCCATGTCACTTTCTGTTGGACCTTGCGAGCTGAAAGCACCCCTGATTCTGACAACAGGTTGTGGTGAGAATTTACTGGGATTAGATTTGTTGAAAAGATTGCATGCTACACTGTATTGTTCTCCTTCAGGAGTACAACTTACATTAGGCAAGAAAGTGATTTCCCCAATGTACTTGTCTAAAAACACAATGCCGCCTGAATTATCATCCCTTCCGGATGCCCTTTGGGCTACTGGTCCCAATGATGTGGGCCTCTTGGAGATACCGCCATATGTGGTGACTTTAAAGGCTAATGTCAGACTGCCACGTATTCCCCAGTACAAGATCTCTAATGAAGGCCAGAAAGCATTGTTAGACATTGTCAGCGACTTGATTAATAAAGGTGTGATTGAGGAGACAAGAGGCAACGTTTGCAATAGTCCGATTTTACCTGTCTTAAAACGAACGGACCCTTCACAGCCACCTGTTTACAGATTTGTGATCGATCTCAGAGAGGTTAATAAGATTGTTGTGCCACAGTTTCCGGTTGTCCCCGATATAACTGCCTTGTTAACGATGATTCCAGCCTCTGCTGCATGGTTTTCAGTGATTGATTTAAAGAATGCTTTCTTTAGCATCCCAATTGCAGAAGAGAGCAGAGACATTTTTGGTTTTAGTCTGGGAGGCCGAAGCTTCCGCTTCAAACGCGCTCCCCAGGGCTACTGTGAAAGTCCATCAATATACAGTCAAGCTTTGAAAGCGCAGCTTGATGCACTTGTTTTACCTAGTGGCGCTATCCTGATTCAGTACGTGGACGATTTATTAATTGCCGCGGATACTGAGAAGATCTGTAAAGAAGCCACATTGTCACTGTTGCGCCATTTATTTGCTTTCCATCACAAAGTGTCTCTCTCTAAGCTGCAATATTGTCGACAAGAAGTGACCTACTTAGGTCATCTCTTATCGAAGGAGGGAAGGAAACTGACCCCAGAAAGAATTCAAGCCATTGCACAGTTGAGTGTGCCGAAAACACAGAGAGAAGTACGTGCTTTCTTGGGCATCACTTCATACTGTAGGCATTGGATCCCTAGTTTTTCTTTGTTGGCAAAACCTTTAGTAGCCTTAACATGCAAAGACACACCGAATCCTATCCCATGGTCTGAAGAGTGCCAGAAAAGTTTTGTGGAATTGCGTAATGCATTGTGTTCGGCTCCTGTGTTGGGTACCCCTGACTACAGTAAGCCTTTTACATTGTATGTTCACGAGAAAGATGGATGTGCGTTGTCAGTGTTAACACAGCCTTTTGGCGACAGACCGCGCCCATGCGCATATTTTTCATCAACCTTGGACCCTGTAGCGAGGGCATTGCCAAGCTGTCTGAGAGCGACAGCTGCTGCAGCAATGTCTATCCGACAATCTGCTGGTTTGGTAATGGACAATACATTGATTGTTATGGTTCCACACGCAGTAGACACATTATTAAATAGGACTAAGACACAACACTTGACTAGTGCGCGATTATCAGGTTATGAGCTTACACTGTTAGCAAATCACATACACATAAAGAGATGTAATACGCTGAATCCAGCTACATTATTGCCAGTCCCAGCAGACTCAGACGAGATTGAGCAACATGACTGTCTGTTCAGAACAGAAGAAGAGATGAAAGGGAGAGTAGATCTAAAAGATACTCCCCTGACTGAGTGTGATGGCACTTTATGGGTGGATGGTTCATGTTTCAAACTCCCTAATGGTGACACGACTGCTGCATATGCTATCACGACTTTACACACGGTCGTGGAAACTGCACGAGTGCCACATAATTCGGCCCAAGCAGCAGAATTAATCGCCCTCACGAGAGCATGTGTGTTATCTGAAGGAATGAGAGTAAATATATACACAGATAGCCATTTTGGGCGACTGTGGAAGGAGCGTGGGTTCCTGACGTCGCATGGAGCTAAAATTCAGAATGGCAAGTTGGTGAATGATCTCCTTGAGTCACTGACCCTACCGTTGCAAGTTGCGATCATGAAATGCAGTGCGCACAGGAAAGTCACAGATGATGTTGGACGTGGGAATGCGTTTGCTGATGAGACTGCGAAAGAAACAGCACAGAATGTGAAGACTAGAATGTATGTTGCAGGCCCCGCAAGATGGGTTAATGATGTGGGAATGTGTGAGAACACAATAGAGAGTGTGAAGTCGCTTCAAGCTGAAGCCACAGAGGAAGAGTTAAGCAAGTGGAGAGAAAGTATGGGTAAGTTGGATGAGAATGGTTGTTGGATTGATCTGACAGAACATAAGCGATGGTTATTGCCTGATGCATATGTGCTTCCAGTGGTTACTATGGCACATGGAATGGCACATATCAGTACGAAAGGTATATGCAAGTTGTTGGCTCCAGTATGGCAGAATGCTGGGATTCCCAAGTGTGCAGAGAATGTGGTCAAGAATTGCATGGTATGCTTGAAGTACAACCCTGGTAGGGGAACCCCAACTCCAGCTGGTCACTTTGCACCCCCATCATGTCCATTCGAAGTTTTGCAGCTGGGCTTTATTCACATGGAAAGATGCAACAACCTGAAATATGTACTGGTAGTTGTTTGTGCTTTCTCAAAATGGATAGAGGCTTATCCTCTGAAAGATAACACTGCCCTATCCACAGCCAAAGCCCTTGTGAAGGAATTTTTCCCTAGGTTTGGGATGCCAAGAATGGTGTGGTGTGATAATGGAAGTGAGTTTGTGGGTAAAGTGATGAAGAATGTATGTGAAGGGCTAGGGATAAAGCAGAAGTTCCATGCTGCAAATCACCCCCAATCAGCTGGATTAGTAGAACGCTACAATGGAGCCTTAAAGCTCAAGCTGGCCAAAATCCAGGCGAGCACCGGTCTTAAATGGCCTGACGCTCTGCCTTTAGCACTCCTGTCCACCAGAATGACCATACACTCACGAGTGGGACTTAGCCCTTACGAGGTCGTTTTTGGCCGTCCGGCCAACGTATGGGGTGTACCGAGGCCTACGAAGTTTAGTGAGATTGAACATCCAGTACTACTCGATTACCTGTATGATTTGACTGTTAAACTGCGTGTTTTGCACCAACAGGTACATGATACTCTTCCCCAAGCTTCTGAACCTCCCGGACACCCCATCAACCCTGGCTCGTGGGTCCTGATCCGAAATTTCCAGCGTAAGAGCAACGACGAGCCTCGCTGGATCGGCCCTCACCTTGTGCTCCTGTCGACAAGGTCAGCGGTGCGAGTAAAAGGGAAGAAGCACTGGATCCATGGTACCCACTGCAAAGTAGTCCCCTTGCCTCTGCCATATGACCAGTGGGTCCAGGAGGGTATCGCCGACTCTGAGACAGACACTGTGCCTCGTTTTGTACCATTCAGTGACGCACGCATAAGAGACACAGTTTCAGACCAAGAGAGTGACAATATTCTGCAGGAAGCTGTGCCACCATCAAATCGACTGGACACCACTGAGCCTGAACTTTTGTTTCAAGACCAAACAGCACCTGGCCGTCTCCGCTATAATTTGAGACCAAGGCCCATGGACAAATAAAGATTTCCTCACTATTTCCTTTTTGACATTTTTTTTGCTCTCCCATCTGAAGGACTTTCTTGATTTTTGTTTTTCGAACCACCATCCGGGTTCTGCCGCAGGGTCGCGGTGCCAAGACTTTGGGGTACAGGCCGAAGACGCTAGGTCAACGGTTCTGGTTGGTCTAGGGCGTTTCCCTGGACTGACAGGCGTACTCCTTAGCAGAAGAAACTCATCCGCCGCGAGCGGCCCGATTAGAGGATGGAGTTTTTTAAGATGGAGAGACCGATTGAGGAAATGAACTTTAACGCAAGGATGTGTAAAATTGTAAAAAGTAAATGTTTTGTATTTTTGTGCCTTTTTACACTGTGTAGCATAATGATGTTTATCGTAGGATTTGTGTTTTTCTCCGCTCAAAAGCCCATTACACCCACTGAACAGCCTATACCTCTTTCTACTGCCTCCTCGCACTCCTTTCACCCTTTGCCTGAGCACGAACAGACCAGACGATCAGAGTTTGTAAATAACTCGTTTATCCAGCTCTTGCACCAGCACCAACTGGTAATGAATACGACCAATTGCTGGGTGTGCGGGTTAATGCCACATACCATTAACAAGGGTATTCCCTACCTGGTGCTGCCGTATAGTTACAATGGATCGTCATGGGCATTCCAGACCATGTTTCTCTATGCTCTAGATACATACTCCCCTCGCCAACCGCGTTCCATCAGACCTATCACCAATAATAAGGCTTTGATAAAAGGAGTTGCCGATATGAGTAGGGATATTGATGCATACTCATCCATTCCCAAAGAAGAGTTGAGACCTTATGTAGGATGGAACGCGACGGGGTATAGTATTAGTCTGGGTGAAAGACAGCGAAAAATCTCATCCCCAATCTGGGTCGTACCCCACATGGGTCGGTTCTGCTTACAGGGTAATGGTCAGAATCCTAGAGCTCAACTGGGAAGAAGTGACTGTACTGAAACGTACACTTTCCCGTCACAGTTTTCCCCTGCGTTTTTGGCTGCCAAGGGCACATATTTCATCTGTAATGACCGAGCATATACATGGCTGCCCCCTGATTTCTCGGGCACATGTTATATTGCGAACTTGCTACCGCCTACATTTACTGCTGCCTCTGACTATCACAAGACCAGAGTTGTGAGAGGCGTGATTAGTAAGGAGGACACTGCGGGTCAGGAAGCGGGAGACTTCTTCTTGGGTTTCCTGCCGTTTTGGGGACCTATGGTGAATAGTAGGAACCTGAGACAGCTGACTCGTGTGGTTGAATCCACTGTCAATGTAACGGCTGGTGCCCTTGGTAATCTGACAGCTGAGCTCCAAGCGGATCGCCTTATGACTTTACAGAACCGCATGGTTCTAGACGTTATTCTTGCAGACCGCGGTGGGGTATGCAAGGTCATCCAATCCAGTTGCTGCATTTTCATACCAGATAATGCTCCAACAGTGTATCAAGCCATCTCCAAACTCCATAAAATATCTGAATCCATACACGTGGATAAGGGAGATTGGTCACTGGTGGGGTGGTTCTGGGAATTGATATCTGCCTGGGGTTGGAAAGTTCTGATGGTCATTGGAATGATCTTAGCCATTCTTTTCCTGTTCTGTCTGTGCATACAGTGTTCTCATACGATATGTGGCCTCTGTGCTACCTTATGTGTAAGGAAACCTGTATCGAGGGACGAGCTAAGTAATAGAATGATGCTACAGCAACATCTCCATGACTTCGTGAACATCGACCTGGACTCGGATTAAGATGAGTATAGTGATTGCCTATGTAAGGGCAAAAGGAGGGTCTGTCGTACTTTAATATTCGGGACCGCGTAGGGGACAGGGCCCTACCCCTGTCTATCTTGGTATTAGCAAACCGCAAATGGTAAATGCGGTATGTACAAGTGCTTTATATATCGTTCTAGCTATGAATGCACTGTGTACACGCTATTCTGCTTCACTACGCGGGTTCCATTTTGGAAGCAGTGGCCATCTTGTCATTGCCCTCACATAGGCTATAATGGAGTAAATACGGGCCTCACAGTACATGGGCTTCTCCTCTGACTTCTCTGTGACCTGGGCAGCTGGCTCTGCTGCCCCAGGTCAAACTGGTCTCACGAGCTCCCCTTCCTCCGTCCACCTGTGATTAGCATCAGGGCTTGACCCATCATAAAACCCTTTCATTCTACACAATCCTCCGGCTAATCTCTTTCACACCTGCTTGTTCCTGCTTTATGACTTGTTTCCCAAAACAGGAGATGCTCGTGTTTATTGGGGGGTCTATTGACATCCGATGTGGGATCTGAACCTTACTGTGTAAATCATTGTGGGCTGGCCGAACTGGAATGTGGGATGGTCATCATGACTCTGCTTTTTCGTTTGTAATGTATACCTTTATATGGCCATATCGTAAACCAAGGAATGTGTGCCTGAAGCATGATATTTTGTATTTAAGGAGAAGCCCGTTCCTATGATTTTCAGCAGTCTCCTGAGAACATACACGCTGTTGTACTTCTAGGATACCTGTAATTGGTCTGCAGCCAATAAACGAATCTTTGACTTCACCCAGAAGACTCTGTGTTTCTGTAGGTCTGGAACAGGGTGAACCCAGAAGTCATAGGGTGTGTGTCCCTGCACCGCTGGGACTAAAATACCCAGTACTTCATCATAAAGACACATATGTCATCAGTGATGTAATATCTGACGTCATCAGCAGAGGATTGCGGTCGCGTGAGTTATAGTTGCCTGCACTAACTATAACGGGGGAATTTCATTGGTTTTTTACGAGTGATATGTCCAGCTAACTATAACATGTGTGAAACCTATGGTTTTTTAAGTGAATTTGCAAGGTTTTTAAAATGCTAATTCGTAACTATAACGTGTGTGAAACCTATGGTTTTTTCAGTGAATTTGTAAGTTTTTTTAATTGCTAAGTTATGTATTTATAAATTTATTTATTTTTCTCAGGTTTTTCACCGTGCGCGCACCGTGCGCGCACCGTGCGCGCAGCGTGCGCTTCGCGCACCGTGCGTGCGCTGTGAGAGCTCGGTGCGCTGTGCGCACCGAGCACCCACGGTTCGCCGTGTGCGCACCGTGAGCGCACCTCGTGATTTTTAAAAAAAATAAAAATTGTTTTTTTCGCCCTTGGGGGTCCTTCTGTGACCCCCTGACCAAGGCTAGGCGGTCAGGAACTGTCCACTCTGCCCCCTTTTCACGTTCTCCACCTTTTTTTTTCACCCCCTCAGACTGCGAGAGACGGAATGGCGGCCGTCACTTCCTGGTTTCGACCGATTTGAATGTTTACCGACATCTAACAACCAATCAGAATTGCGCTCGCGCACGGCAGGGTGCGCGCACTGTGCGCGCACGGTGCGCGCGTATAGATATTGATATGCTTTTAAATGCTATTTTCTCAGGACATACTGAACAGATATACACCAGACCTGCAAAAGGCACTTCCTTGACCTTATGGCTACCTCTCTGCCAAATTTCACGTAATTCTGTTCAGCTGTTCGGGCTGTAGCTGCGACTAAAGGTCCTATGGAAAAATGCATGAGGAAAACGCGTTTTGGGACCCCCCCTTTTTCTCGGCCCCCGCTTGACGAATCACCCCGAGACTTTCAGGGTAGGAGCTGAACGGAGCGCCCCATTAGTTTTGAAAATATCACGAGGATTCGTCAACCGGCGCCAAAGTTATTCAAAATAGAATTTTGAGATTTCCTAGTACTAGGTTGTAACTATAACTATCTACTGGCGACCGCCAGTAGATAATATATATACGTATATATATATATATATATATATGTATATTACCTACTGGCGGTCGCCAGTAGGTAGTTATAGTTAGGACCCTGTTTCCATAGGAAATCCGCAACATTCTATTTGGAATAACTTTGGTGCCGGTCGACGAATCCTCGTGAAATTTTCAAAATAGGTGGGGCGCTACGCTCCGCTCCTACTCTGAAAGTCTCGGGGGGATTCGTCAAGCAGGGGCCGAGAAAAAAGGGGGGTCCCAAAACGCGTTTTCCCCATGCATTTTTCCATAGGACCTTTAGACACAGCTACAGCCCGAACGGCTGAACAGAATTACTTGAAATTTGGCAGAGAGGTAGCCATAAGGTCAAGGAAGTGCCTTTTGCAGGTCTGGTGTAAATCTGTTCAGTATTTCCTGAGAAAATAGCATTTAAAAGCATATATATATGTGGGCGGAGCCTAACCACACATCTCATCCTGAGATCTGATTGGCTGTCAGCACTTCATCCAAGAAGTGTTGGCAGCCATCTTGGGACCAATATACATGATAGCACCTCATTAAAAAGCATTGCAGTTAATAGAAGGTTTTAAGACTTTAGTTACATTATAAATCATTTGTTGATGGTACCATACTCATTTTAGGAATTGTGGTATGTTCTAAGGTGATTTCACCATGTGAAAAAGCCTTCTGCTGGGATATCATGATTGAGAGACAAATATTTTCTCATGCTTTTACCACAGAGGTTTGGAAGGTGATCTATAGGCTAAACTGAGAGCTTATTTTCTGTAAATTCACATTATCTTTCTCAGTCATGTGAGAATGAAGTCTGACATTCTCAGTAAAACATGTACATCCAACAAGGGCAGAGACTGTCAGTTGATTCCTTTGTGTTCTACTGCAGCTTCCCAGAGTGTTCCAAAGAACTACTAGAGCGCTAACAGTCCTACTTATGATAAACGTATGGCACACCTGAAGCCATCTTGCTTGGATTAAAGTGGTAACTCTTAAAACATTTAATTTAAAAAGGAACAAAATGAGGGGGTTCATTTTTCCATAAAAAGTATGATTAGTGCTGCAGAAAGAAAAATTAGGGCACATTTTGAGTGACTTCTCAAATCCTCTTCTATTTCATTAAAAAAATTCTGACATGCAGACTGAAACATGCACTTTCAATACCAGCAGCAGTTTTCCCTGGTGAGCAGTAGCTTTACTACAGTGATCTAATGAGCAAAAAGAGTGCTAACATTCTGAATTTATGGCAAATGTGTGACACATCTGAATGCCTTCTTGATGGAATCAAAGTAAAAAACTGAAAGTATTTCCTACTGAGGAGACTGCAGTAAATGAGGAAATTAGGAAACTTCATAACAAATAAGTCTCCCAAGATGGCCACCAGAGACAAAAGAGCCCAAATGTAGCCCAAATATCACCCAGATGTAGCCCAAGTATAGCCCAATGACAGAATGTCCCAGAATGTTCTTAAAAACAACTAGACTGCTTACTGTCTTCATTATGACAAAAGTATGGCACACCTGAAGCCATCTTGATTAGAATAAACTGGTAACACTTAAAACATTTAATTTAAAAAGGAACACAATGAGGAGGTTCATTTTGCCATAGAAATTATGATTAATGCTGAAGAAAGAAAATGAGGGCACATTTTGAGTGACTTCTCAAATCCTCTTCTATTTCATTAAAAAATTCTGACATGCAGACTGAAACATGCACTTTTAATACCAGGAGCAGACTTCCATGGTGCAGTAGTTTTACTGCAGTGATCTAATGAGCAACTAGAGTGCTAACATTCAGAATTTATGGCAAATGTGTGACATATCTGAATACCTTCATGATGGAATCAAAGTAAAAAACTGAAAGCATTTCCTACTGAGGAGACTGCAGTACATGAGGAAATTAGGAAACTTCATAACAAATAAATCTCCCAAGATGGCCACCGGAGACAAAAGAGCCCAAATGTAGCCCAAAATCACCCAGATGTAGCCCAAATATAGCCCAATGACAGAAGTGTGCAAAACACTTATTATTTTGTGTTTTTGCAGTGTTATATAGTGCAGACTTGTCAGGTATTGGAGTGCTTTACATGAGCATTGGTTACATCACACAAGAACAAATTCATTTTGGTTGTAGACATGGGGAGACTAAGTGATTTGACCAGAATCACAGAATGTCGAGCTGAAGCAGAAACTGCAACCTGGTTCCCCAGTTGCAAAGTCTGCAGTTCTGGAAGTAACACCACATCCTCTCCCCTAAGTGCAACATTTAATCAAGTGGTCAACTGGATAAAAAAACATAAAGATAACAAATAATTTAAAAGTGCTTTGTCGCTATTTGAAAACTCAGAAAATATGTCCTTATTTTAGTCTTTTAGAGCACTAACCATAATTTTGATGCCAATAAGACCCTCTCATATATGTAATTTCTAAAGGAAATGCTCTAGGTATTACAGTTTTGATTACATCAAGATGATATCAGGCGTTCCACACTTTTGTAATAAATATAGAATGTTAGCAATCTAGTTGTTCATTAGGATACTGTTGAGAGGCAGAGGCCAGGGGCACGGACTCTGAAAATTGAAGGCAGGTAGGAGGGTGCAAAGGCAACAATTTAACCACACTGAGCAGGCAGGAAGGGCCGTGGAAGCACAACAGACTATGGAGGGCAGTGGAAAGGGGGGCAGGGGCAACAAACCAACAATACAGGACTTGCAAGAGAGGCTGTTGGAGGGAAGATCTATTACGGGTCAAGGAAGCTAGGGGCGGTCCCCAGATCCCCGGGAGCCACCACAGAACTGAGCAGGAGAGTGAGTCAGGGACAAAAGGGGCACCTTAATTTGAGCCGGGGTGCCTAGGAACGCTTGCTCCAAAAATGAAGAAAACAGACATATGAGACATGGAATTGGAGGCAGAATACAATGGCAGTTTAATGAGAAGATGCAACTTCAAAGAAACCGCAGAATAGAGACATAAAGTACAAAATACAGAATCCAGATAATCATACAGCTGTCATAATATTCTCTGTATCTCAATTAATGTACTGACAGAGAGAGAGAGAAAACACATCTATAAATGCATCATGAGAAACAAGTTACACCAAGGAAAATGTTACCTAGGAACACTCACGTTTACTCTTAGAGCAAGCATTCCTGCAATTACAATACAAAATCTTTTAAATGCAAAAGTAAAGAGAACAATGGTTAAACATAACATGACATTTCATATAGGTAAAATAGAATAAGATACTTCAAGCAAAGCAGAGCAAGACATTTTAAGCAAAGGAAGACAAGAGCTCCCAGCTCTTGGGGAAAACCTGCACTGCCTGTTAACCTACATACAGACGGCGAGGTAGTCCGTCGATATCTGTGGGTGCTCCTTTTTATATCATTTTGTGGGCTCCTTTGCACGCTACATCTACCTACGTATGCTACCCAAAAGCTTCGTCTGCAGATTTTACCAGACATTTCGTCATTTACCCACTTAATGCTGACAATGGACTGGGTGAAAAGGTCAGTCTCTCAGGCCAATCGCTTATCGTAAGTTCCATAGAGCAAGCAGAAAATAATGGGTATTGTACGGGAATTCAATATATTCATGTATAAAATCTCCTCAGTTCTCCTAACTTGACGCTCTGCGGTTGCCACTTCCTTAAAAGCGGGAAACCTGCCCAGGAAGCAAGTACCAGTCCAGGATGCAGCCTACTGTATGTCGACAGCTTCAGGGGGATGTTGAACTTTGATACCGAGCACGGAGCACTCGGGTAGGGTGGGGGCTACTAGTTTGGATCAGAAGGCCTCGCAGACCTGCCTTCAGACTGCTATACACTAAAATTGCAGAGCTATGGTCAATTTAACAAAGAGGCCTACATATTGAACAGAAGGGCCTACACAGGGGTTTTATGCTGGCTGAGTGGTAAGGATGTCTCAGGATAATTATATAGCAACACAGGACCCGCTGGTCAATTTAATACGGCCTACAAATGCAGCTGGCAGGGCAAGGACAAGGGTCTCATACTTCAGGTGTGGACAGAACGGGCCAGGGGCCCCCTGTGATACAAAATCTACCCTCCTTCAAGGCTGTGGCAATGTAATAGACCATTGTGGGCAGAAGGAAGAGGCAATGGTAGTACAACCATACATGCCAACAGACCCGATTCAGCCAGGAAACGTCCAATGTTTTTAAGCTCAAATGGGCTTTATTTGATCTGTCTCCTGTCTACAATATCCTCTTTTTCAATGTAACTCAAAGGGGAAAATCAATACCCCAGTTTTTTTTCAAAATCTCCCTCTTACCAAGTTCAAAATGTTCGCAAGTATGGTACATTGGATCATGGAAGGAAATGGGATAGGGACATGGACTTGGATAACAGAGGACAGGAGGGACATGGAGAGGTGCACCAAACTGACCCTGCAGGGCAGGCATCAGGGTTTGCAGCAGCACAATACACCACACAGGGCATGCAGGACGGGAGTGCAGCACAACAATCCATAGAAAGCAAGAGGGAGGGGACAGGACCATGCACATGGACAACAGAGAACAGAGGGGCAAGAGGCAATGGTAGCTAGCTGACCATAATGGACAGACAGGAGAGAAAGCTGCAGCATAACAGACCATAAAGGGCAGGAGGGACGGATCAGGGGCATTACAATGGAACAGACAAGCCAGGAGGGAGGGAGTAGGGCTGGGGGCAAGGGGGCAGGGCAGGAGCAGCAAGATAGCCATGAAGGTCAGGCAGGATGGGCACTAGAAGCAAGACACACCATGAAGAGCAACAGTGAGACTGTGATGGCATACACACAGACCATGGAGGGAAGGTGGGAGGGGGTCAGGGGCAGCTAACTGACCACACAGGGAAGGTGGGAGGGGCCATGGCAGCACAGAAGACCATGCATGGCAAGTGGGAGGGTTAGTGGCAGCACAATGGCTATGATGGGCAAGAAGGAGGGTGGAGGGGCATGCACAAAGGACGATGGAGGATAGAAGGGAGGGTCAGGACCTGTGCACAGACAAGAAAGTTCAGGGGAAGGGACCTCACAACAGACCACACGGGGCAGGCAGGAGGAGCAGTTGCAGCACAACAGACCAGGGAGGGCAGAAGGGTGTGGCAGTACAATGGACCATGTAGGACAGGAGGAAGAGGATAGGGGCATGGCATGTGGACAGGCAGGGTGGAGGTGGCAGGGACAGGTTACAGTCATCTGACAATGCTAGGCAGGTGGGAGGGGAGTGGCAGCTCAACAGAACACTCAGAGTAGATAGGAGTGGCAGGTCCATGGGACATGGTGGGCAAAAAGGATGGAGCAGGGGCATGCACAAAGACATCGGAGGGCAGGGGGAAGGAGAATAGGGGCAGCAAGCTAAGCACAGAGTTTAAGCAGGAGGTCAATGATGGGGCATAGAATTGGGCAATGGAGGGCAGGAGGAGTGGACTGGTACATCATACTAAATTGAGGGCAGTGGCAGCACATCAGACCATGCATGGCAGGAGGGAGGAGGCTAGTCCATGGATTCACACAACAGAGGATAGGGAGGAAGGGGATGGGGCAGCAAGCTAACTGTTCAGAGAAGGCGGGTATTAGGAACTTTATTGTTTTTAAAACATTGTGTCTGTGCGAACTACTTAAAATATGAACAAGTATGCAGCATATTCTCACTTTTATTCAGGAAGAAGAGGACGTTTGTGACTGTGACTCCGGGCTCACTTGGCAGAAACACCCCCTGACCCTCCACCCCCTATCGCAAAATGTAATGCCCGTGAAAAGGGTAGGTGAACACAGTGTTATATAGAACATAGTCCTGAGAGCACGATTGAAAATGAAAACTAGATATAGTGTATGGTATAAACTATGCACCAAAAAGTGTGATATAAGATGAACCGGGCGTGAAATATAATATGCAATACATTGTGCGCAATGACAGATTCATTGGAGAGCGCGAGATAGCACAGGCACTAGCGCGTGCTATGCGATATGCGCCTTGGAGTGTAATATGCACAGGGCAGTGTTGTGTAACCTAACTAGTCTCTAAAGTTGTAATATAAAATATGTGCTGGGGAGTGTAACGTTGCATATGCACTGTGACAAAGATATGGATCCCAGATTGTAATATGTATGGCATAGCACTGTGCGTTATAACATAGGCATCGAGAAAGGCACGTTAGATGGGGCAATATAACCCGTGCGAAGACAAGTGTGGCATGACATATTCACGGGGTGGTGTTACAGTGCACATGGGCTAGAGAGTGTCATAGCATATGCACTAGCTAGTGGAATACAACACAGAGGTGTGTGGCACTCGGCAGGCAATGGTGGGTGTAACACAGCATTGGGCTCTGTCAGGAGCACGCTGTGACTCTCAAGTGATGTTCGTCCCCTTTCCAGAGAGTAAAATAAAAAGTATTACACATCCGGCAGTGGATGTGTGTTTTATTAACCGTGAGGGGGGTTTCTTGCATAGTTTTGGTCGAATTTTTGTCGAATCTCCTTTGAATGGCTTGGTGTGCATGTGTATTAAATGTGCCCGTCAATAGCTACCCATGTTTGTATAAATAAACGACAAGGGTGTCTACCAGGATTAGGCACGGTAGGGCACCAGACATGTCAGAGCTTCACTAGTGGTGTAAATACATTCCACGTGGATTCATTACATGCATAGTCGCCTTTTAATGAATATCACGCAAATCGTCATGGTGATAGGTACGTACGGTTTGTCCAGCATGTCCTAGGTGTGTCTATGAATATATATTTTTTAAAAATAATAAAAAACAGTGGCCGGCCCTGGGGATTGGGGTCAAAAAAATATAATTAGGAGACTGGCCCTGGGGTCATCAGGGCAAACCAAACCAAACAGCCCCCCTTCTTAAAAAACTAAAATAAATAAAAGACTAGCATCGTGCCGGAGGCCATGCCCCCTCCGTGCAGCACTCTGCAAACGCGCCCCCAACAGGCATCTCCAGTATGCGCCAGGGAGCTGCGCTGCAGCCAGGTGTTCTGAGGCCAAGCCCCTTTTTACACCTCTCTGCAACGCAGCTCTGTGGCGCTTACTGGAGGTACCTAGTGGTCTAGTTTGACCCTAGGGACCCTTAGGATTCAAGGGGACTTAATCTCTCAACTTAGAACAGCCACAGGGCGCGTTTACACAGTGGTGAAGGGAGGGGACGGGGCCTGAGGTGACGTGTGCAAACACGCACTATGGCACGTTTTAAATTGGGGATATAATTTCCCTTCAATACTGAGGGCCCCTGGGGGCTAACTAGCCCACCAAGTGCTTCCAGTAAGCGCCACTGAGCTGCATTGCAGAGAGGTGGTCCAGGCCGTGCCACTTTTTACACCTCTCTGCAACGCAGCTCTGTGGCACTTACTGGAGGTACCTAGTGGGCTAGTTGGACCCTAGGGACCCTCAGGATTCAAATGAACTTAATCTCCCAACTAAAAATGGACACAGGGCGTGTTTACACAGTGGTGAATGGAGGGGACGGGGCCTGAGTTAACGTGTGCAAAAACGCCCTGTGGCCTGTTTTAAGAGGTAGTTTTAATCCCCATGCCCTATTATATACTAGGGGCTTACAGAGGAGGTCATGCTAATCACAGGGGGACCCCAACGCATAATGTTCCCTAGTGTATGTAGGTGTTTTCACTGTATTCTAAGTGTCTTTTAACATAGCACTGGCTCTAGGACTGGTTAGTCAGACTCAGTTACCACCAGTATCCGTCTGAAAATGTTGAGGGTACAGGATGATTTTGCAACAAGGCTTCTTTCTGCTCTTCTTTTTGTTCTTTCTGCACGTTATCCTTCTTCCTGCACTTATCTTCGTATTTGAGGACTTCTGTTGCTTCTTTCTGCACTTCTTTTGTTTCTTTCTGTGCATTTTTTCTTCTTTCTTCACATGTCCTATCTCTGTAGGCATAGTTAGAAATTAGCATTTAAAAAACCTTTGAAATTCACAGAAAAAACCATAGGTTTCAGGCACGTTATAGTTAGGAATTAGCATTTAAAAAACCTCAGAAATTCACTGAAAAAACCATAGGTTTCAGGGGTGTTATAGTTAGCTGGACTTTTCACTTGTACAAAACCATTGAAATTCCCCCGTTATAGTTAGTTCAGCTAACTATAACTCGCGCGCCCGCAATGCACTGCTGATGACGTCACATATTACATCACTCATGACATGGTCAGTGACATCACTCATGACATCACTGATGACATCTCAAATGACATCACTGATGACATCACTGATGACATCATCCTTGTGATAGAGTGGCAGACCTCCTCTCACCCTAATATAACCTTTGATACACACATTCAAAAATAGAGACTAAAATTTTCAAAACAATGGACATACCAATACCAGTTACAACAACCTCTTCAGTAATTCTAAGATCCACATACACATCCACTCATTCACCAACAGTCCTATACAGTCACTCATACATGTACTCACTCATCATATGTACTCATACACCTATACATCCTGTTACACAATGCCACTCATCCATAGAGTTACTCACACACATAGTCACTCATGCTAATAAAGAATCAAACATACATTTACTTGCATATACAGTTATACACACTCCACCATACTTACTTCTACGGAAACTTACACATACTTAGTCTTTTAAACAATCACTTATAGAAACACATACTTATTCATACAGGAACTCTTTCAATCTCTCACTCTCACATATACTCACATATATACACCAATAGTCACATATACTAGTTTAAAACAGATGTAGTTACTCATAAAGACACTATTGAGACAGTCATTCACTCACTAACACACCCATACACACACTCATCCACCCATACAGTCCTGCACACATGCTGTGTTCAACCCATACAAACAGTGAGTCACTCATTCATGCACCTATGCACTACGTAATACCCCCCACCGAACCATGCAGACACTCAGACTGATACTCAAAAAACCAACTAATAACCTATATAGACACCCATGTAGCTACTCACCAACCCATGCAGCCACTTATACACAAAGTGAGAGACTGATACAGATATTTACATATTTAAACATTACTCACTAAGCCATGTATTCACTATGATACACTTAATCAGTCAGTTACACAATCAATTTTTCAAAAACAAATCATCCATTTAGACACTTATATACCCATTTATTCTTCCATCGACCTTGAGATATACATATATAAAACATATTTAATTTTCAGAAAAACACACATTCACTGGATGATGTAATCAGTGATGTCATCAGTGATGTCATTTGAGATGTCATCAGTGATGTCATGAGTGATGTCACTGACCATGTCATGAGTGATGTAATATGTGACGTCATCAGCAGTGCATTGCGGGCGCGCGAGTTATAGTTAGCTGAACTAACTATAACGGGGGAATTTCAATGGTTTTGTACAAGTGAAAAGTCCAGCTAACTATAACACCCCTGAAACCTATGGTTTTTTCAGTGAATATATATATATATATATACATATATATATATATATATATATTCTCGCCGAGTTGCTCCTGCTGACAGCCGGGGGACCCAAGGAAGGTGGCGCGCATGCCGGCGGAGCTCGCCGGTATCGTAAATCAAGTTCAGAAAATCAATGTAAACGCGCTCTCAGTCAGCAGACCACAGGACACACAAGGAGGCTCCCAGGGTGTTTATTACGACGCGTTTCGACTTGCTCAGAAGTCTTGCTCACGTAAACTAACAGTGCAATGTAACAAACATGACTAATAAAGTTGCATGGCGCTAAACATCAAAATAGGACAGTGCAAATCGAATACTGTTTGCAAACAGCAGACATCTTGGAATGGTCAAAAGTCAACAGTCCCATAGCATGAATGGCTATAAATCCAACAACAGATATGTGCATGTCATAGGTCAAGAGATAGTACACAATAATAAATGCTTCATACATAATAGAATAGAGCACATATTCAATGGGATGTTGACTGTCAATTACAAGTGTGAGTAACAATTACGACCACGGAATTTGCAGGAGCGTGTCTACAAAGTAATGAATAGCGCATGTGTCTGCTGGGGGTTGTATGGTAGGTAAATATCTGTGTTGTGTTAGAAAGTGTCTATCAATACAAAGTGGTCGCGTGCCTGTGCATGTCTAAAATACATAACGCACAGTGCCCGTCAAGTCTAACCAAAAGTAGATGTCGTCTGCTAGGCGAAACCAACATGTATGTGTGTCCAGAGGTAATTACATCCTCTGCATGTATCAACTTATGTATAGTGAAAGGTTATAATAAATGCTAAAAGGGCTAGGGTAGCGAAAATAGCAAAAATTGTGAAGATCACACATAACACATAAGTGGCCACTGCGGATGAAGTAATTGACAGACCTGTATGTGCCATAAGGTGAGCGCAGTGTTCCATCAGTGTGAAAACTATGCCAGCAGGAAGAAATGAGGTAAGCGAGGGCAAGTGTCCTCACAATTCATGATGCATGGATGACCCTTTCATATAAAGACACTTCAGTCTCGATAAATACCAACCACCCTCATTCCATCAAACAAGTTCAGGTGAAAATAAATAAATGGCAAGTGCCAGATGGTACTTAATGCAGACTCCCGTGCGTCTTCAAGTCAAGGTGCTCAGTGTGCCGGAGGGGAAAAGGGTAGGTTGCCGGTGAAGTGAACGTGCCAGTGTATGGGCCCCTTCCTTTCCTCCTGTGAAAAGAAGAAATGAAATGGTGAGACAATGTAAAAAATAAAAATGTTAAAAAATATATATACAACATGTATAGTATATTAAATTTCAAGTAGGCACAGATCTATCACATGGAGGGAGAGAATCTGTCACAAGGAGAGAAAAATAACATAAAATGAATATACTGTTCATCACATGAGGGTGCAACACAGAATGGTGTCATATGGAAGAGGCTACTATGTGTTATTCCCTGAGATGAATAGCCAACTCCTCATCCTGATTCAACCCACCCGGTGTCTTAGTCTGAAAATCGATGATGTACTTCGATTCTCTTTGTCTGAGTTTAAGTACTCTGTTGCCGCCCCTGGGATTTATGTTAATCTGTTCCAAAACAAAAAATCTCAAAAGGGCAGGGTTGGAGAAATGTACATCATTGAAGTGCCGGGCCACAGGGTACTTGTCGTCTTTGTGTACAATAGCACGATAATGTTCAAGAACCCGCTTTTTTGCCAACAAGGTAGTACTGCCTATGTACCACAATTTACATGGGCACTCTATGACATACACGACAAAGATGGTACTACAGGTAAGAAACTGAGAAATTTCCTTAGTTATACCATTGTAGCAAATGTTCTTGACCAGTATACTGTTTTTGCACGCCTTACAGTGTCCACAGGGAAAAAATCCCTGTAGACCATGTTCGTGTATATTGGAATAAATGGTGACATCACTGTGAACCAACATGTCCCTGATGCTTTTGCCCTTCCTGTATGTGACCGTGGGCCTATCAGGCAACAATTTGCCAATCGTGTGATCACATTTAAGAATATCCCAGTTTTTGGCCAATATTTTCATAATTCTGCTTGAATCTGAATTATAGGTCAGGATCAAACGTGTTTTGTCCTCTTCGCTTTGAGGGGGTTCAGTCTCCCTTTCCTTGATGGTGTGAGCTCTGGGTATTGCATCAGCTCTGCTCTTGGCCTTCTGCAAAACCCAGTTCGGATACCCTCTGATTTTGAATCTGGACAGCATCTCTTTGCTTTCTAGTTGATATGTTCTTTCTGTGTTGCAGTTTCTCCTGGCCCTGAGTAGCTCACCATAAGGGATACTCCATTTAAGTGTCTCAGGATGGCTACTGAGGGCATGCAAGACACTATTGCCAGCTGTGTTCTTTCTGAAAAGAGTGGTGTTAATTTTCTTCTTCTTGATGTCCAAACTGACATCAAGGTACTCCGCATGGGTTTTGCTAATACTGCTAGTGAGAATAATGTTTCTGTCATTGGTGTTGAGTCTGTCTATAAACTCAATAGCTTCCTGATGTTCCCCTTTCCATACGACAAACAAGTCGTCGATATAGCGCGATGGCAGAAGAGGCAGGGCAAGGGGCAGAGTGTGAACTGGCAACACACGCCCCAGAAGAGCCCGCTAATGGACAGTGATATGGTAAACAAGACCATCATCAATCTTTCTAAAAGAGTGATGAGCGAAACTGAGAAAAGGACTCTATGTCTAGGACTTTCTTTTTGTCCCTCTAAACCATTCAATTACACTGATGCCAGAATAGATCTCTTCAAGTTCATTAGGAAATTAAAGCTTAAAAAATGGCACAAATTGAAGAGACTAGGGGAGACTAGAAAATCCGGAAGGCATATATCCAGGGAGTTTGACAATATCAATGTAGATGATATTGACACCCTCATAGACATGATCCAATTAAATCCGGATGAAACGACAGATCCCACTGAGCAGCATACTCAGATCTGTGAGTCCATAGGCCTTGTTACTGACCACAGTGCTCTGTCAGGCTTCAAACCGAAATCAACGTTTTTCCCTACTTTACCTTTTGATACCATCGACACGTTCCAAGAGAGTGTAGGAAAGGCTTTGTGTAACTTTAGGAACAGAAGCAAGGGCCATATCCCAGCTAAAAACAACCTCACATTTCCCCAAAAACAGGCGCTCAAGTCACTTGCAGATGATACCGAGATTGTCATCCGCCCTGCGGACAAGGGTGGCAATATCGTGATCATGGACAGGGACATGTATCTTGCTGAAGCGCACAGACAACTCAGTGATGACAGATACTATGAGACCATCAATAGGGACGAATATAACAACAGTATCACTACTTTGTGGGACAAACTCACCATCTGGAGAGATAAGGGTATTCTAGAATGGGAGGAGTTCTGTTATTTGAAAAACTATTTTCCCGTATTGCCCACGCTATATCTACTCCCCAAACTCCACAAGGACCCTACCAATCCCCCAGGACGTCCTATTGTGTCCTCCAGGGGAAGTGTATCTGAACACATATCCAAATATGTGGATCACTTCCTCAGGGACTTTGTTATTCGGCTCCCTAGCTACATCAGGGACACCAAAGACTTCCTCAACAAGATCGATGGGGTCAATTGGGAAGATGACTTTCTGATGATCACTTTGGATGTACAGTCCCTGTACACCATTATTGACCACCAGCAAGGACTTGAAGCTTGTGAGCATTTCCTTAGATCTAGACCTGTCCATCTCAGGGAACACAACAAGATGATACTGGGCATGATTAGCTTTTGCCTTTCCAATAACATCTTTCTTTTCAATGGGGTGCTATACCGGCAGACCGTCGGTACAGCGATGGGTTCGTGCTTTGCTCCCAGTTTCGCCAACCTTTTCATGGGGCACTGGGAGGAAGAGATCTTCTCCAACCCCGAACTGAACAAATATCTTGGCCACATCCGTTTCTGGATGCGCTATATCGACGACTTGTTTGTCGTATGGAAAGGGGAACATCAGGAAGCTATTGAGTTTATAGACAGACTCAACACCAATGACAGAAACATTATTCTCACTAGCAGTATTAGCAAAACCCATGCGGAGTACCTTGATGTCAGATTGGACATCAAGAAGAAGAAAATTAACACCACTCTTTTCAGAAAGAACACAGCTGGCAATAGTGTCTTGCATGCCCTCAGTAGCCATCCTGAGACACTTAAATGGAGTATCCCTTATGGTGAGCTACTCAGGGCCAGGAGAAACTGCAACACAGAAAGAACATATCAACTAGAAAGCAAAGAGATGCTGTCCAGATTCAAAATCAGAGGGTATCCGAACTGGGTTTTGCAGAAGGCCAAGAGCAGAGCTGATGCAATACCCAGAGCTCACACCATCAAGGAAAGGGAGACTGAACCCCCTCAAAGCGAAGAGGACAAATCACGTTTGATCCTGACCTATAATTCAGATTCAAGCAGAATTATGAAAATATTGGCCAAAAACTGGGATATTCTTAAATGTGATCACACGATTGGCAAATTGTTGCCTGATAGGCCCACGGTCACATACAGGAAGGGCAAAAGCATCAGGGACATGTTGGTTCACAGTGATGTCACCATTTATTCCAACATACACGAACATGGTCTACAGGGATTTTTTCCCTGTGGACACTGTAAGGCGTGCAAAAACAGTATACTGGTCAAGAACATTTGCTACAATGGTATAACTAAGGAAATTTCTCAGTTTCTTACCTGTAGTACCACCTTTGTCGTGTATGTCATAGAGTGCCCATGTAAATTGTGGTACATAGGCAGTACTACCTTGTTGGCAAAAAAGCGGGTTCTTGAACATTATCGTGCTATTGTACACAAAGACGACAAGTACCCTGTGGCCCGGCACTTCAATGATGTACATTTCTCCAACCCTGCCCTTTTGAGATTTTTTGTTTTGGAACAGATTAACATAAATCCCAGGGGCGGCAACAGAGTACTGAAACTCAGACAAAGAGAATCGAAGTACATCATCGATTTTCAGACTAAGACACCGGGTGGGTTGAATCAGGATGAGGAGTTGGCTATTCATCTCAGGGAATAACACATAGTAGCCTCTTCCATATGACACCATTCTGTGTTGCACCCTCATGTGATGAACAGTATATTCATTTTATGTTATTTTTCTCTCCTTGTGACAGATTCTCTCCCTCAATGTGATAGATCTGTGCCTACTTGAAATTTAATATACTATACATGTTGTATATATATTTTTTAACATTTTTATTTTTTACATTGTCTCACCATTTCATTTCTTCTTTTCACAGGAGGAAAGGAAGGGGCCCATACACTGGCACGTTCACTTCACCGGCAACCTACCCTTTTCCCCTCCGGCACACTGAGCACCTTGACTTGAAGACGCACGGGAGTCTGCATTAAGTACCATCTGGCACTTGCCATTTATTTATTTTCACCTGAACTTGTTTGATGGAATGAGGGTGGTTGGTATTTATCGAGACTGAAGTGTCTTTATATGAAAGGGTCATCCATGCATCATGAATTGTGAGGACACTTGCCCTCGCTTACCTCATTTCTTCCTGCTGGCATAGTTTTCACACTGATGGAACACTGCGCTCACCTTATGGCACATACAGGTCTGTCAATTACTTCATCCGCAGTGGCCACTTATGTGTTATGTGTGATCTTCACAATTTTTGCTATTTTCGCTACCCTAGCCCTTTTAGCATTTATTATAACCTTTCACTATACATAAGTTGATACATGCAGAGGATGTAATTACCTCTGGACACACATACATGTTGGTTTCGCCTAGCAGACGACATCTACTTTTGGTTAGACTTGACGGGCACTGTGCGTTATGTATTTTAGACATGCACAGGCACGCGACCACTTTGTATTGATAGACACTTTCTAACACAACACAGATATTTACCTAGCATACAACCCCCAGCAGACACATGCGCTATTCATTACTTTGTAGACACGCTCCTGCAAATTCCGTGGTCGTAATTGTTACTCACACTTGTAATTGACAGTCAACATCCCATTGAATATGTGCTCTATTCTATTATGTATGAAGCATTTATTATTGTGTACTATCTCTTGACCAATGACATGCACATATCTGTTGTTGGATTTAGAGCCATTCATGCTATGGGACTGTTGACTTTTGACCATTCCAAGATGTCTGCTGTTTGCAAACAGTATTCGATTTGCACTGTCCTATTTTGATGTTTAGCGCCATGCAACTTTATTAGTCATGTTTGTTACATTGCACTGTTAGTTTACGTGAGCAAGACTTCTGAGCAAGTCGAAACGCGTCGTAATAAACACCCTGGGAGCCTCCTTGTGTGTCCTGTGGTCTGCTGACTGAGAGCGCGTTTACATTGATTTTCTGAACTTGATATATATATATATATATATATATATATATATATATATATATATATATATATATATATATATATATATATATATATATATATATATCAAAGAAACTTCCCAATGTGCAGTAGCGCACAGCCGCAGGAACGGACAACTTCACTCGCCGATGCTTTCAAATAGTGTTTATTTGATATAAATTACGTGCCTAGTCCATGACGCGTTTCGAGCCACTCGGCCCTTGCTCACATGACAGCGTTACGTGCATAACATTGTATTTAAAGGGAAAAACACCAACCAACACCAGAAAATAATCAAATGGCATTTCTAAAGAAAATAGAAGAAATACTATTGCGTACTGATTCATATTGAAACAATTAAATGTCGTTTTCCAGGCATGATTTTAGAAAAACACAATTCCTTAAAATATATTGTATTTTCCCTTTTTTTGTGCACTATCAAAATTACCCGAAAAATATACCAAAATCAAGTAGTATATATATATATATATACACATATGTCAAAACAAGACCCTTTCAGGCATAGAGTGACGCATAAATTATGCAAAAAAGAAGTAGTGAACTCTGGGTAGTTCTCAAGTTTAGGGGGACAGCAGCTCCAGTATAGAGCACCTTCAACACCAGCAACATTCTAAATTTGCTCATCTCAAATGTCTGCTTTTCTATCATAGTCTTTAAGCATAGGATTAGCACAGTTTCATCCACGCCAAGATAGAAAGGGACAAAGTCTTTTGCCATTTGTACAGCAACATTTTTAAGCATATGACTAGCACAGTGCTATCCATGTCAAGCTGTAAAATGGCAAAAGCCTTTTACCACTCCAGGCACTGTATTACAGCTTTGAATTGGTAAAATACCAACCAAGCCAACCTGAAATGAATAAAAGCAACCCCTGACATGTGTTTTGCTCTCATGAGGGCTCTTCAAAGAGGTAAAGGTTTGTCCAGCCATAAGGAAGCACCCAGTATCATTCAAAACAATACCTTTTCAGGCATAGAATGATGCATAAATTATACAAAAAAGAAGCAGAGAACTCTGGGTAGTTCTCAAGTTAAGGTGGAAAGCAGCTCCTGTATAGAGCACACTCAACACCAGTGACACTCTAAATTTGCTCACCTCAAATGTCTGCTTTTCTATCAAAGTCTTTAAGCAAAGGATTAGCACAGTGCCATCCATGTCGAGATGGAAAGGAACAAAGTCTTTTGCCATTTGTACAGCAACATTTTTAAGCATATGACTAGCACAGTGCTATCCATGTCAACCTGTAAATTGACAAAAGCCTTTAACCACTCCAGGCACAGTATTACAGCTTTGAATTGGTAAAATACCAACCAAGCCAACTTGAAATGAATAAAAGCAACCCCTGACACATGGTGCGCTTTCATTAGAGCTCTTCAGACAGGTATAGCTTTGTCCAGACTTGTACTGGGTGCTCCCTTGTGACAAATAATAAAAACAAAATACATAGTTATTAATCCACTGAAACAAATAGCAAGGAGAGATACAGAGAAATACGTAAATGGGTGGTCCATTACACAGCTGTAATGTACAATGTGCAGTAGACATTTACCCAATGAGATAGCACTTACTAATTGAACAGTGGAAAGTACTGCAGTTGGGTACACATTTTCAGGAAAAGTGCGGACTCTTATAGCTTAAAATGTGCTTCCATTCTGGCCCTGATGCTCATTTTACATAAATTAAACCTAAACGGAAGCACGTACAAACATACTCCTACCAGGTGCCTTAGCTGAAACTATACTTGACTAAAGTGCAAACGATCCTAACTTCTTGGGTTTGCGCATGCAAAGCAAATATGTTTCCCATTGTATTTCATGTTGAAAAATTATCTGAAATCCTAAATGGAATTGAATGCATTGTTTATCTATTGGACCGCAATCTGTACTTGGTCCACTGTGATAAGTAGTTTCTTTCTTGTCATTTCCTGATGAGAGCAGAGTCTATTGTTCCCCCATTTAAATACTCTAAGCATGCAAATGCCCAAAACCCATAACACCACTCATACACCCACTTGCAGACCCACACAGCCACTGATAATTTCGCACTCCCACTCACAGACCCACACAGGTGCTCATACACCCACTACCAAAGGTTACAGGTTACAGTTCTGAAAAACATTTTTTTTAAAACCTTACAAATTCACTGGAAAAAAAACTATTGTTACAAGGACGTTATGGCTAGGAAATAGTATTTAAAAAATACCCTATAAATTCACTGAAAAAAACAAAGGTTACAGGGAGGATCACATTCCACTCATGCAAAACCATAGAAATTAAGCAGTTATAGTTACCTGAGCTAACTATAACTTACAGCCCCACAAATCATTGCTTATAGTCTGACATATTACATCACTCATGACATGGCCAGTGATATCTGTGATGACATCTCAAATGACATTACAGCACTAGAGCAGGCAGTGAAACCTCTGTTTGCTCTTGCTTGGGGGGAACAATCTAAAACTCCAGCCAAGCGAAAGCAAACAGTAGTGATGGAGCGCAAAAACCCTAGAAACGGGGAAAAGCAAAACCCGTACCGGTATCCTTCCCTGCATCACAGACCCGACTTCACACTAACTCATTCACACATGCAGTCATTGGTGGGGCCCATAACACCAACATTCACACTAACCATTCCTCGGTCTGCACGCAGTTGGAGGGGAACACTTCATTACCTATAGGGAAAGAAAAGTTATTTTACAACAATGTACTTCAATATCCCTTCCACCTACAGATCTCAATCCTAAACCTCAAGGCACTCCTCTCAAAATGATCGATGAATCATTTAGTTGGATTGGTTGATGGTGATTTAAAACCAGCTAAAACACATTCAAGATTTAGATCTTACCTTTCTTAATAAACCACAAACTCATTTCTTGTTAATCAATATCCATTTATCTAAATTTCTTGAAGAGTTAGATTCGCATATGGAAAATTATATCAAATTTCAAATATAGCGCAGAACATCATATTTACCTAATCTGTCTATCTGGAGTCCTCTAAGTCATTGGGTCTGCATACTTAAATCTGTTGTCATTCGTCTAATCAGATCAAAGTTCAAAGTTCTTTGCTCAGAACGCTACAGTCTCAAAGATCGTCAAAAGACCAGAGACGTGCATGTATCTGTCAGTGCCCATAGAACTAGGAAAAGTTTGCAGTCATCAGATAATTCGGCAGCATCCGGACCATCTAGGATTCAGGAAAACGCAGCAGTCACCCTAAGTAGTAGAGTTCGCGTAGCGTCACCGTCCTCGTCGTTGTCATCGGAAAGAACGATTGAGAACCTCTCTATTCTAGCGCGCATTTTTATAATAAAATCAAAACAAGAAGTTATATTTCGTTATTTTAATACGGTCGTGATTGGTTGGTTGGGATCGTCAGATAGAATCTTTTTGGGATTTTGGTACAGTTCAAGGGGTGATGTCACAAGTTCTTTTAAAGTCAGTCCATTCTGGTTTACTGTGAAAGTCTATTGTCTTTCGTCTTGGCCGTCATCCCACAGTGTCCTTGCTTGGGAACATGTAGATCAGGGTTCACTCCATGCCTCGTGGGATAGTGGCCACTTCGTCGTGTCGCATCGGCGGCCATTTTGGGTTTTAGGCCCAAATGCCAACTTAAGTGAAACAAACACAAAAGAGTAATTAATGCATAGAAATAATAAATCTAATGTTAACCCTTTACTGATCCCTTTATGTGCTTGTATTTATCTAGCGTATAGCAACATTTAAAGCATTTATATTCACCCTTTTGGTCCTCCTCTCGAGCAACATTACAAAGACATCACAAAGCAACATATATCATGCAGTATTCTATTTATTACATACACTACTGTTAGTATGCCTACGGATTTTACTCATAAAGGTTATTTAGCCATGCAATATGCAATCCCACGTGTAATTTGGATATTAGTAATGTTGGTTTAATATACATGCAAACTCATTTAATAATATTATAATTAATAGATTATTCAATTAGTATTTTAATGCAGAATGGGGGAGGTTTACAAAATGTTGTTCTACCCGCTCCATCAATCCCCCCTTTGGTGATTTTATCAACACACCATAACATTTTGTATCAATTTGTCAAGACAGTGAAATGAATTCCTTTTAATTAGTTTACATCTCTGTTTCCCCAATTTCTTCCCTTCTGGCTGTTTTATACATACTTTCTTTCATTTATTCTAATTCTATTTCTTCAAATTCCCTCTCCTGTCTCTTATTCTGTCTTCTTTTCAAACTTTTTAACTTTTTCTGTATTTTCTTCCTTTTATGACATAAACATCCTAGTCTTAAAATTAATACTATAAAAATCACACATGTTAATAGAAATAAGATCCTACCTATAAGGGAACTACCTAAGTTTATCAGGAAATCTTTAATAGAAGAAAGTTTCTTCCCAATCTTTTCCGAAACACTTTCAACCTCCAGTGGTGTAATTTCCTCATGCAATTCAGTTATATTTTTGATGGAAATTTTCAGATCTTTACTTTTGTCTGGAATGTAAGTACAACAATGTTGAACTTTCAGCATTCCACAGACTCCACATTCTTTTGCCAATAAGATATCAAGGGCAAGTCGATTTTGCATTACCATAGCACGCATGGCAACCATTTCAGTATTTACCAATAAAAATCCTCCAGCGGTGCTTGTTGACAAGCCATCCACTAATGTTGATAGTTTTCTAATTTTGTGTGCATCCAGAGATATTCCCACTGCTGGTATCAATGCTCCAAAAATGTCTCATACAATTTCTGACCAAGATTCTCTTTTTCTACGTGCTAGATGACTACCTAACTTATGTACACCATCTTCTCCGCTTCCCATTAGAAATATCTTTTGGAAAACCAGACCTACATAACATGTGCCATACCAATGGTCTGGCAAACGATAATATGCCTTGTTCCCGTAGATAAAATATAACCCAGGAAAAACTGGATCATTTCCTCCTTGAAATCCCCATCCACCCATGATTCGGTATGTATCATGGCACTCACTATTACCTACAAAGTAATTATCATATGCAGTTTGATTCCTTCTAATATACAACTTCCCTTTCTGGGGCCAATCTAAAGCCATAGTTGGACTAGCTTCTCCCTTCAAGTGTTTTTTCATTTCAGCATCCCAGACTGTCTTTTCCTCCTTTCTCTCAGATGCTTTCTTTTGCATTTTCAATCTCCTTTCTTCAACCATATCCAAAAACGTCTTTTCTTCTTTCTTTAAACTACAAGTCAAATTATTCCTAAATATATATTCTAATGTTAGTTCTTTAGTTTCTAAGAAAAATTCACTTAACACCTTAGCAGGCTTTACTTTATTCAACTTGTTAATTGCAGGAACTTGTGAAAATATGTCATCTACATCTGAAAAATAATATTCTAATTTTCCTATTTGGTAAAACAGACTAGCTAGTACACTACAGGTTATTCCATATGTTACTGGGAGGTGATGGTAGGTCACTCCCTCCGATACAGATGCAGGTAACTGCATATAAACGTAGCAATCCCTCACATCCATTGTCTTTACATATTCGTACAGAAGCTTTGAAAACACATTGTTAGAGAAATCATTAATAGACCTGTCTTTATGTAGATAATTTCTATCTATTTTAGTCGGATATACTTTCTGAATCTTTTCTATATTCGTTTTATTTTCACTATGTCCTTCTATTGTGTCTATGGTAACCTTAAATGAAATCATCAAAGCTAACACACTCCATAGAAGCATTAGTAATCCTGTACAACAACAACACATTTTAAACCATCTTTTTAGAAATACACATTTAGCTTTTGTACTATCTGTGTTTGCCATTTTCGCAGAATGATCAGTATCTTTTGACTAGGCCTGGGCGAAGCACTACGCTACGCTCGCGTAGTTTGCGAAGTTCGCGCTACTTCGCACTACGCGAACTGCACGTAGCACAGTGCGAACACGCGTAGCGTAGTGTTGCGTAGTGCTGCGGTCATTTTTTGCTTGCTCGCGGTCCTCAACGTCAAGTTGGCGACCGCGAGCAAGCAAAATGACATCCTGGCGAGACTTTTTCCTTGTTCGCGATCGCGAGCATGGAAAATAAACCTCCCGGCGAGATTCCCAACGCGAGAAGGTCAGGTTTCTCATTGCGATGGGTCGCGTATGCTCGCGACCGCTCGCGATGAGAAACTACCAGTTCGCGTTGAGAAAGCTGCAGCTCGAGGAACAATCTACTCGAGCAGCAGAAAACTACAGCTCGCACTGTGCAAGATGCCATTTTCAATGATTGCACAGTGCCGGTTGCTTGTCCGCACTGTGCAATCATTGAAAACAACATCTTGCACAGTGCGAACATGTTACTTCGCAGTTCGCGAAGTGCTACGCGTAGCTCGCGTAGTGCGAACTTCACTTTGCGTAGCTTCGCGAAGTGCTACTTCGCGAACTACGCCCACCCTTACTTTTGACATAGCCTCTTCTACTTCACAACTTTGTCTAACCCAAGGCTCTAAGCACCTACTTGGTTCTATCTGTTATGTCTTTTCCAGTATTCTATTTTCTTTCCATTAGCAGTACTTTCATCTTGTTCAGTTTGGCATTTTATCGTCTTTCAATTTTCTCTCATAATCGTGGTACAGAACTTCCTGAACATCCGTCTCTTCTCCAGTATCGGACAAGATAACTCTCAGGATTTCCGATTCTTCATCTTCCTCAACCACGTCTGGTACAGTCACCTTTGGATTTTCTTGGCTATCCGCCTCTTCTTTTATTTCAGGCAGGGCCACATACGTCCATTCTGGCGACTGATACTTTTGGTTGGGATTTCTCGTTCTTTTGTTTTCCTCTGCTGTAGCTATTTTCTCATTTTTTGACTTTTCTTGACTTGATACTTCATTCACCTGCTCTGCTCTTGGTGAGTTCATTTGTGTCAGTCGATATCTTAATCTCTTTATCTTATTAGGCAAGATTTCATCTTTTGCTGGTCTTTTCGATTTATTTCCTTTATCATTCTTTTCAGCTCTCCATATGATTCTGTTTCAACTTGCTTTTTGCTTTCAGTTATTCCTCTTTCCACCACTTCTTTTGTATTCCCTACTTCTGTCCCTCCTCGTGTTTCTTGCACAATATCTTCCTGCTGACTAACTATGCCTTCCTCTAACTGGATGTTAGAATTCCCTACAACTCCTCGGGGGTCTTCCGCAAGAATCTTTCCCTCTCTTTCTGTATCTTGCACCTGTTCATCTACTTTTGTTATTTCAGGTGGAATTTCTCTCAGCTTTCCATCAGGAATATCCTTATCAATAACTTCCTTGATTGTTTCTTCATTGCTTCTCTCTTTTCCCGAGCATAACGGTATTTGTTCTGTCTCTGAGTCTGAGCTGGTATCAGAAATCTGTAATCTTCTTCTCAAGGGAATATTCTCTGGGGCAGCGATCAAACTTGGTTCTGACTCCCCCCTTTCAGGATTTTCTCTTGTTCTTGTTTCTTCAGCATCCGATTCAGAACTAGTCTCTGATTCCTCAAAATATTCTCCTTCTTTGTTATCCACTGGATTTGGGATTCTCAGTGTGTGACTAGCATGAATCCAGTTCTTGATTCCAGCACACTTCACAGCTGTTGTTGTAGTCAAAATCACTTGTCGTGGTTTTCCCCAACGTGGGACCAGACAGTTCCTTCTTCTGTGTACTTTAATTCTCACCCAGTCTCCTGGGTTCAGATCATGAGCTTGCTTCTTTTCAAGGGTGGTTGCATCCGCTCCAACCTGATGAAACACAGAATTAACTGCGTCAGCCAGCCCCTACAGTAATCCAACACCAAGTCATCAGATATAGGCAACAGCTTGTTGACTGGTATGAATACATGGCGCATTGCTCGTCCCATGATAATTTCATGTGGACTCAAACCTGTGTTTCTATCTGGAATTGACCTAATAGTCATGAGTACCAGAGGCAAGACATCAGGCCATTTCAAACCTGTGGCTAAACACATTTTTCCCAATCGGTTTTTAATGTTGCCATTCATTTGTTCCACCACACCAGAAGCCTCTAGGCGATAAGCACAATGTAGTTTTTGTTGTACATTCAATGCTTCACAAATCAACTTCATGATCTCATTATGGAAATGCTTTCCTCTATCTAATTCAATTGTAACTGGGAACCCGAATCTAGGGATGAATTCCCTCAAGAGCAGTTTTGCTACAGTAATTCCATCACTCCTTCTTGTGGGATATGCTTCACCCATCTAGAAAACAAGCAAACCATTACTAGAACATACTCAACCTATTACAGGGCGGCATCTCAATGAAATCAATCTGCATTCTGGTGAAAGGCCCTCCTTCTCGACCTGTCGTTCCTAGACTTACCACTGTTTTCCTTCCAGGATTGAACTGCTGACATATAAGGCATCTTTGACAAAGGCCCTCAGCTACAAGTCTAAATTTAGGATTGTACCACGTTTGCTTGAAGGACCGAATCATCGCATTCCTCCCTATATGTCCCTGTCCATGATACATCCGTGCCATGGCAGATATCATGCTATCAGGCATGACTGGTCTCCATTTCGATAAACCCACACATGATCTGTTTCCCTTGGTGCACATCCTGTCTTTACCCACTGTCTCATTTCCTCATCTCCTGCTTCTTCTAACAATTGCCTCACTTCTTCCCAGGTACCCACAGTGTTAGTAAACAGTAGGGGGCAGGAATTCATTTCCCTCTCTTTAGCCCTGTTTACTGAGTTCTGACTTCGAGCACAATATTGGGCCATATCGTTGGCATATTTGTTTCCAACCGCGATATATTCGGCGGTTTGCACATGGGCAGCACACTTCACAACGGCCAATTGTTTAGGCAGCTGTATCGCCTCAAGCAACTTCCCAACCACTTCAGCATTCTTTATAGGAGTTCCACTTGAAGTCAGAAATCCTCTCTGCAGTCATATCTGGCCGAAATCATGCACAACACCAAAACCATACTGACTATCAGTTATCACAGTCACTCTCACATTCTTTCCAATCTTGCATGCTCTAGTTAAAGCTATCAGTTCAGCAACCTGGGCTGATTTTACTCCCTTCAGATAAGATGCTTCCATTACTGCTGCAACTGTTCATACTGCATATGCTGCACTCAGATTTCCTTC
Source organism: Triturus cristatus (assembly GCF_964204655.1). Taxonomy (NCBI): domain Eukaryota; kingdom Metazoa; phylum Chordata; class Amphibia; order Caudata; family Salamandridae; genus Triturus; species Triturus cristatus. The sequence continues at coordinate 968,342,308 of NC_140581.1, forward strand.
CTCTGTTCTCAAACATGATCCGTCCACAAACATCACAAAGTCACTCTCAGACAAAGGTACATCTTTTATATCAGGACGTGGTTTGGTACAGAAATCCAATACATCCAAACTATCATGATCCACTTCGTCCCTGACTTCAACATTCTCAGCATCAGGCAATAGTGTTGAAGGATTCACATTCAAGCATCTCGCAAGGCTCACATTTGTTGCACCTAATAAGACCTTCTCATACTTAGTTAGCCGACTATGTATCATGAATTGAGTGCGACTCCTTGTTAAAAGGATTGCCACATCATGAGGTACAAACACTCGTACAGGATATCCCATCACAATTCCCTCACTCTGTTCCAGACTTTTACAAGTAGCAGCTACTGCTTTCAAACAACCTGGCAGCGCTACAGCTACAGGGTCTAGCATTGCTGAAAAATATGCAATTGGTCTTCTTAATTTTCCATGTTTCTGTATTAATACAGATAGTGCACATCCATTCCTCTCACTACAGTACAGCTCGAACTCCTTTTCATAGTCAGGCATTCCTAATGCTGGCGCTTCACACAAACTGTCTCTCAATTTCTTAAAAGCTGCTAGTTCTTCCCTACTTAAGTCAATGGGATCTCTCACATCACTTATCGTCAGGCGTACCAAAGGTTTTGCGATCAGGTAAAAGTTACTTATCCACTGACGACAATATCCAACCATTCCAAGAAACATTCTCACTTCTCTTTGCGTCATTGGAGCTCTCATTCCTTTTATTATCTTGATCCTGTCTGTAGTTATCTTTCTTAGTCCTTTTTCACTTTTATGACCTAAATATTGTACTTCTTTCTGACAAAATTGCAATTTCGATGGGGATACCTTAAGTCCTCTATCTGCCAAATGATTTAACAATGCTATGGTGTCCATTACACAGGCTTCTCGAGTTTTCGACGCCACAAGCAGGTCGTCAATATATTGAACTAGCACTGAATTCTCGGGCATTTCTAAATCTTCCAAAGACTTTTTTAATATCTGATTAAATATCGAGGGGCTTTCTGTATACCCCTGTGGGATTCGGCACCAAGCCAAAATACGTTCCCCAAAATGGAACGCAAAAATTTGCTGGCTATCATGGTGCAACAGGATGGAAAAGAAAGCGTGACATAAGTCAATTACTGTATACCATTCTGCATCACGAGGAATCTGATACAAAATCACAGATAGATTTGGTACAATAGGACAGCACGACACAACAATTTTGTTTATCTTTCTCAAATCCTGCACTAACCTGAACTTTCCGTTAGGCTTTTTCAGTCCCATAATTGGTGAATTACATGAACTACTCATTATTTCTCTCAAAATTCCTTGTTTAATCATTTTCTCAATAATTGGGGTAACTCCTTCAATTATCTCGGGTGTCAATTTATATTGAGGAACATTCGTATAGCTTATTCCTTCCTTCACTGTTACTTTTACGGGATCCACATTTCTCATCAATCCTACATCTTCTCCTGTAAAATCCCAAACCTCTGCTTTCACTGTCTGTTTCAATTCTTTTGGTAATTCGTCAGGGTTGAATACAGCATAGGCTTCAGTAATCTCAGTTTCCATATTAGCCATAGTCATTTTATACAGTACGTCTTCATCAGGGGTCTCAAATGCTATACCATCAGGGGTACAAAATATGGTGCAATTCATTTTGCACAACAGGTCTCGTCCTAATAGGTTTACGGGACTTGAATCGCACACAACAAAGCGGTGCATTTCGGAAAATTTCCCTATATTGACTTTTATTGGTTCTGTGAGATACGTTTTGATTTGTATGTTGGATACTCCAACCACTCGGATTGTTTCATCCGAGAGAGGAAGATTTCTAACATCAGCTGATCTAACAGTTGATCGAGTAGCACCAGTATCTACTAGGAAAGTAATATTTTCATCATTTACCTTTCCGTCCACAAAAGGGCCTGTCTGGTCTACTTCTAGAGTTGCGCCAAGTACGTACTCTTCTTCCTCTCTTCGGCACCGTCAATAACCTTCTTCTGACTCACTCTCATCGCGTTTTAGCCAATACTGCGAAACAGCGCTAGCGTGTGGCAGCTTAGTTACCTGTTCTTCGTTGTAGAATCCTGTCTCATTACTGTATTTCTGTGAATTTACGCTCTGTGGAATAGGCGGTTATGGCACTTGATTCTGTTGGGTAACAACCTGCTGCTGTTGCTGCGGTTGACCACTCACCTCTTTCTGCCCCTGTGAATTCAATGATGCATTATCACCATTAGTATTCAGGGGAAATTTACACTCGGATTTCCAGTGCCCTATTCTTCCGCAATTATGACATGGCCATTTCTTTTTGGCTTCTTCAATATTGAATTGTCCCTTTCCTTTTCCGGTATTAAATCTAGGTTTTGGTCCTGCATTATTTGCTTGTTCAATCACTTGTGCTTCTAGTCTTTCTGCCACTTTTACTTGTGCCCACATAGCCTTTTCTTTTAATTTACGCTGCTTGGCCTCAATTTCATCACTAAAATACTTTGCATGTCTCAGTACTTCATCTATTTTCTTGTTATGCTAATCCACTGTATGCTGCTTAATCATTTCACTAATTTCAGGACGTAGTCCATATACAAATCTGTATACAAAATGACTTAAATCCTTTTCACTCAAATTTTCGGCACCACTAAATTGCTTAAAGGCAAGAATTAACCTTTCGTAGTATGCATGCACTGACTCCTTATTTTCTTGATGAGTTCGGTCTATTTTTACCCAATCGGTCTCTTTGGGAGGTACTTTGTTTTATAAAAAAGGTAATTACTGGTTCATATTTTTTCATCACCTCTGGATCAGGGGCACCTGTCTTTGGATCTCTAGGGTATTCTTTTGTAGGCCAGTCTATTACAATTTTGCACTCTGTCCATAAATCTGCTGGCACTATTATGTCAAATCGATCCACAAAACCTTTGACAATTTTACAAATCTGTCCACTTGCCTATACCACTCGACTGGCTTTTCGCATAGTCGAGGGAACTCATTAGTAAATGACAAAATATCTTGCCTAGTCCAAGGAACATGTACATATCCTCCTCCTGGAATTTCTCTCATAGGGCATTCTGTCACTATCTTTTCTTTTTCTCTTACGGGGAAAGCTGCAAACGTTTTCTCTGAGGCATCATCTCGTTTTCTAAACCACCTACTTCTCCATTTATCCACATCTCCCCATTTTCTCAACAAAATGATTATGTCTTTAATCTGGATTATCCGTCCTGTGGTGTTCAAATTTTCAATATCTTTCTCAGTAAAATCTACTCAAAATGGTTTTTGCAAAGCCTTTACCTTTTCAATGTCTATACCCATTTCATTTGCTATTTCCTCTAGTCTTTCGTGTAGGCATTTTGCTCTCCAAGTTTTACTTTTGCACAAAAAGAGTAATTCTTCACCCTGATAGGATTTAATTTTTTTGTGGGGATAGTCGCTACTATTAATTCTTCCAAAACCATCCTTAATTTGGCCACATCTATAGATTGAGATTCCCTGTCTTTTCTTTGTAAGCTCCTTAACCAATCACTCAATTCTTCTGAAGTAGGACCTACTGCTTTTTCCTCATTGCTTCGTTCTGAGTCTCTTGGGGTTTCTGATATGGAATCTGTAGTCATTATCAGTCTTTCAACTAAACCTGGATTTGCTGTAAAATTTTTAGGCGTACTCTGTTCTAATGTGCTTACTGTTTGCCTCAATGGGTTCTCTTCTGAATTTATCCTTGGCCTCTCTGTCTGTTTATTACTGTTATAAGGGACCGTTAAACAATGCTCATTTTCTTTTTTGTTTATCAAATATAGGCATTACTGGACCTATGGTTACGGGAATAGTTACGGTTTCTAAGTTATTAATCAATTCCCTAATCTTTTCGGTTAACTCTAGAGTTGTTTTTGCTAATTCTGCTGAATTTTCACTACTTACCTTACTATTCTATTTTATCTCTATTTCTCTGAAAGAATTGTTTTTCCCTAACTCTTGGGGTACTGGTTCAGTCTTAATGCTTCGCAAAGTCTCTCTCATTGGGGCACTTGGTGTCAACATGTCAGAATCTGGTTGATACGGGGGTGGATTTTTATAAAACATGTCGTCAAGAACATCATCCTCCGATTCATTCACTCCATACCCTCCTGATTCTATATTATGTCTCTTTTCCGTACACTTTCTACCACTAACGTCTTCAACTTGTTTCACAGGAAACAAACCATCGGCCATATTTTCACTTCGTCATCATGATTTTCTTGTCCATGTGATCTACCAAACATGTACCTATACCTTCCGCCACTCCTCTGTCTTTCTCTGTCATGCATCTCATCTTCCCATTCCGTCAATGCTTCAAACTGTGTTGGTCTAGGTCTCGGTTCTAGATTCATCATTCTCTCTCTCAAATTTCTCAACACCGCTAAATTAAATGAACCATGCTCTGGAAATGCCAAAACTCCATCATCTTTCGTGTACTTTGCCCAATTGTCCAACCAAATACAAGTATGATATCCATATTTCGCAACCATAAAGGATGCGGGCGATTTCGGGGGAGGAAGCAACTGTCCCTCTCTAGTCTTAATCGGTTTGTCCTTTTTAAATAAACTCTTAATTTTCCCAAACCAGGACTTTTTCTCTTTTTCTGGTGGATCGTAATACATCATTTTGTCTTCCGTGTATCGCTAGATTTTCCCTACGACTATTCTGTTGTTTTAACCAATCGTAGCGCGACTCACTAACGCACCAATCCTGAGCGTCTATGTCACTTATGCAATTCTCCAATCCCAGCGCGACTCACACTAACGCACCAATCCTGAGTGTCTCTTGCTGACTAGCCAATCCCAGCGCAGTCTTTCTGACGTCAGGTTTTCTCGCTGTTGCAGCTCCTGCTCCTGCTGACCCCTCCTTTACAAAATTTATCGGTAACTTTTCCTTACGTTCTTCTGACTTACAAATCTGTTAGTAACAACATAAAAACGCCACCATTATCTGTTTCGCTAACCAAAGAACAGTAAATGACCTTTTTCACAAGAATTCCGTCTTTCCCGAGAGCAGCGCTTACCTCTGCCCTACTACGGAATCGTTACTGCCGTTGATAAAGTAGCACATACCTCTACTTCACCCTTCTAGCAAGCATCAGCTAACCGTTTCTCCAGAATTGAGACACCTAGGTGGCAATTACGATCCGGTAAAAAATTTCCCCGTACGACTCGTATCCGGTCTTTTTACCGTACGAATCGTACAAGTGCCGTACAAACTGGCAATCACGATTCGCATGGTAAAAAGTCCATACGAACCGCATTGGGAATCATTCCCCACACGTCCTCGGGTCTGAAAATGTGTCCGACACGTCCTCGGACGATTTACCATACAAATGTGAAAAGTGAAGTCCGACCGAGGAATCACGATCCAACCCATGCGTCCGATCTCACAACCGTATGGTAAAAACACCGTCCGCACCGAACTCCCATTGCAACCATGGAGACATGTGCCCGCATACGCGCCCAACACTCCCCCCAGCACCCATACGTTCGAGTCGTACTCCCCGTGATTGTACACCCCCCCCTGTATGCACACCCGTGTACGTGTCGAACCCCCACCCGTGTATGTACACCCCTGTACGTTCGAGTCGTACCCCCACCCCTGTACGTGTCATACCACCGTGTATGTACACCCCTGTACGTTCGAGTCGTACCCCCACCCCTGTACGTGTCGTACCATCGTGTATGTACACCCCAGTACGTTCGAGTCCTACCCCCACCCGTGTACATGTCGTACCACCGTGTATGTACACCCCTGTACATTCGAGTCCTACCCCCACCCGTGTACGTGTCGTACCACCGTGTATGTACACCCCAGTACGTTCGAGTCCTACCCCCACCCGTGTACGTGTCGTACCCCCGTGTACCTACACCCGTGTACGTCAGAGTCGTACCCCCACCCCTGTACGTGTCGTACCACCGTGTATGTACACCCGTGTACGTCAGAGTCGTACCCCCACCCGTGTACGTGTCGTACCCCCATGTATGTACACCCGTGTACGTCAGAGTCGTACCCCCACCCGTGTACATGTCGTACCCCCCTGTACCTACACCCGTGTACGTCAGAGTCGTACCCCCACCCGTGTACATGTTGTACCTCCGTGTATGTACACCCCTGTACGTTCGAGTCGTACCCCCACCCCTGTACGTGTCATACCATCGTGTATGTACACCCCAGTACGTTCGAGTCCTACCCCCACCCGTGTACGTGTCGTACCACCGTGTATGTACACCCCTGTACGTTCGAGTCCTACCCCCACCCGTGTACGTGTCGTACCACCGTGTATGTACACCCCAGTACGTTCGAGTCCTATCCCCACCGTGTACGTGTCGTACCCCCGTGTACCTACACCCTGTACGTCAGAGTCGTACCCCCACCCGTGTACGTGTCGTACCCCCGTGTATGTACACCCGTGTACGTCAGAGTCGTACCCCCACCCGTGTACGTGTCGTACCCCCGTGTACCTACACCTGTGTACATCAGTCGTACCCCCACCCGTGTACGTGTTGTACCCCCGTGTATGTACACCCCTGTACGTTCGAGTCGTACCCCCACCCCTGTACGTGTTGTACCACCGTGTATGTACACCCCAGTACGTTCGAGTCCTACCCCCACCCGTGTACGTGTCGTACCACCGTGTATGTACACCCCTGTACGTTCGAGTCCTACCCCCACCCGTGTATGTGTCGTACCACCGTGTATGTACACCCCAGTACGTTCGAGTCCTACCCCCACCCGTGTACGTGTCGTACCCCCGTGTACCTACACCCGTGTACGTCAGAGTCGTACCCCCACCCCTGTACGTGTCATACCACCGTGTATGTACACCCCTGTACGTTCAAGTCGTACCCCCACCCCTGTACGTGTCGTACCACCATGTATGTACACCCGTGTACGTCAGAGTCGTACCCCCACCCGTGTACGTGTCGTACCCCCGTGTATGTACACCCGTGTACGTCAGAGTCATACCCCCACCCGTGTACGTGTCGTACCCCCGTGTACCTACACCCGTGTACGTCAGAGTCGTACCCCCACCCGTGTATGTGTCGTACCCCCGTGTATGTACACCCCTGTACGTCGAGTCGTACCCCCACCCCTGTACGTGTCGTACCACCGTGTATGTACACCCCAGTACGTTCGAGTCCTACCCCCATCCGTGTACGTGTCCTACCACCGTGTATGTACACCCCTGTACGTTCGAGTCCTACCCCCACCCGTGTACGTGTCGTACCACCGTGTATGTACACCCCAGTACGTTCGAGTCCTACCCCCACCCGTGTACGTGTCGTACCCCCGTGTACCTACACCCGTGTACGTCAGAGTCGTACCCCCACCCCTGTACGTGTCGTACCACCGTGTATGTACACCCCTGTACTTTCGAGTCGTACCCCCACCCCTGTACGTGTCGTACCACCGTGTATGTACACCCGTGTACGTCAGAGTCATACCCCCACCTGTGTACGTGTCGTACCCCCGTGTATGTACACCCGTGTACGTCAGAGTCATACCCCTACCCGTGTACGTGTTGTACCCCCGTGTATGTACACCCCTGTACGTTCGAGTCGTACCCCCACCCCTGTACGTGTCGTACCACCGTGTATGTACACCCCAGTACGTTCGAGTCCTACCCCCACCGGTGTACGTGTCGTACCACCGTGTATGTACACCCCTGTACGTTGGAGTCCTACCCCCACCCGTGTACGTGTCGTACCACCGTGTATGTACACCCCAGTACGTTCGAGTCCTACCCCCACCCGTGTACGTGTCGTACCCCCGTGTACCTACACCCGTGTACGTCAGAGTCGTACCCCCACCCCTGTACGTGTCGTACCACCGTGTATGTACACCCCTGTACTTTCGAGTCGTACCCCCACCCCTGTACGTGTCGTACCACCGTGTATGTACACCCGTGTACGTCAGAGTCATACCCCCACCCGTGTACGTGTCGTACCCCCGTGTATGTACACCCGTGTACGTCAGAGTCGTACCCCCACCCGTGTACGTGTTGTACCCCCGTGTATGTACACCCCTGTACGTTCGAGTCGTACCCCCACCCCTGTACGTGTCGTACCACCGTGTATGTACACCCCAGTACGTTCGAGTCCTACCCCCACCGGTGTACGTGTCGTACCACCGTGTATGTACACCCCTGTACGTTGGAGTCCTACCCCCACCCGTGTACGTGTCGTACCACCGTGTATGTACACCCCAGTACGTTCGAGTCCTACCCCCACCCGTGTACGTGTCGTACCCCCGTGTACCTACACCGTGTACGTCAGAGTCGTACCCCCACCCCTGTACGTGTCGTACCACCGTGTATGTACACCCCAGTACGTTCGAGTCCTACCCCCACCCGTGTACGTGTCGTACCCCCGTGTACCTACACCCGTGTACGTCAGAGTCGTACCCCCACCCCTGTACGTGTCGTACCACCGTGTATGTACACCCCTGTACGTTCGAGTCGTACCCCCACCCCTGTACGTGTCGTACCACCGTGTATGTACACCCGTGTACGTCAGAGTCGTACCCCCACCCGTGTACGTGTCGTACCCCCGTGTATGTACACCCGTGTACGTCAGAGTCGTACCCCCACCCGTGTACGTGTCGTACCCCCGTGTACCAACACCCGTGTACGTCAGAGTCGTACCCCCACCCGTGTACGTGTCGTACCCCCGTGTATGTACACCCCTGTACGTTCGAGTCGTACCCCCACCCCTGTACGTGTCGTACCACCGTGTATGTACACCCCAGTACGTTCGAGTCCTACCCCCACCCTTGTACGTGTCGTACCACCGTGTATGTACACCCCTGTACGTTCGAGTCCTACCCCCACCCGTGTACGTGTCGTACCACCGTGTATGTACACCCCAGTACGTTCGAGTCCTACCCCCACCCGTATACGTGTCGTACCCCGTGTACCTACACCCGTGTACGTCAGAGTCGTACCCCCACCCCTGTACGTGTCGTACCACCGTGTATGTACACCCCTGTACGTTTGAGTCGTACCCCCACCCCTGTACGTGTCGTACCACCGTGTATGTACACCCGTGTACGTCAGAGTCGTACCCCCACCCGTGTACATGTCGTACCCCCGTGTATGTACACCCGTGTACGTCAGAGTCGTACCCCCACCCGTGTACGTGTCGTACCCCCGTGTACCTACACCCATGTACGTCAGAGTCGTACCCCCGTGTACCTACACCCGTGTACGTCAGAGTCGTACCCCCACCCGTGTACGTGTTGTACCCCCGTGTACCTACACCCGTGTACGTCAGAGTCGTACCCCCACCCCTGTACGTGTCGTACCACCGTGTATGTACACCCCTGTACGTTCGAGTCGTACCCCCACCCCTGTACGTGTCGTACCCCCGTGTGCCTACACCCGTGTACGTCAGAGTCGTACCCCCACCCCTGTACGTGTCGTACCACCGTGTATGTACACCCCTGTACGTTCGAGTCGTACCCCCACCCCTGTACGTGTCGTACCACCGTGTACCTACACCCGTGTACGTCAGAGTCGTACCCCCACCCCTGTACGTGTCGTACCACCGTGTATGTACACCCCTGTACGTTCGAGTCGTACCCCCACCCCTGTACGTGTCGTACCACCGTGTATGTACACCCGTGTACGTCAGAGTCGTACCCCCACCCGTGTACATGTCGTACCCCCGTGTATGTACACCCGTGTACGTCAGAGTCGTACCCCCACCCGTGTACGTGTCGTACCCCCGTGTACCTACACCCATGTACGTCAGAGTCGTACCCCCACCCGTGTACATGTCGTACCCCCGTGTACCTACACCCGTGTACGTCAGAGTCGTACCCCCACCCGTGTACGTGTCGTACCCCCGTGTACCTACACCCGTGTACGTCAGAGTCGTACCCCCACCCCTGTACGTGTCGTACCACCGTGTATGTACACCCCTGTACGTTTGAGTCGTACCCCCACCCCTGTACGTGTCGTACCCCCGTGTGCCTACACCCGTGTACGTCAGAGTCGTACCCCCACCCCTGTACGTGTCGTACCACCGTGTATGTACACCCCTGTACGTTCGAGTCGTACCCCCACCCCTGTACGTGTCGTACCACCGTGTATGTACACCCGTGTACGTCAGAGTCGTACCCCCACCCGCGTATGCATGGAGCGTACCCACACCACAACATCCTAAGGACGGAGCGCACCCCAGGCCCCAACATCACAACCGAATGTACGACTCGTACCAAGCCACACACAAGGACAGCACTGTACAACAAAAAGGCCCATGTACACACCGTATACACGCCAAAAAACGCACGTACACAACCAGGACAAACGCACGTACACAACAAGGACAAACCAAAACGATACAAGAATACACCATTCGAATGGCACAAAGCCACAAAACATGTCCAACAACTACCAAAACAACACATTCACTGACCTGCAATAGCCAAAAACAAACAGAGGCCCAAAACACCACCACTCCTTATAACACACCCACCCAAAGTTCAAACACAGCCACACCCACCAATGGACCAATAAAAAGGGCCCACACACACAAACCATGAGCCTTTGCAACAGACTCACTGCTGCCAGACCCCACAGACAACCTACAGCACCAAACTAGAAGCTTCACCACACCTTACACTTGCACACCTTCATACAACCACCTTCTCAAACACACCCTCATCACATTCATACATACACCTGCACAACCACACCCACACACCCACAACCATCCACACCCCCCCCCACCATCCACACCCACACCCCTCACCATGCCCACTAACAAGAATCCAAAGTTCAGTAACCGAGAGTTGGAGGTCCTTGTCGATGAAATCCTCAGAGTCGAGCCACAGCTCTTTGGAACCTTGGTCAGACAGACCAGCATGTCAGAAAAAACAGCCATGTGGCAGACCATCGTCGATGCTGTGAATGCTGTTGCGGACACCAGAAGGAACAAGCAGGAATGCCAAGCCAGGTGGTACGATCTGCGGAGGAGGGTCCGAGCCAAGATGCTGGATGAACACAACCAGGCCAACATCACTGGAGGAGGGCCGTCCCGCAGACCCGTGCACTACCATCCCTGGGAGCGGAGGGTGATGGCCATACTGCCGGTGGAGGCAGTCGAAGGATTAGGAGGACTCCGAGACCCGGGTGAGTACACAAACAACGCACCTCACATGGGGGGAACGTCATCCACAACCAAAATCACAAACAGGCACGCAACCACCCCAAGCTATCGCATGACTCAACCACACTCCATGAACACGCACATGCCACTAGCGCCACCATGCCCCATGCACCCAGCTGGACAATGTCAAGTCACAGGCCACAGAAGACACCAACACATGACACGGTAACCCGGATGGCGGGAGGGTGGGCCCCAAAATTCACATAGTGCAACTCAGAAGCAGACAACAATGCCCTCTGCCCATATGGCCTAGGTCACAGCCAGACAAACAGTGTGTCCCCACACAGGAAAGACTCGCCAGCAAATGGCGGATGCCTTGCATCAACACATGGGGGTGAAGGCACTGTTTTGCACATGACAGCAGCTAATGAACAGCCAACATTGTGAAAGAGTGGCAGCACACACCACCACAGCAGCAGCGCAGAGACACACACTACACCCAATGGGTGTCTGGAGATCAGAAACAAACTCACATCAACAAGCCAAGGGCCATTCAAAGATCTGCTAACAGTGTGTGCCCAGGAAGCTGGGCTGAGGTGACAGAGGGTGACACACAGAGGGAGGGAAAGGGGGACAGAGAAGGAGGGAGAGGGGGACAGAGAGGGAGGGAGACACAGGGAGACGGACAGAGGGAGGAGGCTGACAGACAGAGGGAGGGAGAGGGGGACAGAGAGGGAGGGAGACACAGGAAGACGGACAGAGGGAGGAGGCTGACACACAGAGGGAGGGAGAGGGGGACAGAGAGGGAGGGAGACACAGGAAGACGGACAGAGGGAGGAGGCTGACACACAGAGGGAGGGAAAGGGGGACAGAGAAGGAGGGAGAGGGGGACAGAGAGGGAGGGAGAGGGGGACAGAGAGGGAGGGAGACACAGGAAGACGGACAGAGGGAGGAGGCTGACACACAGAGGGAGGGAGAGGGGGACAGAGAGGGAGGGAGAGGGGGACAGAGAGGGAGGGAGAGTGGGACAGAGAGGGAGGGAGACACAGGGAGAGCAAATCAGTCCTTTGGTGTGTGGGAATGTCTGCTCGTCAGCAGGTGGACTGCGTGCATGTAGACAAGGGTGGCCAGTGCCAGCACCCCCCCTCTCCTCCATGGCAAAACACAGGGCCATGTCACAACCTGTGCACGAGCACAACGACAGCTACCTGCATCATTGAAGTGTGTGTAACTACTTCATGTGCCCACGTACAGTGCAACACGGAAGGCGCCAATGCACGGCTCGCCACACCTGCCCACTCCACTGCTGACTGCAGTCACACTTGACGCAGCAAGTAAGACTGTGCCACACATAGTTAAAGGCGCCAAACCTGTGCCCAAGGGACACACCCATGCACAAGTGCACTGTGAGTGGAATGCCAGACAGATCCAAATTCCCAGAGGAAATGTTCCAACTTTGAAACTGATGAAACATGGATGTTGCATGGACCTAAATTAATATTGTCTCTCTCACACACAGGTCAACCTCGTGGTTCATCCCCCAACACTGGGGGGGAAGACTCACAGGACCCGGCTCTGCGGGAGGCCGATCCCACCGGCAGCGACGACTCTCACCACTCTGTGGACGACCCCGACCAACCTGGCCCCTCTGGTGTCCAACGACCTGCAGCACCTGCGTCAGGTACAACGGGGCCAACCACCACCCCCACTCCTGCCACATCCCAGGAGACACCCAGGATCCCTGCCCCACCACCACAAAGCAGCCAGGCTGGCCAGGAGGGACACGGTGTCCCGGGCACCCAGGAGGAGGCAGGCGACAACGCCAATGCCACCCCTCAGGGGTCCCGGAGACCCGATGTGCCCACAAGGGCAGGCCAGGTGCAAGTGGGCAGGGGTGGTGGGAGTGGAGGACGGCGGAGGCGCCAGCCTGACCAGTTGGCTGGGGACCCGGTATATTCCCATGTCCGAAACATCCTGGACACATACCGGCAGGACACCACGGGCCTGGCCCAGGTTGTGTCCGTCCTCGAGGGGATCAAGACCCAGCAGGCCCAGCAACATGCGGAGCTACATGCCTGTCTACTGCAACACCAACGGAGGATGGAGGACGGACAGGCTGAGCTCGTGACGGCGTACACGGGAATTCACGATACACTCCGTCGGATGGCCGACAACATGGGCAACCCTCCCTGTGCCAGAAGGCGGAGAACATCACCACCCACAGGGAGGGATCAGGAGGAGGAGGAAACATCCGATGGAGCATCCCAGACGTCGTCACGGTCTGCTTCTGAGGGTCCCCGCAGGAGGGCGGGTCGTCCACGGAAAAGACCGTGAGGGTCGGCGCTACATCACCATCTCCCAGGACACCTGGCCTGGCACCTGGCCCACTGGAGCAACAGCATCACAGCATCAAAAGACATTCTCTGCCACATGGCCTTGCTGGTCACTGTCTGACCAATGTTGACAAAGACTGTGGCATGGACTCTGAGGATTTTCAACGGCAAGGACACCAACTCCCCTACTGAACTTTGGATTCCAAACACCCGGAAAGCCCCTCATGTCATACCCCCCCCCCCCCTAAAATAAAAAGTCACACCATGATGAGAAGATGCCTGCTGGTTGCATTATTACCTTACATGTGTCTTGTAAAGTCTAACCATGCCTGAGTTCTCTTTTGACTTCAACCATCCACACCCTGGGGCATGAGTCTGGCGCACAGGACACACGGGTCACAGTGTATTTGGCAAGACAGACATGGAGCACCATACACACCCGTGATGGGCCCAACCAGCTGAGGGGGTGGCTGCACAACCGTGCTGACAGACATATTGAGTACAGCAACAGTCATGCGCAGAGGTCAGGGATCATGTCCAGTGTCCTGGGGGGCACCCAGGTATGTGTAGACAGGTGGCAGAACCATGTCCTGCAAGCTTGAGTCCGGTGGATGCACCTAATGGGGGCCTGGCCAACGTTGGATGCATGGGGATGGCACATGTAACAATACCCACACAGTCATGGACATCATGCACGATACACAGTCACATCCCACACACACAGCTTGCATCTTGCTACTCGACACATAGACACATAGCCACTATCAGGGAAAACCATGCCAGACATGCTGGATGCACCGTGGCAACACACCAGCATTGACTGAGAAGAGGCACCTTGGAGGCATAGGGACACCTTTATTAGTCATGTTTTCGGGATTGCAGAGGCAACTTGAAGTACACATGAACACTTCATGTGGAGTAACATGTGGGTCCAACACTGGCACCCCCCTTCTGCAGCACAAATGCGTGATAGCCATGGAACTGGCACACAAGCGTCGGCTAACAGCTAAACACCCACAGCTGCTCACGGAGAGCCTGCCATACACCATTGATCAGCTGATGTGGAAGTCCCACAGCATGTCAACCCAATGCAAACCGTATGTGTCCGAGGGCAGTGTTACACACATTGATGCCATCATCACAATCCACTATCCCATCACTGATGACTGTCAACAAGTCTGACCATCTATTCAGGTGTACCCAGCTGCATGTCATGTGCACCATGGTGATGCGACATGTCTGCAGAGGAACCAAACATCGACAGGGGCAGTGTGCATACATCGTGAACAACTGCCACACCCAATACACCCCTGATGCATCCCTTACCCTAAGGAGACTTCCAAACTTGTCCGTGCGTGTAACGCTGAGTCAGCACACGATGACGTGTCCATGAGGAATAGCAGTGCCACAACAATGCAAGCAGCAGACGGCATGCGCAAGTACCTGGGGAAGAGAGACACACAAGCAGTCAGACACAAGAAGCACAGCCACTTGCATGTGCATTTACTCGACACATGTATGGATGACAACATGCTAGGTCACAATTATGACTGGGGAAATACAACCATCACTGGCACCATCACTCCAGTGACACACCCACACACACCTCTGACTCACGTGCCATACATGCAGGTGGAGACACACATCACAACACATGCCACACGGGGACCAATGCGTGCACACTCAGACACTGGTACTCACCACTAAGCAAAGAAGTCGCGTATGAGCCGAGTCCGGATGTCCTCTTGCGGCTCCACATCCTCCACATCACTAGCCCCATTGCCAAGCCCTTCGTCCTCCACGGGTGGATGGTCCTCGTCATCTTGATCCAGGATGAGTGGCACAGCTTTCTCAACTGCCATGTTGTGCAGCATGCAGCAGACCATGAAGATCTTGCAGACCTTCGCCGGGGCATATGGGAGTGCGCCGCCGGTCTTGTGTAGGCACCTGAATCGGCTCTTCAGCAGGCCAAACGTCCTCTCTATCACTCGCCTTGTCCGGCCATGGGCGGTGTTGTAGCGGAGCTGGGCCGGCGTGATGGGGTTGCGGAGAGGTGTGATCAGCCATGGCATGTTGGGATAGCTAGCGTCCCCTACATGGGAAGCACATGGACATCGTTAGAACAGGAGAAGCGGTCGTGCTGGAAGTCTACGCAAAATACAGGACAGACAGACTGTACCCACCAACAACACATGCTCGTTCGTTGCGCAGCTGCGTCATCATTTCAGGCATCCTGCTACGCCTCATGATGTAGGCATCGTGTGCTGATCCTGGGAAACGAGCACAGACATGTGAAATCACCATGTTGGACAGACACACCACAAGGGCATTGATGGAGTGGTAGTGCTTGCGATTGCGGAACGCTACCTCCTGTGCGTGTGGTGGTACCAAAGCTACATGTGTCCCATCTATGGACCCAATGACATGGGGCATCCCTCCCAGGGCATAGAATCCACGCTTGACCACAGTCAACATTTCAGGGGTTGGGAAATGGATAAACTCATCCAGGTGAATCAACATGGCCTCTAAGAAATCATGCAGCACACGGCAGAAATGCTCTGGGACATGCCACCAACATGAGCTATGGTATTTTGAAAGGTACCCGTGGCTAGAAAATGTAGGGCTGCCATTACCTTCAGCTTGGGTGTCAGTGCCGTAGGATACCTGTGCAGCGGTTGCAGGTGTGGTGCCAGTCTCGCCGTCAAATCCAGAATCAACCGTTGGGGGAAGCGGTAGCACCGGATACAATCATTCTCCCGCATGGCAGCCAAGTCCGGAATTGCTCGGGGAAGAGGCGGCGCTCTGCAGGAAATTGGAAATGACAAGTGAGTGCACCACAACAACAAATAATTTGTCCTGAGCACATGTTAATCTGTCTATACACATATGCTACATACGGAATGAGGTATGTGCCACATGCCCTGGACACGTATGGCTGGCAGGTGACACTCCTGCCAAGACCCAGCGACACACGCAGATTGAGAACCTCCACATGCCATGGCATGGGATTAGCTGTGTCCCAGTGCAAGTGAACAGCCAGACGCAAGACAGGAGTGACATACACCCACACATCTGCAGAAGTAGGATGTCGATTGCAGAGACTGGTAGCTGAACACTAGAGCCACAGGTCACATGACATTACACTAGGACAGGCCACACACCTTGCCATGAAGGTGCACATGTGATGACTCACCACACATTCATAGAGAGGATGCAGACATGTCCTTGTTACGCTAATCCGTGTCCCATGCATACATACGCACCTCACATCCGAGACCACATGTGGCCTGGTGTGCGTAACAGTGTGCCATGGCCATCTACACACAGACACATGTTGGTTGCTGCAACGGCTGCAGCTTTTGAGGGAGCTCAAACATCTACCTAATGTGAACCCCCCACACATACATGACATAGTCACATCGTGCACCGTGGGTAGTGACATGTCAGGTGTGGTAACCCCTGTACCGGGCCTCAGGGGACACTTCCGTGAGTTGGTGTCCGTGCCATGCCAGTGACGCTCATGCCAAGTGTGCAGTACGACATGCACACATGTCAAAGGAGTCAAGGGCATGCCTGGCACACATTGCACCGTCACACATTACATATGTACACATCTCATCATACATCTGGTGCCTTCTCCACTCAGGAGTATTGTGCCACATCACACCCTTTCACACCTGTGCCCCACACATGTAGTACTGCCCAGACAATGCCTTGATGTCCATCCATGGACAAGTATGTCAGCCCTATCCCTTCCTGTGTGCTGCCTGTCACCACTGTGATGTGTGAAAAACACCGTACTTCTGCTAAGAGGGCCTGTGTACCTTCCCGTATCACTATGGGAGTGCTGCCGTATGTGTACCCATCGTGATGGTGAGCGTACAGGCGTGTGTACGGTTCGTACCACTATGAGTACGCATACGCTTGGACACCCATAGTGATAGGGACCGTACAGGCGTGTGTACGGTCCGTACCACTACGAGTACGCATACGCGAGGACACCCATAGTGATAGGGAGAGTACAGGCATGTGTACGGTCCGTACCACTACGAGTACGCATACGCGAGGACACCCATAGTGATAGGGAGCGTACAGGCGTGTGTACGGTCCGTACCACTACGAGTACGCATACGCGAGGACACCCATAGTGGTACGGCCCGTACACACGCCTGTACGCTCCCTATCACTATGGGTGTCCAAGCGTATGCGTACTCGTAGAGGTACGGCCCGTACACACGCCTGTACGCTCCCTATCACAATGGGTGTCCTCGCGTATGCGTACTCGTAGTGGTACGGCTCGTACACACGCCTGTACGCTCCCTATCACAATGGGTGTCCTCGCGTATGCGTACTCGTAGTGGTACGGCTCGTACACACGCCTGTACGGTCCCTATCACTATGGGTGTCCAAGCGTATGCGTACTCGTAGTGGTACGGACCGTACACACGCCTGTACGGTCCCTATCACTATGGGTGTCAAAGTGTATGCGTACTCGTAGTGGTACGGACCGTACACACGCCTGTACGGTCCCTATCACTATGGGTGTCCAAGCGTATGCGTACTCGTAGTGGTACGGACCGTACACACGCCTGTACGGTCCCTATCACTATGGGTGTCAAAGCGTATGCGTACTCGTAGTGGTACAGACCGTACACACGCCTGTACGGTCCCTATCACTATGGGTGTCCAAGCGTATGCGTACTCGTAGTGGTACGGACCGTACACACGCCTGTACGCTCCCTATCACTATGGGTGTCCAAGCGTATGCGTACTCGTAGTGATAGTGAGCGTACAGGCGTGTGTACGGGCCGTACAACTACGAGTACGCATACGCGAGAACAACCATAGTGATAGTGAACGTACGCACGCGTGTACGGTCCGTACCACTATGGGTGTTCTTGCGTATGCGTACTCATAGTGGTACGGCCCGTACACACACCTGTACGGGCCGTTGCTATGCATTTGGGGTGCCCTAGGGCCCCGGAACGCACCGTACCTGTGTGTGAAGCTCCAAATTACATAGGGGACACATGGGGGACAAGTATTAAGGCCTACATGCATGCTGGTTGTCATGGAGACCAAGTTTTAAGTTTGATTTTGTTCTGGAAGGTGCACAGCAGAAGTCAGTTGGAATGAATCTACTTTGTTGCAATGTGTTTGTGGGGTTGACATCATGCTGACGAAAAAACTGAATAAGAACCCACTGACTGCTAGGTTTGAAGGGATTGGAGGAAACATAGGATGCAAATGTGAGTGACCAATCACTCTGCACTCCTGTGAATGAAATGGGCCAGCAAGGCAGATATAAGGCAGCCAGGTCCCATGAGGGAGCACTTGCCTGCACATCTCTGTATTCCACGACCCAGCTGCTGCTACTGATTCCCTGGAACCATGTCAAGGGCTGTGGAGAGGTCACAGCCATTCACCCTGGAGGAGAACATGGCTTTGGTGGATGTGATCCTCCCACAGTACCCCATGCTGTATGGGCGACCAGGTTATCAGGTGAGTGCAGTGTCCACTGGCACAGACTGTGTCCCTTTTTCGTGACTGTGACTTCTGCCATTGTGTCCAGGTGTGACACACATGCTATGTACTGTAGGGGGGGTCCCAGGGGTGGGAATGCCTGATGTCTCCCAGCAGTGCCCTGAGACAGGAGGGGTGTGTGCCTATCACTCCCAGCAGTGCCCAGACGCAGAAGGGGTGGGTGCAGAGTCCTCCCAGCAGAGCCCAGAGACAGGAGGGGTGTGTGCAGAGTCCTCCCAGCAGTGCCCAGAGACAGGAGGGGTGGGTGCCTATCACTCCCAGCAGTGCCCACAGACAGGAGGGGAGTGTGCCTATCACTCCCAGCAGTGCCCAGTCACAAGAGGGGTGTGTGCAGAGTCCTCCCAGCAGTGCCCAGAGACAGGAGGGGTGGGTGCAGAGGCCTCCCAGCAGAGCCCAGAGACAGGAGGGGTGTGTGCAGAGTCCTCCCAGCAGTGCCCACAGACAGGAGGGGTGGGTGGAGAGTCCTCCCAGCAGAGCCCAGAGACAGGAGGGGTGGTTGCAGAGTCCTCCCAGCAGAGCCCGGAGACAGGAGGGGTGTGTGCTGAGTCCTCCCAGCAGTGCCCAGAGACAGGAGGGGTGGGTGCCTATCACTCTCAGCAGTGCCCAGAGACAGGACGGGTGTGTGCAGAGTCCTCCCAGCAGTGCCCACAGACAGGAGGGGTGGGTGCCTATCACTCCCAGCAGTGCCCAGAGACAGGAGGGGTGTGTGCAGAGTCCTCCCAGCAGAGCCCAGAGACAGGAGGGGTGTGTGCAGAGTCCTCCCAGCAGTGCCCACAGACAGGAGGGGTGTGTGCAGAGTCCTCCCAGCAGAGCCCAGAGACAGGAGGGGTGGGTGCAGAGTCCTCCCAGCAGAGCCCGGAGACAGGAGGGGTGTGTGCTGAGTCCTCCCAGCAGTGCCCAGAGGCAGGAGGGGTGGGTGTGATGCACAGTGTGAGCCTTGATAATTGATTGTGTCTTTGCCCTCATTCCACCTGTGTACTTTCACTGGCACGTACTGCTTTTGCCCTTCCCCAGAGGAGTATGTCCCTATGGCAAAGGTGCAATGCGTTGGCTGCATGACATGCCTTGTTGTAACCAGCTAAATTGTTCCCATATGTGTCTCTGTGACATGTTGCAGGTGTATTGATGTAGTGTCACTTTTTCATCCTCACAGGTAGGCGCCACTGCCAAGGAGCAGATCTGGCTGACCGTCGTCAGTGCCGTGAGGGGTGCGGATGGTCGGAGGCGGAGCCTGTCCCAGGTGAGGAAACGCTGGCAGGATATCCGGTGCTGAACGCGGAGGATCGCACGGGTCCTGCTGGGGGACTCACCTGAGAGCCATAAGAACCGCGGGCGCCGCCGTCTCTCCCACATCCACAAGCGTGTGCTGGCGGTGGTCTTTCCAGACTTGGACAGGCGCCTACAGGAGATGCAGCAGCAGCAAGGGGGTAGGTACATGTGTGTTTGTTGTGTTTCACCAGCATTTGTATGTGCACTGTTCCATGGGTACACTGCCAGGGTTTTATGGTGCTGTGCGGATCCTGTTACCCACAGTGTTGAAGTGCTCTCCTGCCTCCCTTCCCCTCCTTGCAATGTGTTCCCTGGTCTGTGTGTAGTCACTCCGTCACAAGGTTATGTAGCCTGGCACCTTCTCAAAGTGTACTATGCCTGCAGCATCATGTGTGGGGGTGGTGTGTAACAGGTATTGGGACCTTGCCTGTGCCCTGTCCCGTTCTGGACTTGTGGGTTCCATGTCAGTTGGCACTAATGCTGAGTCCAGACATGGGAGTTAATCTCTCAAGTGCGAGGCCTTCCAGCACGCATGTCCTATGTGGTGGCCTGTGACATGATGTGCATGAGTGTGCGGTACGCATAGTGCAGGGATGTTAGCGTGTGTTGCAGTCATTCCCATTCAGGAGCATGGAGTTGTGTGGCCACTACTGTCCCCAGGGGCATATTTTCCTAGGTCTCATGTGTGTAATCCGAAAATGTCGACAATCTCTGTGTCTACAGCATAGGTTGTGCTCTGTGCCATTGTCCCCTGGCACCATGTATATTGACGTGAAATGTAGTACAAGTGTCCACTGTCCAGCCTGACCTGATTTTCCCAGTACATACTCACGGTGGCCATTGCCTGTGTGTCTTGTTACAATCATCTCATGATGCCCATTTGTACATGCTTATTTGGACAGGCGCACCTTGGGTATTTTGTGTGCAATATAGAAATTTCGCATCCCATGTGTATTTCACCCAGACTAAGAGATGTACGTGCTTCCTGTGTCTCCATAGAATTGTCTCATGTAGGGGGTGGGTGGTGCGGGCATGGCCGACATGTCAAGACCTGAAATCTCCTTGCTAGGACTGGCCAGTGTGTGATGTTTGCCTGGACATACACTCAAGGTGCAGTGTGCCAGTCAGGGTGGGCATGTTATCAGTATTACCTATGCTGCATGTGCCTCTAGTTCCTGCCTATGGTCCCTGCTCATCCCTATTTCCTGCCACGCTGTGTGGTGCAGATGTAGTGCTGGATTGTCCCCAGGGCCTTGCTCCTCAGTCAAAATTCCATGTCATCTCATTTGCTATTGTGTCATGCTCTCCATAGTTTTTCGGTGGCATGGTTGGTGGGTCAAACAACTGTGTCTTGCAGGGCCTACATATGTACCTTGTTTAGTAGTTGTAACTCTTCTTTTGTTTCAGGCTATGCACTGTAACCTAAGTAGATTGGACTCATGTGACATATGTATACAGGTGTATGATTAATTTCTGTCTCTTCACCCTGCCCACAGCATCGTCGGGGGACACGGAGGGAGACATGCACACACACGGCGCAGAGGGACCGAGCACCAGTGCCAGCGGTGACATCGGGGCTGGCACATCGAGTGGGCCTGAGGCGGAGGAGAGTGAACCCGGGGACCTGTCGACTGGCACAACAGAGTATGAAGCTGACGGGTCCGAGGATGATCTCTCCGAGTGGGCGGTGGCTACACCACCATCTGACAGCAGCCCTACATCTCGCACCGCCCCCTCCATTGGCATCAGCCGCCTCCCACGTGCTCGTGTCCCTTCCCAGCGTCCCCAGTCACCGCATGTCTCCTTCCTGCCAGGCACCGCACCCCCTGCCCCTGTCTCCACTGCTGCCACCAATGCCGAGTCTGTGGACATCCAGCGGCAGTTGCAGGTTGGTCAGACTGCGATCCTTAATGTCCTCCATGCCCACAGCCAGGTCCTCAACAACATGGAGGCATACTTGGAGGGCATTCATTCATCGCAGGCTGACCAACGCAACTTGCTGAGGTCGATAGACTCGACACTGATTGCAGCAGTGGGTCTCCTGCAGCGCTACGTCCCACCCCCTACCCCTGCCCCTTCCACACTTCCCACTCCCATACCTGTCCCACATACACCCAGACGTCAGCATGCACCCACCACAACAGACACAGGCACCACACCAGCAGGGAAGGTCCGCCGCACACCTCCTGACACGCACACACAGGGTGTAGTAGGCACACCCACTGGGTCGGGGGGCAAACGTGTGACACGCAGCCAGAGTGGGAGTCCGCATTCCACCCAATCCACTCCCTCCAAATCCCCTCCCCTCAGCTCTCCTGGCCACATCTCCCCCAAAGACTCGTTCATGGCCGCTCTGTCCCTGAGCCCCACATTGACACCACCCCGCAAGCGGTCAAGGAAGTCCACGGTCAGGGTGCTTGAGTCCCCCCCCTGTCCACACCCACCCCCAGTGGCGCTGCGACCCATCCCTCTGACCCCCCACCCTCCTTGGGGCCTGTGGTTCCTTCGGGTGAAGGGGAGTCCCTGGAGGACCTTGCCAAGGTGTGCAGCGCGCTCTTAGAATCCACCTTTGGCCCTGCCCCACCCCCTGTGGTGGAGTCCTCCATCCCTGCACCCACGTCGCCCACCCTTCGCCCTCCTGTCCCTGCGGTGCCTGTTCCTTCCCCCCCACATGATGCCCTCACCCTGTGCAGGCAAGCTAGGCGACACTCATCCCACTGTGTCCCCCATCCAGCTGTGACTTCTGGACTGCCCTATGGGCTTTGTTACTATTGAACTTTCTAAGAACAAACAATTTAAGATAATGCTGATTAAAGCCATTTTTGTTTCCTTTGAACACTACTGCTTTACTGATATTGCTGTTGGTGGGGCTGCTACATGAATTTGGGTGGTGATCATGTGTTGGGTGTGTGGGAAATGTAGTTGTGTGCTGGTCATAGGGGGGACCCTGGTATCTGTGTGCCATCACACGGTGTTAGCTAGGTTTCTTTGTCCATGTACGCAGTTGCTGCATGGTGGAATTGTACCAGGGTGTATTCCTTCCTCTGTGTACCCTGACATCTTCCCTGCAGGGTGTTCCCAATATGTGGTGCTGAGCTGTGTCTACATCAGCTGGGTGTGTGACGGACTCCTTCAACTTTGCACATGCATGCTGAGCGATGTCTCCACCTGCATCATTCGTGGCATCCTTGGTAGTCATAGTACTTGTGTGTGTGGACTATTGACATGACTTCATGTGGACATGTTTTCTTTTCTGCGCTATGCATGCGTATACTCCCAGCCTCGCACACATGTGGTACAGGTACTGCAGGGTCTTTGTGCACCTGACTGACATTTGTGGGCATGGTATCTGTGGCTACTCCACCCTTTGTGTTTCATGGGCACTGCTGTGAGTGTTAGGCACACACCCCTCCTGTGTCTGGGCACTGCTGGGAGGACTCTGCACACACCCCTCCTGACTCTGGGCTCTGCTGGGAGGACTCTGCACACACCCCTCCTGTCTGTGGGCACTGCTGGGAGGACTCTGCACACACCCCTCCTGCCTCTGGGCACTGCTGGGAGGACTCTGCACACACCCCTCCTGTCTCTGGGCACTGCTGGGAGTGATAGGCACCCACCCCTCCTGCCTCTGGGCACTGCTGGGAGGAACCTGCACACACCCCTCCTGTGTCTGGGCACTGCTGGGAGTGATAGGCACACACCCCTCCTGTGTCTGGGCACTGCTGGGAGTGATAGGCACCCACCCCTCCTGTCTCTGGGCACTGCTGGGAGGACTCTGCACACACCCCTCCTGACTCTGGGCTCTGCTGGGAGGACTCTGCACACACCCCTCCTGTGTCTGGGCACTGCTGGGAGTGATAGGCACCCACCCCTCCTGACTCTGGGCTCTGCTGGGAGGACTCTGCACACACCCCTCCTGTCTGTGGGCACTGCTGGGAGGACTCTGCACACACCCCTCCTGACTCTGGGCTCTGCTGGGAGGACTCTGCACACACCCCTCCTGTCTGTGGGCACTGCTGGGAGGACTCTGCACACACCCCTCCTGTCTCTGGGCACTGCTGGGAGTGATAGGCACCCACCCCTCCTGACTCTGGGCTCTGCTGGGAGGACTCTGCACACACCCCTCCTGTCTGTGGGCACTGCTGGGAGGACTCTGCACACACCCCTCCTGACTCTGGGCTCTGCTGGGAGGACTCTGCACACACCCCTCCTGTCTGTGGGCACTGCTGGGAGTGATAGGCACCCACCCCTCCTGTCTCTGGGCACTGCTGGGAGGACTCTGCACACACCCCTCCTGACTCTGGGCTCTGCTGGGAGGACTCTGCACACACCCCTCCTGTCTCTGGGCACTGCTGGGAGTGATAGGCACACACCCCTCCTATTTAACAATATGTACGCTTAGTACATACACGTGTGTGGGTTCGCTCCATGGGGGTACGGTTCGTACTTACACTGTTGGGGTGGGAGTCGGCTCCATACGTACGCGGGTGGGGTACGGGTCGTACTTACACTGTTGGGGTGGGAGTACGCTCCATACGTACGCAGGCAGGGTACGGGTCGTACTTACACTGTTGGGGTGGTGGTATGGTACGTACATGCACACACCCCTCCTGTCTCTGGGCACTGCTGGGAGTGATAGGCACACACCCCTCCTATTTAACAATATGTACGCTTAGTACATACACGTGTGTGGGTTCGCTCCATGGGGGTACGGTTCGTACTTACACTGTTGGGGTGGGAGTCGGCTCCATACGTACGCGGGTGGGGTACGGGTCGTACTTACACTGTTGGGGTGGGGGTACGCTCCATACATACGAGGTGGGGGTACGGGTCGTACTTACACTGTTGGGGTGGGACTTATATGTACGCGGGTGAGGGTACGGGTCGTACTTACACTGTTGGAGTGGGGGTACGCTCCATACGTACGCGGGTGGGGGGACGTGTCGTACTAACACTGTTGGCATGGGGGGTACGCTCCATGCATACGAGGTGGTGGTATGGGTCGTACTTACACTGTTGGGGTGGTGGTACGGTACGTACATGCACTGTTGGGGTTGGGGTACGCTCCATGCATACGAGGTGGGGGTACGGGTCGTACTTACACTGTTGGGGTGGGGGTACGCTCCATACGTACGCGGGTGGGGGACGTGTCGTACTTACACTGTTGGGGTGGGGGGTATGCTCCTTGCATATGCGGGTGGAGGTACGTGTCGTACTTACACTGTTGGCATGGGCGGTACGCTCCATGCATACGCGGGTGGAGGTACGTGTCGTACTTACACTGTTGGCATGGGGGGTACGCTCCATGCATACGCGGGTGGGGGTACGTGTCGTACTTACACTGTTGGCATTGGGGGTACGCTACTTGCATACGCGGGTGGGGGTACGTGTCGTACTTACACTGTTGGCATGGGGGGTACGCTCCTTGCATACGCGGGTGGGGGTACGTGTCGTACTCACACTGTTGGGGTTGGGGGTACGCTCCATGCATACGGGGTGGGGGTACGGTCCGTACATATCCGTCCCCACGCTATGTGATGCTTGTGCGGCCCGTACCCAGGCCTTTGCCACGTGGGTACGAGCCGTCCCGCCATTGTTGGGGTGACGTAGGTGTGGGCGTGGTACGACTCGTACCCATGCTCTTAAGGCGTGGGTACGGGACGTACCTGTCTGGTTGTGTTGCCGGTTCGCGTCGTCAAGAACTTCCGTTGTGGCGGTCGCTGGCTTAGCTGGACACGCCCCCACCCCCTCGTAGTGACCGGGGCCTGAGGGTCAGGTATGTCCAGGGCATGTGTGCTGTGTGACTATGGTGGGGGTTTTGTGGCCTGCCCCCCCCCTTCCCCCCTCCCTTTGTTGTTCTGACCTTCTGCGGCGTCTGCATCGTAACCTGTAGAGGAGGTGGACTGCTATGAGGGCCGGGATGACACGTAGGTTCGGGTCCATGTCTGTCCGTCGCGTACGGGTACTCCTTGTTCGCGTCGTCCTGTCTGTCCGTCGCGTACTGGTACTCCTTGTTCGCGTCGTCCTTATTTCCCGGCAGTTTTTGGCTGCCGGAAAATATTCACTGTGCGGGATGACGTCGGTGCGAATCGTAATTCCTGGTTCGTGAATGGCAGGCTGCGAGCGTCCCGACGTCAGCTCGGCGCTTTCCCGGATCGCATTTGTATGTTTATTTTCGTCGGTCGGGGTTTTGTACGATTCGTACGGAAATGGTGTTTCCGTGCGAATCGTAATTCCATGTTGGTGGATTTTGACGACCGGGTACGCGTCGGACGGAGAATATGCTCCGTCCGACGGTTCGTACCCGGTTTTTACAGGATCGTAATTGGCACCCTAGTTGGAGACGTAATGCTCCTGAGAAATAAAACCAGAGTTTCACAATTAACCTGAATGCTATTTCATTCACGCACTTATATAATATACAGAAAAAGTAGTTCATTCACACAGAATTCTGTCTTTCCTGAGAACAGCGAACAGTCTGTCCTACTACAGAATTATAACACACGTTAATAAAGTAGCACTTCCCTCTACCTTATCCTTCTAGCAAGCTTAGGGAACACCTATTACCTTTCCAGTGATAAGCGTTATCAGAGCTCCTTTTGGACTCCTGGTACTTAAGACCAAAATTTCACAGGTGACCTTCGCTACCATACACTTTTCTCATACAAAAAATATCCCTAATGGCAATACTCGACGATGTTACCGAATCGAACCTAGACAATGCGTCGTGCAACTCCAATCCTCACACGTTTTCC
Organism: Triturus cristatus; assembly: GCF_964204655.1. Lineage (NCBI taxonomy): Eukaryota > Metazoa > Chordata > Amphibia > Caudata > Salamandridae > Triturus > Triturus cristatus. The sequence goes on from NC_140581.1 coordinate 968,369,356, forward strand.
CCGTGTACCTACAGGGCAACAACAATTCCGTCTTTCCCGAGAGCAGCGCTTACCTCTGCTCTACTACGGAACCGTTACAAACTTCTGACTTCCTACATCCCAGAAGCCTTCAAACAACATAGAACTCGACGTGACTCAACATAGAGTGTTAATACATAAACCAGTACCTTCCCACAATCAATAATCAATATGCAATTTACAAGCAATAATCACCAAACCAAAATAATAAAAACCATAACTCTGCTACCAGAAAAACTGATGGAGCGCAAAAACCCTAGAAATGGGGAAAAGCAAAACCCGTACCGGTATCCTTCCCTGCGTCACAGACCCGACTTCACACTAACTCATTCACACATGCAGTCATTGGTGCGGCCCATAACACCAACATTCACACTAACCATTCACCGGTCTGTACGCAGTTGGAGGGATGAGCAGTTCAAGCGCTCGACATGTGAGGGGAACACCTTATTACCTATAGGGAAAGAAATGTTGTTTTACAACAATGTACATCAATATCCCTTCCACCTACAGATCTCAATCCTAAACCTCAAGGCACTCCTCCCACAATGATCGATGAATCATTTAGTAGGATTGGTTGATGGTGATTTAGAACTTACCTTTCTTAATAAATCACAAACTCATTACTTGTTAATCAATATCTGTTTATCTAAATTTCTTGAAGAGTTAGATTCGCATATGGAAAATTATATAAAATTTCAAATATAGCGCAGAACATCATATTGACCTAATCTGGCTATCTGGCGTCCTCTAAGTCATTGGGTCTGCATACTTAAATCTGTCGTCATTCGTCTAAGCAGATCAAAGTTTAAAGTTCTTTGCTCAGCACGCTACAGTCTCAAAGATCGTCAAAAGACCAGAGACGTGCAAGCATCTGTCAGTGCCCATAGAACTAGGAAAAGTTCGCAGTCATCAGATAATTGGGCAGCATCCGGACCATCTAGGATTCAGGAAAATGCAGCAGTCCCCCTAAGTAGTAGAGTTCGCGTAGCGTCACCGTCGTCGTCATCGGAAAGAACGATTGAGAACCTCTCTATTCTAGCGCGCATTTTTATAATACAATCAAAGCAAGAAGTTAAATTTCGTTATTTTAATACGGTCGTGATTGGTTGGCCGTCATCCCACAGTGTCCTTGCTTGGGCACATGTAGATCAGGGTTCACGACGAGGTCTGGAAGACTTTGTCGCTTCTGCGCACTTCACTCCATGCCTCGTGGGACAGTGGCCACTTCGTCGTGTCGCATCGGCGGCCATTTGGGGTTTTAGGCCCAAACGCCAACTTAAGCGAAACAAACACAAAAGAGTAATTAATGCATAGAAATAATAAATCTAATGTTAACCCCTTACTAATCCCCCTATGTGCTTGTATTTATCTAGCCTATAGCAACATTTAAAGCATTTATATTCACTCTTTTGGTCCTCCTCTCGAGCAACATCACAAAGACATCACAAAGCAACATATATCATGCAGTATTCTATTTATTACATACACTACTGTTAGTATGCATACGGATTTTAGTCATAAAGGTTATTTAGCCATGCAATATGCAATCCCACGTGTAATTTGGATATTAGTAATGTTGGTTTAATATACATGCAAACTCATTTATTAATATTATAATTAATAGATTATTCAATTAGTATTTTCATGCAGAATGGGGGAGGTATACAAAATGTTGTACTTCCTGCTCCATCAGTAGGTCCACTCCCAGCAGGCAGGAGCAGGAAAAATGCTCCAGCCCACTGGGAGCGGACTTTTCATCTCTTTCGGGAAACAGATGAAAAAATTGCTCCCTCGCGCAGAGAGCAGCAGGTTGTGTTCCTCCCTGCATACAGGAGCCATGCCGGCACCCACTGGTGGCAGAAGTTGGCTGGGGCTGAAGGGCATTGGGGCTCTCCCCACAGCTTCTTTGTAGTCTTGTCATCTTCTCTATACTAGGATTCATTTTATCACAGCTTTCTGGAAGAAGACGCTCAAGGAACAATCATGTTGCTGACATTAAATGCACACACGGTCACTGGAGACCTTGGTCCATTTCGCAGCTGTAGTGTAGAATTTGCACTAGACATTTACGCAATGAGGTAACACTTACTAATTATCCAGTAGTAAGTTCTCCAGTTGGGTAGACATTTTGTGCAAACCTGTGCACTCTTGTTTGATAAACAGGCAGGTGAAGTTCCGTTCTGGCATGACGCTCATTTCACCCAAATTAAACCTCAACAGGAAGCACTTACAAATATAAACATAGCAGGTGCCCCAGTTGAAGATCCTCTTCTGTAAAGGAAAAATGATCCAAACTTCTTGGGCTTGGTGAAGTGTGTTTTCTTGGCAATTCCACCTTGAAAAACAATCTGAAATGCCTTATGCAGGTGAATGTATCGTTGGTCTATCGGAGTGCAATCTCCCTGTAGTGACAGCGATGAGTGGGTTCATTCTTGGCATCTCCTGGTGAGAGTAGACTCCATGGTTGTCCCTTTAAATCACTACGAGTATGCAAATGTGCAAAATCTCATAAAAACTCCACCTGTTTTGCCGTGCACCGTCCACCATAGCTGGTGGCAAAGGTCTTCCCGCCTTTTCCCGGGATGATGCACATCTTACCAAATGGCCCCAGGAGCGGGTCTCTATTTGATTTAAGTGACACGTCATTGATGCAGAGGAATATGGGGACATCGCCACCAAACAAAGAAGCACTCACTTCATATAGTTAAGAGGAAGTATCCTTGTTTGGTGGAGATTGACTTCTTTGTAGTCTCGTCATCTTCTCTATACGAGGATTGATGTTATCACAGATTTCTGGAAGGAGGCACTCGAGGAACAATCACATTGCAAAATTAAACACACACAAGCTCACTGGGCACATTTCCTTGTGGTCCCTTACACAGCTGTAGCATCGAATATGCACAAGACATTTACCCAACAAGGTAACACTAATTATCCAGTAAAAAGTCCTCCATATGAGTAGACATTTTGTGCAAAACTGTGGACTCTCTTGGATCACATTGTCAATATTAAACACACACAAGTTCACTGGAGACATTTTCTCGGGGTCCATTATGAAGCTGTAGTTTAGAATATGCACTAGACATTTACCCAACAAGGTAGCATGTACTAAATAACCAGTAGAAAACCAGTAGAAAATACTACAGTTGGGTATCCATTTTGTGTAAAACTGGAGACTCTTGTTAGATAAATGGCAGGTGTAGTTCTGTTCTGGCTCTCACACTAATTTCACAGAAATTGAACCTCAACGGGAAGCACATACAAATATAAACATAGCAGGCGCCCCAGTTGAAGCTCTACTTCTGTAGAGGACAGATGATCCTAACTTTTTGGGCTTTGCTAAGACAAAGTGTTGCAAAGTCATCCTGTACCCTGGGCACCCCCCAACTCTTTGCTGACTGGAACTGGTGGTAACTGACTCTGACTGACCCTGGGCTCTGTTTAACCAGGCCCAGGGCCAGTGCCAAGCTAAAAGGAACACATTAGAATACAGTTAAGACACCCAACATACACTAGGTTACACTATGGTACGGTGGGGTACCCCTGTAATTGGCATGATCTACCCCATATGCCTCTGGTATATAATAGGGCAGGGGATTGAAACTACCTAGAAGTCCCCAGTATCCTGGGGCATGGCAGTTTAGAGGCCAGCAGATTTTCTGCACCAGCATGTGTGCAGTGCTGAAGCCTGAGGTCAGTTTAAAAGCAGCACTGGTTGCCAGGACTGCTTTTAAACCTTAAATTTTGGCCAAACTCGACTTTGGGGTAGGGGCACTTACAAATGAAAAGCCTACAATGTTTTTGCATATTAGGGACCCCCAGGGTCACCCCTTGGTATCCCAGGGGTGGGGTGTCAGTTATCTATAAGGTACGCCCTTATAAAATGAGTTTTTATATGCCTGGGTAAAGTGAAATTTTACATTTCACTCCCTACATTGTATTAAAGAGCTGCTCAAATTCGAATTTGATGCTAGAAGAACTGGGTAAGGAGGATCTGCAATATTTCTGCAGATTCAGAACCCCTAAAGTCTCCCTTAGTTGCACAGGAGGTGGGGGTCCTGTAGAGATTAGGGAAATATTTATAAAATATGTTTTTATAAGCCCTGGTGCTAGAAAACTGTCCCAAGTCATTTTCCCCATTGCAAACCCCATGGCCCATAGGTTAACATGGTAGGAAGTTATTGATTAATAAATATTGATAGGAGAGGACTAACCGGGCCATTCTAAGACTTTCCCGAATGGTAGTAAAATCCAACAATATTATCTGGAGAAGGCGGCACAACACAGTGGTGAGATATTCTCCAGAACAGTTTCTAAAGGTGTGTCCCTGTCAGAGAAAACAGGAAATAAAATTTTAAAAAACCTCAGGAATTCACTAAAAAAGCAAAGGTTACACATATCTTATAGCTAAGAAATAACATAAAAAAACATAAAAATTCACTGAACAACCAAAGGTAACAGGGGTGTTATAGTTAGGAAACAGTGTTAAAAAAAGCTCTGAAAAAAATAAAAGTTTAAAGAGACGTTATAGTTAGGTTCAGATTTTACACATACAAAGCCATAGAAATTCAACAGTTATAGTTACCTGGGCTAACTATAAAATACGTCCCCGCAATGCACTGCTTATGACCTCACATATTGCATCACTCATCACATGGTCTGTGACATCACTGATGACATCTCAAATAACGCCACTGATGACAACATCTAGCAAATTAAACTTCAATATACTTCATTAAATACCATTTAGTTTTTTTAAAAGTAAGAAGAAGACCCAGGTGAGGGACATACAGCACAGAACTCCCTGTTACCTTATAGACTATTACATTCACTTATCATCTAAGAGACAGTTCCCAGCGGATAGTTCTGTCTTTTCTGAACCACTATAATAATAATAATCTTTATTCGGCATAAAAAAATATAGCCATTAAAGAGACAGTTTAAAAAGAAACATACATCTGGTATTTGTCTGGCATATGTGTTGTTTGTTAAACAGCCAGTTATAGAAATTAAAGAACACATAGTCCATTATATCTTTTTGTCCTGACTGGTTTCTTAGATTCACTACACTTCCAGACAACGTTTCTTATTTAAAAAATACAATCAATAACTTCATGGACCACGTTAATTAAGCATGAGGAGACAAATCAGATAATTCTAAAAATAACCATCAGTTCAGTACATTTGTGGGAGCATAACAATGTGCAAAACTCACAAATACTTCAGTGGCCATCAGTCACCTCTAGTGGTTCTTAGCCTTAAAGCAAATCTTTAAAAATTAGAAACACAATAAAGTGTATGAACATCAGTTGAAAGCTATAAAAACAGCATGGCAACATGAGCCTGACTAAATCTAAAATCTTTTAAAAGCCCTTTAATGAACACTTGTCTAGGGTATGAATATTATTTACAGAAGATGACAAAATGAAGAGTGTCCTATGGAGACCAATTGTTGCAGCCACAGAGACCTCTATCTTCTACATGCATGGCAAAAGCGGAGGGTGAAGCCAGTAAATGGTGAAATAAATTCAATTTAATATGAGTAATTAAAAATCTGTCTTTTGTACTTGTTAAAAACAATAAATAGGGTTCCATACCCTGTACAGATTTTACTAAGATGTGTGCTTTGACTGTAGGTTTTCAGAGCTCCTTATCCTCTCGGTGTACCGTAACGTATTCAGAAAACAAATCTTTAATGATCACCTTATTTTGGGATTTTACCTTATCATGACTGTTGGATACATCTTTTCTCCCTAATGTGATGAAGGTATCCTAAACATATTGTAACCAAGGAATTTTTAACTCATGATCAAGTGAGAGGCAGTCCTGGATTACCATTCTGTTAAAGACTCCCTCCTCATTGGACCAGATCTTCACCCAATGGAGTAGGGGATTAATAGCCACTATATCAGTGATATACTTCGACCCCAACTCCTCATGTACCGAGTACCCGGGACTTCTATGAGGGACTTTCAAGATCCACCTAAAATATTTGTTTTCTGCGGTTTGTAATTTATTGTCCACTGTGTACCCCCAAACCTCACTACCAATTAAAACTGTAGACATACAGAAGGAGTTATAGAGCTTTAAGATTATCCCTGGTGCCCAGGTACCTAGTCTGCAAGTATAATTTGCGATTGCTCCCATTGACCTGGTCATTTCTAAACGCTTCTCCTCTAATAAATATTTAAAATTAAGTTTCTCACCAAATAAAATACCCAAATATGAGAAGGCTGGGACTTTCGCTAAGCTGTGTGTGCCTACTTTATATGCATTGGGCGCCTACTCTGCTTGCCAATTTCCATAATATTGTAATTGTATTGTAAATGCATTTATATAGCGCTTACTACCCCTGACAAGGCATTGAAGCGCTTTTTCGGCGAGTAGCACGCTACCCCCGGGACTCATAAAGGATAAGTGCTGAATTAGTATAGTGAAATATGAAAGGGATTAAAGTGGTGCATACGTCAGTCAGTTATTTGGATTCGGAAGGATAGCGGAAGGATAGAAGAGGAAATAAGGTTTGTATTTATATAGCGCTTGTTATCCCTGATTGGGTGTTGAAGTGCCTTTTTTGGGGGGGGGAGGGGGCAGTAGCACGCTACTCCGGAAACCCATAAAGGATTAGTGGTGAATTAGTATGTTTTTTTTTTTTTTTTTTTGTCCTCATATATACTGCCAGTCTATACTCTAGATGGGAACCCCATATGCCTTCCACACTGTCTACTGATACCGATACCACCCTGGACTCAATGCACGGCAATAGGGGTCGCCCAGAGGTAGGCTGTTTCCTTGTCCCACTCCCCTGTCCTATGATGGGATACCTCAGGGCAGGGGAGGACCGGATCCAAACAAACCTCTGGCATAATCATCGGACCGTTATGTCGACAACCAGGCCACCAGTTCCGACCACACATTATCCGTATTCTCTGCTTGGCTCGCCATATCCAACTTGCTGACTTCTATAATATTTCGTAAGCAGTTAGTAAACCTGGGAGGGGCCGTTGACTTCCATTCTTTACAAATCTCTCTCCTGGCTATAACCATCACGTAGAATATAAATTGTGTGGAGTACTTATTAACGTTATAGCCAGGTGGTAGGCCAAAAAAAACTAACCTCGGAGAGCGTAAAATGGTAGTTGTTAAAACCTTCCCCAGGAAGTCAAAAATCTCCTGCCAATATTCTAGAATCTTTGGACATTCCAAAAATATATGAACGTCGTCAGCTGATGGGAGTTTACAGCGCGGGCAACAGTAGTTGACTCGTGTGACCCTGGTCAATCTAGCAGGGGTCCAATACACCCGATAGGCCGTGAACAGATGGTTTCTCCTTAGATTGGCCGGTTTTATAAGGCTCTGAGACAAAGAAAAGGAATCTATCCAGATCTTACTTATAGCTTCGGGACTATCTGATATCAAATTACCCCAAAGATTAGCCAACTCACAGTTTGACATTTCTGTTGGCCCCAATAGAGCCCTATACCAAAATGATACCTCACGTTTCCACCCGCCCACCTTACTGACAGATTCAAGTATCTCCGGGTCCCTCTGTTGCTGTAGCATCTGTCTTGACCACCAGGCGGAGAGTTGGTAAAACTTAAATCTTGTTAAAGATCCATTAGTTAGTAAAGCTAAGGAATCCCAGTCCAAAAGGCCCGAGTTGCCCCAGAGATCTCCCCATATCCTCACGTCTGCTGTTTTTAAAGGTTGGGACAACTGGTCCTGAAGGCATTCCGGAGTACCCGGGGAATCCCAGATTGGGGCGTAAGCATGATAATATGAGATTCCCAGAGCCCTCCGAACATATACCCAATTCCTAAGGGCGGCCTGCAGGATCTTCAAACGGACTTTTTTATAGAATTTCTGGTCGCCAAATTTAAATTAAAAAAACTCCTGACCCTGTGGTAAGTCGTGAAGCAAAGCCTGAAATAGACGGCCCTGTGAGGTTGAATCCAGTTTATTGGTCAGTAATCTAAAATTTTTAAAGTGAAAGGCATGACAGTATATGAGTAAATCTGGCAAGCCTAAACCCCCAATCCTTAACCCTCTCCTTAGCTTTTTCCAGGCTATCCTAGGAGATTTACAAGCCCATATAAAAGAGCCAATCTTACCTTGAAGGCACTTGATCTCTTTATGAGGAAATGATAGAGGGATGGAATTATACAAAAAGGTTAATTTGGGAAGTATGGACATTTTAATGAGGTTCACGCGTCGATAAATATTTAATGGCAGATTACCCCATCTAGTTAATGTTTTTGTAATTTCTTTTACTACTATCTGCCAGCTAATTTTTGGAATATTTTTCAGTTCTTGAGTTAAATGAATTCCCAAATATCTCATTCTATGTTTTACATTTTGTATAGATGTGGTATTATTCCATCCCATTATTTCGGTCTTGTCTCTATTTATTTGATACCCCGAGAACCTTCCGAATTCTTCAGCTAAATAAAACAGCCTGGGTATGGCTTCCATATGATTGGAGGTGTATAAAAGAAGATCGTCTGCATAAAGAGCGACCTTTAGCTCTAAATCTGCTATCTTAAAAGGTTGAATTACATGGTCAGCCCTAATACCACAGACAAAGGGCTCAAAATAAATATCGAACAAAAGGGGGGACAGAGGGCAACCTTGTCTCGTACCACGAGATATCTGAAACCAGTCAGACAAGCCGTTGTTGACCAGTACTTTAGCTCTAGGGCCCTGATAGAGAGATTTAATTCCCTCTATGAAAATTGAAGGAAACCCAAACCCAGCCAAAGTGGCCCACAGATAATTCCAGTTTACTTGGTCGAAGGCCTTGGCTGCGTCTATTGCAATTAAGGATAGTGGGAGCCCTCTGTCTTCCGCATAATCAATGGCTCCAATCGCCTGGAAGGTCAACTCATTCAGCTGCCTCCCCGGAATGAACCCTCTTTGGTCCGGATGTATTATGGATTTTATAATTTTGGCAAGTCTGGTTGCTAAAATCCTAGAGTAAAGTTTCAAATCAGAATTTAAGAGAGATATGGGCCTATAGGACTCGATTTTTTTGGGGTCCTTGTTGGGTTTTACAATTAAAGTAATCGTCGCTTCAGCCCAGGAAGGGGGGATGCTCTGGCCAGAGACCAATAGATGGTTGAAGAGTAAAGTGAGGACAGGTACCAATTGCTCTGAGCAATCTGTGTAAATTTCACTTGGTAACCCGTCTGGGCCCGCCGCTTTCCCCCGTTTAGTTTTCTTGAGTTGAGCTATTACTTCCCCTTCCATTATCTCACTCTCTAAATAGCTCCTATCGGCTTCTGAGATTTGGGGTAGATTTTTCTGACTTAACCAAGATTGAACTTTCTCTAATTCAACACTCTTATCTTCCTTGTATAAGTCATGCATAAACCCTCTTGCTTCCTCCCTAATGTCCCTATCCTCCAAAATTGATATGCCTGTCTCCCTTTGAGTTAAAACTTTAATATTATTCCTGGATCTTTCCTCTCTAGCTTTCCAGGCAAGGAGGGCCCCACATTTCTCCCCGTGTTCGAAATTCTTCAGCTTACTAGTTTCCCATTTTTTCCTAATAATCTTTTCTTCGCTGGCTTTAAGAGAAAGTTGTAATTCTAAAAGCTCCTTTTCAAGTTTAGAGATCTTCTCTCTATCTGAAACGGTGGCCGCTTGTAATTCCATGTCTTTTTCCATAATCGCTTTCAACTCATCCTGCTTTTTTCTTTTAAGAATGTTTCTATTGTGGGCCATAAGGGAACTCAACATGCCACGTAAAAAAGCCTTGTAGGATTCCCACACGATCTGAATGGTAGAGGAGCCAATATTAATATTTAGGAATTCAGTTGTTATTTTCCTTATTTCTGCCTTTACTTGATCCTCTAAGAGCAGTGTCCTCTCCAATGTCCATCTAATGGCTGGAGGTCTAGAGCTTAATGAAAAGACCATTTCAACAACCGCATGATCAGATATCCCTACTGGAATATGGGAAAGAGAGGTTATATCTGTAAGCAAATGTTGGTCCACTAGGAAGTAGTCTATTCTCGAATAATTTTTATATTTCTTACTATAGAATGTAAACCCCCTAGTGGAGCCAAACTTGGCCCTCCAAACATCCAGCAAATTAAAGTCTTTCATCATGGCTCCTAGGACAGAAAGTGATTTGGAGGGGGCATGATATTTAACCTTCGATGTCCTATCCAGATTAAAATCAAAAATAAGATTGAAATCTCCCCCCAAAATCACAGGGCCTGGGGACGCTAATAAACCTGCTGCCAATTTCAATAGAGGACCAGGGTCATCATCATTAGGGCCATAATATACTGCGCATGTGTAGTGGAAGCCATAAATGGAGAGGGCTGTCACTAGCCATCTACCAGTTTGGTCAGTTTCAGACTTTATCAGTCTTATCCCCCTATTTGCTCTAACAACAATCGCAACCCCCCTAGTCACTCCTTTCTGTCTGGAACACACTATCTCCTGTACCCACCCCATTTTTTTGAAAACAGGCATACAGATATTCAACTCAAGATGTGTCTCTTGTATTAACATGAGGTCGGCGCCAGAATTTCTTAAGAAATCACAAACCCTGGACTGTTTTCTTTTATCGCCCATTCCGTTCAAATTCCAAGAGAGGGTTTTAATACTTATCGATCTACTCATGACTGTACTCTGCATTTTCTCTCATCCTAGACAAATTATTCCTATATATGAGGACTATTTTTTTTGCTTTTTCACCCGCCACCCGACACCCCACCCTCACCCACCCCCTGAGGAACCCCCCCAACATACCTGACGGTGAAAACCGTCTATTGTGCTCTGGGAGAACTGCCTTGGGTCTACGTACATCCACAGGAGTTTTTGCCATTGCTCCAATTACTCCAGTCAATAAAAAAAAAAAAAAAAAAAAAAGAAGGGTAAATGCAAAAATGTGAGGGAGCTATGTGACAAATTGGGTTTTTCTTTCTTTTTTTTTTTTTTTTCTTTCCCTTTTTTTTTTTTTTTCTTCCCCCTTTCTTCCCTTTCCCATTCCTTTCTCTTCTTTTTCTTCCTCTTTCCCCCTCTCTTCTTATATATCTCCATTCTCTTTCACCTTTACTATTCCTATTAGTTACTTAACCTCTATACCTCATGCCCCCCCTGTTTGTCCCAATGTGACCTATAATACCTCCGGAGTTTGACACCTACTTTAGTCCATGTCACTTCTGTCTCATTAAAGTTAAAAGATCATCTACTTCTGTAACTTGGGTGCAATTGTGCATTTTATTGTTCCACATGATCTTTAAGAGGGCTGGGAATTTCATTTGTACTTGGGCTCCAAACGATCTTAATTCTGGCATTCTAGTGCCCAACTCCCACTGCCTCTGAGCTGTTCTACCTCCTATATCCGATCTAATTAGATATGGGGTTGCCCGATAGTGAAGATCTACTTTAGAGAGGCTTCTCCCTAGGATTAGTTCTTTGACATTAAAAGACTGAAAGTTTACCAGAATTTTCCTAGGTGTTTTTCTATCTGCGTGTAACTTAAAGGGGTCTCTGTGTACTCGTTGAATTTCAGCCTCCAAGTTGATGTCTGGACGATCCTTTAAAACCCCTTCTCTTAACAGACTACAGACAAACCCCTTGATATCCTCCAGCTCTGCTCCTTCAGGTATTTTCAAGATTCTCAAGTTGTTTCTTCTGGCTTGGGTTTCTAGCCTCTCCACATCTGAAGCAAGGGATTTATTCTGTACTTTTAAAGTTTCAATGTCTTTTAGATTCCCCTGGGCAGATTTATTTAGGGCTACCACATCCAGTTCCAATTTACTGGTCCGGGCGATAACATCATCAATTTTAGCTTCCAATAAATCAAACCTATCATGAATTGCCTTTTGATTGCCCTCCGAGATCTCAAATTTAGTCATCAAATCCCCCCTTAGGGACTGAAAAAGGGAGCCCAATCTGTCTGTCTCTAAGCTCTCTGGTTCTCTTAAGCTCCCCTGGCTCTGACCCTGATCGCGGGCCGGACCCAGGCCCAGAGCTAGGTCCTCACCTTGCTTTTCCTGAGTTGCGACCAATGTAGGAGCATCCTGGGGTCTTGGACCTTTAACCGCCCCCTCCACCTCCACCTCCTCAGACTGTACCAGCAATATCTCGCTCCCAGTGCCATTGGCAGTGCCAGACAGACCAGCCAATGGGGCAAATTGATTCTCAAGGGGGATTGCTGAAGTCTCCGCACTCTGTTTTCCTTGTGGAGTAGGATCGGACTCCGCTTGTTTATTGTGACCGGCAGCCTGCTCCATTATTCTGAAATAGGTTTTAAGTGAGGGCGAATTTTTCTTAAGAGGCAGTTGCGCAGGTTTCGGCACCTTTGCTTTTTTTATGTTTCCTACTTTTTTTCCTCCTTTGCAGGGGGTTAATGGCATGGGCCTTTCTCTGTCGACCGGATCCAACTCTCCACCTGCGTTCAACTCCTGTGAGCGGAGTTGATATCTTTTCCTTTGTCTTCCAGGGGTAAAGGACAATGAAGCCAGTTGTTGCACCTGGTTCCGACTTGATGCTTTTACTGCAGGTACTATAGCCGGTGTAGGGAGCGAAATTGAGCGTGATCTGCCCAGGGAGGGAGGTTTCTCTATTACCCCCGCAGTTGGCCTATGCCTCATAACACCCTCCTGAATTAACTTGGAGTGCTGGCCATCTGTAGGATTGCAGAGGGTAGAAACACTTATACCCTGATCCATAAAATTGCACGCTAACGCTTCCCCCCCACCATAACAGCTTACCACATGCGCCTGCGCCTGCACTGACGCCACGTTACCCTGCGAAAAACTGGAAACTTTCTCACACACTGGGCCGCGGAGCTGGAACAGGACGAGGGCCAGACGAGAGCGAAACCACCAGCTCCTTCGGCATACGTCTGAGTTCCCTGCTTGCACTTCTTTCCCACACATAGGGCCAATAGAGCAGGTCTTGGCAGGTCCTAATGCCGCCTCCTCAGCCGTATCTCAGAAAACAAAGAGATAAGGTCGAAGTTTAAAGGAAATGAACCCTCTCCGTCACTGCACGAACTCCATTCAACTCTTACCGCCTTGAGGTGCCAGCTACAACTGCATATTGTCCCGCTTCGGTTATCGGCGTTCTCAGCCTCGGCGTTCTCCCAGAGCCGCTGCAGCCGGCGCTTAACCTGCCGCCATGTTCCTCATCGCAGACTCCGCCTCCAAGCGACGGAACGGCCCTCTCCGAGTGGACCAGTTGGATGTGTGGGCATATAGGTGAATTAGTATGGTGAAGTATGAAAGTAATTTGAGTGGTGGATATTAGTCAGTTATTTGGAGTGAGAAGGATAGCGAAGGGATAGACGGGGAGAAAGGTTTGGATTCATATAGCGCTTGTTACCCTTAAGGGGTGTTGAAGCTCTTTTCAGGCGAGTAGCATGCTATTCCGGAACCCATAAAAGGATTAGTGTTGAAAATTAGTATAGTGAAATATGAAGTAATTTGAGTGGTACATATGTTATTCAGTTATTTGGATAGAGAAGGGTAGCGGCAGGATAGAAGAGGGAAAGAGGTTTGTATTTATATAGCGCTTGCCACCCCTGATGGGGTTTGAAGCACTTTTTTTTTTGGTGAGTAGCACGCTACTCTGGAACCCATAAGGATTAGTGTTGAATTAGTATAGTGAAATATGAAAGTAATTCGAGTGGTGGATATGTTAGTCGGTTATTTGGATTGAGAAGGGTTGGGGAAGGGTAGAAAAGGGATAAGGTTTGCCTTTATATAGCGCTTGTAACCCTGATGGGATGTTGCGCTTTATTGGCGAGTAGTACGCTACTCCGGAACCCATAAAGGATTAATGTTGAAAATTAGTATAGTGAAATATGAAAGTAGTTTGAGTGGGGAATGTGTTATTCAGTTGGATAGAGAAAGGTAGCGAAGGGATAGAAGAGGGAAAAAGGTTTGCATTTATATAATGCTTACTTACCTCTGATGAGGTGTTGAAGCGCTTTTTTGGCGAGTAGCACGCTACTCTGGGACCTATACAGGATTAGTGGTGAATTAGTATAGTGGAATATGAAATTTGAGAAGTGAACATGTTAGTCTGTTATTTTGATTGAAGATGATAGTGGAGGGATAGAAGAGTGAAGGATTTTGATTTTCCTGTTTTTTGGGAGGTCATAGCAGTAGGAGGAGGCCTTTGGATGAGTAAAATGGGGGTTGGGGAGGGAAAGAGTTAGAGGGAAGAGTTTAGAAAGGTTTGTTTTGGGGATCGGTATAGTAAAATAGGTGTCAGATGATGCAAGGAGGGGTAGAATAAGGGAGAGTCTAGAAAGGGTTATTTTGAGGATCATAGTAGTGGTATGGGGTTTGGGATAAATGAGAGAGCGGGTGCAGAGGATATATTGATAGATGTATAGGGTGAGAAATAGGGTAGTGCATTGGAAAGAGTAGTAGAAAGAAGTTTGAAATGAGTCAGAAAAGTTGGGTTAGAAGATATATTGAGAGAAGTATAGGGTGAGAAATAGGGAAATGCATTGGATATGCTGAATTAGAAAAAAGTGATAAATATATAGATCCATAAGTACATTGAAAGTATAAAGATGCATAAAGGGGTTAGGTATATGTAGATTAAAGATATTGATAGAGGTACAGGATGAGAAATTGGGTAGTGCATTGGATATGCTTTTCAGGAGGAAAGTAACAAACACACAGATCTAATATACGGAAGGTACATAGATGCACAATGGAAGAAGTACATGTGTTTTTTTTTAACATAATTATTCTACATGTTTATAAAAAGCAATACACAAAGATAGGTACATATTTCTAGTTTAAAAAAATGATTGTATACAGAGAGATATGCTGTAAATTTCTGTTTGCGTATGGTGCTTATGTGGGGAAGAGACAATTCTTGAGCAGTTTTCTGAAGATAAGGTGGCTGTCCGTGGATCTTATGTTGGGAGGTAAAGAGTTCCATAGTTTGGCTGCTTGAACAGAGTAGGCTGTACCACCCATGTTTTTTTTCTTGTATCTTGGGATATTGAGGCGAGGTGCCATTTTAGAGCGGAGGTTCCTTTGTTGAATGTGTTTGGTGATTTTATTTCTGATGAAGAGCGGTCCCATTCCATGTATTGCTTTGTGGTGGTACAAAGTAGCTTGAACGTGGATCTTCTGGCAACCGGTAACCAATGCAGGGCTTTCAAGGCAGGTGAGATGTGGTCTCGCGGTTTGATATGCAAGAGTAGTCTGGCAGCCGAGTTCTGAATCCGTTGTAGTCTTTTCATGGTTGTTAAAGGTGATCCGTGGTAGAGGCTATTGGCGTAATTGAGTTTGGACAGAACAAGGGCGATGGTAGCTTGGACCTTATGTGGAAATCCCAAATGAGTTAAAATTTGTTGCAGCATTTTTATGGTGACAAAGCTTGATCTTGCTAGTTTGTTCACTTGGGCATTCATCGACAGCTTGGAGTCCATGGTCATTCTCAGGTTTCTTACTTCCTTTGATACTTTAGGTGGTGATCCCAGTTCATCAGGCCAGGTGGCAAGCGGGTCATAATGTTTCCAATAGCCACACATGAGTATTTCTGTTTTGGATGCATTCAATTTGAGGTGGCTCCAAGTTATCCACTGATCCACGGCTCTGAGACAACTGAAAATTGGGGAGTTTCCAATATCTTTGGGGCATTCCAGTTGAAGGAGTACTTGTGTGTCATCTGCATAGTTATAGCACGTGAGGTGAAATTGATTGATCAGTACCGGTAATGACTTCATGTAGATGTTGAAAAGCATGGGCGAGATGATAGAGCCTTGAGGGACCCCTGCTTTTGTGGAGTACGGTTAGGATGAGAAAGGTGGAGTATGGATGACATTAGTTCTGTTCTGAAGGTAGGACGCGATCTAGTCTAGAACAGTCCCCTCCATGCCGGCTTCATAGAGTCTTTGTTTAGAGTGTCATGGTCAACCGTGTCAAAGGCAGACGAGAGGTCCAAGAGGAGAAGCGCAGCAACCCCGTTGCGGTCTCCTGTGTTCTTCAGGTCATCCGAGATGGCAAGGAGGGCAGATTCTGTACCTCTTCCCAGACAGAAACCTGTTTGGAAGTCTGAAAGTATGTAATTCTCTTCAATGAATTGTGACATCTGAGTGAAAGCTGCTCTTTCTATCAGTTTGCTCAGGAAAGGTCCATTTGTAATTGGTCTTTAGTTGTCAGGGTTCAGAGTGTCCAAGTTTGTTTTCTTCAGTAAAGGGCGTATGTATGACTTTTTGAGTTCTTCTGGAAATATTCCGGTAGTTAAGGAATCGTTGATTATTCTTCTTACTGGGGTGGCAGCAGAGGTTGTTAAAAGAATACGTTTGTGGTGGACACAGGTCAGAAGGGCTGCCGGAAGGCCTGCTTGTTTGACCAGGGCCATAAATTAATCGTGTGAGATGTGTTGGAAGGAACGGAGAGGCTGGGTTAGAGTATTCATGGATTGTTGTTTCGTCAAAGGGTTAGTGCTGGTGCTTTGTCTCTGTTTTAAGTATGAGTCCAACGTGTCTGCTTTGTCAGTGTAATGATTTGCCAGTTTGTCTGTGAAATCTTGAGCAACAGGATGAGTTCCTTCTAGGCAATTTGGTTTGCGAAATTCATTGAGTATTTGATAGAATTCTTTATTTGCAAATCTAGCAATTTGAATTCTGTCTGAATAGTACCTTTTCTTAGCTTTTTTGATAGCTGACTTGTATAATCTGTTAATTTTCTGTAAGTGAAGTTTGTCTTGTTTGGCGTTTGTTTTGAGTCAGGTACGTTGCAGCTTTCTAATTAGTTTTTTTTATGTCTTTTATCTCTATGTTTCTCCAAGGCGTTTTTTTCTTTTGTTCTGTTGTGTGGTTTTGAGTGGTATCCGGATGTCAAAAGCTCCCTGTAACCACTCATATAGTTCTTGAACAGAATGTATTGTTTCCAGATTTGTACTGGATGTTAGTTGTGTTTCTAAGTGTCCCAAATGGAGTTTGTTCCACAGTCGATAGGTGGATGGATGTAAGGTAGTTTTAGGTGAGTCGCTTAATGTTGTTTTATGTTGGAAAGCAAGCAAGTGGTGATCTGACCATGTGACTGGAGTTATAGTTTGAAAGGTAACTAGTTCGGTATTAGCAAAAATGACATCTAAGATATGTCCAGCGATGTGTGTGCGTTTGTTGACAATCTGATGCAGGTTTAGGACGTCTAGGCCAGTGATTATTGTTTTTGGATGAGTCATATTGGGTTTGTCAAACCAAATGTTGAGGTCACCCAGAAAGCATAAGTTGGAGTGTATTGTTATCAGGCTTGAAACTGTGTCTAGAAGTACGCCTGGGAATGTCACCTTGCTAGGTGGAGGTCATTAAAGGAGCAGGAAGTTACAGGAGGAAGACGGTGTAGGATTGCATCTGGTGAGAAGAACCTCACAATTCTTTATAGTGATGTCGTTAACTTTAGTGAAAATTTATGTTTTCCTGAGCACAAGAGCTAGACCACCTCCTTTTTTGTCTATACGATTTTGGGTGATCGTTTGATAGCCTAGAGGAACGACTTCATGCAGGACTGGAGCCATATCATCTCCCAACCATGATTCAGTTACGAATAGTATGTCTGGTTTTGCATCAGTGAGAAGGTCGTAGATGTGATATTTGTTTTTAGAGAGGGATCGAGCATTTATTAGTAGACAGTTTAGAGAATGGGCTTTGGTGATAGTGAGATTTTGTTTTGTAGAAGAGTGATTAGTATTGTGTTGGTTTGTAGCAGGTGTGTTTTTAGTGCTGGTATTAGCTGTGTTAGGATAGCAATCGCGTGGCTATTCTGTATCATGTTCCTCATCCAGCATGCTAAGACGGCATTTTGATGGGTCTGCGTGTGTAGGTGGTGGAGACGGTGTTTGAGAGTGAGTTGGTGTGCTGTGTTGTTTTCGTGGTGTAACAGTGTTGTGCAGTAGACATGGGGAAGCAAAGTTGTGGGGTGTGGCACGTTGCTTATCTTGTTTGCATGCGTTTACTCTGGAAGGTGTATGAGTCAGGTGGTGGTGCCGCATGTGGGTCATGTAGTAAGGTTCTAAATTGTCCAAACGATGAGAGGCATTTGGAAGAGAATTGCTGTGTTGCTGTATCTGTGTTAGGTGTGGTGGAAGAGAGAAAGCTTTGCATTGGTGTTTGTTCCTTTGTGTGGTTTGTATTTTGTGATGGTAAGTATTATGAGGTGTTGCGCTTGGAAGATCTTGTTGTGTTGGTGTGCGTGATATGTTTTGTTTTTGAGGAGTAGTGAAAAGAGGTGCTGGTGTGTTCGTTTCATGCAATGGATTTGTTTGTATAGTATTGTTTGTGATAAGAGGTTGTAAGGTAGAGAGGGTGGTGATGTGTTTATGAGTAGAGTGTATGTTTTGTGTAGGAGGGAATGAAGTAGAGGTAAGAGTGTTTGTCTAAGACTGGTTTGTTGCAGGAATTAATAAGTATGGTGTCGTGCAGTGCATGTGTAGTGCGTTTGTGTGTTTGTGCTATTATGGTAGAAGGAAGAGGAGGGTGTTGGTTGGACAAATGATGGATGGCTGATTATATGTTTGTTAGAGATAAAAAGTGGCCTATTAGGAGTAATTAGAGCAGGGAGTGTGTGTCTGGATGGGATGTAGTTAAGTATGGTGTGGAATGGGGTTGTGTTAGTGATGAGTGGATTGGTTTGTTGGTATAGGATAGAGTTGTGTATTGTTTGTAGGTGATGGCGGAAATGTGGGGTAGCTGGGATAGAAGGGTGTATAGGTGTGGTTTGTGTGGTTTTGTAGTGGGTGCTGAGACATGGATTTGTGCATAGTGTTGGTTTGTAGTAAGTGTGTGGTGTACATTTGGTGTGGTGAGTGTGTTGCTCTGTTTGTGGATGTGGATGGTGAGGGCTGGGTATTACTGAATGGGAAAATGGGCAGCATTTATGGCCCTTGTCCCGACCAGTATCGAACAGGCTCAAACAGACAACTGCCCTTGTCCTCTCTGCCCTTAGCAGAGAGGACAATAGGATTTAGTTTGGTTAGGTGACATATCCATCTGATCCATAAAAGACACAAACCCATCAATTAAAATCTGCTAACCCTTCGGGGTGCGTGCAAGAAGTACTGCTTCATCCGCATTTAGCATGACAGGAACCGGTCTTGTGCCTATCCTGGGGGTATCAGCCTGTATGGCCCTCAGAGCAGAATCAAGACTACTAATGTAAAGTGCAAACAAAAAAGGCGCTAATATGCAACCCTGTCTGACCCCCCTTATAAATTTAAAATGGTCGGTGGTTTTCCCTTCCTGTGTATATCTAATTGCAGTGGTGGTGTTAAAATGTAGGGTCATTAAAATGTTAATTATTGCCGCGTCAACCCCAAGCTCCCCAAGCAATTTCCAAAGTTTGCAGCGGTTCACTCGGTCAAAAGCTGCAGTAAGGTACATAAAACCCAGAAACAGCACCCCAGGTTTGGCTATTGTATATTTCCAGGTTATGAGATATAAATTGAGGCACTGATTGTGGATTTACCAGCACGTAAACCATATTTTACTTCCGATATTATTTGATTGGCATCTGCCCATTCAGTCAACCTATTGAGTAAGACCCGACCCAAAACTTTCACTGGGATATGGGCCGATAACAATGTGGGCTATCCCTGCCTCCCTTCTTAAAATCGGTACAATGGTAGCAGTAGACCATGACAGGGCATTACCGTGGCTGCTGCCGCATTTATAACCCTACCGAGGAGTGGAGCCCATATCTCTGTGTTGCAACGGAAAAGGTCTGGCAGGATCCCGTCAGGTCCCGGCCCCTTATTCCGAGATACCCCTTCAATTCCCAATGTAACTTCATCCAAGGTGAAGGTACTGGGTTCAGATCCATAATATGGGTTTAGTTACTGTCAGGGTTCCTCACTGGAGCAATGATTATAAACTGCCTCAAAGTGAGCCTGCCATTGCCCGGGTAGAATATTATGACTTATCCCTGGTTTATTTTTATCAGTGAAACATGGGTTATCAATAACCCTCCAAAAGTGGGTACAATCTTTTTGCTAGCATGCCTCTAATAGGTCCTCCCAAGAACTTTTTTGCAGTAAACGCTTTCGCCCCTTGATGGCCTGCTTATATTTGCTATAGCAGACACCCAGCAACTATTCCTTTGGGTCTGCTTTAGGGCCCTCTCGAGGTCTCTGAGGGCTGAGAGCACTCTCTGTCAAACCATCTTGGGACATCCTCGCGAGAGGAGGCTGCTGGAGCTGTTAACAAACCACCAACTACTTGTGGTATAGCGATAAATGCTTGAATTGTTTCTTCCAACTGAACTTGCGGGTCTAAATATGTCAAGATCTCCTGCTTGCTTATGCTAAATAGAGATTTGCTAAAAGCAATAATATCGACCTGTGACCACCTTAAATGCCTTCCTTGATCTGTAGCAAAGATCATTCCCCCAGTTATCCTACTCTGTACGGGCTGATTCCAAGGGGCTACAATAGAAATAATCACAGGATTGTGGTCACTAAATGTGCTTTGATGCATATTCAAAATGGATATGAACAACCTCAGTAGAACAGACACAAATATAAAATCAATAAATGTTGCACAGCCTCTGCCTTTGTAGATTGGGGGCACCCATAAATCAGGGGGGGGGGTGGCTTGCAGGTCAAAAGTGTGTGTTAGCTCATAAGTGTTTAGGAGGACAATCAGATCCCGCCCTTCCTGGGTATGTTTCATGTGTAATCCCTCACTAATTGTACAAGTGGACCAATCTCGGTGAGTAACCACTACGTTGGAACATAAGTGGCAGTTAAAATCTCCCGCTAGAATTAATCGGGACTCCGACAGTCTTTCCCCCTGAAGTTGCTGAAGGCGTCCACTTAGCTCATCAAAACATGCCGACCCTTTTGGCTGTTGTTTCGCATTGTAAAAATTGGTGAAGAGAAATCGATATGATTTGCTCATTAATGTGAGCCCTTGTGCAACCTTAGAGTCCCTCTTCATAATGCTGTGGATCCTGAGATCTATAAGCGTAATTAAACCCCCCCTCTTGCTCGCCCCTATCTAGACCTTTCTGCTGGGCAGAAAAATATTTTATATCCTTCTAGAAAAAAATATTAACGGGTTCCCACGTTTCCTGGCTACAAATTATGTGGAAGTCTCTGATGAATTGGACCCACTGCTCATCCAGGAAATTACTAGCTAAACCTTCCACATTCCAGGAGACTATATTTAAGTCACCCCCCTGATCCCAATCTGATTAGAAGAGGGGGTGATAGGGACCTTCTCTGGGCTACCAGGCCCAGTATTACTTTGGTCCCTCTGTTCAGAACTGGAGCCTCTTGTTAGCCCATGGTTAAACTCCTCAGTCACAGGGGGTTCAAAAGGGAATTCAACAGGAATGGTAGTACCTTTACTCATACCCTGGCCTCTCGTTGTGAGTCTATATCGTTAAGTTCCTTCAAGAGGATGAATGGATTAAGTGATTTGGCAATCCCCCACAAAAGGAGGGACCCCCTTCCTGAGCTCCAAGATGATTGGGAAGTGTAGGACTGAGAGATGGTCTGTAAAAACACCCAATGGTAGTAGTTTGATCCCTGAATCAACTGAAAATGAGTGGGTGGGAGATATGATATAGGATCTTGTGGTCCAGTTCTGGGTATCTGACTGTGACAATCACACTATCACCTTCAAATATTTTCTTGGTCCAACCGATCCTGGCCATCAAGATATGCCTATGACCTGCCATATTGAACCTTGCGTGATTACATAACCAATGGGTTGCTTTATTAATCAACTGGTCGGTGGACTCATCCTTTAAGCTGTTCAGTCCTGGCACCCCTACCAGGACCACAATGTAGGGGCAACTTGCTGGAGGGAGATCTATTACTGGTAGATCAAGGCTATTTGGGGTTGATAAACTATGTAAGTTAGCTACTCATTGCCATAGCTGATGACCTCATTGGGTCAGGCCACTATTGCGGGTTGACGGAGATCGGGGTTGGCTGATCCTGCGGTCCAAAACCTGTGCCACAATCCCTGGTGCACTATGGATAACTTGAGGGGTCTGGGTAGAAATTGGGGCCCCTAAAGGGGGTAAAACCAAGTCACAAGAAATGTGTTTTTTTTAAAAGGATACAAAACAAGAAAAGGGGGCAGGGAATAAACACCCTGAACCCTAGGCCTGCTCAGGGAGTGCCACAAAGACCCCTAGGCCCCAAAAAAGCATTACAAAATATATATTTTTGGCCAAATACGTGCAGGGTGCGCGAATCTGCCAGAAAAAATAACAAAAACGAGGCATGGGCTCCCGCGCTCCCCTGGGTGGGCCAGATACCGGGGGCAATGTTTTATTGTGGTGCGGGGGCCATGGACCACCACTTCCCCGGGATATGTGGGGTGGTCTCCTTCCCCCCATGCTGCTCTGGGGACTGCCATCACCCCGGGGCTACTTTCTAAAACTGTGTGGGGGGGCTTGAACCCCCCCACACAGCCCCATGGAACAGCACCTCCCCACGGCATTCAGTAAATGAAATATGGGGGTCTGTTGCGGGACCTAGGCCCCGGGGACCACCACCTCCCGAACGCTTCACAACAGTTGGGAGGGGAGCCCCGGGACCCCCATCCTGGAGCCCTCTATCACCCTGGGGACTGCAACCCGACAGGCTCCTGCAATGTCCGGAGGTACCCACCCCGGGACTTTGCCGTTTGCTATGTGTCATAGCAAACACTGCTTTACCTCTTGGAAACCTGCTCTTGCTTCCAAGAAGTAAAGCAGAATTGCTTTTGGACAAGGGGAGTTGCATGTTATCAGCTCCCCTTGCTGAAAAGCAATGCCGGCTCCCGCAGGAGGTGGTGAGCTGGCTGGGACAGCAGGGGCATTAGGGCTTCCCCTGCGGTCCCCAGCGTAAGGGCCGGCCCCCGGGGATGGGTTCCCCGGGGCCAGAAGAGGCCTGGGAGGGGGCTACTTGGCTCTCTCTTCTTTAATTAATTCTTTGTTTAAAAAATAAAATATGGAAGGCCGGATAGAGGGATGGGGTCCCCTCAAAAAATATTTTTTTTTAAAGTGAAGCCTGGCCAGGCCCCGGGGGATGGGGTCCCCGGTGCCAGAAGTGGCCCAAGGAAAGGGGGTCACGTGGCCCCCCTCCTGAATATTTAATTATTTTTATTAAAAAAATAAAAAGGAGGCAATGCCCTGGGGGATGGGGTCCCTGGGGCCAATAAAGGCCTCAGGAAGGGGGCTGCTCAGCCCCCCTCCAAAAGAAAAAAAAAAGAAAAGGCTGCCAGGAACACAGCCCCCCTTCTAAAAATACCAAAAAAAGAAAAGCCGGCATCTCGCCGGAGGCCCCGGCCCTCCCTGCACCACTCTGCAAACGCGCCTCCTGGCGCGTTCTGGGTTGGGGGATTAGGTCCCCTTGAATGCTAAGGGTCCTTAGGAGCCAACTAGCCCACCAAGTACCTCCAGTAAGCCCCACACAGTGGTATTGCTGAGAGGTGTTCTGAGGCCAAGCCCCTTTCTACACCACTCTGCAAACTCACCTCTTGGCGCATTGCTGGTGTCTTGAGGACCTCAGGACTAAAGTAGACTTCATCCCCTGAGCAAAAGTGCTCCAGGAGGCGCGTTTGCAGAGTGGTGTAAAAAGGGGCGTGGCCTCGGATCACTCTCAACAATCCAGCTGGGTGGGGCTTACTGGACATACCCGGTGGGCTAGTTAGCCCCCAGGGACCCTCAGGATTCAAGGGAACTTAATCCCCCAACCCAGAACGCACCAGGAGGTGCGTTTGCAGAGTGGTGGAGAAAGGGAGCATGGCCTGTGTCCACCTGTCAGCTATCCCACTATTTGGGGCATCCTGGAGGCATCAGGTAGGGTAGTTGGCCCCTAAGGACCCCCAGCAACGAAGGGGACTTTAATCCCCGTCCAAGAGCGTGCCAGGAGGTGCATTTGCAGAGTGTTGGGAAAGGGGGCATGGCCTCTATGAGAACTTAGCAATACTGCTGTGTGGGACTTACTGGAGGTAATAGGAGGGGTAGTTGGCCCCCAAGGTTGACCTTAGGGGCTAACTACCCCTCCTGTTACCTCCAGTAAATCCCACACTGTGGGATTGCTAAGAGGTCTTCGGAGGCCATGCTCACCATTCTCCACCACTCTGCAAACACACCTCCTGGCACAGTACTGGTTGGGGGATGAAGTCCACTTTACTCCTGAGGGACTTTGGTGGCCAAGTAGCCCTCCTGGTACCTTCTGTAAGTCCCACGCAGCGGCATTCCTGAGCACTGGTTGGAGGCCCAGCCCCCTTTCTCCACCACTCTGCAATTGCGACTACCTGTTAAAGAAGCATTTGTAATGTAATAGGTCTCACATTTGCAAGAATTAGAGCTATTAGCTTTGTAAATCTAAAAGTGTTTTATTAATGTTTCTTGGAGTGGAGTGGATGTAGGTTGGTGTGTAGTGGAATTATGTGGTATGTTGTGCAGTGAAATTATGTGGATTGAAAGTATGTGGTATTTAGTGTGTAGGAATTATGTAGAGTGGGATTATGTGTTACGGAGTATGGTATGATAGTCTGTTTTGTGGAGTGGTAACCTCAGGTTTAGTCTTCCTCATTTCCATAGAAGCTAAACTATAAACTCAATGAGACAAAAATCATAAGGACCCACTGAGGAGCACGTCTGGACCTAGTTAGAGGTATGAGCAGGGCCACTGGAATTATGCGACTGTTTGGCTGCACTGACTTTTGCACAATTATACATTTTCCGTATTTGCCACATAATCCATCATCTGCTGCATAATCTGCAGATTTGAACAAAAAAACCTTGTATTCAGCTCAAACGGCTCAAACATTACTAAAGATGCAGCGACAAGTGTTACAGCGTCGTGGAAGGCCGTTTGCAAACCTGGAATGGTCACCTGTTAATTATTGCTAAATTTGGGTGTTAAATTGGTACTAATGGTGTGTAAACCACTCTTGCTTCTTTATGCTTCTCTCTTTCCTCTTTCTGCATTTCTGTTGCTTCTTTCTGCACCTTTCTTTCTTTTTCTGCACTTCTTTTGCCTTGTTCTACTCATCTCTTCCACTTCCTGCACCTCCCTTGCCTTTTTCTGAAATTCTGTTGCCTCTTTCTGCACCTCACTTGCTTATTTCTGTACCCCTCTTGCCTCTATCTGTAGCCTTCGTCCCTCGTTCTGCACCTCTTTTGCCTCTTTCTGTACCCATGTTCCCTCTTTCTGCACCTCTGTTGCTTCTTTCTGCACATCTCTTCTTTCTTTCTGTACCCCTCCCGCCTCTTTCTGTACCCCTTGCCTCTTTGTGCACCTCTCCTACCTCTCTCTGCACCCCTCTTGCCTCTTTCTGCACCACGGTTGCAAATTTCGGCATCCCTCATTCCTCTTTCTGTACCCCTCTTCCCTCTTGCTGTACTTCTCTTGCCTCTGTCTGCATACCTGTTCCCCCTTTCTGCACCCCCTTTGCATGTTTCTGCAACTCTCTTCTCTCTCTCTGCAGTTCTCTTGCCCCGTTCTGCACCGTACTTGCCTTTCTGTGCACTTCTCTTGCTTCTTTCTGCACCCTTCTTCCCTTTTTCTGCACATCTCTTGCCTCTTTCTGCACCTCTCTTGCCTCTTTCTGCACATCTCTGTTCTTTCTGCACTGCTGTTGCCTATTTCTGCACCCCTCTTGCCTCTTTCTGCACCTCTGTTGGTTTTTTCTGCACTGCTCTTGCCTCTTTCTGTGCCTCACTTGCCTCTTTCTGCACATCTCTTTCTTCTTTCTGCACTGCTCTTGCCTCTTTCTGTACCCCTCTTGCCTCCCTCTTGCCTCTTTCTGCACCTCTTTTGCTTCTTTTGGCAGTTCTCTCTCCTTTTTTGCACCCCTCTTGCCTCTTTCTGCACCTCTGATTCTTCCTTCTGTACTTTTTTGGCTGTTTCAGCACCTCTCTTGCTTCTTTTTGCATCCCTGTTATCTCTTTCTGCACTCGTCTTCCCTCTTTCTGCACCTCTCTTGCTTCTTTCTGTACTTCTCTTGCTTCTTTCTGCTCCTCTCTTGCTGTTTTCTGTACCCTTCCTCCCTTTTTTGCATCCCTCTTGCCTCTTTCTGCATTTCTCTTGTCATTTTCTGCACCTCTCTTGCCTCTTTCTGTACCTCACTTGCCTCTTTCTCCACTTCTCTTTCTTCTTTCTACGCCTCTGTTGCTTCTTTCAGCAATTCTCTTACCTCCTTCTGCACTTCTCTTGCTTGTTTCTGTACCTCTCTTGTGTCTGTCTGTACCTCTCTTGCCTCTTTCTGCACCTCTCTTGCCTCTTTCTGCACCCCTGTTCCCTCCTTCTGCACCTTTCCTGCCTGTTTCTGCACCTCTGTTGCCTCTTTCTGCACTTCTCTTCCTTCTTTCTGCACCCTCCTGCCTCTTTCTGCACCCCTCTTGCCTCTTTTCAAACCTCTGTTGGTTCTTTCTGTACTGCTCTTGCTTCTTTCTGCACCTCTTTTTCAAATGTCTGCATCCCTCTTGCCTCTTTCTGTACCCCTCCTCCCTATTTTTCTACCTCTCTTGCTTCTCTCTGTACTTCTCTTGCTTCTTTCTGCACTGCTCCTGCTTCTTACTGCACCTCATGCAAATTTCCGTATCCCTCTTACCTCTTCATGGACCTGTGTTCCCTCTTTCTGCACCTTTCTTGCCTGTTTCTGCACCTCTCTTGTCTCTTTTGGCTCACCTGCTACTTCTTTCTGTACTTCTCTTGCTTCTTTCTGCTCTGTACCTCTCCTGCCTCTTACTGTACCCCTCTTGCCACTTTGTGCACCTCTCCTACCTCTTTCTACACCTCGTTATACACGTCTGTTGGTTCTTTCAGCACCGCTCTTGCTTCTTTCTGCACCTCTTCTGCAAATCTCTGCACCCCTCGTGCCTCTTTCTGCACTCCTCTTCCAGATTTATCCACCTCTCTTGCTTCTTTCTGTACTTCTCTTGCTTCTTTCTGCACTGCTCTTGCTTCTTTCTGCACCTCTCTTGTACATTTCTGTATCCCTCTTACCTATTTCTGCACCCCTGTTCCCTCTTTCTGCACCCTTCTTGCCTGTTTCTGCACCTCTCTTGCCTCTTTCGGCACCTCTGTTGCTTCTTTCTGTACTTCTCTTGCTTCTTTCTGCACCACTCTTGCCTCTTTCTGTACCTCTTTTGCCTCTTTGTGTACCTCTCCTGCCTCTTTCTGCACCCTTCTTGCCTTTGTCTGCAGTTCTGTTCTTTTGCCTCTTTGTGCACCCCTCTTGCCTCTTTCTGCACCTCTGTTGGTTCTTTCTGCACTTCTCTTGCTTCACTCACTCTCACATATAGTCATTTATATACTCCAACACTCACATATACTGCCTTTCACATATGTAGTTACTCGCACATGTACCACTGAGACATCCATTCACTCACCAATACCTCCAAACACACACTCACCCACCCATACAGCCCTTCACAGATGCCCTCTTTAAACCATACACCCAGTGAATCACTCACTTACACATCTTTTGTTTGAAAATTATTTTTTTGTTTTATTTAATATAAGATTTGTAGGTATTTGTGATATGTATTTAATATTATAATATTTTTTTAATAATAAATATATTTATATTTCTAACATATTCATATTTTCTTTATTTACTTTAAAAAAAATATTTTTCTTTTGTTGATGATATTTTGTTTGTTTTTATTTTTGAACTGACTGGAGTGGGAATAGTACATTTTACTCCTCTGTAAACCAAACACTTTCCCTATTGATGCACTGACTGGATTGGGAATAGTAAATTTTATCCCTTCGCATTCCAGCGCTTTCCCTACTGTTGCACTCACTGGAGTGAGAATAGTAAATGTTATCCCTCTCTTTTCCAACACTTTCCCTACTGCTGCAGTCACTGGAGTGGGAATAGTATTTTTTACCCCAGCGCTATCCAACACTTTCCCTACTGTTGCACTCATTGGAGTGGGAATAGTAATTTTTACCCCTCCGCTATCCAACATTTTCCCTACTATTGCACTCAATGGATTAGGATGAATCAATTGTATCCCTCCGCTATCCATCACTTTCCCTACTGTTGCACTCACTGGAGTGGGAATAGTAATTTTTACCCCTCAGCTATCCAACACTCTACCTACTGTTGCACTCATTGGGGAGGGAAAAGTAATTTTTACCCCTCCACTATCCAACACTTTACCTACTGTTGCACTCACTGGAGTGGGAAATGTAAGTTTAAAGATTTTCAAATAGTTTAATGTTTTAATTCATAACATGAATATTTTATGTTATTGGTATATGTATGTGTATGTGTATATGTATGTGTATATATATATATATATAAATGTATATATATATATATATGTATATATATATATATATATATATATATATATATATATATATATATAACACACAGCGTTTTTCCTCACAGAAAAGCTCGCACTCGGAAGAAGGAAACCAAGGATTTATTCGTTACGCGTTTCGTCAGCGAACTGACTTGTTCACACAAAGTAACATGAAAACCTGGAGGTGAATACATAGCTGTAGAAATCAACAACAGACAAATGTTAGCCAAGTGGTGTCTGTGACTTTGGCGGCCATCACTAAAAGTCCATGTGCCAAATCAACCGTATATTGAAAATTGTAATAACATAAAATGGGCTGCAAATACACGAGGCAGAATTAAATCAGGCATGTGTCAAAATTAATACACAAATAGTGTGATGTCGCTCGTGAATCCAGCTATGAAAACAAATGCTATTAATAAGAAAGATAGCAATTATGTGCTATTAATAAGAAAGATAGCAATTATCCGATTGCTAGACACTTTGACCTTTTCCATCGATCTAACAGCTCTTTACTGAGTTATTTTGTCCTTGAACAAATCCATACTGGCACAAGGGGCGGTAATAGAACTCTATTACTCCAAAAACGTGAGTCCAAATGGATAATTACACTTGAGACCAAGTTTCCTAAAGGTCATAATTTGGATGAAGAACTTAATGTCCATTTGCATGATGCTTAATCTTGTTCTTTCCCCCTTTAGGGATGTAGTTTCTGCTTAAATAATAGTGTATAGCCAATATATTCTTTGGCTACATTTGTCGTATTGCTGGTGTTTTTATTAATATTATGTTTTAACCATGTATGTATACTATGATGTAATAGTATGACAATACCGTAATTGTAACTTTATATCTGCGGTAACAGTATCTGAAGTATGATCTTCTTTCTCATCTTTTCTTTTCACAGGAAGAAAGGAAGGGTCGCCTCTACAGCGGTGTACATTCCGTACCGGTTACCCTACCCTTTTCTTCCCGGTTCTGTGGGCACAGTTAAGGATATTTTTCCTTTCTTTATCCTTTTCTCTAATATTTCTGTTTAGTAATTTCGGGCACTATCACATTGTATCTGGAGGAAATAACGTGCTGTGTAATATGTTTCTTGGACTTGGTGGCGCTCGAATTGAACTATACAGTCTCTATACTATGTGCGATAGATTATTGACATTTTGTGGAATTCGAAGGTTGCACCTCTGTACATTAAGGCACTATGCCGAATGTATACTTACATGTACACTTATACATGTATTATTCCATTTGTACAGCAAATAATGTGTCAGCATCTGCTAGTAGTGGCGATAATTGTATCTTCTTATTATTGAAAGCACTGTCGTTTTATAATGCCACTAATTTGCTGATTTTTCTAGCAAGAATATGCATAATCAATTTTGTTTTCATAGCTGGATTCACGAGCGACATCACACTATTTGTGTATTAATTTTGACACATGCCTGATTTAATTCTGCCTCGTGTATTTGCAGCCCGTTTTATGTTATTACAATTTTCAATATACGGTTGATTTGGCACATGGACTTTTAGTAATGGCCGCCAAAGTCACAGACACCACTTGGCTAACATTTGTCTGTTGTTGATTTCTACAGCTATGTATACACCTCCAGGTTTTCATGTTACCTTGTGTGAACAAGTCAGTTCGCTGACGAAACGCGTAACAAGTAAAGAATAAATCCTTGGTTTCCTTCTTCCGAGTGCGAGCTTTTCTGTGAGGAAAAACGCTGTGTGTTATATTATTAACCGGGAGACCTGCCCGGTTTGTGCTCGCCACCTGCCAACGGGACATGGATTTCAGCAACCAGGGTCACTGTTGAGTATATATATATATATATATCCCTCCTTTCTCTGACTAACGAGTCTTTCACTGACACTATTACACTTGCTCATACATATTCATTTCTCTGAGCGTCTTATGGTATTCGACCATAAAACTCATATGTATATATCCCCTTTGTGCACATTAATTCTAGTATTGTATTTATAATCCCTTACTTTGGGCTCTTTCACATTTGATATGTATTTAGGTAACCAACACAATGTTAAAAACCCGAGGGTGAAACATATGATTAATTTATGCTCTAATCCTTTTGTTTTACTTCTCTTTTTCTTTTGCTACTATTGGGTGACAATTTAACCCTAGTATAGCTTTTTACTTTCAGTTTTACCATACTGTATTATCCCTTTTATGTTATCTATTTGAATGTTGCATAGAGAACAAATGCAAGTCGTTTGTTTGGTTGCTATAACAACCAAGCTCAACAGGCTTTTCACTATGTCTATTCTTCTTTCTGATGTTGGTTACCATGACAATGATTTAGAAAAAGTGCAACCTTATGACTATATAATCATGTCAAATAACTTTAGAACTGGATGCAGTGAACAAGGCGGCTGTGTCCGCCGAAACGCGTCTGTGCCTTTACGTTGGAATAAAACCTTTTCTTTGCTGAAATTACTCACGGAGTCGGTGCCTGTTTTTCTGGACGCTGTCAGGCTGGTATCATATGAAGAGATTCGCCGGGATCTTGACACCGACCCTCCTCGTTCTGGAGCTCTGGATATACGGACTTTGATGGTATCCCTTTCAAGAGGATAAATACAGAGCCCCCTTGCAGCGGAGAAAACCTGAACGACATCGCAATTCGACACCATACACCCCGCATAGAGGGAGAGTGGCTGATCCTCGAGGTGGCCGGAGGGCGATCAGAGTATAGGGTAAGCTCCTTGGTGCGGCTGTGTGAGTGCCGGCGGTTACAGGTGGCTGCTGGGAGAGGTAGTCCCGTGCATTCTCAGACGGGCAGTGAGCAGCAAAGAGATAATAGTGTTTTTTCCAACAATGGCCGAGGAATGGGTCAGAGAGCGTGAGCAGGCGGCATTAGATATTTTCAATGACGGTGAAACTGACACAGGGCCGACAACAGGTGCAGCTTGGCACACGGTACAAAAGACAGTCAGCAACAGCGCTAGAATGCTACAAGAACTGGAGAGACTCAGAAAAAGTGAAATAGCAAAATGGTGGGAATGCAAATCCCTACAAAGATATCTTGATGTGGGTAGAATCCCAAGAGGCCTCCGGATCCTTGTCGCCCCTACATATGAAAATCCGAACCCAGAAATGTTGAAGGACTGGGCAGACAATAGTGCGGAATCTTCACGGAGAATGCTCCAAATATTGATTAAATATGCTGAAAGCGACCGCAACACAATGTTGATCCGGATTGAAACACTATTGAAAGAACTAGAGAAAAGTGAAAACCAGAATGATATACAGAAAAGGGTAGATGAAATGAAGGCAAGACTAATTAAACATGAAGAATCAATTAAAGCCAGAAAAGCTTTAAAATTTCAAAGAGATAGAAATGATTACATGCAAGGAAGAATATATACCTTTTCCCAAAAATTTGACAATATACGCAGACAACAACTGTCTACTGCAGCAGAGTCACAAACGAAAACCACAGAACCAAGTGCATCAGAACTCAGTTCTGAATTGGAATCTGAAACAGAATCCATCACCAACATATCACAACCACGAATGACCCCAACTGTAATTCAGGAATTGGGTTTTTTACGCATAGAGAGAACAATGAATCTACGCCCGCGTCCCCCACGCCAAGAAAACAGCAATACAAACATGGTACAACGAGAAAAAGGCGGCGAAAAAACAGAAGATGGGGCCAGAAAAACACAAAGTACAAACAAACAACAATACAGAAGAAACAAGCGCAGATAAGCACTATTAAAGAAAATGCCAACACAGTAATTAACCTTACAAATATGGAACTTACAGATCAAGAACAAAACATCCTTGCATTAGGACTATCTTTTTGTGATAAAACCAATTTTGACTATCCTCAGACCCGGATCGACCTTTTTCATTTTGTCAGAAAACTCAAACTAAAAAAACACTTTTTCTCTATCTCCAAAAATGATACCAACGAAAACTATGGTGGAGAAACGAATAGTGGCCTCACAGTGGCCGACATAGGACTCCTACAGGATATGATGCAATTGCAAAATGAGGAGCAAAGCGTCCCAACATCAGCTACGATTAATCTAACCGAGAACATCATTGACACTTTTCCTTATGAACCGACTCCTTTCAGACCCAAATCAGTGTTTACTCCCATAATGCCGAGAGATGGCCTTGACATCTTTGTAGATAATGTTGTCAAAGACCTCACGTCCTTAGCGCTCAAAAGTAGCCAAGAATTTAACCGAACCTACAATGCAAGCAGAAGGGAATACAACACTGTCATGAACAAGATCAAAGAAAGAGAAGACATTGTGGTGCGATGATCGGACAAGGGCGGCAATGTGGTCCTTTGGCCACTAACCAAATACAATATGGAGGCTCAGAAACAACTGAGTGACAGAGAGTGCTACAGCCGTATTACACCAACTATCATCGTAGGTATACAAGAAAGATACCACAGAGCCCTGTATGAATGGAGAAGTCAAGGTCTCCTCACCAAACTGGAATTTGATTTTCTAAAGAACGACTACCCAACCACACCACAATTGTATTTAATATCCAAAATACACAAGAACGCTACCAACCCACCAGGCAGACCTATTATATCTGCCATTGGCGGATTGTTTGAAAACACTTCTCGTTTCATTGACTTTTTTCTCCAGCCTTTTGTATGTGACTTACCCTCCTACACCAAAGACACAGGCGATTTCTTGTCCAAAATGTACGATGTAAAATGGCAGGAAAATTATGTATTCATGACTATGGATGTATGCTCGTTATACACAAGCATTAGACATAGGGATGGTTTACATGCACTTGAGTACTACCTTAACAAAAGACCCATACACTTACACAAACACACGTCCATGCTGTTACAAATGGCCGAGTGGTGCCTGGAGAACAATGTCTTTGTATTTGACAAATTGTCTTACAGACAATTACAGGGCACAGCCATGGGTACTTGCTTCGCCCCCAGCTATGCGAATTTGCATATGGGCTGGTGGGAGGAGCAAGTACTCATGTCAACACACAGCCTTGAAATGGAAGAAAATGTTGTCATCTATGCTAGGTACATAGATGACATTTTTGTTATATGGCAAGGTACACAGGAAAGTGCAGTTAAGTTTGCACAAGACTTAAACAATAACACTCTCAATCTTTCGTTTACAAGCCATACAAGTAAGGAACGTATACAATTCTTGGACATAGAATTGTATGTTAACCAAGGCAAGATTCAAACAAGAACATATAGGAAACCTACATCGGGCAACGCGATTCTGCATGCTAACAGTTTCCATTATGATAGTGTCAAAAAAGGCATCCCCTATGCAGAATGCTTAAGAATGAAGCGTAACTGCAGCACCGAAGAGAGTCTAAACAAATCCACCAATGATCTCTTCAACAGACTGCTAAGTAGGGGATATGACACACAAACCCTTAACAATGCCAGAACTAGGAGTGAGAAAATCACTAGAGAAGAACTCCTTTTTGCTAAAACAAATAAAAATAAAAATAAAAACAAAAATCAGGCTAAGCATGAAACCACTAAAACAGACATGCCCAGACTAATCACAGGGTTTAATGCATACCACACTTCGCTACGCAAAATCCTGTATAAACATTGGAATAATATAAGGAATGACCCTATCTTAGGACCAACATGCTCCAAAACCCCTTTAATCAGTTTCAGACGTGCTAAATCTATGCGTCAAGAACTTGTGCGCAACGCACCCGTTATCACTAAAAAACCTAACTGGTTCCAAACACCCAAGGGATTTACGAAATGCAGTAAATGCAAAGCATGCAAACATGGAAATAATACCAAACTGGTCCACATGCCTTTCAGAAACACACCTTTTGAAATAAGAGGGAGTTTTAATTGCAAAACTGATTTTGCCGTGTATGTCCTATCTTGCACCTGTGGTAAGAACTATGTAGGTAGCACCATCCATCCAGTACATGTCCGAATTCTGCAACACTTGAGAGCCATCGTGCACAATGACCAAACATACCCTGTTGCCAGACACATAAATTCACTACATGCAGGCAGAGCCCAAGAACTTTCCTATTTCGTCATTGACAATGTTCCCAAAAATCCAAGGGGAGGAAATAGGCAATTGGCTCTCAGGAGATTGGAATCAAGGTACATCCTCCTCCTCAATTCCAAAATCCCACATGGGATGAATGCCGATGAAGCTCTCAGTGTTCACCTGTAATTTGTCAAACACCCTCTCCGTTCTCTATGATCCATTCCTCCTAGCGCTCAGTTCTTGCACACTCTTTTTTAATAAACGTTGGCACACCCATAGAGTTCACTTTTTCACCTTTACTGCGATTATTTGCCCATAATACAATTTTTACATCAACCATGCACAGTGGGTCAGTATGGTCAGTTCTCTGCCCACATGGGCTTTATCCCTCCTTTCTCTGACTAACGAGTCTTTCACTGACACTATTACACTTGCTCATACATATTCATTTCTCTGAGCGTCTTATGGTATTCGACCATAAAACTCATATGTATATATCCCCTTTGTGCACATTAATTCTAGTATTGTACTTATAATCCCTTACTTTGGGCTCTTTCACATTTGATATGTATTTAGGTAACCAACACAATGTTAAAAACCCGAGGGTGAAACATATGATTAATTTATGCTCTAATCCTTTTGTTTTACTTCTCTTTTTCTTTTGCTACTATTGGGTGACAATTTAACCCTAGTATAGCTTTTTACTTTCAGTTTTACCGTACTGTATTATCCCTTTTATGTTATCTATTTGAATGTTGCATAGAGAACAAATGCAAGTCGTTTGTTTGGTTGCTATAACAACCAAGCTCAACAGGCTTTTCACTATGTCTATTCTTCTTTCTGATGTTGGTTACCATGACAATGATTTAGAAAAAGTGCAACCTTATGACTATATAATCATGTCAAATAACTTTAGAACTGGAAGCAGTGAACAAGGCGGCTGTGTCCGCCGAAACGCGTCTTTGCCTTTACGTTGGAATAAAACCTTTTCTTTGCTGAAATTACTCACGGAGTCGGTGCCTGTTTGTCTGGACGCTGTCAGGCTGGTATCATATATATATATATATATATATATATATATATATATATATATATATATATATATATATATATATATATATATATATATATATATATATTTGCTAAAATTTTATATAACTAAAATTATAAAATACACTACAATTATTAGTTGAATAATTGTTTTAAAGCATATCTATATATATCTTATTATGTATGTGTTTAACTTTTTCAAATTACGTTTATTTGTTATATTTGTTAAAATGTATATTAAATCTTATTTATTTTTTTAAATAATTGTATTCTTTAATATATTTAATATGTATTAATTTATTGTATATATATATATATTCACACACATATATATATATATATATATGAAAAACGATATTAGTACAACTATATGTATGACATCGATATTTTTTTCGATATTTTTGTACTAACAATTATAAGTATAGGTTGTAGATGTTTTTTTGACATAGATATTTTGGTCATGATATTTTTGTATGGGGATATTTTAGGAGTCTATATTTTGTCAGGGTACCGACATTAGCATAGAGGGCGTTGAATAATTGTAGAAGAATTGGGATGGTGCTTAGGTGCTAAGGCAATGATGTACATTCTTCTTTCCTTCTGATTTGCTAAAGAAATGATATGTTTGCTCACACCACAATGAGCCTGCACTATTACTAATTTTCCAAACAGAAATTATTAAGAACCCCTTTTTTGGGGGGTGAGCAAGAAGACTTTTTTATTTATTCTACTAGGGGCGCTGTCTATTTACTGATTTTGCAGCCCATTGAAACTTAGGGCCTGATTTAGAGTTTGGCAGACCGGGTTACTCTGCCACAAACTTGACAGATATTCCATCCTCCAAATTACATGTGGCACTTGTAATACAGCGGACCTTTGTCCACCAAACTCTAAATCAGTACCATAGAATATTTCTGATTTCACATACTCTGTATAACTTTGCATCTGAGAGCCTTCACGGCATTTAACTCAGTACTGCTTATAGGTTTGAATTTGGTAATAAGACCCTTTAACTTTCCATTGATCTAGAACACAAATATTGAGTGGACCCCATTACTTAATGAGCTGTTTACTCTGCTAATTTGATGTTTTTGGGAGGTGCTTTGATGCGGGACATATTGCCTCATGAAACTGAGGTTTAGCACCATCACAAATCCATAAACTGTGGGAGAACTGAACGAAGTAAATTGTGGGGTGTCCCAAATTTTGTGGTGGTGAGACTTTAAATCAAGTGGTGCCTTTTGCAAACATGCGCTGTTCTGAATCCAAGCCTCTGAAGAAATGCGAGAACGCATGAAACGCGTCAGGCTTTTGAACTGTTGGTGTTTTCCCATCTACTGCGCTGCAACTTTTGTCAAAATAAACGGATGAATACCTACCTGTTTGTGGCTCTCCTAAATGGGAAACCTTGAGATGTGGATTTGTAAACGGCTGACCCCTGTCGGGGGGGAGCCCTGCCACGGAAAAGTGGACCAGCTGGTGTCAACCGGCACGCAGCGCGAAGGGCAGAGAGGTCGTTTTTACAAAAGAGGAATTTGCAGCCTGGTAATGTGAGGAATTCCTTCCAGACCCACTGGGGTTTTTATGTTCGACATTGTGCACCGCATGTAAAGCAGCTCACTGAAGTAACATTTAGGCACTACGTAGACCAGCAGGCTCTGGGAGAGCCAACGCCCACTGGGGCAGGTGGTGAGACTTTAAATCAAGTGGTGCCTTTTGCAAACATGCGCTGTTCTGAATCCAAGCCTCTGAAGAAATGCGAGAACGCATGAAACGCGTCAGGCTTTTGAACTGTTGGTGTTTTCCCATCTACTGCGCTGCAACTTTTGTCAAAATAAACGGATGAATACCTACCTGTTTGTGGCTCTCCTAAATGGGAAACCTTGAGATGTGGATTTGTAAACGGCTGATCCCGGTCGGGGGGGAGCCCTGCCACGGAAAAGTGGACCAGCTGGTGTCAACCGGCACGCAGCGCGAAGGGCAGAGAGGTCGTTTTTACAAAAGAGGAATTTGCAGCCTGGTAATGTGAGGAATTCCTTCCAGACCCACTGGGGTTTTTATGTTCGACATTGTGCACCGCATGTAAAGCAGCTCACTGAAGTAACATTTAGGCACTACGTAGACCAGCAGGCTCTGGGAGAGCCAACGCCCACTGGGGCAGGTGGTGAGACTTTAAATCAAGTGGTGCCTTTTGCAAACATGCGCTGTTCTGAATCCAAGCCTCTGAAGAAATGCGAGAACGCATGAAACGCGTCAGGCTTTTGAACTGTTGGTGTTTTCCCATCTACTGCGCTGCAACTTTTGTCAAAATAAACGGATGAATACCTACCTGTTTGTGGCTCTCCTAAATGGGAAACCTTGAGATGTGGATTTGTAAACGGCTGACCCCGGTCGGGGGGGAGCCCTGCCACGGAAAAGTGGACCAGCTGGTGTCAACCGGCTCGCAGCGCCAAGGGCAGAGAGGTCGTTTTTACAAAAGAGGAATTTGCAGCCTGGTAATGTGAGGAATTCCTTCCAGACCCACTGGGGTTTTTATGTTCGACATTGTGCACCGCATGTAAAGCAGCTCACTGAAGTAACATTTAGGCACTACGTAGACCAGCAGGCTCTGGGAGAGCCAACGCCCACTGGGGCAGGTGGTGAGACTTTAAATCAAGTGGTGCCTTTTGCAAACATGCGCTGTTCTGAATCCAAGCCTCTGAAGAAATGCGAGAACGCATGAAACGCGTCAGGCTTTTGAACTGTTGGTGTTTTCCCATCTACTGCGCTGCAACTTTTGTCAAAATAAACGGATGAATACCTACCTGTTTGTGGCTCTCCTAAATGGGAAACCTTGAGATGTGGATTTGTAAACGGCTGACCCCGGTCGGGGGGGAGCCCTGCCACGGAAAAGTGGACCAGCTGGTGTCAACCGGCACGCAGCGCGAAGGGCAGAGAGGTCGTTTTTACAAAAGAGGAATTTGCAGCCTGGTAATGTGAGGAATTCCTTCCAGACCCACTGGGGTTTTTATGTTCGACATTGTGCACCGCATGTAAAGCAGCTCACTGAAGTAACATTTAGGCACTACGTAGACCAGCAGGCTCTGGGAGAGCCAACGCCCACTGGGGCAGGTGGTGAGACTTTAAATCAAGTGGTGCCTTTTGCAAACATGCGCTGTTCTGAATCCAAGCCTCTGAAGAAATGCGAGAACGCATGAAACGCGTCAGGCTTTTGAACTGTTGGTGTTTTCCCATCTACTGCGCTGCAACTTTTGTCAAAATAAACGGATGAATACCTACCTGTTTGTGGCTCTCCTAAATGGGAAACCTTGAGATGTGGATTTGTAAACGGCTGACCCCGGTCGGGGGGGAGCCCTGCCACGGAAAAGTGGACCAGCTGCTGTCAACCGGCACGCAGCGCGAAGGGCAGAGAGGTCGTTTTTACAAAAGAGGAATTTGCAGCCTGGTAATGTGAGGAATTCCTTCCAGACCCACTGGGGTTTTTATGTTCGACATTGTGCACCGCATGTAAAGCAGCTCACTGAAGTAACATTTAGGCACTACGTAGACCAGCAGGCTCTGGGAGAGCCAACGCCCACTGGGGCAGGTGGTGAGACTGTAAATCAAGTGGTGCCTTTTGCAAACATGCGCTGTTCTGAATCCAAGCCTCTGAAGAAATGCGAGAACGCATGAAACGCGTCAGGCTTTTGAACTGTTGGTGTTTTCCCATCTACTGCGCTGCAACTTTTGTCAAAATAAACGGATGAATACCTACCTGTTTGTGGCTCTCCTAAATGGGAAACCTTGAGATGTGGATTTGTAAACGGCTGACCCCGGTCGGGGGGGAGCCCTGCCACGGAAAAGTGGACCAGCTGCTGTCAACCGGCACGCAGCGCGAAGGGCAGAGAGGTCGTTTTTACAAAAGAGGAATTTGCAGCCTGGTAATGTGAGGTATTCCTTCCAGACCCACTGGGGTTTTTATGTTCGACATTGTGCACCGCATGTAAAGCAGCTCACTGAAGTAACATTTAGGCACTACGTAGACCAGCAGGCTCTGGGAGAGCCAACGCCCACTGGGGCAGGTGGTGAGACTTTAAATCAAGTGGTGCCTTTTGCAAACATGCGCTGTTCTGAATCCAAGCCTCTGAAGAAATGCGAGAACGCATGAAACGCGTCAGGCTTTTGAACTGTTGGTGTTTTCCCATCTACTGCGCTGCAACTTTTGTCAAAATAAACGGATGAATACCTACCTGTTTGTGGCTCTCCTAAATGGGAAACCTTGAGATGTGGATATATATATATATATATATATATATATATATATATATATATATATATATATATATATATATATATATATATATATATATTTGCTAAAATTTTATATAACTAAAATTATAAAATACACTACAATTATTAGTTGAATAATTGTTTTAAAGCATATCTATATATATCTTATTATGTATGTGTTTAACTTTTTCAAATTACGTTTATTTGTTATATTTGTTAAAATGTATATTAAATCTTATTTATTTTTTTAAATAATTGTATTCTTTAATATATTTAATATGTATTAATTTATTGTATATATATATATATTCACACACATATATATATATATATATATGAAAAACGATATTATTACAACTATATGTATGACATCGATATTTTTTTCGATATTTTTGTACTAACAATTATAAGTATAGGTTGTAGATGTTTTTTTGACATAGATATTTTGGTCATGATATTTTTGTATGGGGATATTTTAGGAGTCTATATTTTGTCAGGGTACCGACATTAGCATAGACGGCGTTGAATAATTTTAGAAGAATTGGGATGGTGCTTAGGTGCTAAGGCAATGACGTACATTCTTCTTTCCTTCTGATTTGCTAAAGAAATGATATGTTTGCTCACACCACAATGAGCCTGCACTATTACTAATTTTCCAAACAGAAATTATTAAGAACCCCTTTTTTGGGGGGTGAGCAAGAAGACTTTTTTATTTATTCTACTAGGGGCGCTGTCTATTTACTGATTTTGCAGCCCATTGAAACTTAGGGCCTGATTTAGAGTTTGGCAGACCGGGTTACTCTGCCACAAACTTGACAGATATTCCATCCTCCAAATTACATGTGGCACTTGTAATACAGCGGACCTTTGTCCACCAAACTCTAAATCAGTACCATAGGATATTTCTGATTTCACATACTCTGTATAACTTTGCATCTGAGAGCCTTCACGGCATTTAACTCAGTACTGCTTATAGGTTTGAATTTGGTAATAAGACCCTTTAACTTTCCATTGATCTAGAACACAAATATTGAGTGGACCCCATTACTTAATGAGCTGTTTACTCTGCTAATTTGATGTTTTTGGGAGGTGCTTTGATGCGGGACATATTGCCTCATGAAACTGAGGTTTAGCACCATCACAAATCCATAAACTGTGGGAGAACTGAACGAAGTAAATTGTGGGGTGTCCCAAATTTTGGGGTATAGTCTTGCTCCCATGCATTTAATGCTTGGGGTCTCGGCTGCCACACAGGCTCTGGTGCCATTGGCACTGGTCAGTGGTCTGCAGGGGCAGGGAGGGTGAATCCCGGCTGAGGTGCATATTTTTTGAGGGCTTAGAACATTCCTCCATGGGTGCAAATGGTTCCTTGAGGGGCAGCCTTGCATAATTTTACTGTATTGTTTTAATATTGGGACACAAAATTATGGGTGTGAATTCATACAAATGATCTTTGTTTTGCTTTTTGCTTTCTTTATTAGTCTGTGACAAATGTGGCCATAGATTTTCCAGGTCATGGAACCCGTGCAGGAGTTCGAGTGGTGATGTCACCTCCGTGGCTTAATTCTCTACCTGATGATAACCTAGGACACACAGTGCCGTACATAACCAGGGAATGTCATTTAGGGGTTGCTGGGGGTCACAGCTGCAACCCCTGGCTTGCCCCTTGCGACCCCAGGCACTGCCTTTGTGACCCCTACCATCAGAGCTGGCAGACTCAGTGCCAGGACAACATGGACAGCTTGTCCTTATTGATGCTGGTTGGGGCTCCAGTTTCCTTTTTTTGTCTCAATTCTTTTATTATACTAGTAGTGAATAACAGCATATTATTCACTATTGGCGTACTAAAGAATGGAGTACAATTAGCTGGAATATGACCCTCCCTGGCAGCTGAGGTAATATGATGTAGCATTTCACTCACTCAAAATAGACTGAAGAGAATGTGCAAGACGCCATTGTCCTCTTTCTAAGTGTTGTCATCATTTTAAAATCGTGTGTAGACATCGGCTTTACAATCACAGATTTAGAGCAAACTTCGCACTGTTATTATGCTAACAATTTCCTTCAGGTGGTACCTGGTCGTACTTGTGCAGGCACCAGAGTGCTGTAATGGGCATATTGTGGGAAACAGCCTCAAAGACCTGCAAGTTATTCCCCATTTGTATTGGGAAATCTTCAGCAACAAGAAGCTACCTGACACCATGCTCAAACAGTAGTTTTCAGGGTTTTTGCACCCAACTCAAGCGTGGCGCTCAAACGAAGGCAATGCATGTTTTTTTTCAGAGAGGGTGCAAAGTGAGGGCATTTGCTAGGGAGGAGAGGGGTGGGAGTTCCTCCGTGGATAGCATTCCTTTTCATTTTTCAATGAAACGTAGTAGGAGAGAAAACAATGTTTTTTTTTCCTTCAGTTTATTGCATTATAAAATATTCCATAGGAAGTAGCACAACTGAACTGATTCTCAACACACAACACAAAGAATCATGCATGTAGGCAAATAGTGGAATGCCAAGAATATAATTAGAAAAAAAACTTGTTGTTACATATATGGATTTATTTCTTTAAGAAACAATATATACAGTTGACACCATTGCCCAACACTGCATCTGAGAGTGTGGAGGTCACATTTTGAAAATCTTGTAGCCATTTTACTAGTATTTAGTGCTCACAGACACACCAGAACACTGTGGCACTAAGCTCTCAAGACAAGAAGCTAAAAGTAGTCCGCTCACTGGTGCCCGGGCACATGTGAGTTACTTGCTGTCCGGCCCATCCGTGTCTAAGTTTGCCTGAACGACTGCTGGCTTTGTGTGTTTTCCACGCTGGACCTCGCACTGGCATTCTTCTACTATCATGACCACCTTCACCAGGGTGGTGAAACCAGTGCAATTCATCTGCAAACGGTGCATGGTGAACTTGGTCGGCAAACAGTGGGAGCAGAAGGTGTAAAGATGGTCTTCCGGGCCGGGAACATGGAAAGAGCTGCACTTGCCAAAGCACAGGTTGTTCTCCACCACGACCTTCTCACAGTTTTCATGGACAATGCTCTGAAAATGTAAAAAAATTCCTGGTTACTGTAGTTTACTTCTGTTTCAGCAATCTAGTCATCAATGTACATGTTTTTGGTTAACACATATGTAGATATGTAGGGCCTTGGAGGTATGGACTACACTTGTAGGCAAAAAAAAAACTCACTGCCCAGTGGCCTTGCAGCTATCCAATGAGTACAATAACAAAATATGTATTGTCTTTATGATCTTTTCTTTAATTATATAGAGTGACATATTCATAAAAATATTTTAAGAGAGCTAATTACATGTGTGGTTTGTCCAGAAACATCCTCATTTATTTATTGGTGTTTACGCAAAAGTTACTGGATTCACTCACCACACAGCACAAACAGCATTATATCAGGGTCTACAACGGCTACAGGACAACTCATAACAGGGAAATGTAAATTTAAATATGTTTCGAAAGCCTGGTGTCACATGTCCACTGATAGTAAGAGTCACACATGAAAGGTTCTCCAGGCATCTAGTAGGAGGCCGCCACGCATCGATACACCTCTATAACAAATCAATGGAACGTATGAAGGAACCTCTAGCAATGATTGGGTTTCCTGTCATTACTGCACACTGAATCCTACCCATGGACAGAGGACTCCACTTTTGGAGGCTGCTAAGCAGTGGTCAATTGGATTTTAAAAAGTATGGGAATTGTTATGCTGTACGCAAAGGGGGCAGAGTGAGTGAATGTTGGGGTGGGATCAAAGGCGTGGCTAAAACACAATATTCTGTACATTTTTTTGGTCTTTCACCTTCAGGTAACTACCTAAAAAATAAGGCCGAGCTAAAATGAAAAATAAATACAAGTTAAGTTAACCATTGGAAAATCCACTATTGTAAATTATGAAACTTCTATTAGTTAATGCACTGCAGAGGTCTGTGTCTGTAACCTGAGAGCTACAGAACTGAATCCAGGTTGGTGCAGTGGAGAATAGTGACTTGTGTAGGTTTAGTCTTCCCAGTCTTTGACAAAAAGCACTGTGAATATGCAAGTCATTATTTTAAACTTGCATTACATATGATATAAGATAGGCTGCTACAGAATGCGCGAAAGATTTAAAATTAAAAAGTACTTCCAAAATATACATTTTAGCAATACCCACATTGTATGCACATGGTGCATTTTTTTATTACAGTATTCAAAATCACACATTTCAAACCTCAGTTCGCAATAAAAAGAATAAATCTGTGTCATCAGGATGCATCTAGTGATTTCATCAATTAAAGACAATACTGGCTTCCAAGCACCCTTTACATATATGCTGATAAACCAGTTGTGCACATTTACATTTCTTTCAGGGAAGCAGGTACCCTGGCAAGAAGGATTGTTTAGCTGTCTGTCCCTCCTCGGTTTCGTGGCACAGGAGACTCCCTGTCTTAGACTTCAGTTGAAGGATTTCAACTCCGAATTAAACGTCTCAGGAGGGTTGTCTTTTCACAAAAAGAGTAGGGGAACTGTTTTTCTTAAATTCAAAGAAAATGATGAGCACGTCGTGCCCCTCGGATCCCGCACACTTCGACCACTGCCTTAAAGAAAGAGTTAAAGGCATTTTAGTGGACATAGATTCAGCTCCAAAGAGATCTCCTCCGAGACAGCTCGGGTTCTTCTGCGTATCACTGAATGGCCACCGACGCTGAAACTGTTCTGTTTGTCGTCTGTGCACATTTTTGATCCAGAGCTTTGAATTTCATTCAAGACTTTTAGGGTTTGTTTAACTTCCAGAAGCTTTTGACAGCTGTGCGTGTGCATAGGTAGAAACAATAATTCTAGGAAACTGATGTCTTTTTGACCTACAAACTTCTGGGTCATGAAGACTCGACCAATAAATAGCGGTTAAAAAAACACCCTGGTGCATCTCTTACTTTAACCCGGTGTCCTGGTGTTTCTGAATTTCATTTATAAACTGGGGCTGAAAATGCAGACTGGAGTGTGAAGATGCTATTGTTTGTTATCACTATACCGCGTTGGGTTTGTTGTTATGTTCGAGTACCACGTCACAGTGGTACCTGACGGCACGGAAAGCACGGTGGGTGTAATTTGCCCTCGACTGTTCATAGGTTACTTAAACAGGTGTTGGTTGCATTTGCGCCCGCCTATGCAGCAGGAATGGGTCTTAATGAGCATGTTAGTGGTTGCATTTGCTTTGCACCGTCACCGTCACGTGACTGGTGGTCACGCACTGAGCAGCTGCCATAATATTTGCCACCGGCGTCTTCCAGGGACTCTCCGCCTCATATTCATCTGAGTGGTTGCGCCGCTCGCGGTGGAGCTTCCGCTCGGCGCTCGTTGGTGCGAAAGTGATGACACATAGGACC
The DNA here is from genome assembly GCF_964204655.1 of Triturus cristatus. NCBI lineage: Eukaryota > Metazoa > Chordata > Amphibia > Caudata > Salamandridae > Triturus > Triturus cristatus. The sequence continues at coordinate 968,414,349 of NC_140581.1, forward strand.
AAGGCGCGAGAGCTGCGGAGCTGAAAAGCCCTTTGCAAAAACTAGAAACCCAAATTAGGAGGACACAATCCCCCTGACCGCCATCTGTGTCCCTCAAGCAAGGAATGCACATCTGAAGGCAGACAAAAATGTCAACAGTTGTGCGTTGTCGCGCGTTTTTCTCCTTAAGACTCCACTCTGGCCATTGCACATAACATCTCATCTTCTCGTTGGGGAAGTGAGGCTTTACCAGCAGGGACTGGTGGGTCTTGGCGCTGTGTCTGTGGTTATCGACCACCCTGTCAATGTCAGTAAGAGCTGTCCTGTGTTGGACTGGCCTATGTGGCAACCAGGCAGTGCTCAATGGGCTAGTCTGACAGATTAGTGCGTGGGCCTGTATTTTTGCAGTTTGTGGGCCTATTTTGTGGCCAGGTGGGCCGCTTTTTAATGTTGATTCACATGATATTTAAACAAACTTTGCATGCAGCAAACACAAATGCAATCCCCCATACTTTGCAAAATACCCATATGGAGTGTCTTTAAAAGTTCAATACTAGACTGATTTGCAAACGCGGGCCACTTTTTTTTTAGCTATCTGGTTCCCTGATGGGGCCACGTTTATTTTGTCGGGCAGACATATTTTTTGACCCAATCCGAACCTGGGCCTGTTTCCAGGGAGAGCTCAAATATACCGTGCATGACCCCATGCACACAAACCGCACCAGGCCTCATTTAGTCAAATAGACATATAGTTAAGTGTCTTAGCCCAACCTGCCTAGACACATTTCAGTACAGGCAGTCCTACATAACATAACGTGTGTATTTGTAACACGTTCACCCAAGGGTATCTTGGCGCTGAATAACAGATGTTTATTGTTACCCAACTCAATTGCGCTCATTTTATCGACCTTGGAAGGATGAAAGTGACCCACCAGGATTTGAACCTGTGACCTACACACACTTCCAATCAACTACTGTGCCACTACCCCTCAGAAAACGAATTGCTTTACACAATTCTGAGATTTTTGGGTTATGTTTATGATATGCAATTACGTAAATGCAAATTCCATTTGTGCTTTTGCTAAAATGTGGGAATTCTTGCCTCGCGTCTGTCAGTAAGGGGCAGTAAATAACCATAGCTGGTACGTCTTGTTTTTGTAAAGTGCCCACACTGCCCTGTGCCTGCTCTACGGCGCTGGTAACAGAGGGCGGTTTACAGAGGGCACGAATGTAAAGCAAGACGTTAAATGGCGGTTGGCCCCAGTTCGGTCACTACTAGTTATTTGAACGCATGCCTCTGATCGGCCGTGTTTTGAGGTTGAACCTTTATCTCAGAACGAAGTGGGGTATAGGAACATTGTATGGCAAAAGTGTGTATTTGAAGAAGAACTCGAATACGTACAATGTCTGTGATCCTGCTGTTTCAAATAGGTTAGATTCCACGTAAAAGTTTGGGAGCAACATTATAAGGATATGAACTTATTGTAAGAATCGGGCCACTTTGTTAGAGCCGCCATAATGGAACGTACAACTTTGTTGACGCCATAAACACGTCATGCATGGGTTACAGACTGATGCTGAATGGAATTGCGTGCTATGTTATGCTTCTCTGCGCTATAGTGTGCCAAGTGTTTCTATGTGTCATGTGGCTACCTGCTTTTGTATCGTGTTATATTATTGGGCTGTGGTACCATTGTTGATTTATAGATTGCTGGGGGCAGTTAGAAGTCTGCTTCAGTGCGCTAAGACACCAGGGGGATGTGTTAAAAGGAGGTTATACAGCCATCACCAGTAGATGCCGCTTACCTGGGAGAAGGGCAGCGTGCGGCAGTTTTCCTGCTGCGTCCCCTCACTCTTCATGGGCAGAGCCAGCTCCTCCGAGGCCGAGTTCCTCCTGAGCAGGAAGAGGTTCCAAAACTTCTTGGCGTTCTTCATGCCTGTGGGCTCCTTGTTTCTCCTCTCGGGGGGAGGCGGCGGGAAAGCGTGGCTCAGAGCCTCCAATGGAATGTTCTCGGTGTCTGGCAGCCCCCATGTGCCCAGGCTGCCTCCCAAATGAAGCTCGATAGGGGGTAGACTCAGCCGGGCCTTCTTCCTCTCTCCCGCCATCTTGCTTCCTGCGGGGTGTAAGGGCTCGACCAGGTCTGGCTCAGCAGCCGGACCTAGCCCACCGAGCTGCAGCATGTCTTTGAAGGCGTTGGGCTCGACCTCCAACATCTCTACGCCTTGGCCCTCCCTCCCGAGTCGGACCTGGTCCTGGTAGGACAGCAGTCGCGCTTGCCGCCTTTTTTTGGCCTGCAGCTCTCTCCCTAGCCTGCCCTCTGCGAGCCCGGTCATCACCAAAAGCTGAAACAGCAGCAGACGCATCCTGGTTCTCTGTCTCTCCTATGTGTGTGCAGAGGTGCCCTCGGGCCCTGTCCCTTTATACCGGAAGCAGCGTCATGGCTGCTGCAGGGGGTCCCTAGGGCAGCAGCTTTGGCACATTTACCTTGGGCCTTAATTATAATGGGGGCATTTGTGCTAATTGAACCGCCAGCTCGTCATCTAGGCGTGTGTATGTAAGGGGGGCGCTTTCAAGCCGCGGCCCGGGGGGTCATTGCTTGGCGGGGCAGCTCGCAGAAGTTGTTGATTCGCCGTCTGGGAAAGAGGCGGCCCACCCTCGGGTGTGTATTACCTAAATCAACAAAGCATTTGCGGGACCCACGAGTGCGTATTTCAAAGAAGGGCTGACCAGCCATCGGCACTGGATAAACAAATGTTATGCACAGCGGCCCTGCCCAGCAGTTGCACATCAGTCAACGTTTATTTACTGAAGAGAATTGTGAAACTGAGAGCACACTCCTTCCTTGCTCAGATCGAGAGTATCTTTGGGAAAAAATATTTTTACAGTTTTATATAGCCCAAGGATGTGAGTGACGCTGGGACTCGAACCCGGTTAACCAGTTCCAAAGTCGCTGTTTTAATGATTATTACTTATTTATAGTAAAGCGCCCCCCCCCCCACAACACACACACACACACACACTGTACTTTAGGATAAACGCACACCTTTAGCTTTTTGTCACAAAGGTCTGTATATCTTTCAAATATGGCTGGAGAGCTACATTCATAAAAAATAAAAAAAATCGCTTAGAATCAGAAAATGTATAAGCTCGAGAGCTATCCAGTCCTGTTGAACAGTATGATCCAGTCGCCATTCATTTTGTGAAAGGATAGTTCGCATATTTCTGAAGCGACCCTTATTTGGAGGACCAGGCCCTCTTCGTAGCAGATTTTGATCACTTTCCTCCTTGTCTCCTCCTTGTTGCACTTTCCAAGACCGACCTTCTGCCACATTCAAGTAGCCCACTTCATTTAATTGGAAAGTTGACATTGGACCAGCATTACATCTTCTTTGTATCCTCATCATGGGAGGGAACCCGTCGAGGGGAGAACTTTAAAGCAAGGACCGTACAATGATATGACCAGAAACTGAACCTTGAGGTTCGAGGAAGTATCTTGGGGCCGTATTTATTTTAACAACATCTCTATCACAATCATTAACTCCAAGGCAGACAAGGACAACTTAAGCATGACATAGTCACTGGCAAATCATATTTTTTGACTCCTAATTAAGAACAGTCATTTGAGGTAGTTGGGTGCACTCATTGTTGATCCATCACAGAATGTTTCCAACACTGCATAACCCAGCATTTTATGCAAAATAAAGGCTCTCGTAAAATTCTGTAATCTCTCTGCTTCCCTACTGAGGAGCAAGGCTATCACTGACGTGGATCTGATAAGGCTAGGTCTGATGTGGATCCTTTTTGTGATCTCCTGAGACCCTTCTGAGAGATTTGCCCGGGCACTGGTTCCTTTGTACAGGGCATACAGAAGGAGATGAAGGACGGAGCGCTAACATTTTTCAGGCATTCACCCCTAGTCACAGATCTGGGTTGAATCCATCAACGTTGAATCCAGTGGCAAAGAACGATGATGGATTCAACCCAAATTTGTGACTAGGGGTGATTGTCTGAAAAGTTTAATCTTCTGCGTCCATGATCTCCGTGTGTGTGCTTTGTTTGCCCTGGTTTGGCAGGGTATGCCCAGATGTGGGTCCCTTGCTCACTTTGCCACTGGATTCAAGCTAGCCTGGCTGATTAGGGCTGTTACCCAAAAACCGCTCACAGGATACTTGTTCCTGGTCCAGGGAAGGCCTGACTTGGCAGTTCGGGCTGGACTTTTTCCATGAGGATCACTGTCAAGATTGATTTCCAAATGGCTGGGTTTGAACTGGGGTGGTGAAGTGAGCTAGAGAACAATGATGGATTCAACCCAGATCTGTGACTGGGGGTGAGTGTTTGAAAAGTTCGAGCGATCTGTCCATCATCTCCTTGTGTTTGCTATGTTTGGCCTAAGTTGGCAGGGTATGCCCGGACGTGATTTCCTTGCTCACTTTGCCAATGGGTTCAAGCTAGCCAGGCTGATGAGGAGTGTTACCCCGAAACCGGTCCTAGGATGCTTGTTTCCAGTCCAGAAAGACCTGGCTTGGTAGTTCGGGCTGGATTGTTCCCATGAGGTACAGGGTCAGGACTGTTTTGCATATGGCTGGGTCTGAACTAGGTTGCAAAGTGAGCTAAAGAATGATGATGGATTCAACCCAGATCTGTGACTGGGGTTGAGTGTCCGAAAAGTTTCAGCACTCCATCCATCATCTCCTTGTGCTTGCTTTGTTCACCTTAAGTTGTCAGGATATGCTCGGACGTGGGTCCCTTGCTCACTTTGCCACTGGATTCAAACTAGCCTGGCTGATGACAGGTGTTACCCCAAAACCGCTCACAGTTTCCTTGTTTCTGGTCCAGGGAAGACATGACTTGGCAGTTCGGGCTGGACTGTTTCCACAAGGAACAGGGTCAAGATTGATTTGCATATGGCTGGGGATTGAACTGGGGTGGTGAAGTGAGCTAAAGAACAATTATGGATTTAACCCAGATCCTGTGACTGGGGGTGAGTGTCTGCAAAGTTTCAGCGCTCCGTCCATCATCTCCTTGTGCTTGCTTTGTTCACCTTAAGTTGGCAGGGTATGCCCGGACGTGGGTCCCTTGCTCACTTTGCCCCTGGATTCAAACTAGCCTGGCTGATGAGGGGTGTTACCCCACAACCGGTCACAGGATGCATGTTTTTGGTCCAGGGAAGACTTGACTTGGCAGTTCGTAATGGATTGTTCCCATGAGGCACAGGGTCAAGACTGATTTGCATATATGGCTGGTTCTGAACTGGGGTGGCGAAGTGAGCTAAAGAATGATGATGGATTCAACCCAGATCTGTGACTGGGGGTGAGTGTCTGAAAAGTTTCAGCACTTCGTCCATCATTTCCTTGTGCTTGCTTTGTTCACCTTAAGTTGGCAGGTTATGCCTAGACGTAGGTCCCTAGCTCACTTTGCCACTGGATTCAAACTAGCCTGGCTGATGATGGGTATTACTCTGAAACTGGTCACAATATGTTTGTTTCCGGTCCAGAGAAGACCTAATTGGCAGTTCGGGCTGGACTGTCCCCATGAAGAACAGGGTCAAGACTGATTTGCAAATGTCTGGGTCTGAACTGGGTTGGCGAAGTAAACTAAAGAAAGATGATGGATTCAACCCAGATCTGTGACTGGGCGTGAGTGTCTGAAAAGTTTTAGCGCTCCGTCCTTCATCTCCTTGTATTTGCTTTGTTCACCCTAAGTTGGCAGGGTATGCCCGGACGTGGGTCCCTTGCTCACCTTGCCACTGGATTCAAACTAGCCTGGCTGATGAAGGTGTTACCCCAAAACCGATCCCATGATGCTTGTTTTCGGTCTAGGGAAGACTTGGCTTGGCAGTTTGGGCTGTACTGTTCCCATGAGGAAGAGGGTCAAGACTAATTTGCATATGGCTGGGTCTAAACTGGTGTGGCGAAGTGAGCTAAAGAACGATGATGGATTCTGTGACTGGGTTGAATGTCTGAAAAGTTTCAACACTCCGTCCATCATCTCCTTGTGTTTTCTTTGCTCTCCCTTGTACAAGACCATCTCCAGTGCCCGTAAGCAGCATATGGAGTACAGAGGCAATAGTCACAGAAGCATCCCCCCAGCCCCCTGGCACTGAGACAGCTCCCAAACCCACATGTGGGATAAATAAAACCACATTTTAAAGGTGGAATTTGACATGGGATGCCAAGATGTCTACTCTTATACATGCCAATCATGAGCCTACCTACATAACAAGAACACAAAATACGACACTGTAAGTTAAAAGCACAAAAAAACACACATCCATCCTTGCCATAGAGTGGGGTGGGTGGGAAGGAAGAACATACTGTGTGGGTTGCATAGGCAGGAGGCAGATGTGGGCAGTAGAAAACAAAAAGGTCAAACGATTTTTGACCTTGGAATTTAAATTGCTTCGAAGGCTGAACACATTCGCCTCCAGCCCTCACTGCCTGCGTGACTGTTTTCTGGTTCCGATGCAAGCCAATTTTCGCAGGCCTCTCCTCATTAAACCTGCACAAACATTAACTACCAATACCAGGAACCCTTCCCCACTGCTGGCGCCCACTCTTAACTATGGTACGCACACGATGGGGTGCACTTTCCAGGATGTCTTTGACAGGTTGTGCTGTGAATTCTCCACGCTCCCAGGAAGCCTCTTGAATCGAACCACGACACCGGGGCTGGTCACACGGAGTCAATCTGCACCACGCCTCTCCAGTCGAAATTAAGTAAGTAAGTAAATTGAAGAGAGAACTAGGACTTTTGTAACTTCTCTGGATGCATGAGGTATAAGCTTACCAATAAATCAACTGATCAGATTTTCCGAATGATGCGCTTATTTGTACTATGAGATTTACAGATACAAGCAGCACCCTCTCTGGCTGCTAGGTTTAAGAACACTCACACTGTTCCAAGAAAGGATCCATCAACTAATGGGCCCCAAATATAAAATGTTTGTATTTCCCATCAACATCACTACTTGCTTTTTTTTCAACCCATAAAAAATAAAAACAAATGATCTATGTACTATCTGAACTTAGAAATGCACTCGCAAACCTCAGCTAAATCTGGGCAGATTTAGTATAATAATATCAAACCTGTGGGTTTTACCATCCCGCTTCTGGGTGAACCCATCACATCGAAGAGAATTCTTGATTGCACTTCCATAAACTTTAGAGGGAACTGTTACTGGTTGACAATATTGGAATACCACTGAGTTTGGGGAGGTACATTACCTGGGAAACTCGAACACCCTCAAAAGTGCGCTGCCAACTTTAGATAAATGGCAACTTGTGTGAAACCCTTATGAAATGATGACCTGCACTGATAGTGCTCATATTTGATGTTAAAAACTAGTGGTGGGCCTGAACTCGCAGAGTTTCACTCATTGGAATTCCGCAGAGTTACATAAAAACTCCGTGTGGAGCGATATTTGGCACGTTGCGCTGTTCGTGCTGACTTTTAGCATCAGGAGCTTATTCTGTGCTGTAAAATCAGTGCAAATGGTACCACACCAGAGGGCAGGCCCGGACTGGCAATGCCGGGCACCGGGCAATCCCCCGGTAGGCTGCCAGGGGTGGGGGCCGGTTTTTGGGCCGGGGGCCGGTTTTTGGGCCGGGGGCCGGTTTTGTTGCTCACTGTTTGCTCTGTACTGTCTCTGCTGCGTGACTGCGTCTCCCTCGCTCGGTGCGGAAAAAAGCAAAATTTATGAACACAATTAATGAATTTAGTGCTGACTGTAGGTCAGTGCTGGATAAATAGCGCGGTGCGCTGAAGTCTCCACCGCCGCGTCTGCGCTGCCTGCTCTTAGTCGCAGACTCGCAGTTCACCCACCTTAGGGGGGTGGGGCGGGTGCGGCTGTTGGTGGTGAGTTGACACATGCGCATTGGAGCTCACGCAATAAAAAGTGCGCGTGATCCCCAGGTTCCAGAACGCAGGCTGCAGCAGAGACTGAGACCTTGACGAGTCGACCAGAGGCCCTCTCTCGCCACCCCATAATTGAATTTATTTATAGCCCCCTAGCCCCTGCCTGTCCCAGTGTGTCCCAGTGCCGCCCGCCGCCAAGTGAGTGTTGTTTTTGCATTTTTGCTAATTGCATTTTCAATCAGATAATGCACAGCAGTAGGAGCGCGGGGTCAACGGGTAGGGATCGACCTGGTATTCTCTGATTGTCGTGTTCACCGAGCTCAGGTTTGTGTATGTAAGTTACGTAACAGAGCAACAGGAGAATCCAGATCAGAGTCTGATCTGGATTTTCCTTTTGCTCTGTTACATAACTTACATACACAAACCTGAGCTCGGTGAACACGACATATGGGCAACTGCGTGCATTGTTCCGTCCTATGGTGTGGTGGCACTGTAGTGTCAGGGCAGTGTTCCTGGTGCGGGGGAGTCGCGACTCAAGACCGGGCTGGAGCGGGCCAGAAATTTCAAAAGCAAAAGGGGCCTAAGGAAGTAAGGGGCAAGGGGGCTACTACTAGGCACAGGGAGCGAGGTGGTGGCTGGCCTCAGGCCTGGCACTGCAGCCAGCACGGGTTTAGGATTATCGCCTACTGCCTGACACGCGACGCTGCTCCCTGACACTAAAAGCCGCAGGACTGGGTGACTGTCCAGCGCTGATTGACAGTCTAGTTCACGGTGCGATGTGCGTCCCCTGTCTCATTCCTCTCCTTTCTTTTATTTGCTCCCCTGTGAAATGGATCCAAAAAAAAAAACACTTTTGTTGGAAATGTCGTATTTTTCTGTTATTTTATTTCCAAGGTGCAGCTTCGGGAATAAAAGGTTAAAATATGATAAAATAACTAAATAAAGTAAGACAGAGTGGTAGCAAGCTGGCCAGATTGATTTTATTAACACCCAAACACATTAGCGTCACTTTTACAGAGTTTGCCAGTGAAGCGCTATTTTTGTTTTCTTGTCTTTGTTTTTCCTGGGCTTGCACCTAGTGCACCAATCCTGGAGGTGCTGCAATGTGTGGATTGGAGAAAAGAAATGTGTACTGCGGCTCTGCGTCCAGGGATGTGGTCTTTTTTACCCTACTACTGCTTACATTTTGTAAGGATATAAGCAATGGACGTTAAAATGGGTCCATTCAGGGCCTTGTTGTCATGTCCTCAACTTTTCAGGCAAAAGCACTCACTGATTTCTGAATAGTGAGTGTAAAAGCGCTAAGCTAACCATGTTGTTCCTGCTTACATTTCACATGGTTTGCTAATTTTGCATTCCCTTTGAGTGTTTGCTTTTCCAGGATGTTGTTACTATTTTTTGTAGGCCACATATTGCTCTTGTCTAGTGCGTCATTTAAATTGAGCCACATCCAGGTGTTTATAGCCGGCAACAATTGGGTTGTAATTGAAGGTAGTGTGAGTTTTTCTCAGTGGGGCAGTATGGTTTTCAGTGGGGGAGAGGATGTGGCACTATGGCCAGAGCTGCTGAATTTGGAACTGGTGAACCAGGTTCAGCCTTAATAACCAGTCCATTAGACCACTCTCCTGAGTGAGCACAACCCATGCTAGACCTTAGAAGGCTTCGCAAGACCTTAGAAACTCTGGTGTCTTAGCACCAGCAGGCGGATCCTAGCAGTGGCAAGTGTGGTTTAACCTTCAAGGCTTGTCCACCACAATCCATACTGAAGTTCACCTCCAGTCTTGCGGGCAGGCCTATGAAGCAGCACACCCTAGAACAGTGACTGTCATTGAGGTCACAGGACCCTTGAAGGGCCAGCTCTAGGGCAGTGCAACCGGTGTGACCGCACCGGGTGCTGACTTTGGGTGGAGGCATTATGTTTGCAAGTATATTAAGATTTTAAAAGCGCTTGCTGCCTCCTTCCTGGCCTCCAGCAATTTTCGGCATCAATAAAAATGGCATGATGAATCTGGTGTTGAATGTTCTTCCTAGAGAGAGATCTGCATATTGTTTAGTGGAAGTTTTGACTTATGGAAAGGTAGCTCAGAGTGTTAATGTGCCTGCTGCAAAGAACATGTACCATGCAGATCACAAAGTGCACATAATGTAAATAGGTCAGTGGGCTACTGCTTTTGTCAGAGAGATCCTATTGTTACTTGCAGTTAATAAGTTAAAATCCTAACATAGAACAGTGAGCTATTAATGCAAAGGGCACCACCAGTGCTAAGGCCGTCCCTGGCCTTGAGGGCAGTCTTCCTCACTGACCTGCCTGTGCCTGAGGCTGCGAGCAAGACTCCGGCTATGCTAGCAGGCTGCACCACTACCTACCAGGCCCGGTTCTAGAGGGTGGGCCAGGCCCACCAAACATGAGCCTCCTTAGCCCTCGCAGTCGCAGTGAATCTGCCACCGATGTACAACAACAATAAAAACTGTTAACTTGTGATTTACGATCCTGCTGCAGAGCAACCATTTGTCGGTTGGTAGTTCGTAAATGCAGATAAACTGAATTTTATGGGAATAGCTCAGTGGGTTACTACCTCTGTCACAGATATCCTTGTGTTACTTGCAGTTCAGAAGTTAACATAAGACAGTGACCAATGAACTGTCATAAAAAAACTGCATACAAACTTCGCTTTTTTGTGTTGTGATGTAGTTAGAACTTCTCCATTCTTTCATTATTCTAATGTTACTAATAAGAGTTTGTTTGGGCAGTTATACATTTTTATCAGTAAAGCCAACCCTGACCACTGGAGTACTCTTTAAATCCTGACTTTGTGCTTCTCCGAGTCCCGACCAAACCCCTGTAAAATATACTGCCCACCAGAATGGATGAAGTGATTTCTACACCTTGTAATCCTCATTAGCTTATGTGACATTTCGCGTAAACTGATTTTGATTTATTGTCTCTGTATAATGTGTGCTGCTGTTATGTAAAGTACTGTGACACCTTACACTGATATGAGTAGTGCTATACAACGAATGGAATGGGTATGAGAGGGGCAACGGAGAGATAAGGGGCACTAGTGGAGGGTGGCAGTGAGGGAATACCAGGAAGAGGTCATGGGGTGGGGGGAGCTACAGAGAGATGAAGGGTGTGGGTGGCAGACAGTGAGGGAGGGTGGCAGTGAGGGAGTCAGAGGAGGAGGTCCCGGGGTGGGGGGGAACTACAGAGAGCTGAGGGGCACTAGTGGAGAGTGGGAGTGAGGGAAACCGAGGTGGAGGTCATGAGGTGGGGGAACTACAGGAGAGATGAGGGGTACTAATGGAGGGTGGCAGTGAGGGAAGCCAACGAGGATGTCATGGGGCAGGGGGAACTACAGAGCGATGAGGGGCAATAGTGGAGGGTGGCAGTGAGGGAATCTTATGAGGAGGTGGGTCACAGGCTGGAAGGGAACTACAGAGAGATGAGGGGCACTGGTGGGGGTGGCAGTGAGGGAATCCGAGGAGGAGGTCACGGGGTAGGGGGGGAACTACAGACAGATGAGGGGCGCTGGTGGAGGGAGCGGTGAGGGAATCTGAGTAGGTCATGGGGTGGGGGGCTACAGAGAAATGAGGGGCACTAGTGGAGGATGGAAGTGAGGGAATCTGAGGAGGAGGTCATGGGGTGGGGGGGCTACAGAGAAATGAGGGGCACTAGTGGAGGATGGCAGTGAGGGAATCCGATGAGGGGGTCATGGGGTGGGGGGAAACTACGGAGTGATGAGGGGTGCTGGTGAAGGTTGGCAGTGAGGGAATCTGAGGAGGAGGTCATGGGGTGTGGGAGCTACGGAGAGATGAGGGGCACTGGTGGAGGGTGGTAGTTAGGGTGTCTGAGGAGGAGGCCATGAGGGGGAGTGGCTACGGAGAGATGCTTTATTTTAGCACTATTTACAAAACTCAGGATATAAAAATCATTTAATGTTTGCACATTGTCTTGTACACTTTTTACTCTGAACCTTTGCACAATTGTTTGAAGTTAAGTGCGTTTTTAAATGTCTTTATGCTATTTTATATGAAGAATAAATTGTTTATATTTATATTCATGTTTTGTGCTCGACATTTCATTTTTTAGTGTTCTCTGTAGGAATGTCTATGTTTTATGACTGTGTATCTTGGTGCTCCTTAAGGTAATCATTTACTATGCTTTAAAAGTTAATACAATCCAATATAATATGTAATGAAAAATGTGTTGAAAAATACTTTTTTTTTTTGGCCTTTCTGTCTCCCAAATTTCTTGTGTGGGGGGGACAAGTTCAACCCCCCCAAACTCCCCCTAATAGTGGTTGCTCACTGCGCTTGCTCGTTACACACCATGTGGGGGCTGGTCTCACTTTTATTTCTCTCTGATTTACTACTCGTGCCTATTTTTGGTGCTCTCTGAAAGAATGTCTATGGGTACATATGACTGGGTGGGTAACCTGGTGCTCTTGAAGGTCATCATCTACTATTTACTGTGGTTTGAAAGTTGATACAATTGAATATGTAATGAAAAATGTGCTGTAAAATTCACCATTTTGGTCGGTTGTTTTCCAAAATTTTCTTGGGGGGAGAACCCCCCCAAACCCCCCTAGTAGCGGTCGGGCTCGCTCGCTGCGCTCGCTCGCTACGCGCTGGACGGAGGCTGGTCTGCAAAATTTGACGGGGGCTGGTCTGCCAAATTTTGCCAGGGCTGATTTCAGTTCCCAGTCCGGCCCTGCCAGAGGGCACTGCTTCTCTTAGGACCCGGACCCCCCCAGGTTGTTCCCGGCCCCGCCCCCACGGAACCCACAATTCAAGACTTGATTACCAGAGCTGTGGGTAAAAAACGGCCATGTTTATTTCAAACAATCACACATAAACATGACAATATCTATCTAACTTATTCACATTCCTTAAGATGCAGATTTATGAAATTGCTCACCAATCAATATTTACACTTTTAATTTTATCATAGCATCATAAACCATCAGCATAAATGACAGACTTACTTAATATGCAAACATGGTTCTCTATTGCTCCAGCACTAAGGGGCCCTCTGGCTCGCGTCCCCCCACTGAGAACCACGCAAGGCGCAACCCACCTGCGTCCTTGAGAGGTGAGCCCCTGCCATCTGGTCCTTGTCCGCAACCCTAGGGCCCACCCCTCCACCACCAGGCTGTCCAAGGGGTCTCGTAGGGTATAACCAGGGGCCGCTGCCCTTTACCCAATCTTGTAACCTGGCGCCCTTGCCCCCAGACTGTGTCCTCATTCTATCCACGATGAGCTTACCGTCTCTCCCCTTCAGTGCTGGCCTAGGAAGTCTACAGGAGGACTCCCGTTAAGAATGTAAGTCAATCTTCTGTGGCCTCCTTACCCCCACTCAACACTCGCCTTCCTACACCTTCCAAACCCTAAATCTAAGGGACGGGTGGGTGGGAGATTCCTATGAAGTCCACTGCAACTGGGGCCGGCACTGAAAAAGGAGAGGATGAGGTCCTGAGCACGATGCCCTAAATAGGCCCCCCCAACTCCCCCCCCCGATCGCCGGTATCAGCCTGAAGTGCATCATGGGATGCCCCGGAAGCGAATCACGCTGTCGGTCGCCAATCGGGCTACCCTGGCGTCGGAATGGGGCGTGGACAGGATCCTAGGTTGCCGGGCACTAATGGCGCGCTTTTCCAAAGTCTGCGCTTTCAATTGCTGCTTGAGTAGATTTTCTACTAGAGCGGCATCTTTCTCTCTATGAACAATCGCAACCTTTTGGGAGGCGTTCAAATGCCCGAAAATCTCACTAGGGGGCACAAATACTCACCCACTCTTGCCAATTTAACATTAAGGAGCCGTGTGTGAGAAAAAACTCCACAACACTGAGTTCCAAGGGGAACAAGGAGTGGACAAAACTCTGCGAACTCAGCTGGCGGGACAGAATTATTCACCCACCACTAGTGAAAACATAAGAACTGTGAGTGCAAATACTTATGTGAACTGCATATACTATAATGTAATAACAAGCCATCAGTGTGCTCCCATCTTTGAGATGGTTCATTGCGTAATGGTCATTCCTAACATCAACCTAGCCCTAGGTGGATCCATTAGGGCATGCATTTATTATCATAATGCCCATTCTTTAATAAAGTACACCCCTACCTTGGGGACATTTAATGTAGGAGTGGGCCCTGCAGTGGGAGGAGTAGCTAAGCAATGGCTGAAGAGTTACTTCCCAGGAGCCAGCTATTTGCCTTAAATCTGGGGCAGAGGTTAGTGGGCCTCTGTATGCTCTTTGATCCTACAGTCACCTCCTGCTCTCAGCATCCCTCTCTATGAAGCTACTTTTTCTACCCACCCCATATTATGGGGTAGACGTAGGAAGTGTGTTTTCCTTTAGATGTCTAGATTTTTTGTTTTTCTATTTTGTATCCCAGTTCAAGCATATGATAGGCTCTTGTTTGGCTTGGACACAGGTAGATAACTTTTGCATCCCACATCGAATTCCATATTTAAACTGTTGTCTCAACCCCAGGCTTTGGGCTTTTCGAGGGATTTTGGGCCCAGAGGTCTGGGGGGAGCACTTATGCAGCTGTTCTGGCCCTTTGTTGGGTACTCCAACTTATTGCCTACAAGGAGGGTGAAGATGGGCATGCACCAGAGGTCAAAGTTATAACTTGGCTGCCAGGCACCTCTCAGAATGACATCAGGGGGGTCCTGATAGGGACACCTCTCACATGGTTTTCAGGTCTGCATAAGAGCTCACCTTGATCCTTGGTATGGGAGCAGAGTGTTTAATTATTTGGCTTGATTCTTGATTTGCTCAAGATGCAGTGATATGGCTGCAGAAAGAGTAGTCAGGAAGCCTTTCTCGAGTCTATTAAATGTTTTTGATTACAGTTCAGAGATGCTAATGTATGAATATTTCCCTGTATATACTTCATGGACATTCCTTTTGTTATTTTGTACCTAATAACTGGGAAGACAATAAATATATCTGAAGATGTTTTTTTCCCAAACTACAAAAGTATGGTTTTGTACCATTTTGTTATTTTGACCTTAATCTGAGGACTTTCCCACCCTTCGACTCCCCCCTCCTGCTAGCGGCTGCTCCTTTACCACTACTGGGTAGATTGTTGACACACACCATCATTAGCTGCCTAATGCCAGTTCCAGTGATTGCTCCTTTGCCAGTCCATTGCCAACTTCAGAGCATATACTATATTCAAGGGAAAATTGCACCTCCAAATGGCGGAATCCTTGATGTCTGGGCACTCCCTATGCGCATATTCATTGATTTTTAAACTGTAGGGAAGAGTGAGACCACTGAGTAGTGTAAAGTATCTGTATTTGTAACCACGCCTATTTCTTCCATAGTCACACCCACAAGCATGTGCAGGTATGTGTGCTGAAACATGCTTTGAAGTCTCTGCCACACATACACTACACTAAAATACTTCCCACATAGACCACACTGACTCAAATGTTTCTATCATACAGTAGTATTTAATGATTAAGCATCTTCTGTCACACTCATTTTTGTTGCAAGGTGCAGTGGCAAGACATAATAGGAGCACAACACTGGCATTCCATCAAATCATTACCCAAGAAGGCCATGCAGTTTTCCATCCAAAGCACTCACATGTGGCGCCGTGGCCAGGGCGACTGACTCCGGAATCTGGGGATCACGGTTCGATGGCCGACGGCAGATTAGCCCAGCCCCATGTGACTCTGGGCAATAGCTTGCTTAATCTTCCCGACGGCCCCCAGCGCCTAGAGACCCTTACGGGTGATTGTTCGCGCTTTACAAATGTGGATTATTATTATTATTATTACTATTATTAATATTACATGGAACAATGTGCTAGCCATCCACAAATGCACTTCTGTGCCATACTAGGGGTATAAAGTGCTATATAACAGTAACTAAGGAACAATATATGTGGAAAAATTACACAATTTTCAGTGAGCGCCCTTTAGAGTAATGAAATCACACATTGGAAATAGCAAGAGTGAATCAGGTTAAAGCAGTTCTTAACTTGTGGCCCTTGCAACGCCGACTCAAGGGGTCCCCGACTCTTTGAAAAAAGTGATATCATTTAAGCAGATTAATAAAATACATACACATAATGCAAAACGTAAAACTGAAAATGTTAAAATGCTCTGTAAATGTGAAGGAATTAGAAAGTTGGTATCCTTACCTTGATTCGTGGGAGCAGCACCAGTACAGCAACTATTGGTGGCTTCAGTTGAAACACCAGTGTGTGCCGAAAAAAGGAGATGATGCATTAGGAGCAAAAAAGGCAACGCGATATGCTGAAGTCTAGCATATTGCTTTGTCCCTATAAATAAAACCATATTTGAAAAAGTTTCAATTTTTCCATTCTAATTAAAATGTCTATTTTTGAGTATATTTTTTGGTTGTAAATTAAAGAAAATATATAATAATTTGTGTAAAGCCGAGATGTATATTTGTTTCTTTAGTTTTGTGTATGTTTTTCAGGCTCAAATCTTAGAAATTGCTGAAACTGAGATAGTAATTTGGTCGGAACACTTAGAAATCAAAGGGTTACGAATCACCATATTAGCGAATAGAAACATTGCTTCATTTCCTTATGGATTCCAGCAGCATTTCCTATGCAAACTCCATTTTAGCACTTGCAAATAGTTTCATTGGATGTCAATACAGCATGAGGCGTTTAGGGTATTTTACTGCATATGTACAGCACAAAAACGTGAAATCAGCAGTTAGAACTCAGCAGACAGCAATAACCAGTTCTGAAATACGGATCATCTAGAATTTTCTTCATGGCAGTAGTTCAGTAGATATCAAAGAAACCGCCGGATCCAGCAATTTGTAACCGATGAACTGGAATTTGCACCAGAGGCCTCGTTGTCACAGCTTGTAACGCAGAAAGGCAAATGTTCCTTCCCGCCGCCCCCTCTGGCTTGTGCTGTCTGGACTCTTCCCTGGTGACCGAGGATGTCAAAAGTGACATCCCCCGCAGAAAGACAGCTGGCGATGTGAAGTGGCTCTAAGGGGCTGACAGTGTTGATAGGTAAAAAACGAAATGTAAGCCGCTCTGAGAAACAGAATATTTTAAAAGCATTAAACTTTAGAAATCAATGCCTAAATCACGAGAAGAAATCCCTCTTCCCAGCCCGACTGCATCTCAAAGGAGTACTTTAGTAACCAGGGAAGCCATTACTCAAAACAAGCGTGAGCAAAACAAGTGTTTATTGATAACAGTCAAAGCATCAGTGGGGAAAAAAGTGCCACACGCTATAATTCCGCCGCTTGCCACTCATTGTGTCTCTGATTGCTGTGTGTGATGTACTCAGGGCTCAAGTCCTAAAAAACAAGAAGTGGGGGCACTCACCAAGTTAGGCAGAATGGGTGTGACATCCACGTGCGTGACATCACAGGAAGTGGTATCACTGTGTGTGTCATCACAGGAAGTGGCATCAGGGTGCATGACATCTTATGTGGCATCACAGTAACTGGCATCACAATCCATTACCTCAGTTGAAGTGACACCAGGTCTTTAGACCTCAAATATGTTTAGCAGGTCTATCATGAGTACATTTGAGCACATTACAATATATAACAAATTAGATTTTGCATTGGAGTTGTGCCAATATATTGACAAGCAAAATCTGGACCTCAATTTATACATTTTTTTTTAAAACCCTGCCATAAAGAAATTCGCAACAAGGAGAAGTGTTCAAGTAAATCTGTTTTGCTTATTTGGTTACAATGTCTGTATTTTAAAATATCTTATGGGGTTTAGGTACCTGCTGCAGAGATCTTTGTGTTCCAGCTCAATCTCAGGGAATAATAATAATGGTGAGATAACTCTGGAAGATAACAGATTTGCTGTAGTGATCTGCGTTTTTACTGGTCCTGGTTTTGAATCAAAGTATAGAGAGTTACTATGTCTCCTGCAAAGCACATTTTGTAACACGCAGATGACTGATTTTTATTTTATGTAAATGGGTAAGTGGGTTCCTGCTGTTAAGACAGAGACCCTTTCATGACTTGCAGTTCATATATTGTAATCTTTCCAATATAGCACAGTGAAGTATGAAGCACATGTGGCTCCAACACCTTGTAACCCTCACTGACTTATGTAATACATTCTTTTTATTGATGTACACACATATGATTTATTGTCAATGTATAATCTGTACCTGTAATGTAAAGTGCTCTGACACCTTGCATTGAGCTAAGTAGTGCTAAAGTGCTATAAAAAGAAATAAAGCAAAATAGTGGTATTTAAATTGTTATTTGTGTAAATACTGGGGAGGTCAACACATCTGACATTCTTACAGTGTATGCATATCTCTCATACACAGGGAGTCAAACGCATTTCTCTCTTAAGTAGCTGTAAAGTGATGAGATGTGAGCCTTTGTTTCCCCTTCATTGCATCTAGGTGTGAGGCTCCTGATAGCTCCCAGCCAGGATACTGGAAGAAAAGAAGCCTAATGGCCCCTTATCGCCGACCAGGGCCGGCTTTAGGGCAGTGCGACTGGTGCGGCCGCACTGGGCACTGACCTTTGGAGAGGGCGTTGACCTCAGGGGGCCGCTGTGTTTAGTAATAGTTTATGACTGGAGAGATGAGGGGCACTTTTGCCCGGTGGTAGTGAGACAATTCGAAGAGGCAGTCATGCTGTATGGGGGCGCCAAAAATGATTGTCGCACAGGGCGCCACAAGCACTAAAGCCGGCCCTGTCTCCGACTTTCGTTATGGGCGAAGCTGGAATCTGATAAGCCCCTTCCCCTGCCTGCACGTTGCTGCTCAGAACAAAAGCAGACAATGTGCAGGCACTGCTGAAAGTGTCCCAGTGTCAGAAAATTACATCGGGCCGAGTTCCGCATATTTCTGTGAATTCCGGGAGCATTAGAAAAGGAACTTGGCACTCCATTGAAAGTGGCCAGCTTTGCAGCAGGGTAGACAGTAGCTACCCACTTAAGATAATGGGTAGACGGCTTCTACCCATACCTACCCTCGACTTGAGCCCTGGATGTACTAATACAGACGTGTAGTGCCTGGGCTCTTTCCCTTGGGGTGTTGTCCTTCATTGGTAATGTTGCTGGTTGGAGCAGATGGAACCCGCTCATTGTAAGTGACGCCCTACCTTTTAATTGTTAAAAAACAGGGATATTCTTAATAAACCAATTGCTGACCGTTGTGTATGTAAGATGGACTGATTGTGGAGTTTCATCATCTTTGGTGCACCTTGAATGCAGTGGGCACCGATGCCACCCAAACTGCTTCTTGGAGGAAGCACATATGCACATTTCAGCTCTATACTGGCTTGAGATCTGAACCATTGGTATCCTGAACAGATCAATGTTTATTAGTTTTCTTCTGCAGAATGAAAAATAGTTGTGCTATCTTAGTGCTGTGCATTACAGTGCATAGGGCCAATCAATGTGCAGTGATATGATCCATCTATATATCTCACAATTCTACTCCGCAGGTATTGGAAACTAGGCCCTATGTCCCATGCATGGATGCCACTCTCTGTTTCACAGGGAGCCAGAGAAGGCTCTTCAAGGACAGTGGATAGGTGTACCTGGATCATGCTGCAATATGATGAACCATGCAGCCCTAATTTGGAGCAGCTGTAGTTGATACAGCATTTGTTTGGTCTGCCACAATGTAGACCACATTAAAGTAGTCCAGTCTGCAGGAAAGTTGTTTAAATAGAAAAGCTATTTGCTCCATGTGCAGGAAAAGTGTATGGTCACAACTTGTTTGTAAACAAAATGATTTTCTTTTACCAGGAGGTTAGCATGACCATTGAAGGTGGTCTCATGTAAAGAAATGACAAGCAGGTTATGGTTTTAGTTACGGGTTTCAGTGGTGGGTTAGGGACGAGGAGGGAGAGGAAGCCCTCGTTGGTCGGTGAACCACATATTTCTGTGAAGGAAGTGGACTTGTGATTGGCTACAAAACAGGTGGACAACCTTGGCATCTGGTATAAGTGCAGGCGAATCCAGGAGAGAAATAGCCTTAAGCGGATGTCCCTACCAGGGGCAGCGGTACACAAGCAGCAATTTTATGAGTTGGGCCTTATGATGTATGCTACAGCAAGTGTCCATAGCCTTACATAATACTGCCCCGGTGGATGTTGCAGTGATGGGGCGCTGGCAGGATTGGCCCAGCCCATCTTCAAATGGTGACCAGGAGGATGACTTATTGGGTGACTCTGGAAAGGTGAGTTTCTGAAGACTAGTCTTATGCTGGCCCAAGCTTCCTCTATTCTGAGGGAGACAATTTGCATTGTTCGGACAGTGAATTGAATGACCTACAAGGAGGTTTCCCCTTGGTCCAGGACAACTGTAATAGGAGATGCCAGAGGGGCTGTGACCTGAGGAGTGGCCAACATGAATCTGAGAATGGAATGCCTGGAGGAATTAAGAAAGTATTAGTTGCTGGAAATCCTGTTATTTAAAAAAACAAATGTAAATATTTTCCTTATTGCTGTGAATAACTATGATATGTCCCAATTCGTTATGTTGGTTTTTATGGTGGATAATAAATACAGCCTGAGAATGGCATAACTTCTCTAACGCAAAAAAGGGGCGTGGTGCATGTGGTCATATCTGAGATTAAAGTTCATGATGATAATATTACATTTTCATGAGGCTGTGACTGGTCTTAATGCGGTCCCCCACCTGTCATCTCGCATAGAAATATGAATGGTGTTAATGTCTTAATCAATATCTAAATATCTCCATCTTTGCCCCGTTGAGGGGAAGCAACTTTTGCATCATATAACTGTTTATATCTATCAACCATCCACTAAATTGATTCCCCTGTTCCTTGCAGGCTATCATCCGCCAGCTCTACTTTGATCACTAGTTGAATATGGTTTCAGCGATACAGGATTTCATGCTCCTATGGTGTCACATTATTGTTGTATCAAAAGTAGTTATCAGCAATATTGTGAGGAGGTCATTGCCAGAGGTTTTATGGGGCTCCAAAGATAGGAGGACTATCCTTAGAGTGAAAGAAATGGCACAACCTGTTTTGTCCAACTCCAGAACAATGACTTTATTCGCAAATGGGTTGACATGTGTTACCAAACCAAGCCGATAGTCAGGTCAGTATGCTGGTGTGGCCCAAAGCTATAAAGTTGTCTGACAGATTAAAAAGCAGAGGACTGCCGGGGGCGTGGCTTGCGAGTCGCCAAGATGGCTGCATGCGAGTGAGATCCGGTGCTTCGCCGAGAGGTTCCGAGGCTTGAAAATGTAACCGTGACTCCTTTCGCCTGGAAAACGTCAGATTTCGGCGGCGGGACATCGCGGGAGATACCAGGGTGATTTTTGCCGTTTGTGGAGTGCTCCTGATCGCGCAATCTCTGTTTTTGTGTTTTCCTCGGAAGCGGTCCTAAAATGGCGGCATGAGGGACGCAAGGAGACCCGTGGAGGTTAAAGTGCCAAATAATGCAGTATTTTGAGGAGGTGGACCTGAGGTCATGCTTTTCAGCATTATGTGAGGTATGATAATACTCTTTTCCAAGCTTCTGCCGTGTTTGCTGATGGGTGCCAGTACTGGTTTTCATACATTTAAAATATCCCAGTCACAACTAAGTGCTGTTTCAGGAGTGAAGCTCATTAGGCTCTTAACCATTGTGTGCTTCTAAGCGCTATGTGAGTCCTGCTTGGTACTCTTTGGCAGGATCCACCAGTCATCGCTGTATTGCGGTTGGCATTGCCTTCCTGTCATCAAGTTAGTTGTGCGCTGCATATAACCTTGTTGGAATGAGGGTATAAAGAGATACTTATTACTGACCAAAATTGTCTGTACTGCCTTCAGTTGTTTACAACTCTTCTACAGTGTCTTTGCTCCAATGGCAGAAAGTATGGGTCCTTCTTCAAAATACAAAGACTCTAAAGGGAATCTGATAAGGGCTAAGCAGGCCTCTTCCACTCCGGAATTAGTACCTAAAGACTCTGGGCCCAATTCACAGAACAAACTTAAGACAAAATCCTAAACTTAGTACCATTTTGGTATTCACAGAATGCACTTACTACTTCTGCTATTCACAGAATGAACTTACTACTTTTGCGATTGACAGAATAAACTTACTACTTTTTCTATTCACAGAATGGATTTACGACTACTAACTTTACGTCCGCACTCGGGCCGGACATTCCGGCCCGGAGGCAGGGCTTCCGAGCCGGAGGCGGAGCTTCCGGCCCAGAGGTGGAGATTTTGGCCATGGCTAAATCTCCGCCACTGGCTGGAATCCCCACCTCCGGGCCGGAAGCTCCGCCTCCGGGCCGGAAGCCCCGCCTCCGGGCCGGAATTTCCGGCCCGAGTGCGGACGTAAAGTTAGTAGTCGTAAATCCATTCTGTGAATAGCAAAAGTAGTAAGTTTATTCTGTGAATCGCAAAAGTAGTAAGTTCATTCTGTGAATACCAAAATGGTACTAAGTTTAGGATTTTGTCTTAGTTTGTTCTGTGAATCGGGCCCTCTGGCACTACTTTGGATACTATTCTCTCTTGCCTTGATTCTGTTCATGAAATTGCACCCGTACCAAAACAAACACTGATTTACTCCAGGTTGAACTAGCGGCAATCAGGAATGATTTCAAAAATCTGTTGCTTCGTGTCTCCAATGTAGAGTCTCGTATAAGTGCAGTAGAAGATACCACACACAAACAGTCTAAACATTTGCAGAGCATGGAACGTTCCCTGGTTTCCTTACGGAGAGACCTCACGGAGCAGGAAGACAGGAATCGTAGAAGTAATCTACGCATATTTGGGCTACCGGAGGATTCGGAGAAAGCTGCTCCATCAATGTTAGACTTTTTGCTCAATTGAATTCCTACTGTGCTGGATATCTCTTTCCAAAGAGAGTTTGAAATTGAGCGTGCCCATAGGGTTCCAACGTTTAGATCAAAGTCTGTGTCATATCCCAGACCGGTGGTTTTCAAACCTTTGAGACCCCAACATTCTGAACAAATTTTGGCGCAAATGAGGAAAATCGGATCGATTCAGTGGAAGGGTCACAAAATTGCCATATCCCAGGACTTTGCCAGAGATACTGTCATCCGAAGAAAAGGTTTTCTAAACCTACGAAGAAGACTTTTAGAGATGAACATTCTGTTCTCCTTTGCTGACCCTTCACGTTTTGAAATAACTTTCAAAGGTCGCACTCAGATATTTTATGAGCCTTCTGATTTTTCCACATTTTAAGATAGCTATTCTGAATCGTGGATGGACTCTGATTCTTCTTCAAGCACTGCTATTTCTTAATCAATCTTTGTTTTAGGTGATGGGATTAAGGTTCTGTTGTGCTTTTTGTTACATTTGTGATGCTTTTATCCCTTTACTACTCTAGGGGTGAAATGGGCTATTTACCCTAGGAAGCTTGGCTGTTATGGTTCTTATGCTTGTGAATTTACTAACCTTTTTCTTTACAGGCTTTTCTCCTTTTCTTCTCCTTTACCATAATATAATGTTATCCTGA
The DNA here is from genome assembly GCF_964204655.1 of Triturus cristatus. Taxonomy (NCBI): domain Eukaryota; kingdom Metazoa; phylum Chordata; class Amphibia; order Caudata; family Salamandridae; genus Triturus; species Triturus cristatus. Next base: position 968,437,634 of record NC_140581.1, read on the forward strand.
TGATATTCTTAGTTGGCCCTCACTTTACAGGTTTCACACTTTCCTTATCTGATAAATTTCTTCTTTGTTCTAACTCTGACTTTTCTTTGAAGCACATCTATTAATTAATGCTTGTTTAGGTGTTAGTGCCTGTGTGCCTTTTTCTCGCATTTGTGATGTGATTATCCTCTTGTTCCTATTGGGGTGGAATGGGTCATTTACTTTAGGTAGGTTGGCTGTTGTTGTGATTATATTTGTGAATTTACGTAGTTTTTCTCTGCAGGCTTATCTCCTTTTCTTTTCTTTTTCCATGGCACAATGTGATCCTTAGAATGTTCCTTGGTGTCTTTAACGTTACAGGTTTCACTTTTTTCTTTTCTGATAAGCTCTCTCTTTGTTCTAATGTTATTTTCTTCTTCTTATATCTCTTTACAGGCATTCAGTTGATTCTTTATTCTTGTCTATCTTCTTCTTAGGCGTCGTATATATGTTAAGTTGGTTTCCTGACTGTGGTCCTTAGATATATGTTTGTTTGGTAATGGATCCCGGTCAGTAGCTATTAATGCTTTTGTGTAGGACTCTTCGTTTTGCTTGTTTTTGACATTTTTCATTCCTTACCTCCTTCTTTTCCTGGAACCTGTTCTACTCCATCATCCTCTCAATGCATTACCCAACTTTGTTTGTTATGAATATGTATCATGTAGTATGTATTGGATAGTATTTATTATACACAATTGGGCTTCAAAGTTTGATACCAGCCATTAAGTATTTAAAGAATGTTGTTTTATCAGCTTTATTATCCTTATGTGTAACTGCTTATTTTTTACAGGGTAATGATATCTCATGATTTTCTCTCTGTATTTATTTGCAATGCTAATCAATTCACGTTGTCTTCTACAGATAACATGTATTTTTGTGTTTTTATATATTTAATAATATGAATTTACACAGATTTAAACTATAAAGAGCTATTAGTACTGCGATACTTCAAACGTTTTAAACATTAATAGTTTGTTAGCTATACTTCTGAGATAGCTCTCCATATTCCGTCATTTATTATATTACTTTGCCTTCTGTTTTGAATAGGCGAAACTGGGTGTGCTGGCCTCTTTGGCTGCTCCTTCATGTTTTTTCCTCCCATGCATTTGGTCTTTTATAGACTTCCCCTGGTGGGGTTCTTTTTCTTTTATATGCAGTTTTTTGTTCTATTTTCTCCCTTCGTTTTTCTCTTTTTTCCATTATTAGCTTATTCCTTTTTGACTCTTTTTCCCCTCGAGACTCCTGCTTCGATACATTATTGTGTTTTTCCGTTGTCTTCTTCTTATCATTACATTACAGATGCAGTTATTATGCGCTTCCTTTTTTCATACACCAAGTGCACTTATGTATATTGATTCCTCGCTAATATGCCTCGTCTGAATGTGCTTTCACTCAATTTGCGTGGTTTGAATCACCCTGTGAAGAGGGCAAACATTTTGGATTATTGTAAAAGTCTTTCTAGTGACATAGTCTTATTGCAAGAAACCAAAGTAGCTTATAAAGAAGCCTTATTGTTGCGGAAGGAGTGGGTCCTTGATGTTTCTTGCTCTGAGGCCTCTGGTAAGAGAAATGGAGTGGTGACTTTGATTTCCAGGAATTCTGGGATGTCTACTGTTACTGCGGAGCATAATTCAGATGGTAGGTGGTTGCTTACTCGTTTATCTAATGGCTCGTTGGATATCTATGTTATGAATATCTATGCACCTAATGGCGATGACCCATCTTTTTGGCGTACTGCCAATAAAAAGCTTTCGGAAATCCCTCAAAATGGCAAATTGATTGTTGGTAGCGACTTTAATCTCCCAATGGATCCTATTTTAGACAGACATTCTGCGTTTAAATTCCACCCTCCCTGGGCTCATAAACAGATGATTAATATGTGTTCCTCTTCTAGGCTCACTGATGTGTGGAGAATGCATAATCCCACCGGTAGTGATTTCACCTTTTTCTCTTCTCCACACTCTAGCTTCTCTCGCATTGATTATCTTCTGATTCATTCAATACTTCTAAAGCATTCTACGAATCCTATGATTCATCCCATAGTTGTTTCTGATCATGCAGCGGTCTCGTTCACTCCTCTGAATCTTACAGACAATAGTGAGCCACGTACTTGGCGCTTGAACACGGAGATCTTGAATGAACATGATGAGGTTGAACAGCTTAACATAGATATCCAAAACGTTTTCCAAGAGAATATGTATTTGGTAAATTCTCCAGTGGTTTTATGGGACACTTTCAAGTGTACTATTAGAGGACATATTATTAAAAGAATGGCTAAATGAAATTTGGATATTAGGAAGGAACTTTCTGCTGTGGTGGACAATATTAAACATAAAGAGTGTTTATATAGAAGTTCTAAAGATAAATCACTGTTTCAAGATATCAAGAACTTAAAATACTCTTATAACTCTATAGTAACTAGAAGGACTCATATGGGCGTCCAGGCACAGAAGTCCAAACGGTTGCTGTTGAAGAATCGAGCAGGGAAAATGTTGGCGGCTGCGTTAAAGTATCAGGATACCAATATCAGGAGAGCGCAGATTTCTTGTATTAACCCCTTCAATGCGCATGACGGAGCGGTTCCGTCATGCGCGTCGGTTGCGCTGTGCGCATGACGGAACCGCTCCGTCACGGCCCCGCCCGCTCAATAGAACCTTCAGCACGGCGCCACGCTGAAGGGGTTAATGATAGTTCTGGAGCCACGAAATTTCAGACTAAGGAGATTCTTGAAGTGTTTCGCAATTTCTATAGCAGACTATATACTCCTCACAATCAATCTTCTCTTGCTCAATGTCAAAATTGTTTGGCTTCGATCCCTACTCATACTATTTCTGACGCTGACAGGGTGGCCTTGGGGAAACCGATTGATTCCGAAGAAATCATTCAAGCCATTAAAGCCACTCGGTCAGGGAAGGCTCCAGGTCCCGATGGGTTTCCTATTCTTTTCTATAAGACATTTCTTTCATCCATTCTATCTCGTCTCAAGGATGTATTTGATAACTTTGTCTCATCAGGGAAGGTTTCTGGATCAGCTGCTGAGGTGTGGTAATTCGTAAGGAGGGTAAAGATCATTCTGACCCTAGGAATTTTCGCCCAATTTCCCTTGTGAATATGGAAGCAAAGATTTTCGACAAGATTTTGGCTAAACGCTTGGAACAGTATATTCCTTTGCATATTCATCCATCGCAGACCGGGTTTGTGAAAGGTAGGCTGGCTAGGGATAATATTCGGACCTTTTGTCATATATTGGGGAAAGCGAAGTTGTCTAGCCTTCCTTCGGCAGCCATCGCTCTCGACACTGAAAAGGCATATGATAAGGTCTCTTGGCCTTTCCTAAAAGCAGTACTTCAATCTCATAATCTAGGGGACTCATTTGTTAGTATGGTGATGTCGTTGTATGCACAACCTAAAGCCAATATTAGAATTAACGGGGCTACTTCTTCCTTTTTTGATCTCTGTCAGGGTACTAGGCAAGGATGTCCGTTATCACCTCTTCTTTTTTTGTTGTCGATTGACCCTCTCCTTCGGCTACTCAATCTAAATCAAGATATTAAAGGTTTTCAATTTGGCCCAAAGAACATCAAAACAGCCGCATATGCGGATGATGTGCTCATCTTCTCTGAAGATGTAGGCAATGCAATTCTGGCTATCTCCAAAAATATTAAAGAATTTTCTCGTGTTTCAGGGTATACTCTGAATAAAGACAAGACGGAAATGTTTCCTCTTAATGCGTTTTGTTTTCCTTCCCACATGGGGGATGTTGGCTTTAAATGGCATCAAATACTTAGGGATTTGGTTCTGTAACAATTTGATAGAGACTGTCTCGTATGAGTCTCAAGTTATAGCTAAGGTTAAGCAGTTGTTGGATACATGGTCACCTAAATACATATCCTGGTGGGGACGTCGTCAAACCTTGAAGATGATGATAACTCCCATTGTTAATTTTATGTCTTCAATGCTTCCTATCAAGTTGTCTTCGTCTTTCTTTCATGAGATTGACGCCCTTACTTCAAAATTCCTATGGAATGATAAGCGCGCTAGAATAGCCTGTAAACATCTGAAGAAACCTTATGATATGGGGGATGTAATTTCCCAGATTGAAACTTGTACCAAGTTGCATTCTTAGCTTCTCAGGGTGCTCTTTGGTTCTCTTCGGATTCTAGACATATACCGCCTTGGTTGTCTATTGAGCAGGAATTGTCTTCTCCTCTATCTACCTCTTCTTTTTTAACCGCATCCACATTTACTGTACCCTTTTAAAGACGTATTATCTCTGATACCATCGCTGCATTGAAAGCTATAGATAAAAAAGTTTCTAAGCCAACTCATAAATCTCGGTGGTCTTCTTTATGATACAATTCCAAAATTAAACTTTATATTGACCCTGCGACATTGGCAGACTGGGCTAGCAAAGGTATTACATTGGTCAAGCACCTTTATGATTCAAATCATGACCCAATGCCTTTCTCTTCCTTAGCTAGGCAGTATACTCTCAGTAATTTGGATTTCTATACATTTTTAAAAATAAAGGTTGCCTTGGCTAAGGTTTCCTTTTACCCGGATTCCCATACTGTTTCCCTCTTGTCTATGTGGTATAAAACAAGTCACGTTGCCTCTAGAATATATACATTTTTATCCACCACGCTGCCTTCGCAGACTACGGTTACACAACAAAAATGGCTACATCATTTTGAGCATGATATTTTTAAACATATTTCACCAGAAATCTGGCAACTCATTGGAAAATTTTCCCTACGAAATAAAATTGCTCCTTCTCTTGTTCAGTCTAAATTTATTTCTCTCAATCTTTTACATTGGACCCCAGCTCGTTTGCATACCCTCAAACTTAAAGATAATGATCTCTGTTGGAGTTGTAATATAGCTGCTGGTACGTATCAATATATGTTCTTTGAATGCTCTTTACTCCAACCTTTTTGGGACCTGGTTCACAAACATCTATTACTAATCTTCAATATTCAATTTGAGCTCTCGCTGCCTCTAATTTTGTGGGGTACATGGGCTACAACATCTCCATTATCTTTGGATACTCTTGATATGCAATTGCTAGATTTGTTGTTATCAATTGTGGTCAAAATTATATTAACGGAGGGGAAATCCTTTAAGTCCATATCCTATCATACGTGGTGGGCATGGGTATCGTTTCTCCGAGGGGCTCATTCTTCTGTGGAGGACAAACACTATACACCCTTTGTTTCTAGTGGGGTCTGGAGATGTCTTTATAAATATGTGAACTTAGCATCACAAGGCTTGGTGGCGCAGTATCCCTTTGTGTCTTCTTCTAAATTTACCTTCTCTATTGTAGCAGGTGTCTCGATCTCTCTCTCTCTTTTTTTTCATTCTTCTCCTCTTCTTCTTCCTCGCTACCCTCTTCTCTCTTTCTTTTTTCCTTCCTCTCTTTTTCCTGATGATCGATTTATCCAAGTGGTACAACTGATTTTCTCGTATGCCTTACTTATTCCTTTTTCCACCATATTGATTGATACGTCGGTCATATATACGACATTGATTATATTTACACTAATGAATGCTTATTTATTTATTTATTTATTGTGTAAATCTCTTTTTGGTTGTATTGCTTATTATGGTATTTTAATTATTTATACTTCTTCTCTTAAAGTAATAAAGATATTAGAAAAAAAAGAAAAGCAGAGGACTGCCTGTCAGCCATTACAACTGAATTCAATTTCACTCACGCCCACGAGGGAAAACTTTGTCAGTTGATGGAACACCAGGCTTGGCTTTTGTCGATCAGGCGTCATTCTATTCTTCCAAAAAGGCCTGTCGAAGGTTGGTGATCACTTTTTATATGATTTTAGCAAGTCAAGAGAGATTGGTAGTAGGTTTAAAATTGCTCAGCGTAGCTGGGTTTTTTCACGATATCTCTGCCTTGTTCTTCCTTCCTTTAACCAAAATATATTGACAATACTTAAAATATTTAGTCCAAAGGTGGAAAAATATGACTTCATAAAGACAGCGGTACAGAGACAGTGTGGGAACTTTGACCTGCAATTGATTGTATATCTGTCACTGTGATGACCTGGATATTTAGGAAAGTTGAAAGAGCTGCGGTAGACGGGTACGCTTGGTTGAGACTGAGGTTTTAGAGTCAACCTCTGATGGAGGTGGTAGAGATCCTATTAAGATAACCAATGGAAAAACCAACAGCCTTACATATCTAATGCAAGTGCAGAGTTGTTGGCTTTGATTATGTTTGTCTGTAAAATATTGTTTAAAAATAGTAAAAGAAAAAAACATTCAACAATACTGGAGGAAGAGGAAACATGCATCTAATGATACCTCAAAACTGTACATTGAATTCAATGTTTTTAATCTTCATAAATGACATGGTATATTTTTCATATTTTGGTTTCAAAGAGGAAACTCTGAACAGCATTTAGAAAGAATATGGCAGTGTCAGATAGTTATACAACCCAATGTTCCAGACACTCTCTTAACTTTCCCTCATCCAGTTGTTCATAATTCTCGTAGTCATAAATGGAATTCGTGGTCAAAATAATTCACAAATCTAAGTTTTGTGAGTCAGAATTTGTCATTTGTAACTGCAAATTCACTTTTAACCCTTTTCAGAGTGAAAGTTTTGCTTAGGGTTGTGGGAAATGTGAATGATTGCTATATATATATATATATATATATATATATATATATATGTATATATATATATATATATATATATATATATATATATATATATATATATATATATATATATTATCTACTGGCGGTCGCCAGTAGATAGCTATAGTTAGGACCGTGTTTCCATAGGAAATCTCAAAATTCTATTTTGAATAACTTTGGCGCCGGTTGACGAATCTTCGCAAAATTTTCAAAACTCATGGGGTGCTCCGCTCAGCTCCTACCCTGAAAGTCTCGGGGGGATTCGTCAAGCCGGGGCCGTGAAAAAAGGGGGGTCCCAAAACGCGTTTTCCGCATGCATTTTCCCATAGGACGTTTAGTCGAAGGTACAGCCCGAACGGCTGAACAGAATTACTTGAAATTTGGCAGAGAGGTAGTCCTCAGGTCAGGGATGTGCCTTTTGCATATATGGAGTCAATCTGTTCAGTAGCTCCTGAGAAAATTGCAGTTAAAGCACATAAATATCTATAGCCGCGCACCGTGCGCGCACCGTGCGCGCACCGTGCACGCACCCTAACGTGCGCGAGCGTAATTCTGATTGGTGGTTACATGTCAGTCAACGTTCTAATCGGTCGAAATCAGGAAGTGTCGGCCGCCATTTTGTTTGTTTTCAGTGCGAGAGTGAAAAAGGAAGGTGGCGAACGTGAAAAGGGGCTGGGTAGAGAGTTCCTGACCCCCTAGCCTTTGTCAGGGGGTCCCTGAAGGACCCCAAAGGCAGAAAAAAAACATTTTAATTTTTATTTTTTTTAAATCGCGTGTGTGCGCGCACCATGCGCGCACGGTGAAAAACCATAAAAAAATATATTTTTTTTTATACGTAGTTTATTGTAAAATAACTATATAAAAAAAATAATAATACATACATAACTTAGCATTTAAAAAAACGTACAAATTCACTGAAAAAACCATATGTTTCACACACGTTATAGTTAGGAATTAGCATTTATAAAACCTTGCAAATTCACTTAAAAAACCATAGGTTTCACACATGTTATAGTTAGGTGGATATTTCACTCGTAAAAAACCAATGAAATTCCCCTTTATAGTTAGTTCAGATAACTATAACTCGCGCGACCGCCACTCTATCACAAGGATGATGTCATCAGTGATGTCATGAGTGATGCCACTGACCATGTCATGAGTGATGTAATATGTGACGTCATGAGCAGGATTGCGGGCGTGCGAGTTATATTTATCTGAACTAACTATAACGGGGGAATTTCATTGGTTTTTTACGAGTGAAATATCCACCTAACTATAACATGTGCGAAACCTATGGTTTTTTAAGTGAATATATATATATATTATCTACTGGCGGTCGCCAGTAGATAGTTATAGTTAGGACCGTGTTTCCATAGGAAATCTCAAAATTCTATTTTGAATAACTTTGGCGCCGGTTGACGAATCCTTGCGAAATTTTCAAAACTAATGAGGCGCTCCGTTCAGCTCCTACCCTGAAAGTCTCGGGGTGATACGTCAAGCGGGGGCTGAGAAAAAGGGGGGGTCCCAAAACACGTTTTCCCCATGCATTTTTCCATAGGACCTTTAGTCCGAGCTACAGCCCGAACGGCTGAACAGAATTACTTGTAATTTGGCAGAGAGGTAGTCCGCAGGTCAAGGATGTGCCTTTTGTAGGTCTGGTGTAAATCTGTTCAGTAGGTCCTGAGAAAATAGCATTTAAATCAATATGTATATCTGTAAGCGCGCTCCGTGCGCTTACGGTAAGCTTACCGTACGCGTACAGTGCCGTGCGCGAGCTCAATTCTGATTGGTGGTTACATGACTGTAAACATTCGAATCGGTCGAAATCAGAAAGTGTTCGCCGCCATTTTCTGTCTCTCGCACTGAAAAACAAAGGTGGATAACGTGAAAAGGGGGCAACGAAGAGAGTTGCAGACCCCCTAGCGTTTGTCAGGGGGTCCACGAAGGACCAAAAAGTACGAAAAATACATTTAATAATTTTTAAAAAAAATCGCGGAGTGCGCATACGGTAAGCTTACCGTACGCGCACGGCAAGCTTACCGTACGCGCACGGCAAATAAAAATTATTTTTAAAAAAACGAAATAACAATCACAGGACCTGCAAGAGAGAAAAAAAAATTGTTACTGTGTAAAAAAAGGCGAGGCGCGCACGGTATGAACTGCGCAACATGGGCGCTCGGTGTGCAAAGCGCACCGAGTGCCCACAGCCCGCACGGTGCGCGAAGCGCAATGTGCGCGCAGGGTGTGCGCACGGTGAAAAACCAGAAAAAAAAATAAAAAATAAATACATAACTTAGCATTTAAAAAACCGTACAAATTCACTGAAAAAACCATAGGTTTCACACACGTTATAGTTAGGAATTAGCATTTAAAAAACCTTGCAAATTCACTTAAAAAACCATAGGTTTCACACATGTTATAGTTAGCTGTACATTTCACTCGTAAAAAACCAATGAAATTCCACGTTATAGTTAGATCAGGTAACTATAACTTGCGCGACCGCAATCCACAATGTGTCATTTCAGATGTCATCATTGATGTGAAGAGTGATGTCACTGACCATGTCATGAGTGATGTAATATGTGACGTCATCAGCAGTTTATTGTGGGCGCGCAAGTTATAGTTACCTGATCTAACTATAACGTGGAATTTCATTGGTTTTTTACGAGTGAAATGTACAGCTAACTATAACATGTGTGAAACCTATGGTTTTTTAAGTGAATATATATATATATATATATATATATATATATATATATATATATATAGAGAGAGAGAGAGAGAGAGAGAGAGACTATGGTTGGACAAAATATCGAGTTCAAAGTATCGAAATGAATTAATATTGGAAAAACAATATTGTGATGCAAAAATATTGTGGTCTAGAATAGAAAGCATATACATTTTTTGGTGAGTAATATTAATTTTAAGGATACTGGTTTCAGTAATATGTTTTTTTAAATTATTATAATCTGTTTTATTAGGTGTTCATGTTGTTGGTATAATTGTTATTCATTTTATAACATGTTCGAAATTATGAGTGATTTAGTATATATTTTATTAATGTCATTAGTAATTTATAGTGTTGTAGCAGGTTGTTGGATTTGTTGGGAGATATGGTGGGAAGTTATTTAAATTAGAAATATTTTAAATGTATTGTTATTTATTTATTTATAACAAATATTTTAGTTGATTATTAATTATGTATCTTTTTAAGTATTTTGGATATGTATATGTATTATATTTTGAGCTTAAAATTGAGATTTTAATTTTTAATGTATTTTTATTATTAGTAATAGTAAGTTAAGTTTTAGCTACAAGCTTGCGGTTTTGTAACAATATAGGTTGGGAAGTTAGTTAAGTTCTAATAATTATTAATTATTTTTAATTGTTAATTAATTATTTAATTGTTAATTATGGAAATATTTAATACTCATTTATTTAAGTCATATTTTATTTGCGGGTTGCTGGGTTTGTGGGGAAATAGGATTGGATGTTGAATTAAATTAAATGTTTTTTAATTGAATACTGTTTTGTAAAATGAAATAATATTTAATTCTTGATTCTATCAATTAATTAATTTTTAGTTATTGTTTAATTGTTGTAATGTTTATTTACTTAATTATGTATTTTTGTTTTTAAATGTTTATTAAACGTGTTTTTTTGAAGCTGAGTTATTATTTTAGGTGACAGGAGGTGAAGAAAATAAATATATAATATTTTTATATTATTTGTTTTTAAATGTAATTTATTAATTGGTGATTAATTATGTATAATGTATTTATATTTATTATTTTGCATCACAGAGATTAATTTATTTAATGGCAATCATTTGTGAAATTTTGTTTCTGCGATAATATTTGATATTTAAATTTATTTTGTTTTTTATATATTAACTGAAATCATCATCATCATCATCATCAAAAACTTTATTCGGCTTTAAATATAAAACCATAAAACCATAAAAGTCAAATCAGCCTACAATCTACCATACACGTTTTAAAATCACAGATATGCTAAAATCCAAATAATCAAGACACAATGTAAAATACATGATGTGCAATACAAATAGTAGTTACAGGTTTTCCTGAGTCTAACTGCATCCCGTAAAAAACTAAGAGTGTACAAAACAGTTTCGCAGGAGAAAAGTTGTAAAAAGATAAAAGTTGGTCTCACCCTCCTAAAGACCAATTTTTTTAAAAGGGGGATAATAAATAACTTTCTAGGTACGGTGTAAGAAAAACAAAGCATTAAAAAGTGCATCATATCCCGAGGAGACTCGCTGACAGAGAGAACTCTTCGCAAAAATTGCTTCTCGGTTCTCTGCACAGCCCCAAATTCAATATGGCCCCATATCTCACTCCCATACCTAACCTTAGAAACACATTTTGCTTGGTAAATCATCAGCAGGGCCCCTATTGGCTTCCCTCCCACTTTGCTGGCAAAATTAAAAACGGCTGCTGATGCTTTCACTAGGTCCCCTTTCTTGCAGTTAATCAGGGGGCACCAGCTCAGGGAGTCGTCAAAGGCTACTCCCAGATAGGAGAACACATTAGTTCTAGGTATTGGTGAGCCTCCTAATTTAAAAATGGGCTGCTTTACCTTCGCCTTGCCGAGGCCCACTTGCATGATGTATGACTTACAGTGATTCACTGATAAGTCCAGCTCCTCCATAAAAGAGGCAAAGGTATTGAGAAGCAGTTGTAAGCCCCTTGCAGTCCTCGCCATGAGGACTGCATCGTCTGCACTTGCCTACCTGAGGGGTGTCTGCTTTGGTGTCTAAAAGAACCTTCTCTTAGGAATTAATATATAAATTAAAAAGGAAGGGTGTAAGGATACACCCATGGCGCAGCCCCCTCTTGATATTGAAATGATGGGATACTTTCAGGTCCTTTGAGTAGCGTACTACTGCCTTGGTGTCTCGATGGAGATCCCTCAGAAAGCATATGATGTTATTATCAATTCCAACGGATGCCATCAGCTGCCAAAGCTTGGACCTGCTCACACAGTCAAAAGCTGATGACAGGTCCATAAAAGCTAGGTAAATGGGACAGGCGCGAGCCACCATGTACTTGTTCAGGACAAAATACAGGTTAAGATACTGCTCCACAGTGGAACGACCGGGGTGAAACCCGTATTGTATCTCAGAGAAAAAATTACTTTCATCTGCCAAAGATGCCAATCTATCGAGAATCATGCGACCCACCACCTTCACCACGGAATCCAGGGGGGAGATGGGCCTATATCATAAGGTGCTGTCCCAATCGCCCTTTTTAAATATCGGGACAATGGTCGATAAAGCCCAAGAATCAGGGCGGCCACCCCAGACCGAGGCGTTAATAACAGCGGTGAGAATGGGTGCCCAGGTGTCTATGTGGGCGATATAAAGATCTGGCAGGATCCCATCTGACCCAGGGGCTTTTCTCTTTGTCAGGCCTAGTATGCCTGCTCTAACCTCTAATTCGGAGAAGACGAGGTCCATCTTGCCTACCACCTTATTCTGCCTCTCGATAGGCATGGAGTCTGGCTGGAAGATACCCTCGAAATGATGAACCCAATCATCCTCCGAAATATGAGCGTCCAATAGATGAGCTCTCTCTGCTGAGAGAAAAGGGATGTTAATAATACCCCAGAACTTAGAACTATTTCGCAAAGTACTTGCCTCCACTAGGTCTGACCAGGCCTCGTTCTTCAAGGTGGACTTGTGGGTTGCTAACATGGCCTTGTATCCTCTACGAAGACCTTTAACAACCATCTTTAACCACAACCATTTCACGGGGCTTGTCGCTCAGAGCCTGTCTCAGTTTCCTAGAAGCCGAAGAGCATGCAGAATCAAACCCTCTTGGGCCTGCAGGCTCACTTTCTCTGTACGGGGCACACAGTAGCCTCCGGATGACGGTGGACATTGTGCTGAAAGCACCCAAAATGTCCAAGGCACCGGCCTCGCTATCGAGACAGGTAGCAAGCTCCCTGCAGCACTGGTTTGTAAGGGACTCATAAAATGATTCTGGTGCTATGCTTCCCCATTTTACACTCCTCCCTACCTCGGCAACTATAAGATGGGCTCCTCCCCGGCCCCCTTCAGAGCGTCCAGATACTCGGGCACGAGCCTGTGATAATGCAAATAGGGTTTTGGTCACTAAATTCACTTGTCTGAATAAGAAAGTCTGTGACTAAAGTAAAGAAAGGGGTAGATACAAAGGTAAAATCTATAAAAGTTTCGCACCCTCTACCCTTGAAGGTGGGGATGATGTCACTTTTCCCTGGGGGTAACTTGTGCATAACTGATGTCAGGTCAAATTTAAGCAAAAAGGAATTAAGCTCGCTACCCTGAGGGGTGTGCTCCAAGTGGAGGCCCGATTGACGTGCACAACCCATGGCTTCCACTCGCCCTTTTCTGATATCCCCACACATATGGATATTAAAATCCCCTGTTAAAAAGATATGGTGACAATTCTGAGCATTCAAGGTACAACCCAAAAATACTACCCCCAACTGTGTTATGTTATCCTCACCCTCAACAGATGCTCCTGTGTTGTAAAAATTTACCAACAGAAGTCTACTCTTGCCACTCAACAGCAACATCGCTTGTACATTGGGCGAGGCATGAAGCACAGATACTGCAATATCAAGGACCGCTAATGAAACAAATCTGATAAGCCCCCCCATTGCTCTCCCTGACCCGGACAGGGTTGCTGGAACAAAAAAAGTTTTATAGCCGTCCAAGTGGTAATTGTTCTCAGTAGCCCAAGTTTCCTCAAGGCAGATCACATCAAATATTTTCACGACGGCCAGCCACGCAGGGTCATGTATCATGCTTGCCAACCCCGCAATGTTCCAAGAAAGGAACTTGCACCCTCCATTCTTACACAGTGCATAATCCGGGGGTGGATCGTTCCCCTGTGATACGTAGGCCATAGAGTCCAACGAGCCCGTACAGCGTAAATCACAATCTTCCAGTGTGCTCAATGGGGCAAACCTATTTGCAGTGCTTGCCCCTGTGGTCCCCTCCATGCAGCCCCTGTTGCCCTCTTCAGGAATCCACTCGCGGTCAGGCACCGGGTTATTAACTGAAATTAAATAGTAACATAAGGATTGCATAGCTGTGTTATTTTGTTTAGTGAAGGAAGATAGTGTATGTGTTTTTATTTTTTCTTTATTTCTTTTCTAACTTCTAGGTTAACATTTTTTTACTTTTGTTAATAAATGTATTTATTATTTCAGAATGCTTTAATTTAATAATGTTTTGTATTGCGTTTTCAAAAATATATACAAAATTAATTGAATTTGTATTCATGTGCATAATGCTTTTTAAGTCATGTGCTTTTCCTACTTTTGCTTAGACTGGATGGGGAATAGTAAATTTAACCCCTACAAAGTCCAGCACTTTGTGTGTGGTATTATGTATTTGTATGCAGCGTTTAATAATTAGTGGAATTTGTTTACTTTTACTGTATTCATTTTATATATTATAATATTTAACATTTACTACTTTAAACTGCTTATATATTACAATATCGATATGTTTGTATGGTTTTGTACGATATTACTGTCCACTATATTTTCCCCCCGATATTTTTGTCATTTACATTATATGTATAGGAACATAATATTGTGGTAAACAGTATTTTTGGCACAATATTTTTGTCAACGATATTGTTTACCACGTTATTGCGTCCTTGATTCCATTGACCCAGTATGTTCTTCTATGTTTTATTATGTAGATATGTATAGTGATCATTTATCCCTTTCTTGTATGCTCTTATCTTTTATGGGCTCCCTTTGCACACTTCCTCAGAGCTGTCTGAAGTACTATACCAGTTTGAGATCGCCTTGCTATGTGGCTCTGGGAGGCTTGAGAACTAGTCCCAATGAAGCTACATATTTTTGTTTTGATGAACGATTTAGATGCACTGTATGTCACTGCATCTGCTTATGTATGGGGTTGTGTAGTATATTACATACTTGGTGGAGGAGAGTTCTGATAGGCGGACACTCCGGTGATGTCAAGGTTTATAAATGCATATTGATAGTAGTATACAGGCAACTAGACGGCTTTGGCTCTTTGGTAGTTGTGAATGGATTTCAGAAATCACTATGTGCCCGATGAAAATGTTGGGGGGAAAGCAATCCGACAGCTAGTCAGAGGCTTTCCGCCTGACATCAATGGTTTCCCGCTGGCTGCCATATTACAATACCAGTGGTCAGAGGGAAACCCGCGGGGGGATTCCGCTGCACTTCCGACGGGCTCAAAGAGCCCTTCGGAGCCTGTTGGAGCATCGGACTGATAGCCCCAAATGGAGGCGGTGCCTGCTTAGGCACCTCAGTCGGAAATATAATGTTTGTTTCCCACAGCCTTTCCATGTCGGTCTTCCCGACATGGAAGGGCTGTCATAAATTGACTTTGGGGTCCCTAGCAGGTCCCCGAACCCCTGCGGCCTCTGCTATGGGGCCTGGGAGCACCTGTGGTTCCCCCCCTAAATATCCCTGCACTGTGTAGTAGGCACAGCATGGTTCCTGCCACACAGTGCAGGGATGTTTTAAAAGTGTATATTTTCTATTAAGGCTTGTGCTGCAACATGCAGCACCAGCCTCAATAGAAAATATACACTTTGTGAAAGCTGTGAAAGTGGTTGCATCCTACTTGTGGGAGCGGAACAGCTAACACCTTGTCGGGCAGTCTATTTCAATTACGATGTTGGTTGGACGCTCGTCTGACCGACATCGTAATTAGGCCCTATGAGGCCATACCAAAGGCAGAATGTGGGCTATGCAAATTCCAATAACATAACATGCAGGGGAGGTGCGTTAGAAAGCAGGGTTGGTCAGAAAGTTGTTGGATTATAGGCTAGCAAGGAGGGTAGTATGAGTTTACTATTGAGAGACATATTGATAGCTGGACATTTGGTATAGCATTGGATGTAAAGAAAATGAGATAAAATAGGGGAGTGCTGAGCTTTTTAGTAGATGTGGAGGTGGTACATATAGTGCAAATGTTTGTTTTTGATTATTTGGGCCTTTTGAATTGTACCAGGTTCGGGTGTCTGAGGGAATAGTCTGGGTGTAGTATGGTTGAGAAAGAAATAGGGTGAAAAATGATCAAGGCTTTTGTACATGAATTTATGGATACATCCACCAAATTATGGACAACCAAGTCCAGAAAGCAACCAATCTCCCTCAACTCATAGCAAAAGAGGCCCAAGATAGGGCCCACTTCTCATTACAGACATCCCACCACTAGAAACTCTGCGCAAGGTTGAAAGGAAATTACAAGCTTTTCTGCAGTAAAATGAACAAATTGTTAGATGTCTTCCCAGATATACTTTTCTTGAACTCTGACAACCACCTACTCAGAGAAGACTTATGGTAAGAAGGAGATTACCTGTCCAGACAATGGAAAATGGAACAATGTCATGCCAAAAAAAGAAGGGTCTGTTCTGTCAGTACACACTACTGATCAATTCATGATATCGTACACGAGGAAGGGCTGCAAAATAAATACCAGAGTCACCTGTTCCTATGACAATGTAGTATATTTAAACATGCGTATAAAATGCACAGGTAAAGATTGTGTTGGAGAAACCAGCTACACATTACTTAAACAGACCAGACAAGGACCTCATTGTGGGTGAGTGTGTTCAGGACCCAACCTCAGCAGCATCCAAAATCTAGACAATGCAGTACTCAAAGGTAGCTTCAAGGCGGAAAGCGAAAGGAGCACATACGTGTCAGAGTCAACAGCAAGGGATCTTCTGCTTGCAAAGCGCCAGTGTGCTCCTTCCCGTATTAACCATGAACAGTTCCCGCTGTGAGGCAAACTCGGTAACGGCGTTACTCAAACTCACCTCATGATGACACTTGTCAAGGGGAACATTTCATTTGCAAGATGAAATGATTCATGTCGAATGAGGTGTACTTGGGCTTGGGAGTCCATAGACTAAGGGTGTGCACGCGCTAGGCTATCACTTAGCTTCTTAATTTTAATTTAATAGGGCATTTCTGGGTCAATAAGTGCAGTGACAGTATAAAATAGAGACCTTTCCTTTGGACTGTGCCTGACAACTTCTTGTGTTTACATTGTCTTTTCACTTCTGGCATTAGTTTGTACTTAGCTATTGTGCTTCCCTCACTTTGTTGCTTTTTTCCTCTCCAGTTCGCCCATGGCTCCTTCCTTGGTAATTGCATGCTTGTACCTTTACCTACCCTGATTGTGTTTTTTTGCAGCCTTTTGCTCAGAGTTCAAGAGTTGGCTTCTGGTCTTAATTGTGGTAGTCAGGGAGTCTGACTTTAATGAGACGATTGAGTTATTCAGTGTGCGATTCGCTGAGACGCTTATTCTTTGGCATTGTCAGACTCCCTGTTTTTTGTCTTTTCCTTAAGAGGGTCTGTCTGTATCTTTATGGGATACTACCCCAAGACTCCTGGGTTTCTAAGCTGCTGCAATCTTCCAAAACCTGACCAGAGTTTCTCTCCCTCACCCCTACTCCCTTCCCCTGTGTTCTAGCGTAACACTGTGGCCCCCAGTATGGTCTTAGGGTTTAAGGGAAAGTAAGGATTGATTTTGGATCGAGTGGCGTTTCAGTAGATCCCAAAAAATGAGTATAAGTCCATGCTGAAATTCAACACACCGAGGGGTGATTTGAACAGGCACCATGGCTTCACGAGTCACTATCTCTATGCAGTGGTGGCTGGCACGCATGCAAATAATAATATAAAATGATAAAACACTTACCAACACGACATCCTCCGCTCCGGACAGCTTCTTTTGCCTCAGGATCTGGAACAGGATGCTGCAACTCCCTTGACCAATCCTGGTTCTGATCACAGCATGAGAGCAGCTCCCTGACTGGAGGGAGCGGTCTGTCTCAGCGCTCCACAGCAGACTGGAGGACTACACTTACTCTCAACCCAACTGTTTTAAGACAGCTGGGTTGCAAGGTTTAAAGTGCGTATGTCTGGCTGGCCGTCTCAAGACAGTTGGCCAAAGGGACATGTGCACTTTAAACAGAGCACAGACAGCCCACCCTCCTCCCTGCTGCTGGTGCCACTCAGCAGGCCCCACCCCGTTGATGCTCTGTTCAGGTGGATGAAAAATAAAATGGTAATAAATTACCATTTTATTTTTCATCTCTGGCTCTTCGGGGGGCATTTAAGTGGGGGGACGCTCCTCTGCTCCAACGGAGGAACGGCTCCTGTCTCCATGTGATAACTTGTACTCCTTCCCCTCCACCTTTGGAGAGAACCTGTTACAACATTCTGGCCTGACATCTCCCGCTCCTCTCTGAGATATTTATCTGACATATGAATGACTGCCCAAGTGTCTCCAGGCTAGAGAAACCTTGACCTGACATGAATCTGGCTCCACCCAATCCATCCAACCTTTCAGGTCAAAGGTACTATCTTACACAATATGGAAGAGTGCAGAGATTTTTTTCAAAAACCATTGCAAATTTAGATGTAGATTATTAGCTTTAGAAATCAAAATTCTGCGAATGTATGACGTTATTCTGCCGCCTTTTATCCTGCAGGGAATCACAACGCAGTCATTACAACGACTGCATTGTGATTCCGCATACCATTACTCCGCAAGTCGGAACAACGACTTGCGGAGGGGGGGCGCTGGATGTTGGAATAGTATAATTTACTATTCCAACTCCAGTCTGTGCGGACACTAGGGAAGGTGTTGGATTTTAAATCCAACACCTCCCCCCCCTCCGCAAGTCGTTGTTCCGACTTGCGGAGTAATGGTATGCGTAATCACAATGCGGTCGTTGTAATGACCGCGTTGTGATTCCCTGTGTTTAAAAAGTTTCGGGGTAAACATCGTTTACCAAATTCTACAGTATACGTTGACCTTAGTTAAATGGATGATAGGAGTTTTACAAAAGAACAATGCTGAAAGGAGTGGTTGACATTTGTTGATCAGAAATTAGTGGAGAGGCTGGTAGGGTAGAATATCTAGGAAAGAAGGTGAATGGAGAGAAGAGGGTCCTAGGTCTTACTTTCACACAGAGGGTGGGTCAGTCTGAATGGGGTGTAACAGTGTTGATTCCACAGAGAAAGTGTGAAAGGTGGAAAGCATGTATATTCATCTCCTTCCGTGTTTTTAGGAATTTCAAGAAATCTTTGGTCTGTGGTATGCATGGTACGAAAATGCCCTACAAGAGAAGTTTATTGCTTAGAGTGAGCGAGCGAGTGAGTAGTGAGTGATGGCAATAATTTAGCTCCTATACAGCTGAAACCAATCGTTGGTGTGTATATAAACACTACCTTACCAAACAGGTGATTTTTCAGTTTTATCCTGGTGGGCAAAAGTCTGGTTTATAGCAGGCTTGTACAAATAGTAGCTCGGGGGCAACTGGTAGCTCCCCACCTATCTGTAAGTAGCAGCCCTGTGTGCAGCCCCATCTATTAATTGAAAAGATTTTTTGGGGTTTATTTAGGTATGTTTCTAAAACTGAAAAGAATGCATTCAAAAGTAAAATGTGTGTAATATCGGATCTGATTATGGGCCTTATTATGAGTTTGGCAGTCCGATGGACCACCAAACCCACGGTGGTGGTCTGACCTCCATATTACAAGTAGGGTAGTCGGACAGCCATGGGACCGCTGCTGCCACCAGGGATCCATGATCCCTGGCGGTCTTACAGCGACCCAATGCCCCTAATATGCTGTCAGCTGGTCAGCTGGTGGTGCCGCTGCGGCACCGCTAAGTATATTAGGAGTTTCCTCACTGCCACAGTTTTCATTGCATGAGTCCGCCATGAAAAGTGTGGCAGTTAGGGAAAAAAGGGGGCACTAGAGGGCCTCCTGTTGCATCTGCACCAAGGGATTCATGCATGGGATCACATGGTGTGCCCTGCTGTATGCATGCACCCCCAGTTCCTGCAGGGCATGGACTTGATAGTCCATGCCCTGCAGGAATGTGCAATGGTGTTCTCCCATGAGCCTTAGCACTGCACCATCATGGGCCGGTCGCCGCAGGAGCGGCCAACATGGATTTCAGTCGGAATCCGCTGTGCGGTCTCAACCTGGCTTTGGTGGTGTGGCAGCAGGGCTCTGGCGTGGTGGCCCGCTGCCACACCGCTAAAGTCATAATAAGGCCCTAAGTCTGATGTTTGGAGAAAAATATAGTTAAGGCTCATAGTTAAATGGTAATTCGTGCTGCCCGGAGGAGTCTTGTTACTTATGTTATTTTCTTGATGCCATGTGGCATTGTGCATGTGTCTGCTGCGGCATGTAGAGTCATTCGGAATTGGAAGTGATAAAGCTTTTTTTTTTACATTGCTTGTGACTTTTCCTTCTGCACTCAGGTTATGCACTGGGGGGGTCACTGCTAGTAATTATGTATGCATAGAAGTGGTCAGATTTGTAAAACTGAAAATGTTGGTTACTAGATCAAGATGATATTCATTGAAGATACGTAGATCTTAAATAGATAAATAGATAGATAGAAATATAGATAGAAAGATAATATTCTTTATTCAGTTAAAAAACACATAAAAGATGCAAAGTCATACAAATTATACTCATATGATGTAAAAAAAAAGAGCACTCAGCCCCTCACTGTACATTATGTTATAGTTGGCAAGCCGTCTCTATCGATATTATTTGCAGTAAAAACCCAAGATAAAATCAATTAAAAACCATAAAACATTTTGCGGTTCAACAGTCGGCATAGTGAAGACGTATTTAAGATTCAATAAGCTTGTATACACAATACATAATTTTAATATAGTGCGTGTGCAATCAAATTTCATCATGTGCAGGCCAAGGAAAGGGTTAATAGAACCATAAAGTAAAATCGATATACCGGTTGTAGAAAGCTATGCTTGGGGTAAAAAGCCTAGGGGCTTTTATATCCCCACGCTCATACTGGTCTTGAAAGACACTGCATTATGCCTATAAATGGTATGTCACTCCATTTCTTATTTGTAATAACTGTTTGGGCCCTATGTGGCAGGCATATGTAGCACTTACGTTCAAAAGGGGAAACAACCTTTACAACGCAACTATTACATCGCACTACACTTACAACGCAGGCATTGCAACGGAACATCCTTTACAACGCATGACACTACAACGCATACCATTACAACGCATACCATTACAACGCATGACACTACATCGCATGTCACTACAACGCAGGCATTACAACGCATACCATTACAATGCATACCATTGGAGTTAGAATAGTAATTTTTAACCCCTACACTATCCAACACTTACCCTACTGTTGCACCCCCTGGAGTTAGAATAGTAATTTTTACCCCTATACTATCCAATACTTACCTTAAATGCAATGTAACAGTATGCGTTGGAATGGTATGCGTTGTAAAGGTAGTATGCGATGTAATGGAATGCGTTGTAAAGGTAGTTTTTTAAAATGCGTTGTAGTGTCATGCGATGTAATGGAATGCGTTGTAGTGGATGTTGCGATGTAAAAATTGCGTTGTAAGTGCATGCGTTGTAAAAGTATGCGTTGTAACATCATACATCCGTTCAAAAGTGCATGTTAAGTGAAAAATATGCCTTCCAAAGGTGGTTATGAGACAGTTAAAAAACCAGTAAGGACAGATAATCTGTTGTTTCCCCACAATCTTCCACAGTTTAGCAGAAAACGCATTATACCTGTAGACTGTATGACACACCATGTCTGTTTGAAGTCATTGTAAGTGTAACAGAGCAGGTCTGCATTGTATGGCATTAAGACTCCTGAGCAGGGGAACGATTAAAGCTTCCTGACTTTGTCATACAAGCCACAAAAAAAGAAACAATTTAACTGCGACTGACTAGAGTTCGAGTCGCATAGGCGCGCTATGAGATCCTGGTCACAGCTGGCTGTCGAGGGGTAGGCAACCAGCAAATGAGACGAAATCCCACTGAATAATACCGGTGTGAACTAGGAACAGTGAACAAATACGGTTCAACGTGACTGGTCATTAGTAAGTAGCTCTTATTGACGTAGAAGTTGAGGAATCCCTGGTTTAGAGCATGGAAGGGCGTTCCGTAATTTGAGTAGCTGTAAAAATGATTTGACCAGCTTGCACAGGTGACAAAATTGTATTGGGCAACAGATAATCTGAAGTTGTCCTTATTGCATTCGTTGTGGTGGAGTTTTGTGAAGCTTTATCAGTTAGGCAGCTTGCAACTGACAATGTAGTTAAAGAGTAGGCACAAGATCTTGGATATAATTGTGGCATTACGGGGAGGCAATGGAGCAGCCAATAGGCATCGGAGACGCGCTGCCTTTTATCCAGACCAAAGTTAGTCACACAGCTGCATTTTGTTCCCCGAGTCTGTCCTAAAGATATTTAGGGTGTTTTAAAAGAACAGAGTGCTACATTATCCTGTGGTTGATTACTGTTCCAAAAACAGTGCTTGATTTTTCAGGCATTTTAGAGGCAAAATGAGTTTGAGTCTGAAGTGTATAGAAAAATCCTTTAGTTATACCCTGAACCAGGAGTTTAAGAGAAGCATCTGCATCGAAAATAAAGCCCAGATATGTTACTTTTTCTGTCATATTAAATTCTAGATCTAAAAGGTATTGCATTTTTAGGGTTAGCAATTATGTCTTGCTCTTACTGCCAAAAATATTAATCTCCATTTTCAACTGACTTAACTGAGGTTAGTTGTCCGGCATCCAGAACTGGATATGTAACAAGAAGGAAGCCAGATCCAGGCGGGGTTGTGGATCTTGAGAAAACTTCAGATACATCTTTGTAAATTCAGCATTTGACGGAAGATGGAAATTGTGGTTGTGTTGTAGATAGAAGGTGGTCTTAGATGTTAAGAAGGGCAGGAGAGTCATAGAGGCTCATTGTGATGTCGGTGGGACTGACACCGACGGCACGTCGATGTCGTTCCCACCGACATCTGAAGCAGCGGTCAGACCGCCGCATTACAATGCGGTTGGTCTGACCGCATGTGTGAGTGGCCGACCACTGCAGTTCCGATGGGCTCAAGGAGTTCATCAGCCCTGTGGTCGGAATGTAATCCCTACAATGAGGGTGGTGCCTGCTTCGGCACCGCCGTAGGGGTTACAATGGCCCTTTCTGACACCCTTTCATTGGCGATCTAACCGCCATTGAAAGGCTGTCAGAAATTGACTTTGGGGGCCACTAGGAGGGCTCCCGTCCCTCCGTGGCCTCCGCTATCAGGCCAGGCCAGCACCACAGATGCCCCTCTAAACATCCATGCCCCATGTGGTCCCTGCCACAGGGTGCAGGGATGTTCAAAAACATGCCTTTTGGCATTGGGACTTGTGCTGCAGCCCTTTTCCGGGCCGCAGCACAAGCCTCAATGCCAAAAGGCATGTTTCGGACAGCCACCACGGCGGTTGGATCCTAATTAGGTAGTCAGTACTGCTGACTACCTGTCGGCCAGTCCCTTTACCACAACGATGCCGGTCGGACGTTTGTCTACCAGCATCGTAACTAGGGCCTTAGTTCCCTATGGTATCCTGTATCTGAAATTTGGACGACTTGAGAAAAATTTATTCAGCCTCACCTGTTGTATGAACCGTCAGAAAAGAGTTGAAAAATGACGACATGAGGTTCAGCTCTCAACACAATGGACTGGTTCTCCAAAGACTGTCACAGTCCACTGTGTCGAAGGCTACTGACAGGTTCTGCATGACCAACAGGGATGCCACTCCTTCCTCCATAAATTGAAGGCTATCATCCCAGAAGCTATGCAGGGCAGGCAGAGTCCCAAGTAATGGCTGCAATCACATGGGATGGGATTGAGAGAATAGTAATTGAGTGAAAATTAGCAAGCTTTGAGACGGAACGTTTTGAAGTTTTGATTAAGGTGAGGGTGGCCTTCTCATTCCATATCATTATTGACATTGTTTCCAGTCCTGGCTGTTCATGTGAGAATCTAATGAATCTGTCTGATGTAGTCTTTGTTTCCGCACACAACTGATCACAATGATTTTTAGTTTAAGGGTACAGGACTGAAAATGAGTACCGTGTGATAAGATGGAGTGAGAGTGATTAGCCGGTCTTCCATGATGGAGGGAGGAACACATACTTCCCTTGTAGATAGGTTGACAAGATGTTGGAGGATATGGGCAAACCTCTATAGTGGTGCTTGAGAAGCCATGCTTGAGCAGGATCTTATGTTCAATCTGTTGGTTTAAAACTATTTAGAATAGAAAAAAATGTGTTCAAGTCTTACAGTGTGAAGCTGAAAGATATTATAAGAGAGGGGGGAACCAGTTTTTATGTCACACTCCAAGAGAAGGAGTCCGGCTATTAAGCAGTCACAATCATAGATTGCCTTATTTAGCACATTTTTGACTTTTTCTAAAAGGAGCAGGACTGACTTTACAATCTGATAGAGTAGGGTAGATTGACTTGCTGCTTTTTAACTTCTTAAGTCAAGTATTTTTTCCACACACATAGCTTTTTTGTATTTTTTTATTAAATGAAATATTCTTCCTTATGTGTGAGATTACAGTTCTTATATTGTTGTTCCTTCTGGAGTCATTATCCCTGGTTACTTTTTTGGGTGATCCCCACCAGAATCATCATCTATGCCTCTTACCATGTTGTTACCATAAGTACTAGGGGGTCAAGTCATGCTTTGTTGATGTTTCTCCACAGTGCCTGGTATGCAGCTGTTTCGCTAGTTGGTCACACAATTATTTGAAACAGGAAACCTGTCAGAACAATGGGTGCACACTGGGAAATATAGTCAATTTTGCATTTTCCGTATACTTTTGGGGCAGCCATTATTTGATGGTATAGTCAATTTCTTCTTTCACATTTTGGAACCACGCAGTTGCATAGAATTTTGACTTGAACGCCTGCGAGTTCTGTGTGAATATTTTGAGCTGAATCACCTTATTCAGGTGAGTATTTTTGAAATGCTGAGTTAATCATTTTAGTCAGAGGTGGCATGTGGTGCCCACTGGCGCTCATTTTTGGGGACCGAAACGTATTTCTCCTTATCAGACTTTGACCCAAAGCAAGAAAGGGAAAACACTCAAGGGAGAAGGAAGAAAATTATAGAAAAACCATGACAAAGGCAGGAAGTGGGTACCTTCAAGAGTGAGATGATGTGGCAGGGAGTGTCTGGTGGTGGATTAAAGAGGCATGAGGTAGAATCAAGATTATGCAGCCTTAACATTCAACACGCTGACATTCAGTAGTGCTGGTCGCAGGCTTCTGCGCAAACCTTTGGGTCCTGGCACTTATACTTTTAAAAAATAAGCTGGGGTGCTAACCTGTGTGCTGTTGCCCCTGGTTTTAGGTTGAGCCTAGCAGAAGTACGCATGTGCTGCTCGCTCTGTGAGGCATGCAGTAGTCAAGTATGCTGTGGAAGCCTCGCCTACCCGCCTCAGATATTTTTCATTGGCTGGTGTCATTGTCCTTGGTAAATGCTGGCTTCTGATTGATAATGAGGCTTGTTAGTCCCTCCTTGTTACCGCCCTGTCGCCATTTGTTACCTCCCATGAGGACTGGATCTTTTACTAGTGGCGATACATGGTCTCCTTCGGTAAGCACTATTATTTTTTATTTGCAGCGTGGTCCCCTTTCACTTTAGCAGCCACGCTTATTTATTTAATTAATTTGCCACGCAGGCCGAAAGGTAGCGTGTCTACTCACTAATCTAACAAGCATTTGCAATGCAATAGGTCTTGCATTTTTGAAAAATTGACCTATTGGGATTGTAAATGACAATGTTGTTTATTTGTGTGCATGTTGTACTTCTAGTCGCTGCTTGCAGGTTTTCAAAATGCATAAATAAAAGGCATTGTCCTTTACAATGCCAATAGCTAAAAATTTCGCAAATGTGAGACCTATTGCATTGCAAATGCTTGTGTTGAATGAGCTTTGGCACATAAATGCAGTACTGTACGAAAAGTGACTCCTAGTGGAATGGCAGCATATATCTTTATGCTGGGCTCTGGTACCCAAAAATGGCAGAAATGTTGTGATATGTGGTCTCCGCAAGTAGATGAAATAAAATCTGGGATTCTGAGATGTTAAACGTGTATTGCCTAGATCCTAATTTTAACTCCTCTTTTGTTTCCTTCTTCAATTATTATTTTTCTTTGTACCAAACTGATACTCTTCCCTTCAATGTAATTTGGGATGCATTTAAAGCAGCTGCCAGAGACTTCATCATATACACTCTTCACATTCCATTAGGGAGAAGACTAAGGTTGAACTTTCATGGGAGGAAGATCTTGAAGTAGATTGGTCACCTTCTTTATGGAATAAAATATGGACCAATATCAGGAAAACCTCTAGGGCAGCGAACGCTACACAAACATTATTTTTTATTTATAATAGGCTTTTGCTACACCCGGTCGTATTACATAAAAGGCATAATGAAGTTCCTGATACCTGTTGGTCTTGCTCTTCCCCACTTGCTGATTTGAAACACCTACTTTTTACGTGCCCACATATACATACTTTCTGGAAAACTATTTGGGCTAAAAGTAACTTAATTTTTAACTCCAACATTCCCTTTCTCTCTTATACAATTACTTTTGGGTAGTCTATCACCCATCCGGGATGATTACATCTCTAACATAAGGATTGTTGACTTATTGTTGGCGATACAATGGAGGATAGAGATCTCATAGCACATACAGAAAGTGTGATATTTCATCCCCTAACATTTGTGTATAAAGGACCTGCCTTCGTATCAGTCCGATAAATAGATACTGCGATGTCAATATAGGTCGTTCTCCATCCAATATGGCATAGTAAAATCTTCCCAATTGTAGCAGAGTATATCGTTAAACTAAACTCCCCTATCTACCCTCCCCTACCCTCCAGTCCTTTGTAAGAGATAACCACCGGTACATACTCAACGTCTTATTCATGGTACAGACCATCAGAGACACAGTTCTGTATTCACAGTTTGAGAGGTAACCACTATTGTACTTGGTAAACCTATTCCTTCCTGCCGAGGCATACGTTTCGTTCGAGTTATGAGTCCCCATCAATGCATCTATGATTGGACATGGGTGTCGCCATGTTCTAAGTCTAGTGTTTGCAGGGCTTCTAACATGACGTCCCATTCCATAGCTATTGGGATCTTACGTAACCCTCTAGCTTTTTCCCTTCTTAGCGCCGCACTTTCTGCGCTGCCCCATCGTAGTACCTCCCTATGCCAAGCATGGCCCGTGGGTGGTTTCCTGGATTTCCATCTCATAGTGATAGCTCGTTTCGCCAGAATGAGTGCCAGATTCACGAATTTGTACTGTATTTTGTGTTTGGATGAGTTCTTATGTAGACCTAGGATACATTCTTCCATAGTGTTGTATATCTCCCTCTGTGTGGCCGCTCGTGTGTGGCGCCTGACAACTTCCCAGAACCCACGTAGGTGGGGGCATGCCCACAGCATAATTGTTGGCAGTTGCTTTTCAAAAGATTACTAACAATTGGAAAGATTTGGCAAAATTATCGTTCCAATCATGGTGGTATGCAGTATGTTATAATCGTAGATGGGACACAGCACTTGTTCACCCCATCCTTTTAGCTACTAAGCGCTTAAGTCTATGGTCACCTGTTACAATGTTCATTGATTCCAGCGCTAAACGCTCTTTCTCCTTAACTCCTATTCAGCAAGAAGTTGCTCGACCACTGGATATTCCGTATCTTAACGATAATTATATTTTATAATGTATTATTATACTTGTGTTATTATTATATTGTTTTTATACAAATTGTGTGAAATGCATTGTTTTATTGGTTGCATTGTTATCTTATTGTTTTGCCATTCCAGCCTAGCCATGTTTGCATGATGTTTTATATTAATTGGTCTTCTTTTATTCTTTCTTTCTTGTTTTCTATTTATTGTCCATCATATGTTGTACGTTTATTACTTGTTTCTCTAATAAAATTACTTTTGAACTAAAAACGTGTATTGCCTCAGTGTGAGCTCACTGAAGATAAATGCAGGGCTTAATTTGTGCCGGTGCTTGACGGTGCTTAGCACCGGCACTTAATTGACAGAGCCGGGTCTACGCATCTCGCCGGCCCGTGCGTCATCGATGTTTTTTAAAATTTACTAGTACTCTGTGTACTCAGTCTCAGCGTGTTCAGAACTTCAATCATGCAGCCTGCAGGTCACAGGAGCACTGGTAATGGATGCGGCTGTGTGTGAGATCGACTAACACACACTTCTCTTAATTTGGTAGTGACGGTGTGTGACTTGAGTGAGGGTCCGGTTGTAAGATCACCGGCGTGGGGGGAGAGGCAGCTCCAATAATACTGATTATACTAGCAATAGGCAAAATTGTGCAATTTACTGAAGGGCAGGCCCACCGGCCGTAGTGATAGTCGTGTTGGCGCCGCGACCCGCAGTACTGTACTGGCCTGTGCACAGTGCGCAGGCTGCAGGTTAAGAAGAAGATAAACTAACTAGGCCCAGGCTGCTCCCCTAGCCTACCCGCCCAGCCGCTTCGCTGACTATTTGTCTTGTCCAAACATGGCGGCCGGTGCACGCAGCCGATCCCGATGCTGGTAATGGTTTCACTTTCTTTTTCGGGTGTGGCGTTGTTGTCGCAAGTCGCAACGGGTGTGATATTGCAAATTGCAATCTATTACTTTTTAAATTGATTCCCGCGGGTTCAGGGCTCATTCATTGTTCCTGTTGATGATGGTATGATGTTAATGCTTTGTAAGCCTGGGCCATCGCAGTTGCCTGTCCTCATTTGCACAAGGTTTGCATTATTATTACAGACCGGATTCTGAGTCATGTGGTGTGGTCAGGGGTGGGGTGATATTAGGGTGTTATGGAGTCCATCTTTAGCTTGGGTAAAAATAAATGTCTAATTCAATGTACTGAGTGGCGGCATGTATAATTTTAGTCAGTGCGTTTTGAATTGTTTTACAATTGCTCGCACGGCGCACACTTTTTGGATGTGTTTACTTTTGCCCAGTGAAAGATATAGTAACGGCCGGGCCCTGCTCTCTGAGTAATGGTAACCCCAGCCCGGGCAACACTCTCAGTCAGCTGTCACTTGACTCAGCAGCACACACAGAGAGGGGCAGGAGGCGGCGGAGATTGAGAGGGTCTGGAGGAGCCCGGCTCGTGAGGGGTGAGGGAACAGCTGACCCGTCCCCAGGTTCGCAGGGTCATAGGTTGTCGGGGCGGGGCCCCTGCCTGAAGGCGGCTCTCCTTACTGTCCTTTCCACCCCTATAGTAGGTATCCATGCGGAGGCCTCACTATTCACGTAAAACTCATTTTTCACTCAGTGTCTCAGACCTTTGTTCTGCTGTCACCTCACAACAACATTCCTCCGCCACAGTGCAGTTCCAGGGGATGGAATGAAACCAGACACCACCCACCCACCTCAACAGCCCAAGCTCACTCCAGGCCCAAACATAGCTCACAGGGGCGGCTGCGAGAGCATGGGTGGCCCGGGGTCAACAGACCTGTGTTGGTGTGGAGGGCGAGGGATGTCTTTTATGGTCCATGCTATGCTTTGGCACGCTGGGTTCAAATACGGTAAATTAGTGGGTGCTGGCCTGGGGCATGTAGGGCAGAGAGACATCACCACACTGAGGCAGCAGTTCAGGAATTATAGACCCAAACAGAAAAATAAAAATGTGAAAATCCATATAAAACATGGAGGGTTTGTGACAATGTATTGCAACTTCCTAGTTTTGTTATAGTGCCTACCACTTCTGTTGACAAGTACCAGAGTTCTGTACAAAGAGTAACTGATGTTTCGATAAATTTGATTCCTATCAAGTCAAGACTAATCGGGAATCAAGTCAAGTCAAATTATTTATTGTACAGTTAATTAAAAACCTTTACAATTAATTCGTTTTAAAACATTTCCTTTAAAAATCATTAAATATAGATAATTTTAGAGCAATTCGTAAAAATTTTAAATGAAACAAATTTGTATAAAAGCCAGGTGATTATCCAAGCTTATTACCGGCAAATTACGATATACCAGTGCTGCATCCTTTTGTGTAGCGCCTACCCCAGTATTGTCCTTTCCCCAAATCAGCACGTAGAGCACTGGAATTGTCCCTTTTCAATGCATTAGTGATCTCAGCTAATTTATTCCAAACTTGTGCTTTAAATGCACTTTTGATTGAATCTTTTTCAAAATTTTCACAGGGCAAGGGAACCTCCTATCAAAACCCTACTATGAGGAAGGCTCCCTTGCTGAAATTCATCTGTCTTTTCACAGTGCCAGTTGACGATGTGGGTGGAGCTAATAGAGGAAGTGGGTGGAGCCACTGGAGGAAGTGGGTGGAGCCAGAGAAAAGTAGGTGTGGCCTCCGACAAAGATTTGAGCACCTGCACTTCATATTTTACAAATTAAGCACTGGATAAATGTGTTACAGTGGTTCAGCACCAGGTTGCCAATCAGTAACAGCTGCACTCCGGAAATCTCGTTTCATTCATTTATTATGGGAACATTTGAATCCCTCGAGAAAATAGTGCAAAATGCAAGGACTTTCGGCAGATGAACCTTCATAGGCTGAAGCACGTGTAGTCGGAAAGGCTCAAAAGTAATTTTACAAGATATGTTTTATAAAAATGTTAATGAATGCTAGAAGAATAACCTCATCAGAAGTGAGCAGACAAAAGCGAAATATGAAATCAAAGGGGCATTTGACAGACACAGGGAGTCATACCGCTGTGTAAGTAAACTTGGAGACCATGCAGGGTGTAGGCGTGAAAAACAGGCAGGAAATGGAGGGACATGATGAGCGCGGCGTCCATTTTGTATCGGCCAATTTATGTTTCTTTACGAAAGTGAGATACTGGCGATTGGAGGCTTTACAATAACGTACAGCACAATGCACAGAGAACGTACAGGCCTCTCAGGACCCTCTTTAAGAATAAGAGCAAAGAGCTTGCACTGTTACTGTCTGTGCACTCTTCATCTGTTGATTGACTGTGCAGTGGCAGAAAAGAGAGCTGTCTGGGCAGTAATTAGGTTTTGCCTACACGGCCTTTTTAGACGCATCTTGTAACTGGATTGCGGATGCCAGTGAGAGCGTTGTGTGTTTTATGGCGCGACCAATGCAATTAAAAGACAGGGACACCCAACTCACATCCTGGCCCTGTCCCCAGCCGACCAGGAATCCTGTTACAAGACGCTTTTGGGCGAGTTATCCGCGATCCCTGGAGATCTCGTGGTACACAATGGAATGCGAATCCTCCCTGTGAATTAAAACAGGAGGGAAGCATCCTTCCGCGGCCCTGTCAGAGTTAATCTCTGAAGTGGAGACTTGACGTGTGACCCCAGAAACTAGTTAAGTGCACATTTCCTCCACTTCCCCCATGAGGATCTGCGACTCCCCCATTTTAGAGCTTTTATATCCGACTGGCGGAGGAAGGTTCACGTTTTGTAAGGATGCCTGAGTCTGACAGCTGGTTTTGCATCTGTGTGCTGCTCTTTTATCTCATTTCTGCTTGGTTTTAATTGTACTTTTTTTATACAGAGCTATTTTCAATTAATTACTAGTGTCACTGCGCTGCGCACCATAATGAATAGGATTGCGAGAAGCTACACAGTGACCTCTTGATGTAGTGCAGACTAGAAGCTGCTTAGCCTTCGGTTAGTGGCAGGCCCCTTTGGCAGGATTAGGGGCGAAGAGTTTCGGTGCACCAGGCATAATAACATTTTGCTTTGGAGTGCTCCCCCGTACGGTGAACAGGTCCATCGTCGAGCCCTTTGTAGGATTTAGGAGCATCTACTAAGTGGCCCTCTAAGGCTGTTGCCTTACCTTGTATTACGCAAGCACTGGCCCGGCCCATAGGCAAACTTATCAGTGGACCCCAGGTGTGGGTGAGGACTGGGGAGTAGATATCGTTCTTCGACTGAGCAGAGTTTGTGGTTGTCGTGCTTATGGGTAGAAACGATGAGAATGTTTCAGGGGCATATCATCAAGGGCATTATCGACGCTTTAGCGGCGATAATTTTAACGCCCTATCAACAAGGCGGCGCTAACATGCATTAGCGCATGTTAGCTGCCGAATTCCCAACGCCTGGCATCTCAGCGATAAACATCGCTATTGAGATGGAAAGTAGGCGTGGCTGGGAAAACTACATGGGAAATTATCGCTTAGGCTGCTTCGCCATATCAGCAAAGAGCCTTAGTGATAATAATCATCGCGTTAACTATGCCTTAACGCAGGAATTTAACGTCTGTTAAATTCCTGACTAAGGCATACCGAACATGGGAGGTGGATTATGGTGATACGACCACAGGGTCGTATCACCAAGGCTAACGCCATTTGGAGTGCAACATCGCTGGTTTTCCAGCGTGTTGACCCCATTCCCTGGATATCGCTGGAATATTATCGCCCTCAGTAACGCGTTGTTAATAACGCGAGAACCGGGCGATAAGTTCCAGTGATAGACGGCAATAAATATAAAAGCGCTAAGCGCGCTTTGCGACATTTAAGTCCGTCTGTTGCAGATATGCCCCGTAATCTTTTAAGGTAGGGGCCACCTTATTTAGAGCTCCCTACTTTCATTTTAGCGATAGAAATGAGCAATCTAACAAGAAATTGAGCCTATGAGCTCCAGAATGTACAGAAATCTATGAAGTATTGGAACCTGTGACCTAATGATTAGATGCAGTAGGTATGTTATCCGACTAAGATGCCTTTATTTATTTCAGAGTTTTATAGGGTGCTACGTGTAACGTTTCTCCAGGGGAGGTGACAAGTATGAAGCAAGCGATCTGAGGGAAGGGCGTATCCAGGGCCGGCTTTAGCGCTGGTGGCGCCCGGTGCAACAATCACTTTTGGCGCCCCCACATCTCATGGCCGCATCGTCGGATTCTCGCTCTACCACCCACAAAAGTGCCCCGCATCTCTCCTATCATAAGTTATTGCTAAACACAGTGCCCCCTGAGCTCACAGCGCCCCCTCCACAGGTCAGCGTCCAGTGTATCCGCACCAGTCACACTGCCCTAAAGCCAGCCACAACAATATCACTCAGCACCACAACAGCATCACTCAGCACCACCACAGCATCACTCAGCACCACCACAGCATCACTCAGGGCCACCACAACATCACTCAGCACCACCACAGCCTCACTCTGCACCACCGCAGCATCACTCAGCACCACCATAGCATCACTCAGGGCCACCACAGCATCACTCAGTGCCACACCAATATCACTCAACTCCACCACAGCATCACTCAGTGCCACCACAGCATCACTCAGGGCCACCACAGCATCACTCAGCGCCACCACAGCATCCCTCAGCGCCCCCACAACATCACTCAGCGCCACCACTGCATCACTCAGTGCCACCCCAGCATCACTCAGGGCCACCACAGCATCACTCAGGACCACCACAGCATCACTCAGCACCACCACAGCATCACTCAGTGCCACCACAGCATCACTCAGCGCCACCACAGCATCACTCAACGCCACCACGGCATCACTCACGGCCACCACAGCATCACTCAGCGCCTCCACAGCATCACTCAACAACACCACAGCATCCCTCAGGGCCACCACAGCATCACTCAGTGCCACACCAATATCACTCAACTCCACAACAGCATCACTCAGTGCCACCCCAGCATCACTCAGGGCCACCACAGCATCACTCAGGGCCACCACAGCACACTCAGCACCACCACAGCATCACTCAGCACCACCATAGCATCACTCAGGGCCATCACAGCATCACTCCTTGCCACACCAATATCACTCAACTCCACCACAGCATCACTCAGTGCCACCACAGCATCACTCAGGGCCACCACAATATCACTCAGCGCCACCACAGCATCCCTCATCGCCCCCACAGCATCACTCAGCGCCACCACAGCATCACTCAGCACGACCACAGCATCACTCAGCATCACCACAGCATCACTCAGCACCACCACAGCATCACTCAGTGCCACCACAGCATCACTCAGTGCCATCACAATATCACTCAGCGCCACCACAGCATCACTCAGCACCCCCACAGCATCACTCAGTGCCACCACAGCATCACTCAGTGCCACCACAGCATCACTCAGTGCCACCACAGCATCACTCAACGCCACCACGGCATCACTCACGGCCACCACAGCATCACTCAGGGCCACCACAGCATCACTCAACAACACCACAACATCCCTCAGGGCCACTACAGCATCACTCAGTGCCACACCAATATCACTCAACTCCACCACAGCATCACTCAGTGCCACCCCAGCATCACTCAGGGCCACCACAGCATCACTCAGGGCCACCACAGCATCACTCAGCACCACCACAGCATCACTCAGCATCACCACAGCATCACTCAGCACCACCACAGCATCACTCAGTGCCACCACAGCATCACTCAGTGCCACCACAATATCACTCAGCGCCACCACAACATCACTCAGCACCACCACAGCATCACTCAGTGCCACCACAGCATCACTCAGCTCCACCACAGCATCACTCAGTGCCACCACAATATCACTCATCGCCACCACAACATCACTCAGCAACACAACAGCATCACTCAGTGCCACCACAGCATCACTCAGCGCCACCACAGCACCACTCAGCGCCACCACAGCATCACTCAACGCCACCACAGCATCACTCACGGCCACCACAGCATCACTCAGCGCCACCACAGCATCACTCAACAACACCACAGCATCCCTCAGGGCCACCACAGGATCACTCAGCGCCACCACAGCATCACTCAGCACCACAACAGCATCACTCAGCGCCACAACAATATCACTCAGTGCCACCACAGCATCACTCAGCGTCACCACAGCATCACTCAGCACCATCACAGCATCACTCAGCACCACCACAGCATCACTCAGGGCCACTACAGCATCACTCAGCACCACCACAGCATCACTCAGCACCACCATAGCATCACTCAGGGCCACCACAGCATCACTCAGTGCCACAACAATATCAGTCAACACCACCACAGTATCACTCAGTGCCACCACAGCATCACTCAGGGCCACCACAGCATCACTCAGGGCCACCACAGGATCACTCAACGCCACACAGCATCACTCAGCGCTATCACAGCATCACTCAGGGCCACCACAGCATCACTCAGTGCTACCACAGCATCACTCAGGGCCACCAAAGCATCACTCAGCGCCACCACAGCATCACTCAACACCACCACAGCATCACTCAGCGCCACCACAGCATCACTCATGGCCACCACAGCATCACTCAGGGCCACCACAGCATCACTCAGTGCCACAACAATATCACTCAACGCCACCACAGCATCACTCAGCATCACCACAGCATCACTCAGCACCACCACAGCATCACTCAGCGCCACCACAGCATCACTCCGCACCTCCACAGCATCATTCAGCACCACCACAGCATCACTCAGCGCCACCACAGCATCACTCAACACCACCACAGCATCACTCAGCACCACCACAGCATCACTCAGCGCCACCACAGCATCCCTCAGCACCACATCAGTAAAACTCAGTATCGCCTTTGCACTATTACACCACCACATCATCAACACTCAGTATCGTCTCCGCACCAGTCACCACCACCACTACCACCTCAGCATCACTCAGCACCACCTCAGCCTGCTCTCGGAATCTGGCATCTGTTGATTCTCCCCTAGCGTCTGGCCGCTGCTAGTGTTATAATACAGGTAGTAGTTCCCAACCTTCACCCTCCGATTGTTATGCCCCCTCATAAAAAAGCTTTAACAAACAACCATTGGAATAGGCAGAAACAAGTTGCCAGCATTGCAGGAACAAAAGAAACCAGTTTTTTTTTTTATTGTAAATACTTTTTTTAATATGGTCGTTCAGTTGTACATAAGGCCATCTTGGTCATATATAAGGTAACATAAATGCTTCTGACACTTTTTTATTAAAACTTTTCAGCATGCTGCACAGCAGCCACACTTCTCTACTGCACAGCTTAAAGACATTGGCAAAGTCAATAGCTCTGGCTAAACACTTATAAGGCCCCAAAGGCGAGACCTATTGGCTATGCCAATGCTTGTATTACTTTACCCCTTGCATTTTTGTTTGCCCTACTTTTCATGCTCCCCACCTCTCTACCAGAATTTTCAATTTCTATCTGTTCCCTGCTCTTTTTTATTTTCTCCCAAATTCTGTCCTTTGTCCATTTTCTCCATGTTTCACTTTCTTTTGTGAAGGCCTTTTTGATTTCTGCAGGATGACTCAGTCTAGTTGAAAAGGCTCCTACACAAACTACAGACCATCCAGAACACTGCTGCAAGACTCATACTCGGCCTCCCACACTGCACCCACATCACATGACACCTCAGGAAGCTTCACTGGCTCCCCATTCACAAGCGCATCCAATTCAAACTCCATGCGCACACATACAAAGCCCTACACAGCACAGGATCAGAATACCTGAACAGTCGCATACACTTTCACCAACCCACCAGGTACCTACGCTCTGCCTCACTCTCACACATTCCCCGCATTCGCAAAAGCAAAACTGGTGGTTGCTCATTCTCCTACATCACACCCAAGATATGGAACAACCTCCCTTAACACATCAGAGTCTCCTCCTCACTTCTAGAGTTCTGCAAGAAGCTGAGGGCCTGGCTCTTATATCAGCACCTTAAGGACCACAATCCTACACACCTGCCCAAGCACCTGCATGCCCTCTCGGGTGATTAGTGCACTAGACAAACCAATATAACATAACAAAGGTTTAGCACATCTGAGGTGGTGTGAAGAATGAGGCAGATACCGTTTAATGTAAATATTACATACACAACAAAGTGAATGTTGAGCCACAACTCCTAATTTTAGAGTAGTAAATATTAAGCACATTTGTATTATTCTTACGATTCTATATCAAACCTGAAAAATGTAACTTTCAAAATTGTTTGCAGTTTGCAGACAGGGTCTGATTTTGATCACAGATCTGTCTCGTTGGGGTTTGTGACTCCATAAAAATAGGGGGTCGTTGGAGTTGTGGTGCAGTATCTGATAGCCCTATGGTATCAAAACCAGGGTCCTTAAGAAGTGTTCTCATTGGTGAAGATGGATGGAAGTCTGTCTAATCCTGAAAGAGGGTATTAATGGAGGATCCAATGGGCCACAGAGTCAAAAACAGACCTTGCAGGGTTTTTTTTCAGGGCTTTATACAGCTCGAACTCGACCTGAAGATATTAGGTATCAGAGTGCTTTACACGAGCACCAGTTGATTACAGACGGATGCATTCATTTCTGTTAGGCACAGGGAGATTAAGTGATTTGCCCAGAATCACAGGATGTTGAGCGTCACTGCTGAGACTCGAACCTGGTTCCCCAGATTCGAGGTCGACTGCCCTAACCATTTGGCCACATCCTCTCCCAAGTTCAGTCCACAAGCTGAGTGTCTGGGACACAGAAGCTGGCCAGTTGCTGAACTTTCAGGGGAGACCAATATGATGCCTTGGGGACATTTTCTGATACGTAAACTCAAGGGGCATGATGAACCATGCAATGTACGTACCAGCAGGAGCATATGGAGAATCAGAGATGGTGTGTAATAGGTGTTCTAAAGGTCAATTTAAAGGTTACCCCATGGCTTGTGGAAGTTGTACGAAATCGGGTTGTACGAAAAAATAGTGAAAAGCAATAAAAAAGTACATGAACTTAATTCATTGGATTTAAGCTACTACAGGGCTGTGCAGCTTTGTGGAATCAATGTTGTTCCCTTCGTGGTATGACCATGAGGTAAGGGACATATACCTGCAGTGGGAGCTTTAGTACAGTGACCCAGCTTCATGCTCTCCATCTCATAGAACACAGCTGTGGAAACACGTCTACACTCTAAAGCACACTCTTTGGATCATTTTCAGCTCATTGGTCAGGAATCCTTGACCTGGCAAATACCACAATGCTGAGCTTCATCTTGCCCTGCGGATCCACTGAGTCAGCCTGAGTGTCAGCTGTGTGACCTGAGTGAGTAGCTCAGGCCATGGGCAAGACAACTTTCAGCATTATAAGCTTTTGCAGCAGTTTGTTCCTGAACACAAATGATTTGCAAGCTGTGATGATTTCGACTTGAGTGCTTCCTTGAAGCTGTTCTGAACAGAGCCACTGTCTTTCATGCATGCTGTTAGGTGTGTGACAAATGTACTCACCCAGTGTCTGCCAGTGGAAATGAAAATGTACATTCCTTTGCCTATGTTGTGATGCAGGCAATCTTTAAGGCATGCATAAGTGCTGTACCTGTTACTGATATTTCAAAGATAAAATCCCGAGGGGCATACTTATCAAAAAATCACAAAGCAAGTTACCTTGCTGCGCTGTGCTGCTTGATAGGGAAAGGGCATGCACCGTACCTAACATGATTCGGCGCATTCCTGTCTTTTCCCTGTGCTGGCGCACAATGTACTATTTAGCGCCAACCCAGGCACCCAGACACACTATGGTGCCAGGGTGCCTGCGTTGTAAACAGGATTGTTTTTGTGCAGTAAAGGACAACTTCATGCACAAAAACAATCATCTGAGGCATTTTTCTCTTTCCATGTGTGGAATGCAGCACATACAGAGAGCGGAAAAAACAAGGAGAAATAAAGATATTTTTCCTCGTTACGTCTCCCGTGGGGACGCTTAGCATTTTGACGCTGTTGCAATGTTAATATTTGTTGAATCCAATGATGACCAGAGGTAGCCAGGAAGTATAACAGAAGTAGGTTTATTGGTTGGTTTAGTAGAAGTATGTTACAGGTCCCACCAGGAGCAGCATCTTTGCCGCTCAGCCCACTCTCTCCAACTGCCACACTCACCACACAAGCAGGCACACCAACATTCCAGTCTCTCTCTCATCAAGCATTCCAACATTCCACGCAGACATCACATTTAACTTGGCTGAGCAGCTAAGGAGAAGATGCACTTGAGGAATTGAGATACAACACATCCCCTTTCTTTGGACAACAATAAACAACAATAATTTGCAACCTTGCAGCGTGAAAGTATGAATGATGGTACTTGCATCGTTGCGCACAATAAATATCAGAGGAAGAAAGTCTAGTGACAGGTTAGAAAGATGTGAATAAGTAGTAGAAAGTGACTAGAATGAAAGGAGGGTGAAACAGTGTGAAAAGCTTCAAGATATAGCACATCCCCTTCCCTTGGGAAAAACAATTAATAGAAATAATTCAAACATTGCATGTAAAACGTTGCATGTAAAACCTGCGTGTTAAACACTCGATTATAGCATCATAAAAGTAAAGAGAGAAGAGAAACAGAAAATAAAGGAATTAAAAGTGTGATATAGAAGTAAGAGAAAGCAGAAAAATTGATGTAAGAGAAAGGTGCAAGGCGATAGAGAAAGCGTCACAAAATATTGAACATCTAGGTTTCACTGCCCACATGTGTATGGTGCAGTGCCCTTGTGCGTAAAAACTAAAGATGGGTACACTGCCCCTTATGGATTTCAAAATAAAGTATGGATACACTGTCCATTGCGCATTGAAACTAAAGATGGGTACACTGCCCATTACACATTTTTAAATAAAGTATGGGTACACTGCCCATTGCGCATTAAAACAAAAGATGGGTACACTGCCCATTGCGCCTTAAAACTTAAGATGGGTACACTGCCCATTGCGCATTAAAACAAAAGATGGGTACACAGCCCATCGCGCATTAAAACTAAAGGTGGGTACACTGCCCGTTACTTGTTTCTAAAGAAAAATGTGGGTACACTGCCCACTGCGCCTTTTAACCAAAGATGGGTACACAGCCCACTGCGCAAGTAATCACTGAAAGATAACAATCTAGAGGGTAATGCAAGCGTAACACTACTGCTAGGCACTAAAGACTGTGTAGGGTGAAATCAGTGTGAAGGGTGTGCGCACTACCCTCACTGAAAGATAAAAAACAAGTGTAAGAAGACCAGCTTCTAAACAACAAATACCCTGAAGAAAATGCTAAATACCCTGAAAGTATCTAAGTCAGTAAAAACAAATAAGGAAAGGCGTAAATGTCAACAGCAATAATCATGTAAAAATTATGAAGGGTGAGCAACACACAACTGTGAGATGTCACTAACATTGTAATATAGCTAATAAAGCATAGCTTACGTATATAGAAACATGAGTACTTAGGAAGTAATCACAGTGCAAAACACATGTCTAAATACGATGTCCATTATAACACAATAAACTAAAATAAATAACGTTGTCATCGTAGATCCCTTTTTAAGTATTCTTCTCTTCATTTGTTGAAAGATAGTTTTTTTTTTAGTGCGTCAGTTCATCAAGCTGCACTACTCGATTATCACCGAGCATCTGAGCAGGCAAGTATTTGGAGAAACAGCAGAATTCGATGTCCTGGTGTATTTCAGCAAACAAAACTTTATTGTCCTCCAAAAGAAAACAACATGGTTGGCAGAAGGAGCAACGCTGACTGAACACTTGAAGACAGCATGACTTAGGTGCATGGCTCTTGTGGAAACACAATATGGCGGCACGCTTGATGACGCCAAG
Organism: Triturus cristatus; assembly: GCF_964204655.1. Taxonomy (NCBI): domain Eukaryota; kingdom Metazoa; phylum Chordata; class Amphibia; order Caudata; family Salamandridae; genus Triturus; species Triturus cristatus. The sequence continues at coordinate 968,477,744 of NC_140581.1, forward strand.
CCGGATGGCTCACAGTACGTCTGTGCACACAGGCGTCAAGGAACAGCTCTGACAGGAATGGAAGCAGACTCGCCTCACCGAGAATTCAGGTGAGCTCGAGCAATCCACGCGCAAGATTTTCAAATACTACACAGCAACGCGCACTGCTAACGACTCCACCCTTGACCAGGCTCACAGTTCAAAAGTCAACACGGACCAAAAACTCCATATTTGCCCATGACTCAAAAAAAAAACATAACAATAGTCCACTAGCTGAAATACACAAGCAGCCATGATAGACGGAGTCCATCATGTCAGTCAGGGAGTACGCTTCTCCAAACACCGTAGACAAGTTATCCAATGCCACACAAAAGTCCATGTTGATATCCTTAGCTCCGCAGATGAACAGTGTTTGCAAATAAAGGGCAATCCAAATGTTTGAACACACTTCTGGACTCTGATGAATACTGTAGTTTAAATATCTTGAAACGCATTTTTTTTTTAAATTCACTTTTCTGTAGGCAGCATTTTGAAAGTAAGCCAGTTTTAAATGCATATAAATTAACGCTGTATTTATTTACCTTTGAAGTAAGAGGTATGAAGTATAAAGAATGTGAAGCGCCCTGGGTAGGCTGTCCAGATGGTGAAGGACACTGGTGGGACCTTGGGGGGCGTTCTTTTCCTTTCTTTTTAAAGTTGCTTAGCTTTGAGTAGTTTCTTGTAAAATAAAGTTCTGTAAAATGTGTAAGTTTCCTCACTTGCCGTAGTCTTGTGGCCAAAGCACGCAGGGTTTCTTCCAGATCGTCGCCATTGTTGCAATGTTAATATTTGTTGAATCCAATGATGACCAGAGGTAGCCAGGAAGTATAACAGAAGTAGGTTTATTGGTTGGTTTAGTAGAAGTATGTTACAGGTCCCACCAGGAGCAGCATCTTTGCCGCTCAGCCCACTCTCTCCAACTGCCACACTCACCACACAAGCAGGCACACCAACATTCCAGTCTCTCTCTCATCAAGCATTCCAACATTCCACGCAGACATCACATTTAACTTGGCTGAGCAGCTAAGGAGAAGATGCACTTGAGGAATTGAGATACAACAGACGCATTCCCAGATCTACCATTAATGGCAAATCTGGGAATGTGCTAAAATACATGGGTGGATGCGTGGAAACACCCACGCTCCACCCATGGAATGCCTCCCTGTGGCAGAGTAATGTTATCAATGGTCCCTTCTAAGCACACTAGCCAGTAGGCTTTTCAAAACTGGATACCATTCAGACGAAGCTTGATATCGGGGTTGTGGAAACTCTCTCCATAGATTCTTTGAGCATCTTTTACTCTTTGAGTTTACAGTGACATATATGTGCAGGTGCAAATCTACAAAGCGACATTGGGAAACTCCTGAGATTCCACAGAGCTGCACTGCCGCGTCATCATTTGAATCAAATGAATTAAATTCTTATGCTTTACTCTTTGCTTGTTTCTTCAACTTTAAATCTTCAATTTTAAATCATTTTCTTTCTACCTGTATTTAAGTTCAATTCATTTTAATCAATTGTATTCGTTATTTCACCGATATTCAAAAAAGGTTCAGGAGTCCGCAGTGGGTTCCACATGCCATGGTTTATTTACATCAACCCAATGCATTTCGGGAATTGATTCCCTTCGTCAGGGGTATCTACAAATACAAACACAAACGTATTTCAATGATCTTTTGCAACTTAATATAACATTCCACATTTATTAAAAAAACAATTCTACTATGATCTACCAAACACCTGTTTTTCTGTGAACGTTGATCGTAACGATTATAATCAGCGATTATAAACAAAATGTATCATCCCGTCCCTAGCACATACTGCTTCCTGGTACCTCTTCCTTATTCTCCCATGCTTAACTTGACATTGAGATTCGAAAAAACATTCTTCTACTTCATATAACACTCAAAATCGTTATTTTAATCAAAAAAGTTTCACAAATACTAGTCACTTTAAGCGTACCATAAAATGCTGGTTACTCCAAATAAAATAATTAGATCTTCCGAACGTTCTTTCTCTTAGCGTATAGCGACGCGTGTCCACTTGAATCGATTTCAGCTAAACTGTATGTCTGTAACCGCTCTTTTCTAGTCCTACCCTTGTTACCTCAAAGTGATTCGCAACACCTGTATGTGAAACAGCTTTTCGCTACCATAGATAACGGACTTGGTGCGCAAGGCTTTAGAAGTTAGTATTTACAACTATACTACTACATATCCCAGGATACAATATGATTCCTACTTCGTTGCCTGCCATGTTTCAAAATATCCACGTTCACCCGACTGTAGATGTATATATGAATATGAAGTAGAAGAATGTTTTTTCGAATCTCAATGTCAAGTTAAGCATGGGAGAATAAGGAAGGGGTACCAGGAAGCAGTATGTGCTAGGGACGGGATGATACATTTTGTTTATAATCGCTGATTATAATCGTTACGATCAACGTTCACAGAAAAACAGGTGTTTGGTAGATCATAGTAGAATTGTTTTTTTAATAAATGTGGAATGTTACATTAAGTTGCAAAAGATCATTGAAATATGTTTGTGTTTGTATTTGTAGATACCCCTGACGAAGGGAATCAATTCCCGAAATGCATTGGGTTGATGTAAATAAACCATGGCATGTGGAACCCACTGCGGACTCCTGAACCTTTTTTGAATATCGGTGAAATAACGAATACAATTGATTAAAATGAATTGAACTTAAATACAGGTAGAAAGAAAATGATTTAAAATTGAAGATTTAAAGTTGAAGAAACAAGCAAAGAGTAAAGCATAAAAATTTAATTCATTTGATTCAAATGATGATGCGGAAGTGCAGCTCTGTGGAATCTCAGGAGTTTCCCAATGTCGCTTTGTATATTGCACGCGCAACGAGACAAAGCGCGGTACGAGTCTTGCACGCCTTTAACCCCTTCCATGCTGCGCAGATTCCGCCGCTGTGCTGACAGAATCTTGCGCGGGCGTGGTCATGACGGAACGGTTCCGTCATGAGCACAGCTCAACCGTGGCTCATGACGGAACCGTTCCGTCATGAGCACCGAAGGGGTTAAAAGTGGAAAGAAAGAAGAACGGTTTAATCATGAATAACGCAGGAGTGCATCGCATCATCTTTACCTTCAGGTGCAAATCTACACACAGTAGCAGTATTTCAAAACAATTAAAATTCTTATGGATTATACTATTAAAAACAGACAAAATAAGGAAGGATAAGGAATGTTTTGGACCTTTGTTTGCTGCACAGGTGGCAACAGAAAACAAGCCGTGGCATAGCCAATAGGTCTCGCTTCTGGGACCTTCTAAGTATTTAGTTATGCAGCACAATATCCTTGGTGCAACCACATCAACTGTTGCATGGCTAAACACTTATAAGGTCCCAAAGGCGAGACCTATTGGCTATGCCAATGCTTGGTGTGGTTGTGTGTGTGGTTGTGTGTGTGTGGTTGTGTGTGTGTGTGTGGTTGTGTGTGTGTGTGTGGTTGTGTGTCTGTGAGTGGTTGTGTGTGTGTGGTTGTCTGTGTGTGTGTGTGGTTATGTGTGTGTGGTTGTGTGTGTGGTTGTGTGTGTGGTTGTGTGTGTGGTTGTGGTTGTGGGTGTGGGTGCGGTTGTGGGTGCGGGTGTGGTTGTGGGTGTGGTTGTGGGTGTGTGGGTGTGTATGTGTGGTTGGGTGTGGTTGTGTGTGCGGTTGTGTGTGTGGTTGTGTGTGGTTGTGGTTGTGTGTGGTTGTGTGTGTGTGTGGTTATGTGTGTGTGTGTGGTTGTGTGGTGTGTGTGGTTGTGTGTGTGGTTGTGTGGTTGTGTGTGTGGTTGTGTGGTTGTGTGAGTGGTTGTGTGTGTGGTTGTGTGTGTGTGGTTGTGTGTGTGTGGTTGTGTGTGTGGTTGTGGTTGTGTGTGTGGCTGTGTGTGTGGTTGTGTGTGTGGTTGTGTGTGTGTGTGGTTGTGTGTGTGGTTGTGCGTGTGTGTGGTTGTTTGTGTGTATGTGGTTGTGTGTGTGTGTGGTTGTGGGTGTGGTTGTTTGAGGTTGTGTGTGTGTGGTTGTGGGTGTTGTTGTGGTTGTGTGTGTGTGGTTGTGGGTGTGGTTGTGTGTGTGTGGTTGTTTGTGTTGTGTGTGTGTGGTTGTGATTGTGTGTGTGGTTGTGTGTGTGGTTGTGTGTGTGGTTGTGTGTGTTTGTGTGTGGTTGTGTGTGGTTGTGTGTGTGTGTGGTTGTATGTGTGGTTGTGTGGTCGGGTGTGGTTGTGTGTGTGTGTGGTTCTGTGTGTGGTTGTGGGTGTGGTTGTGTGGTTATACATGTGGTTGTGCGTGTGGTTGTGTGTGTGGTTGTGTGTGTGGTTGTGGTTGTGTGTGTGTGGTTGTGTGTGGGTCTGTGTGTGGTTGTGTGTGTGTGGTTGTGTGTGTGGTTGTGTGTGGTTGTGTGTATGTGTGTGGTTGTGCGTGTGTGGTTGTGTAGTTGTGTGGGTGGTTGTGTGGTTGTGTGGGTGGTTGTGTGGGTGTGTGTGTGTGGTTGTGTGTGTGGTTGTGTGTGTGTGGTTGTGTGTGGTTGTGTGTGTGGTTGTGTGTGTGTGGTTGTATGTGTGGTTGTGTGTGTGGTTGTGTGTGTGGTTGTGTGTGTGGTTGTGTGTGGTTGTGTGTGTCGTTGTGTGTGTGGTTGTGGTTGTGTGTGTGTAGTTGTGGTTGTGTATGTGGTTGTGGTTGTGTGTGTGGTTGTGTGTGTGGTTGTGTGTGTGGTTGTGTGTGTGTGGTTGTGTGTGTGGTTGTGTGTGTGGTTGTGTGTTTGGGTGTGGTTGTGTGTGTGTGGTTGTGTGTGTGTGTGTGGTTGTGGGTGTGGTTGTGTGGTTGTACATGTGGTTGTGTGTGTGGTTGTGTGTGTGGTTGTGTGTGTGTGGTTGTGTGTGTGGTTGTGTGTGGTTGTGTGTGTGGTTGTGTGTGTGTGGTTGTGTGTGTGGTTGTGTGTGTGGTTGTGTGTTTGGGTGTGGTTGTGTGTGTGTGGTTGTGTGTGTGTGTGGTTGTGGGTGTGGTTGTGTTGTTGTACATGTGGTTGTGTGTGTGGTTGTGTGTGTGGTTGTGATTGTGTGGTTGTGTGTGTGGTTGTGTGTGTGGTTGTGTGTGGGGTTGTGTATGGGGTTGTGTGTGGTTGTGTGTGTGTGGTTGTGTGTGTGGTTGTGTGGTTGTTGTGTGTGTGGTTGTGGGTGTGGTTGTGTGTGTGTGGTTGTGTGTGTTTGTGTGTGGTTGTGTGTCTGTGAGTGGTTGTGTGTGTGTGGTTGTCTGTGTGTGTGTGTGGTTATGTGTGTGTGGTTGTGTGTGTGGTTGTGTGTGTGGTTGTGTGTGTGGTTGTGGGTGCAGTTGTGGGTGCGGGTGTGGTTGTGGGTGCGGTTGTGGGTGTGTATGTGTGGTTGGGTGTGGTTGTGTGTGCGGTTGTGTGTGTGTGGTTGTGTGTGGTTGTGGTTGTGTGTGGTTGTGTGTGTGTGTGGTTATGTGTGTGTGTGTGTGGTTGTGTGTGTGTGGTTGTGTGTGGTTGTGTGTGGTTGTGTGTGGTTGTGTGTGGTTGTGTGGTGTGTGTGGTTGTGTGTGTGGTTGTGTGGTTGTGTGTGGTTGTGTGGTTGTGTGGTTGTGTGGTTGTGTGAGTGGTTGTGTGTGTGGTTTTGTGTGGTTGTGTGTGTGTGGTTCTGTGTGTGGTTGTGGTTGTGTGTGTGGCTGTGTTTGTGGTTGTGTGTGTGTGGCTGTGTGTGTGGTTGTGCGTGTGTGTGGTTGTGTGTGTGTGGTTGTGTGTGTGTGTGTGGTTGTGGGTGTGGTTGTTTGTGGTTGTGTGTGTGTGGTTGTGGGTGTTGTGGTTGTGTGTGTGTGTGTGTGGTTGTGGGTGTGGTTGTGTGTGTGTGGTTGTTTGTGTTGTTGTGTGTGTGTCTTTGATTGTGTGTGTGGTTGTGGTTGTGTGTGTGGTTGTGTGTGTGTGTGTGGTTGTGTGTGTTTGTGTGTGGTTATGTGTGGTTGTGTGTGGTTGTGTGTGTGTGGTTGTATGTGTGGTTGTGTGCATGGTTGTGGTTGTGTGTGTGGTTGTGTGGTCGGGTGTGGTTGTGTGTGTGTGTGTGGTTGTGTGTGTGTATGGTTCTGTGTGTGGTTGTGGGTGTGGTTGTGTGGTTGTATATGTGGTTGTGCATGTGGTTGTTTGTGTGGTTGTGTGTGTGGTTGTGGTTGTGTGTGTGTGGTTGTGTGTGGGGTTGTGTGTGGTTGTGTGTGTGTGGTTGTGTGTGTGGTTGTGCGTGTGTGGGTGTGTAGTTGTGTGGGTGGTTGTGTGGTTGTGTGGGTGGTTGTGTGGGTGTGTGTGTGTGGTTGTGTGTGTGTGTGGTTGTGTGTGGTTGTGTGTGTGGTTGTGTGTGTGTGGTTGTATGTGTGGTTGTGTGTGTGGTTGTGTGTGTGGTTGTGTGTGCGGTTGTGTGTGTGGTTGTGGTTGTGTGTGTGTGTAGTTGTGGTTGTGTGTGTGGTTGTGTGTGTGGTTGTGGTTGTGTGTGTGGTTGTGTGTGTGGTTGTGTGTGTGTGGTTGTTTGTGTGGTTGTGTGTGTGTGGTTGTGTGTGTGGTTGTGTGTGTGGTTGTGTGGTTGTGTGGTTGTGTGTGTGTGGTTGTGTGTGTGGGTGTGTGTTTGGGTGTGGTTGTGTGTGTGTGGTTGTGTGTGTGTGTGTGGTTGTGGGTGTGGTTGTGTGGTTGTACATGTGGTTGTGTGTGTAGTTGTGTGTGTGGTTGTGATTGTGTGGTTGTGTGTGTGGTTGTGTGTGGGGTTGTGTATGGGGTTGTGTGTGGTTGTGTGTGTGTGGTTGTGTGTGTGGTTGTGTGGTTGTTGTGTGTGTGTGGTTGTGGGTGTGGTTGTGTGTGTGTGGTTGTGTGTATGTGTGTTGTTGTGTGTGTGTGGTTGTGTGTGTGTGGTTGTATGTGTGGTTGTGTGTGTGGTTGCACGTGTGTGGTTGTGTGTGTGTGGTTGTGTGTGTGGGTGTGCATGTGGTTGTGTGTGTGGTTGTGGTTGTGTGTGTGGTTGTGGTTTTGTGTGTAACAGTAATACTAAAAGCATCTCGAAATAAAGGAACACAAACATCGAGTTTTCCTCATCATGTCCTCATGAAAGTGCCAATGAAAGGACTCCCTGAATGGTGCAACGGACATGAAGCAGCCGCTGCGATCAGAAATAAACACTGTGAACGTTGTCCAGTTTCACAGTAACATTTCCTTAATGTTCTTTAAGTCACAAAACAGTAATACTAAAAGCATCTCAAAATAAAGGAACGCAAACATCGAGTTTGTGGAAAGAGAAAGCACATTGTAAGTTAAACGGGCGCAGCAAAGCATTAACACAACATGTTCTTTGATGTTTGATGTTCTTTGAACGACAACATCAAAGAGGCGCCGCGAAAGTGATCGCGGGCGAAAGTGAAAGTGATCGCGGGCGCTTAATGAGCATGACGAGGTTTGCCAGCCTCTGCTCCTAAGCATGCGCCCGCGCACATGCACTGTAGCTCTAGGCCGGCCATGGTAGCATTTTTTGAGCCCTCACAAAAAGTCTCGCCAGACCAGCGCATGCGCTGGGTCAGGCGAGACCTAAAAATGACACCCCATGAAGGTATTTACATAGGATTATAGAGATATTTATGCAGCAATTTCACACCCACTGCTGGCACATTCCATGACATAGATCAGCACTCAAGTTCTATTTAAATTAGAAATCAGTGGCTCACACACAATCATAAACATTTTACCAACTTCATGATTGGTTACCAGGAGGTTCGTGCCATACAATGTAAAGATCTATTTATTGTGATGGGGAGTATGATAGTGGAATGGATGCCAGGATGTTGCACAGCACATCTGTTCTTAGGTCATGCGTACCAGAATGTGCAAGTTGTCTGGCTGCAAAATACCTATTGTGGGCTTACCAAGAACTTACAGAGTCTTACAGCCAGCATGTCTCTGACCATTGGTCGCTGTATTGCCACTCTTATTTTCTTGCTTCTTACTCAATGTCTTTCCTTGTCCCAGCTTGTACTTCTTGTGTTTGTCTCTTCTCTGGCGCATAACCTATTTGCCCTGCACTCTGTGTTGCTCTCTCCCTTATGTGCTTCTCACCCTTGTTGCTCTCACCTTTGTTTGCTTCTTTCACTCTCACTTCTGCTTCTCTCTCACCCACATTCTTCTCTACATCATGTGCATCTACTCCCACCCTCGTGTTGCCATCTCCCTCATGCTCTGCTTTTTGCCTCCTCCCTCACATAGCCCCCTCAACCGCTCCTCTGTTCCCACCAACCCTACAGTCCTTTTTTGAAACTTTTTTTTATTTTTTCTATTGACCAATTGAAATCCATCTGCTGTATTGGATTGGTAAATGAAAAACCAGAGTAAATGGCGGTCATGTCATTTTTTTCATTTTTTTTATTGATTCTGTACAGCAAGCAAAAAGCTTTAAGGGGCTAATTTATGAGAGGCTTACCACACATGAGCGTCACTTTGTTTGACGCTCTGGCGGCTCAAGCATCTCAATCATATCTATGAGGCCACGCAAAGCCTCTCTGCGTGGCTTTGCACTGCCTCATAGATATGGAGTAAGACAAAGCTAACTACTCTGAGTGACTGTATTTTGCATTTTAACAAGGATCACATCTGCATACAAGGTCATTCCCTTCAGTGCCAGTGTTCTTATTTTTACTTTATTGTTACTTTAGTGTTGCCTCTGTGCTTGGATCCTAATGTAATAGCAGGACCTTTCTAGCACTTTCTACTTGTTTTTGGTGTGACCACAGGGTGAATTCCAGATTTTGTCAGTTCCTGTCCCATACTGATGCTGTTGTAAATTCCTTTTGGAGTGGCCGTTGTTTTTCTGAGTGCTACTGTTTAACAGTATACCAGAATGTGTCCATTTGAAACTGTTCTTTATAAAGTTATCCTCTTTTTAGTATGCATGCAATGAAGTGCATTTATAACTGTTCTCCTCTATGTCATGCTAGTATGTATTTTAATTGAGGAATACTGTTATACTTATAATCAAATTTAGTCTGTAAGTCTTGCTATCATGGTATTCTAGTTTGCTTTCTGGTGCTCCCATAATGTTGTGCTTAAAATAGATATTTAACTATTATAAAAGGGATAAAGTACCCCATGCCGTACATTATAAGGATATTGAATGTCACTGAGGAGTTCCATAACATATAGAGAAATGAGGCCTCTATAAGATCATGGAACTCCAAGATGACTTGCAATATCCTTATAAGGTTATGGAACTCTCTGGTGACTTGCTATATCCTTATTGTGTTCTCCAGGGAACACTTCATTCCATATAATAGATGGTCACACCATCACCTTTCCCACAAACCACTTAAAACCTTGGTGCGTAACCCTTTCATATAAAAGAGCGAGCATATTTGCAAACATGAAGAATAAAAATGAAACCTCTAGTGCAAAATTATACACATCAAAAACCTGTTAGATATTTGTTACAAACAGATATTAGAAACAGTTCAATACAAGTCTGTTTAAAAAAAAATATATATATACTACAGTTCCTCGGAATGTGTGGAAAGATGCAGAAATTTCTAGCTTTTCTCAAACTAGCTAAGGAGTGCAAAACTAAACATGTTCTCTCTGCTTGACATTGCAAGCAAGAAAAATAGAGCAGATAAAAAAAACAATGTTTCATTTTCCTTGCCTTAAACAGCTGCCTCAATTATGCTCCATGACCTGCCCTGACTTTCACCTTGGCTGTTGGCTCTGGCTGCAGGCATTGTGACTTCAGAACTGGACTGTACTAACTTATAATAGTCGAGTTCAGATGCCTTTTCTTTATATTCGGTGACTGGATGTGTCACAAGTCACAGATTATAAGGAAATTAGAGACTGGCATTTATACAGAGATTATCAAGTCAAGAAAATCTCCCCTTGAGCACTCAATCAAAAACATATAAAGCCATTCAATCACTCAACCCTCTGGTCTTCATGCGTTACTCAATTTAACCCCCAATACAACAAAACTTAAATACCACAGACATATTACTAAGATCTTTAATACCACATCTTTCACAATCACATCTGATATAAATAGGAATTTACATAAATTTGTATCTGACCATCACATAAATGAATCAAACTTTTTTTTAGCATCAATTAAACTCACAATACAAAATGTAGTTAAAACAAGCAAATGATCAAAAAACAAAAATCGTGCAAAGGGATTACATACAAGACAACCACACAGGTTTTTATACATTACTAATCTGTATCAATAGTTATTCAGGACATACGATTTTCCCAAATGATCATCATCTAATGCATCCAGATTTTCATCAGAATAACCTCAAACTGGTCTGATTACACAATCCTATGTATTACATTGCTAATAGAAGCTATGTAGTTTTTGCTAATATCCTGATCTATCTATCTTTCTATCTATCTTTCTATCTTTCTATCTATCTATCTATCTATCTATCTATCTATCTATCTATCTATCTATCTATCTATCTATCTATCTATCTATCTATCTATCTATCTATCTATCTATCTATCTATCTATCTATCTATCTATCTATCTATCTATCTATCTATCTATCTATCTATCTATCCCACTTTATCAATACAGCCTTCTCTATGTATGCAACCCTTTTATCTAGCTATTCAGTGGTGTAATATTAGCCCTGTGGTGTGGGGGGCCACAGCTCCAGGGGGCCCCCACTACTATTGTCGTTTTTGCTAATTTCCTGATCTATCTATCTATCTATCTATCTATCTATCTATCTATCTATCTATCTATCTATCTATCTATCTATCTATCTATCTATCTATCTATCTATCTATCTATCTATCTATCTATCTATCTATCTATCTATCTATCTATCTATCTGTCTATCCCACTTTATCGATACAGCCTTCTCTATGTATGCAACCCTTTTTAGCTAGCTATTCAGTGGTGTAATATTAGCCCTGTGGTGTGGGTGGCCACAGCTCCAGGGGGCCCCCACTACTATTGTGCACGGGTGGAAGGGCCCTGGCCTGAGAGCTCCTGGCTGGGCATGGGGGGCCCTCTCTATGTACTTTGCAGGGAGGGCCCTCAAGTTTTGTTACACCGCTGTAGCTATTGATCTATACAACCATCTCTATCTATGCAACTATCTACCTAGCTACCTATCTAGCTATCTTTCTATTTAGCTATGCAAGCCTAGCTATATTTGCAACTCTCTCTATCTTTGCAAGCCTCTCTATTTACCTATCTTTTCAACACTTCATCTAATTGTAATATAGATTTACAAAAACATTACAAAAAATTCATTAGCAAAGGCAAGAGTGTGACTGCCAGTGCCAGACTGATGGAATATTTAGGTCTGGTGTTAGCTAAGACATTTATGGCCCATTTACAAAGAATTAGCTATAGGGGAGTGCCACAAGTCATTTTGCTGTGCTGCCCTACGCCAATTCAAAAGGGCAGGAATGCACCATATTTACAAAATCGGTGCATTCTGGCCCTTTCAGCCAGCGCCGTCGCTCAATTTTCATCCAAGTGCCAATGCAGGCACCCTTGCACCATGGTGTAAGGGTGTCTGTGTTGTTGGCATGATTGTTTTTGTGCAGGAAGGAGAACCCTCCTGCACAAAAACAATCACGAGAGGCGTTTTCCTCGTTCTATGTGTGCTGCAGAAGCAGCACACGTGAAAAGAGGAAAAAGCCAATTTCTCCTTGTTACACCCGCTCTGGGGAGGCGTAAGTTTTTGGTGCTGCCCCAGGTTTACATGATGTTGTATATCTGGGACAGTGTCAAAATCCACAGAAACGCCCATTGAACGCCTCCTTGATGTGTTGTAAGGCAAGGCAGTGGTTTGCACTGCCTTGCCTTACTCCATATCTATGAGGACATACAAAGCCATGCAGGGTGCAAATATGATTGAGTGGCCGGTGCCACCGAATCATCATTAAAAGTGATGCTGCGGAGGCGCAAGCCTCTTGTAAATGAGGGTCTCAGATTTTAGTAAAATCATGTGTATAACATTGTTAGTTGCAACAGTTTTAAGCCAGACTTCACCTATTAATCTGTTGTGGTGCCATTCACATTTTTATTTCACCCATTTATTTCAGCATGCATCATGAGACAGTGGGTGAGCCCACTTGAGCCATTGGCTGACTTCACTGTGAGTTACGGCTTGCTGCACTTTCACAAGGAGCACATCCACACACAAGGATGTTCTCTTCAGTGACCACTGTGGTAATTAAGCCTGGGCGAAGCACTACGCTACGCTCGCGAAGTTTGCGAAGTTCGCGCTACTTCGCACTACGCGAACTGCACGTAGCACAGTGCGAACACGCGTAGCGTAGTGTTGCGTAGTGCTGCGGTCATTTTTTGCTTGCTCGCGGTCCTCAACGTCAAGTTGGCGACCGCGAGCAAGCAAAATGACATCCCGGCGAGACTTTTTCCTTGTTCGCGATCAGCAACATCAAGTTGGTGATCGCGAGCATGGAAAAGAAACCTCCCGGCGAGATTCCCAACGCGAGGAGGTCAGGTTTCTCATTGCGAGGGGTCGTGTATGCTCGTGACCGCTCGCGATGAGAAACTACCAGTTCGCGTTGAGAAAGCTGCCGCTCGAGTAAAAATCTACTCGAGCAGCAGAAAACTACAGCTCGCACTGTGCAAGATGCCATTTTCAATGATTGCACAGTGCCGGTTGCTTGTCCGCACTGTGCAATCATTGAAAACAATATCTTGCACAGTGCGAACATGTTACTATGCAGTTCGCGAAGTGCTACGCGTAGCTCGCGTAGTGCGAACTTCACTTTGCGTAGCTTCGCGAAGTGCTACTTCGCGAACTACGCCCACCCTTAGTGGTAATGTGTGCTTTTTCAGACCTAAAAATATTTTTGCCTCTAGCCAATGTTTTTCTTTCCTTTTTTTCAATTGGCCGGAGCACGATTTCAGGCGGGGCTCCTGTGAGCCCCGCGTGTTGATGCGCCACAAAGAGTGACCGGGTGAAGAGGCGAGTCCCCCCTGCCATCGAGGAGACCAGCCGGGGAGCAGCGCAGAGTCCACACAAGAGCCGGCGAGTGGGGTTCAGCGGGAGCCTGCAGGTGGGTAAATACTGGCTGATAATGCATGCAAGCGCGCAGCGCCTGGACAGGAGATGTGCACACGTATGGTGCGAGCAGGAGTTGTGATAACGCCACGAGCCGTACGCGTGCACATCTCCTGTCTGTTAAGCTTCAGCACAGACAGTTGATGTGCACGCGTACGGCTTGCGGCGTTATTACAACTCCTGCTCGCACCATACGCGTGCACATCTCCTGTCCAGGCCGTGCCATACGCGTGCATATGTCTTGTCTCCCATCGAAAGCAAGTCGACAAAAATAGATCTCACCTAACGAGCAGCGGAAGGCGCTGCATTGCCAGGCGAGACCTAAAAATGACTCAGCTGCACATTAAGAACTCTGCCCGCCATGCAGTTACACACTCACTTTTCATCACTTTGCAGGGCCTTACCTCGTTAACGGCTGCTCCGATGCAAAACAACTCCCAGCTATACGCGAACACTTCTGCTCACCTCCCCTCCAGTTATAAAACTACAAGCTGATCACCATATCCCACGTGTGCCCCCTAAACACTCTCAGTTGACTGCCACCCACCAAAGCTTGCCGAGAAAATCACATGTGCCAAATGCAACACAACACCCCCGGGAATCTGTTAGCCCTAGCACATTTTTCACAAGCTCACAACGGGCCCCCTCTCATCCCCCACTGGCTATCTACTACCCGTGCAACTGCCAATAACCTCATCAGCCCCTGCAGAGCCTCTCCAGTGGTCTCACAAAGTCTTCTCCTCACTCTATAGCCATGGCTGCATGCCCCTCGCGGGCCACATTACCCATGCATCTCATCCTAAACTCACCGGCATACCACAACACCACCCTCTGAAGACAACCGGATGGAGCCAATCTAGGCCCCACATCGCTATCAAAATGTTGCTATTTATTGCTATAAGTGGCAATCACTAAATAAGCCCAATAGTCACCTATCGTACTATTTAACATACAGTGTTTTATGAGAAAGCCTATTATTGTTGTACAATCTCTCTGTATGTGTAGCAGATATTGCACAGATTCTGTAAGGTATTTATAAGCAAAGAAATATGCCCTATCATGTTTAAAAGTACATATAGAAATCCAATGTGTATCTAGGGAATGCCTACTGCCACTTCTATATATCATTACAACCATTGAACCCACACACAGTAGTAATATAAAACAAGCATTTGCAATGCAATAGGTCTTGCATTAGTGAAAGTTTGAGCTATTGGCATTGCTAATATTAATGGAACGGCAATAGCTCATACTTTCAGTAATGCTTTGTTGAAGTCATCGACGCCATATCATTGCTCTGTGACACTCTTATAAACATGTTCCAAGTAACAAGAACTTACTAAGAATGAGAGTTTAACCTATTGGCATTGTAAATGACAATGCCTTTTATTTACGTTTTGAAAACCAACACATAAATAAAAGGCATTGCCATTTACAATGCCAATAGCTCAAACACGCGTACATGCGAGACCTATTGCATTGGAAATGCTTGTGCTCTCTACATCTCCACCACTACCCCAGACTCCCTAAATAACACACAGCTCATCTGTTTCAGGGTAATTCCAAGTTGTTGGTGAGGAGCAGGATGGGGTAGCTGGGCAGAGGGTTTCAGGTAGCTGGGACTGAAAGAAGGAAGTTAGACGAGGGTTAAACTCAGGCGCTATAAAGGACATTAAAAAACGGATTAAAAAAAAATAAGCTGAATCCCTGGAGCCAGATCGAGACTGCTGACTGCATGCCCTTAATGAGGCAGCTCGGCTGCTCGGTGCTCTCCTCTGAAGGTTGAGTATGAAAAATAGGGGATTGATTCAATAAGGGTACCAGAGGCCAGAATCAATAAACTATTATAAACATATATTTACCTCTGAACCCATAAATCACAAGTACTATTTAATCATCAGTCCTTTTTATTTGGCTGAGAGAACCAATATCATTTTGCTTTTTTCACAATTTTCTATATACAGGGTAAACTCTACAACAATAGGCTCCTATATTTTTTCGCTATTCACACAAATATCCTGTACATAATATTTACATTTATTTACACAAACATATACAAAAAACAAATAATATGACGTTATGTAGCTAAGTTGTACACCGTTAGTTTTTTCATAAGAGAAAAGTCCAATATTCTATACCCTTGGGGCATCAGATGCAGGACACCCAATGCACCCATGGTGTCACACTGTACCGAAAAAAATCATGGACCAGATGAAATTAAATGGACAGTATTACGCCACATAAAAGGAAGTAACATGGAATCACGCCTGTCTAGGACAGAAGCCAGAATGATAATGTTACTGAATACAATGGACAACGGCCTTAACGAGATGACAGAACTCGGGAATATAATATAACCACCTTAAACTCAAGTTTTGCCTCCACCCACCACCAAGATCATACCCTAACGTAACTCACGAAAAAAGAGGATAAGAGTCGAAATACCCTTCAAGAGGAGAACCAAATACTACAAGATCACAAGCCAGCAATACATCTGCTATGATACCTCAAGAACCACTTGGGAGATGTAACCTTGATGATAATGTGGTCAGATAACAATACCGACATTTATCCATTGCTATCCGGGAATTGGAAAACTTTATTGTTCTCCCTAAACTAATTCCAAACAAGATTAACGCCGCTGTCAGCTCAACATACCGATAAAAAGAAATTTACATAAGCTAAGTCGATAGAAGGCATGTGTAAATAATGGGTCGCTTTGAGAGTATACTCGGCTAAACAACGGAGTCATTTCATACGATGTTTTATTGTTTCAGAAAAAAACACACTCTACCATGGTTACACGGACGCTAAAAACTCCCGCTGTCAAATGACGATAGCCCAATGAAATCCCAAGTAACAAACCACGCAATGACGTAGCGACGTCATGCACCAGTCAAGTTACGAGGACGAACAAACCCAGGAAGCGCTGACGGCTCCACAGCAGCGAGAACGCGAGGATTACGAAGAACGAGACCGCGAGGATCACGAAGAGCGAAAAAGGAACTTCAAGCCTTCTCCCTCTGAAAAAATCGTAAGTTGCTTTTAAAATAACGGAAACTACCGTTTACATTAATTTCACGGCGGTGTCCAAAATGGTGTAAATGAGAACCGACCCATAGCTTACACCGAGTAATACTAACGCATGAAGCAATAGAAAAGTCAGAACCAGGAGCTATGGAGTACGCTGTACAGCCACTACATAACTTAAAAAAAAACCCCTCTCCCCTTGAACACGGGTGTTGGAGCATGCAAATAAAGGAACAGAGGACTGTCAGAATAACACCCCAAACATGACGATTTTTCCCCCCCGCTCTTTTTCAGAAAACTTCAAACGGCTTTTGGAATCCATTTAATAACAACATAAGAAATAACAGCAAAGAAACGTACAGGCATCCTCCATCGATTTGGAAAACAGCCTGGTAGGTGCCCACTAACAACGAGGCAATAGAGCATAAACTATACTAGCTTTTTGCCAAATGAAGCACTAATATAGACACACTTACGCTATTACAGGCCAAGAAAACACCACCGGTTTGAGCCACATAGGCTAAACAAGAATATAGGTACGTAACTTTGATCATGTTTCACCAGATCTAGCATAACTTACACGATTGCACACTCTAAATAAGGTTCACTGTTATTTTTGCAGGAGACCGGCAAGATCACATGTCCATACCACAGCAAAGCAAGCCCTGAAGAAGACCTTTCCATGACTCTGTAGGTCCATATAAAGGTCGAAACGCGTAGGCTATATATAAAAACCAGTCTAGCAGAGATCCTGAAAAAACAGGGACAGTGGAAACAACTTTCTTTTTTCCATCCCCTAAATAAAAGGAACCTAATTAAGATAAGGTTATCCCTTGCCTGAACATCGCAAACTTTGTTACTGACTCTGCTCAGGACCAGCAAAATCTAACTATCTTGAGGAACAATTAGCTTAAGGCCCCAAGGGTATAGAATATTGGACTTTTCTCTTATGAAAAAACTAACGGTGTACAACTTAGCTACATAACGTCATATTATTTGTTTTTTGTATATGTTTGTGTAAATAAATGTAAATATTATGTACAGGATATTTGTGTGAATAGCGAAAAAATATAGGAGCCTATTGTTGTAGAGTTTACCCTGTATATAGAAAATTGTGAAAAAAGCAAAATGATATTGGTTCTCTCAGCCAAATAAAAAGGACTGATGATTAAATAGTACTTGTGATTTATGGGTTCAGAGGTAAATATATGTTTATAATACTCCTCTGAAGGTTGGCGCCCTGAACATGGGCCCAACTCGGCCATGATAAAGGCTGGCCCTGGGCCTTGGATTGAGCAATATTTGAACTGATGCAGGTCCCAGTATTCACCAACCATCACCCCGAACCTTTCACCTGCCCCTGGGTCCTCTGAAAACCCCGGAATGAAGGCCAGGGTGTATAACTCCGATTCCTTAGAGAGGGAGGAGCGCAAAGCAGTCTACCGCCGAAGTTAAAAATACCCCATAGCTGTTTAAACAAGCATTTCAATACAAGAAGGAGCATATAAATAATACAATGATTTAACAACAAAATATATTGTATAATCCTGAGTATTGTCCAAAAAAAAAACTCTTCCATTAGAGTAAAGTCTGATTCTCTGTCTTTTATTCGATTATTTCATCATTTCAGTCAACTTCATCATGTATTACAGTAAACAGCCGACGCGTTTTGTCCCCATCTGGGACATCATCAGGGCTGTAAAGCAAATAATACATAATCAAAAAATCAATCAAAAAATACATGACAGAATTCAAAATATAAATTCAGTCAAAAATTAACAAAGGCAATGGCGTATGGTACATACTTCACAAAACACCACTACTGATCACAGAATATTATAAATCTGCCTATTGAACATTCTTAATATTCCACTCGTAAAAGTATATCACTAAGAACAAAAGCATGAGGAAACATACAATTCTTGATATATATTGTATATTGTATACAGGCAGAGAGTTGTAACACAATTAAAGATTCTTGTATTTCGTATTTATGAATTCTTAATGCCAATCTTACAATTTACCCATTGCAATTTAAATATTTGGAACTAAGATCCACAAAGGCTCACCTACTCCAGTGTAATTGGTTCCACATCCAAATCTGATCTCATATTATACACAGCAAATTCTTAAACAATCCTCTTGTGCGTAAATCGAAGCATATTGAACTTCCCAAGTACTTCTATCAAAGTCTGCAAGACCCATATCTAATGAAGTATAAAAACAAAAAACAACACACCAAGTTCAGACATTCTGCCCAACATGAAAATGAAACCTACATCTATATATTGTATATTGTATACAGGCAGAGAGTTGTAACACAATTAAAGATTCTTATATTTCGTATTTACGAATTCTTAAAGCCAATCTTACAATTTACGCATTGCAATTTAAATATTTGGAACTAAGATCCACAAAGGCTCACCTATTCCAGTGTAATTGGTTCCACATCCAAATCTGATCTCATATTATACACAGCAAATTCTTAAACAATCCTCTTGTGCGCAAATCCAAGCATATTGAACTTCCCAAGTACTTCTATCAAAGTCTGCAAGTCCCATATCTAATGAAGTATAAAAACAAAATACAACGCACCAAGTTCAGACACTCTGCCCAACATGAAAATGAAACCTACATCTATGAAGTCAAAAAAGCAACAAGCACCCCCCTCTTACCATTCTAGGAGAAAATATCAGCAACTCCCCGCTTCCAGCACGATAAATCCGGAATAAATCAAAACATTCGGCGGCCACCCTTTTAAAACCCATTTCCACCAATCATTTTACAGCTTACATAGCAAGAATACGCATCCTCCAATCACTATAGACATGAAATCAGGAGCAAAAGTGTTTCCCTTCACGTCCGCTCCCATGCACAGGTAATGCGCATGACTGTTCCGTCTGACCTAACCACATACTTCCTGATTGCCGAAACAAAACGAAAAGCTCTCTATCTGGTCCGCCAGCAAGTTCCGACCTAGTCATGAACTTAAAACTATATTTATAATGAAAATCCAAACGTCTCAATTATCTTGTTGACAACTCGATGGTTCTTAAATCGATATGACACCCTTATTACAGGGAAAAACAACACCCATTTATAATGCCATCCATTTTGTCACGCCGCAGATAGTACCTACGCGGACCACTCCCAATCAAAAAGCGTGTTCACTATCCCAACTTTCCATATACAAACAAGTGAAAAGAGGCGTTCCCACGCCGCTACGCCAACGTGTACAGAACTACTTCCAAATCCGCAAATACTTCCATTAATGACAAAAGAAATATCTCATAGCTAACCTTGCAGCAAATTAATGGTTCTTTTTAGAAAAAAAATCTATAAAATATATCAGGCAACAACACCTATTCATGATACAATCCATTACGTCCCGCCGGAAATAGTACCTACGCGGACCAATCCCAATCAAAAAGCGTGTTTACTGTCCCAATTTTCTATATACAAACCAATCAAAAAGAGGCATTCCTTCGCCACCCCGCAAACGTGTACCTCTTCCAAAACCGCAAGGACTTCCATGCGATCCATTTAGTGCCGCCGGCAAATAGTCAATGACTGACCATCAGTAATCACTTTGAACCAATAACAACCTTGACACCCATAACACGCAAAAGGAATAACCAGATATATTCTGGCATGAAAGAAATGTAAGAAAGAAAAATCACCTCTTATGCCTATCAGCATGAGCTTACGAGTCCCTCACATCACCGATGACCTCCCATGCAGTATGCATAATATCATAACGACATCAAGTAAACACAACAGACAAATCTCTAAAAGACAGGCACCAATAGCTTCCCAAACTCCAAAACACGTGATTAGTGCCACCCTACTACTCCTAGATTTTAAACATATAAAAAATCAGTAGATCTCTCAACACACAATATTGAAATGCCACAAATCTTGATACACACTGTGGTATCTAGCTATGTTATCTATCCCCACACACTTCACCTTCTTATAACCTCATGTCAAAAAGTAGTGTAATTCCGAATCAATATTTAAACCATCAGTAACTGTTCTACACTTGCTGATCCACCGTACTTCTGCTTGTCTGATTCTTAACTCCCAATCGCCCCCTCTGATATTGGGAATCACCTTTTGAATGCCATTAAATCTAAAATCCTTAAGTGTACTATGTTGAGCCTCCATATGTGCATATAACGGTGATCTCATGTCTTGATTGATCACTGCCCGACTGTGTTATTGAATTCTCATTTTTAAACTTCTTTTTGTGCTTCCAATGTAAACTCTTTTGCAACCACATGCGATTGCATAAATAACTCCCATACTGTTACAGTTAATGAATTCATTGATACGATGGCGTTTAGTACTATTGTACGAAAATTCTTTGATCTTGTTACAACCTAATGAACACACGTTACAGGATCCACACACATAGAAACCTTTAGGTGGCTGTGGTAACCAGTCAGATTTGGCTAAAATATTAGGTCGAACATAATTTGTGGATACCTTTTTTAAATCGTAGGGCATCTCTTGAAAGTTACCAATGGTCTGTCACCTATAACATCCACTAAGCCAGGTACACCTTTCAATAAATTCCAGTTCCTACCCAAAGCTTGGATAATCTTATCTTTTTGTAAACAATAAGTTGTAACAAAAGTTACAGGTCTTATGGATTCTTTTTTAATCTTCTGTACTAGAGTAAATTCTCTCTTAGTTTTTAACGTCCTTTCCCTAGCTTTAGCCAGGGTGACAGTTTTATAACCCCTCTTGCTCAGTCTCTTCTGAAGACTGTCTTGTTCTGTATAGAGATCACAATCCAAGCTACAATTCCTGCGTGCTCGAATCATCTCACCAAAGGGAATGCCTGTAATCACGGCTGAAGAATGGAAGCTATCAGCACGTAATATCGAATTGGTAGCTGTATTTTTCCTATACAATTTGCTGATGATCATATCATCCTTGACAGCTAGTTCTACATCCAAAAATTCTATTTTCTGGGTACTGAAATTAATGGTGAATTTAACCTAGAATATTGACCCACATCGTCTTGATTAGATTATTTTCTGTTTAAACAAGCATTTGGAATCCACAGATGGGCGGGGGAGGGTGGAAATAAAGCAGAGCCAAGAACTGCTGGAGAGCTGATTTATATCTGAATTCAGCATATTATCCACTATGTTTCAGGAAGTCAACTTCATTCCTCATCTCACCGCCGTCTATGTTTTAATAAGCACAACAGAGTACGGAGGGGTGGGGGAACCCCGATATTCACTTCTGCCATTGTGCACTGCAAAACACACCCCTGCCGACTTGTCTCTGCATGGTATTTGTCGTGCTACACATATGACAACACGTCTCCTTGAGATACTATGCCCAGCCTGCACACATGCCGAATCCTACACCTGCCAATACACAGCTGCCATCACTGCTACAGCCACTGTAATAATGCCCCCCTACCCCTTCTATATAATAAACATTGCTGCAACTCTGGACCACGCTATAATCAGGGCCACTGGAAATATCGTCATTTTTTTTTTCTAGCTTCGGGGGTTCAAAAAGTTCCTGAGATTGCCGCTCCGCGACAGCCGCAGGAAAGGGGGTGGAGGCCTTCGGCCCCCACGCTACATCACTTCCTCTGCACCTTGTAGCCAATTTTACAGATCTGCATTCTACACCCCCTGAAACAAATCTGATTGTTTTTTCTTGGCTAGATGCTGCCTTGAATACTACCCCCTGCTTAGGGCATTAAGTGGACCGGGTCGTGTCGTGTTAGATAAAGCAGCTCGACCTTGTGGTGAACTGTCTTACATGTTGATGTTGACAAATCGGTGCCAGTGACAACACCGGAAACCACCGGCTCAAATTAAGCACTGATACTACACAGGTACCAAATACTGGCTTAGAATCTACACTTTACGTCCATAGAACGAAGGCTAATTATGTGTGCACGCGTTAAAACTGAAAAAGGACATCTCATTCCTGTGACGCATTCCCATGAGGAAAGGGGTTTATCTACAGCTGACTGGGTTTACACTGTGCGTGTTATTAGATTGTGAAAAGCATTCGCTCTTGGTTTCTCCAGTACATTAGCTCTTACGACTGAGTATTCAATGTTTCTGTGGTTCTCTTTTAACAAGTAATCTCGCTACAAAGGATGCAGCCCGCTAATACTGTCGGTAAGTCAGTGCTCGGTGACATTGGCAGAAAGGTCCCCCGCAGCCAGCTGCGCGCGCCAGGCTCAGCAGGCGCGGGGGCAGAACTTTCCAGCATGAGTCACCAGGGGCAACGTTACAGTGACAATCCAGTTGTCGACCTTGTGTTCTGCGACACTTTTTTTTATTTCACTTACACGTGCAAATACACAAATCGGGTCTTAAAAAACAAGACACCTGCCATTTATTTTGTTTAGCAATAGTACCAAAAACCACGTAGCGTCACTCCAGCACACTCTGCGGTGCATCCTTGAGACTTAAATTCAGTTTGGAGTTTAGTGAATAAACGAACACGTGCAGACATCTTGATTTGAATCCTACCGGGAGAGACACCCTTTGTTATTGAGGCCATCCTCCATGCCGCTTTTTAGGATCACAAAGTTTTGTTGGTCGTTTGTTGGTTCTTTCTTTCATTGTGAGGAGGGTAGCCTCCTCTTACTGCTGTTAGGCTCAACTCGCTACCCTGTCTGTCCATTTAGTGCCCTGCCAACTGGCGGGTCTGGGCTGCGAGTGCCGTGCTTTGCTTACTCCCCCACATGGCGGCGGTGCACGTTATAGACACCAATAGGCCATGGGCGGAGCAATGCACCCGCCTTTGGCCAATTGCGTGCTGTCTTTGATAAAAAGACGCACGCAAAGGCCAATAGCGTGGGCCAAAAGGAAAAGCACACGCATGAGCGTGTGCTATTCCTAGGTCCGTTTTCAAACCCCCTGCAAGAGGTTTCTCACTGCACGAGCAGTGCTGTGCACTGCAACGCTAGGCGCGAGACCTAAAAATTAAATTCGCAACAACTGGCATGACAGTAGCAGGACCTCAGCTGGAAATTGAGGAGGGTGGAGCAGGCCGATGGCTACTGGTGTTTGCAAAAAACATAAATCAGCAGGTATTTGCAAGACGGATCACAGGCAAACACTTTATTAATAAAATTAAAGTTGGCAGAACCAGTGTATGTGACCTCTCAGTGCTGAATTGAATGCTTTGAGTTTGCAACAGGAGAAGGCAAGTTCAGGTGTGTGGCTCACCTGATTGCTGGGGATTTAGGAGCACACGGGAGCCTCCTGGAGCCTAACCCACCATATTGCCATGTTTAACCACCCTCTCCCTGATGGCTTGTTATTTCACCCTTTTTCAATCTTCAAATGCCTCCCTTCACAAAAACAATTCCAGATTTCTTAGGAATTAATTTTCTGAACATATATATCCTACAGCCCTGTTGTGACTCCTTGGCTATCCATTCTCCAGCACAGCTGGTAACCAGCTCAGTGGGCTGAGCAATAACTGCAAAAACATCTTCTTAGGTCGACCAAAGACCTAGTAAGTGTTTGGCAATTCACTCTCTAATAAGTACTATAAAATACTCAAAATAGTTCATCAACCCATAGAATGAAGATAATTACTTGTATTTCAGAGACAGGCCATGCATGGAGCATAAAGTGGTGTGTAAATTCTCATCGCTGCCTTCTGAATTCCCAGCATGTTGGAAAAGGTCAACTTTCCTTATGAGTCTGTTTGCATATGACCGACCTCAATGACATGAAGCCGTGGTGCCAGGTTCATAATTAAAATGTGTGTGCAACATTGCTATAGCCAGGTGTTATCAGCTACCTTTCATCTCTTTCCGGCTCAGGAAAAGCCTTGCAGACATACAGTTTGAAACTCGTCTATGCCTGCAAAGGGATGATTGCAATGGAACTCCGCAGCAGTGTAGACACGACGGGACACATTCATCAAAGCATTGTGCAGTCTGTGCTGCGTGATAGGGAAAGGGCAGGAATGTGCCGTATTTATCATTATACAGTGCAATCCTATCTTTTCCTCGTGCTGTGGTGCAAGGGTGCCTACGTTGTAAACAGGATTGTTTTTGTGCAGGAAGGGGCATTTTGTGCAGCAAGGATCCATTTTTCTATCTCAGAGAGAGGGATAGTTGGTTCGGTATTGTCCAGAATGGAGCCTGCAACTTATATCCAGGACATTGGAATTATGCGATTGTGCAGCTGTAGCATTGTTTACATAGAGATTTGCCAACCTTGCCGCATAATGCGTCATCTGCTGCATAATCCACAGATTTGAACAAAAACACATTTTTATTTCTAGCTGAAACGATTCAAAAGTTCCTAAAACACAGCAACATGTGTTGCAGCACAGTAGAAGGCCCTTTGCAATGCTTGACTGGTCACCTTCATGTTACTTATTTTTTATATTTCTATATTTGAGTGTTAGACTTGTGCTAATGAGATACAACCTATGCCCAGTGTTAACAAGTGTAAAAATGACAAAATAATGAAGTAATACTATCATAAAATCTGCTGCATTATGCAGCAAAAATTGCCTTTTCTTGCTGCATAATTCACTCAACCCTGTCACATAATTTTGCCCTTCCCTGTGGCAAAATTCCAGCTGACCTGGTTATAGCAATACACCCCAGCAGACAGCACATGAATCACTGTGCAATCTTAACAATTACCCTGTCAGCGTAAACACTTTCGGTTTCACTAGTTTTGCTTGAAGAGCTTTATCTTTTTTTCAATAAAGGATTACATGATCAAACATTTCATCTCACTGAAAAAGAGTAACAGTTTCTGTGGGGCCCTCCATTGACTAAGGTCATTTAAAGGCTGCACTGCCGTGGTACTAAGGCACGGGAAACACGCTACTGAGGGCATGTGCTGACAAAACCCCTTCATATGTGTCAAATCTGGAAAAAAGACAGGTAAAGCAGGAGTTTGCTTTCCAGTTAAATTCTGAGTTTTAGATCGGAGATTGGAAGAGCAGCAAGGATGCCTCACATGGTGGAGTGGTGTGGCTCACTGGTTAGAGGCAGCAGACCCAGAAGCAGAGGACGGCCTGGGACCAGGGTTCAATTCCTGATGCGGCAGGGTCGTGGACCAGGTCCAGCGGACTTGATAATTCTTGCCTCGGTGCCTACTCTATCCAGGGATCACACTCGGCAACTCTGGGCATTAGCTTGCCTCATCTCCACAACGGCCCCCCACATTTGCCAGGGATGCCTGGTTTCACCTCGGAGATACCCAGGAGGGATCATCTCACAGGGATAGCCAGGACGGGTTCCCCAGCGGTCTACAGCGCCAGGACGCCTCAGGGCAACAGTGCGCTTTACAAGACGCATACATTTACATTTACATGGCCACCATTAATGGGAGTGTCAGTGTGGCCACCCACTGCGGGTACAACAGCAGAACTCTGTTTATTGCCCCTACCAATTCCCCTGACAAGGGGAGGCAAAACTGTGCCGCTCAGAAGCAGCATCTCCCATGGCAGCGTGTGTGCATCATACTGTGATAGTGGAGCCTGAATTTTCTTTAAATATAAGCATCTGGGCATGTTTCAGCAGTAATGAGACATAGGACATCATCCCTGCCATATTATGGCAGTATCCCAACTGCTATTTCCATTTTGACAGCAGAGGCCATACATTTTCAAGTAAAGCTAAAGAAATAAGCACATGTATTAAGCTAGGATGGTAGCTTCATGTGATGCATTTCTACTGTGTGTTGTAAATTAAATCTTTTGCAAACCTTCCCACATAAATGACCTTCCTGGTTTGAAGCCGGGTACAAACAGGCAAATTTGTCTTTGTAGGTAAGTCAATGTTGACACCAGCCTATTAACTGGGATATGGACGGCGGCAGCCTTATATATTAGTTCAAATTTAATAATGCTGTTCTGCATTGGTAGTGGGTTTACTGTATAAGATTTACAGTGATAAGCGGGCTGAGATGTTAGCTCACTGTTAGAATTCGCTCACACTCACACAGGAGGAAACAGCTGCATAGAGACTTGTGGCTCTAGGTGGACGTGTGGTGTGGTGCTTACAGTCCTGTTTTCACAGCAGTCCTGATTGAAGTAGATTAGCTTCCCATGTTTAGGTAGTTTTTTCTGGGCACTTAATCTCTAACTCTCAAGGTTAAGCTTTCATTTCTTGGTGTTTCAATGGTTCTGTGTGCTCAGCTACAATGGTAGTTTCTTAACGTGGTGAATTAAGTGGGTCCTCTCTAGCCCATAACCAGCAGTCCATGGTATGGGTGTCTAACAAAGCCATTTATTGTCGTTAATCAAGCAAATGAGTTTGTTTGGTGACGGTATGCTACATCACTCCTCCCAAAACTGGTATATCACTGTCTCCCCTTTTCTTTCCTTTATGACATCTGCGAGTGGAGACGACTCACTGTGCGGCCGAATATGATCCAATCGTGCCTGCATAAAAGTGCGAGAATGGAGCTGAGCACATCTGGGCGTTTTGGGAAGATCACTGAGGGAAGCCACCATACTTCACCCTCCCAGAGGCACGGCTATTATTACATGAGTGAGGTATCACATGAGGGTGTAACGGTCGGGGACCACCAGCAGCGAGGCTGAGGCAGCACCTTTGAACTGTGACATTAAAGCGTAAAAGAGGCTGGTAGGCCGTCACAAGGGAATGTGTTGCCATAACAGTGATCCTTGGGAGGCCTGACGGCGGGACGCTGAGGTGCACTGGTGGGAGCAGGCTGCACTGAAAAGAGGAAATAGAAGCAAACCCCCGAAAGATGAAAGGGGGAGCCGCCTGAAGATGTGAGCCCCACAGGTGGCCTGGTGGTAAACGGGGTACCTTGTTTGGTAAAGGAGGCACACCGGAGGGCGATGTGCTGGAGTAAGGCCACTTACCTTGGGATGCCTGATGGCAGGGTATGTAGGCCGACGGGGGAGTAAGCAAAGCACGCCACTCGCAGCCCAGACCCGCCAGTTGGCAGGGCACTAAATGGACAGACAGGGTAGCGAGTTGAGGCCTAACAGCAGTAAGAGGCTACCCTCCTCACAATGAAAGAAAGAACCAACAAACAACCAACAAACCTTAGTGATCCCAAAAAGCGGCATTGGAGGATGGCCTCAATAACAAAGGGTGTCACAATTATGACAAGCAGATGACAAGGACTTGCTTGAAATATGGCAGAAATGATTTAGGACATGTCAGCCGTTGATGATTTATGACCTGTCACGCAGAGACGTTTATGATCCTGTCGAAATGATTTATGTATGGCAGAGATGATGTATGAACTGTCAACTGTGATTTATGACCAGTCTCGTAATTATGATTTAAGATCCTGTCAGAATGACTTGTAGCTCTCAGAATGAGTTATGACACTGCAGTAATGTCTTATGGCCTTGTCACCTTGAATTATGCCTGACCACTGTGATTTATGGGGTCAATGATGTAATGGAGAGTCAATGCATGTAATAAAATTGCCGCCAAGTATTCCCATAGAAGAATGCAAATACATGGCTGCTTTAAGTTTATTCATAAATGTATATGTGGAATGTGTGCTGGGGTTATATATAAGACAATGGTCAGTGATAATCTGTTGAGTTGGGAAGGGGCTGCTGCAGCCTCTCAATTTCAGTGCAGCAGAGCAGGCCTGAACATTGATGGAAAAAACAGCCCACATCGGGCCTCAGACAATGGTCCTCGGGCTCCTGCTCAATCTTCGCCTTCCAAATCTGCTCAGCACACTTAGCTCATTCATTTATTAGCTCGGCAGGCTCAATCTCTGTGGGTGCTCTCTGTAGGTTCACCATGCACACCTTCTCCACAGCACTGTATTACTGTGACTAATTCTGCAGGGGAAAGTCCTCAACCTCAAAACATTACAGTGCACCCAGCACATTAAATGGCCCACAGCCAGTGCAATGAGCCAGTCATGGCCCCTAGAATTATGTCCATAGGTCTTTATCGGAGAGATGTGTCGAAAGTGGGGACTCCTGCACCCCTCAAATCTAGGTAGGAAATAGTTTTGTCCTACTGACATCAGAAGTGATATATAATAAACAGGTGCACATGTGCGGTGTTAGCATGTGTGAGTCGCAACCAAATGTTAATATGTGTGTTTTTCTGTCATAGAGGTCTAGATGTGTGGGCCTTCCAATGCATGTTTCCTAACCTTCAACAATAGGGATGAGGGTGATACTCGCCACGTGCCTCTTGATTTCTCAAGTGCTCTGCCATCTCTGAAATATAAGCACCAATGTCCTGCATCCTGGAGCTCATCCGCTGTGGCAGGATCGAGCTTCCCAATCAAAATTGATGTCTTCACTTGCAGCGACACATGCTAGCTGCCGCCGCACAAGACAATCCTGTGACATGGCAGAAATGACGGTGGATCCATGGGAGCTGGGCACGACCTGCCCACCTGTTTGAGTACCTGTGCTGTCCCCTGACATGACACTGGAAGATGGGACCTTTGCTGTGGTATATATAGCGTGATGCCATTGGTCTGGAATGCTGATTGCCAGTCACACGTGCACGTCGTCTGGGCTGTGGCCCATATACTTGTTGCTTGCCCTTCAAAGTTTGCGGTGGTGAGCCAAGTTGGACTATGTTGTGGAGGGCCACAAGTGGATGGTGCAGGGGTTAAGAGACTGCACACAGCACCCTCTAGGGGTTGGCATACATAACCGACCAATTGCTGTCGGGTCTCTTACAAGATATTGTTGTGCACCCCTGATTCTGCTGCTATTTCACACTCAAGAGGGTCAAGAACAAAAGTCAGCAATATACGGGAGCTCTTCACACACTCCTCTGCCAAAACACTACAGGAACCTCACTACCACCCAACACGTCTCACCATAAAGGTCATCATTAGCAAACCCCAGCCATGCTGACTAATAATGCTGCAGCCATCATACTGCTTGACTTGCTATCTGCCCCACCGTCAGTAGCCCGTGATGGAAGTTGTGGGTGACTTGCCTGGAAAATTACCCATCTGAAACAAAAGAGGCTTGGCCACCAAACTGCTCTATCTGGCTGATGAGGAAGACCACAAAATGTTCCTCACCCTCCCAAATAGACCTAGATAATGATTATTCTGAAACACCTTCTCTGTTCCTTCTGGGCACCCTAACTCAGACTGCACCCTGCACCGCAAGGGAAAGGGGGCTGAGCAAGCCACAAGGGCCAATGTGTCGAGACTGCTAACAGCATAATGCTGTTATTCGCTCCTCTGCAAGGAAGAGACACAACATTGAAGCTAGGTAACCACAAAGAGCATATATTATAGCTAAGGAATACAGCAACAACTGAAGGTCACAGTAGATGTGCTTTCCAAACCTTGTATGAGCGAAGAGAACTTGTCCTCCCAAGATAGGTTTTCTAGACTTGTACAATGGTAACATACAGTCTCCTTCCAGCTGGGAGGTTAACCCTGAAATAGCTGAACTCCTCTTCGAACTGTCTGTGGTCTTATGTTTATCAGTGCAACCCTTGTGGTCTGAGGTGCAGCAAGTGCTGGTCCCAGCCTTGGTGCCTGGACAAGACAGTAAAATGACACAGTGATGCATGCACCAGTCCGAAAACTGAGAGAAAGACACATATTACAGAGCACAACCATATTCTTAATAATGAAAACTCAATAGAATTTTTATTCCACTAAATATCATTTGGAACAATAATCACAACACAGCCCTACTGAAGACCCAAACAATTACTGCTACCTTAAAGTCATAAAATTATTTAAGGCTCAAAAGAACTTGTTCTTTATTTTTCTGCTTTATTTATTGTTACAGTTAACTTCGCTTAACATGATTATATTTACCAATTGCCATAATTTATATCACAGTACAAAACATAACCATAGAAATATCAACTACAGGTCACATGAATACAAAAATATCTAATAATAAAAACATACTAAGACGAACACTGTCAGTCATTCCGCGCGCATACAATTACTTCCATTCATTCCCTCATTCAATTATCTTAAAACCATCAGCATACATTGCAAAACTCTTTACTCTTACTGCAAGGGTCACTTTAATACATCAATACCACTGTTACATAGTTATCTCACAATTTATTATTATTTTCTTTGATATTTTGTTGACCATGAGCATAGCATAAGTGTTTAAACATTGGTCTCTGCTTTCTTACTTTCCCATCCACAGTTACTTTTTCATAGTAACTGCAGGAAACCTTCATTTAGCGGTACAAATGTGTCTTTTCCTTTTAGTGGCTACACAGTTTTATCTCTACACGCATTTCAGCATAAAACGCCTTCATCAGTACTGCCACTTTTCATTGGACCTCAGTCTGCCTCCAAGCGACCAACCATACATGGGCTTAATCCACAGATATTGTGCACAAAATCACCCTACATCTCATCTGTCATAAATCCTCAGGGTCCCTAGTAGAACTGGTAGCTGCAATCGTCTGCATCTCCTGGGCAAACTCATCACCTGCCCACCTTGTTCTATAAAAAGACCGGTTCGCCCACACTCAACACAGCCCTGACATCAATAATGTCAGGTTCAGTACTCAGCCAAACCTTGACTATGAAAAATAATTTTAGCCTCTTGCAGGCCGAGCATGCCCTGATGAAGCCACAGATGTTTTCCATGACTATATTTGTGGTTTCATCATTATCAGCAATCCTGCTGACACCGATGAAGAAATCCAAGTACAAAATATTCAGGGTTTCCACTCCTCAAAATTTCATAGGGTAATATTGCGTCAAGCAAAAATTGACATTGCCTGCCATGCTTACCCTTGGATATTCACTTAAACTGTTGGAAGCCTGCACTGCCAACATGGAGGCCATTTTGCTTCTCATCCTCCTCAAGACTGATCCTGTTGAATCTGTGAGCAAACTGAGAGCTTCAGTACCCAAAATATCATTGAAGACACAGTACAAGACCTACGCGTTCTGTGGTAACCCAGCACTCCATAATTCTATCTGCCCAGCAAAACAGATGACCTGTTCAGCAAGTGGCTAGGTGCTAAAGTTTGCAGATCTTCCACGGGTGCCAAAATACCACAGTGAAAGGGCCTGCTAACCACTCGAAAGTCTGTCAAGTGCTTGGAAGCCTGTACTGAATCACTACGCAGGTGAAAAGTATTAGCCAATGGCAGCACTTCACCATTAAACATCACTGACACTTTTGTCACAAAAGTTCTTCATCTCAGCCAGTCCCTAGCCAGCACAGACTGAAACACACTCATCACCTGTGAAGCAACTGAGTCACGGTGCCTGACACCAAAGGCTTTTGAAATTCAAGAATGCAATGTGACATTTTCAACTGGACCAGTTGTCTAAAAGGATGCAAGAATGCAATGTCACATTTTCAACTGGACCAGTTGTCTAAAAGGATGCAAGAATGCAATGTCACATTTTCAACTGGACCAGTTGTCTAAAAGGATCAAATATTGGTGAATCCATACGGTATCGCCTTTGGAACCTATTAGCTTTGCTAATGGTTTTTAGCTATGCTGTATAGCATCCCTGTTGGATGCGTTGAAGCTTGGCTAAGGGAAATTAACTTAAAACACGGGTGCTATGATGCAGTGTTTATTTCATTTTGCAAGCAAGCTCACCACGCATGCTCCTGCCAAGAACATCACACAAGCAATTTATTTGTCTTGAAGCACTGGTGGGGGGCAAGTAACATGAAGGGCCAGGCTGGGAGGGAAGCAACATGGAGGGCCTGGTTTGCGGGAAACCAACATGGGTGGAGGGGCGGTTGAGGAACCAACATGGGGGGGGCAGAAGCAACACAGAGGGCAGGGTGGGGAGGAAGAGCAATGGGTAAGAGAGAATGAGGGTGCAGGAGGGGGAAAGCAAAATGGAGGACAGGGTGGGGAGAAGAAGCAACGGGGGAGAGACCGATATGGGGCAGCCAGTGAGAAGCACACATTTGAGCAAGCAACGGAAAAGTATAGAATAGAGAGGAGAAGCAACAGGTGAGAGAGTAGGAGCTGCAGATGGGGGGAGCAACAGGGAGGGTGGGGAAGAGAAGCAATGGGCAAGAGAACAATGTGGTGCCGGCAGGAGAGAAGTACATGGGTGAGAGAGCATCATGGAGCACAGAGGGGGAAGAGAAACACACTAAAGAGTCAGCTGGAAAACACAGGCAGTCTTGTGGAGTGCTTAACAAAAAAAAGTAGGGTCCTAAAAAGGATTGGTAGAAGCACACAAGCAAATTGGATGTGTTCCAGAGAAGAGGCAGAAACAAGATGGACAAGGAAATCCAATGAATAAGAATCAAGCAAATTAGAGTGATAGGAAAGCCAACCAATGGGAAGTAATGAGCAGGCTCCAAGCCCCTGCTTGATCTTGCTAAGCCTACAATATGTCTCACAACAGACAGCGCATGCACTGTCTAGCAGGCTTGACTTAAAAAGCACCAAACTCCATACAAACACTTCAATGCAACCAGTGGCACTATGACACAGGAGAATACCATTCCTTGTAAGAGAGTAGGTAGAGAAATAATTAAATGCACTGATGGAGGTAGGTGTCATCGGAAAGGAGGAAGGACCCACCCCAAGGGTATTTCCAATAGTAATTGGGTGGGAACCAAAACAGACTGGGTAAGTCAGAACCTGTGTTGACAAGCAGATGCCGAACAGGACAATCCAAAAGGAAAAACACCTCATGCCAATATTTAACTGCCTCATTATGAAAGTGAACTTACTCAAAGGTTTCTCCAAAACAGCGTTCCATCAACTATGGCTGTACAAAACGTACCTCTTTATCACTACCTTTTCCATGAATATTGGCCTTTGTAGGTATAAACCCCTCAGTGCTGGAATCTCAAGTGTCGTGGAGGTATTCCACAATTGCATCAAGGAAGTACTCTCAGGTCTTCAAGGAATCGTGAATGTCAGAAATGACATTTTGGGCTACGCCACCACAATCAAATAACACGACAGCGCCTTCTGAGCACTTTTAAACAGGTTAAGAGAAATTTGCCTCATTCTTCACCTTAGGAAGTATGAGTTCTTCAAATCAGAAATGAAAATTATTTGGATAAAAATAGGCCTGGGCAGAGTTCGCTGAGTTCTGCTATGTGGAACTCCATGAAGTGCCTATAAAACTCCACCATGCTCTGAGGAGTTTCGTGAGAGGCAGAGTGCAGTAAGTTGCACTGCTCGCACTGATTTTTAGCATTCGGAGTTTGTCTCAAGCTGTAAAATCAGCACGAATGGCACCACATGCAGCATAAGAGGGTACAGCATCTTTCTGCAGCTCGAGTAGATGTTCTACTCAAGTGGCAG
Source organism: Triturus cristatus (assembly GCF_964204655.1). Classification (NCBI taxonomy): domain Eukaryota; kingdom Metazoa; phylum Chordata; class Amphibia; order Caudata; family Salamandridae; genus Triturus; species Triturus cristatus. Next base: position 968,511,111 of record NC_140581.1, read on the forward strand.
CTTCCTCAATGCAAACAGCAGGTTTCTCTGTGCAAGCGGTAGCGACTTGCAGCGACCACCGGCGTTCAGAAATCTCACCTGGAGGTGGTCTAGCATTTGATTTCTTGCTCATGCTCACCAACTTAAAACTGGAAAGCTACCCAAGAGGGAACACTCCACGCTGCTTTACAGAGTTTTTCAAAACTCCACGTTGAGCGCAGAGTGGGCAAAACTCTGCGAACTCCGCCGGTTGGAGCGGTATTCGTTGCCCACCCAAAGATATAAATTCCACTCTGAAGGAGTAGATCCTGACCCCAAGAAGGCTTGTGACATAAAGATTGCGTTATCACCCCAGAATATCTCTGAAGTTGCCAGATTTCTTGGGATGGTAACCTACTGTGGCCGATTCATTCAGCACTTAATAGCAACAACAAAAACACTGTCACCTACTAAAATAGGATACAATGTGGATTTGGTCTGAGTCTACTTTTCAGAGGACTAAAGCTGCACTGTCCACCGAGACAAAAATGAAATTGTGTGACACAAATAAATCCACTGAGCTGTCAGTTTATTGCAAACTCTCTGGGCTCAATCTGTTCTTCTTTAACAACAGACTAATGGAAAATAGACCCCTGTAGCATATGCCAGTAGAGCACTGACCAACTCAGAACAGACGCATTCACATATTGAAATGGACACATTTGTAAATATATGGGGATGCAGACATTTGTACCTATATCAGTATGGAAATGGTACAATTGGAAGTACCCATGTCCTTAGAGGATATATTTATCTGTCACATATTGACAATAGCTACGTTATTCAAACGGGATGTCGATTTTGCTTATATAATTTCCATTTACGTTGCTAAACTTGTGTTTAGCTCTTTACGATCACTCTCTCTCGGACTAAGAACTATAATATAAATTTGTGTTCTCTCATTCTGTCTTTTTAATATTGGTAGCCATAAGGTGATTGTGGGATCATTTAAGAATCACGAATGCACCTTATTTCTCAATAAAGATACGGGGCTCGTTTACCCTTTCAAGATGGCGGCGCTTTCTGAGATCCCGGCTTACGGTGCTAAACTCGCGGTTAGCTTTACACGATTTCTTTCTATCAGGCTACGAATTAAAATACAAACCTTCTGCTTTAATTCAGTCCTTTCAATATTTGTAACCATAAGGTGATCGTGGGATTACTAAAGAATCACGAAGACAGCTTTTTCTCATCTTTGATGCGGGGCTCGCTTACCCTTCCAAGATGGCGGTGGTTCTTTCCAAACCCCGGCTTGATCATTTCTCGATCTCAGGAGGGTAAACTCAGGTGTTATCAATTAAGAATCACCTATAGCTCTATATAAACAGCAAGCTTTTTCGACTTGCCCTGCTGTATCCTGACGGGAGTGACGACTTTTTCTTAAACAGATGTGAAATCGGGTAGGTCGTTAGACTGGGTCTACTTCACTCGTTTCTTTAGGGGCACCCTTCGCTAGCCTTTCTGGTTCATTTTCATGTATGGGGCTCCTGTTTTACTTCTATAAGATGCACTTATACTGAATCCTTTTGCTTTCTGATTTGCTATCAAGAGGATGGTATTGGAATTAGTTCACTGCTCAAGTTCTTTCTGTGTCACCTTCGAGCTTGACATGGATGTTTGAGGCTTTTCACGGGCCCGCCACTAGTTTACTACTTTACAAAAGATATTTTGTACGTTTTTACAACATAAAATGGACTATATGGGGCGATTTTCAACCCCTCATTACTAAACTCTCTGCCTACCTATATGTGGCTGTTCCCCCACGTACTGTATATTGGAATCTTTTTGTGTCTCCAACTTTCTAGTGTTATTATACCTATTCTATACTTGATTTCTAACCTATTCAACTTATCACTCATCTCTAGGCATTTGAAAGAGTGACACTATCATTTGAAAGAGTGACATTATCATTGGCACTTTTGGAGAGAACTTAAACAGGATCAATGATGGAAGGATAGGATTCGTCTCAGCTATTCAGCCAAATACCTTTCTCTTTGAAATTGAAATCGAGGCACACACCTCTTTGAAGTGAGTACGCATACTATCCCTTAATGGTTTGGTGTTATGTTACTGATATACCTAATCGATCTATTCAGCTTATCTTGTATATTTACTCAATCTTTGGCTTTTTTCCTAGTGACACATATAGATGTTTCCAGTACCATGACAATTGATATACAGAAAAAGGCATATTAAAAAATTCTATGACTAACACAGCAATTCTCTTGGTGGGTATATACCCCATTCCTCTAACCCTTATACATCTCTTTGTTGCTTTACTGCTTTCTGCATTTATTTTTAGACAGATATTTTTAGTGAGGACATGATGAATGTTATTTAAGGGTTAGATTTAATCCTAAGAAAGGCTTACATGCTATTCTATATGAAATACAGTGAGAATTTTTTCTTTTTTAAATAAAACCATATTTCCGGGTGATGATAATTTAATTATGCAAATTGGGCATCATATCCCTTACCGTTGATTATCAAAGGCCTCCTGATCAAATCATTATATATGTAAGAAACTATTGGTTTTTTGTAATTAATTTTTGTGATGTTGTGATATTCACTTAATGTTGTTATTTATGTGGAGATTAATTAAGGATTGCTGATGACTCTAATAAGTTGATGTTGGTCGTTGCTTACAAAAGGATGTCCAATTTAACTGTGACAAAAAACTTGGGTCCTATCATTTCTTATCCTTCTGATGTTAGTTTATTGTACTGTTATAACTGTATGTGCCTTTTGCTTATGTGTGTTATTTATTCTATGTATTTTTATAAAATTTGTTGCAGCCCTGAAGAAGTCCCGAGGTGGACGAAATGCGTCAGCTGCTTTGGCTGTTTTTGGATGTTTTAATGTGTACATAACAATTGAAATAAAGAAGATTGCTCTGAAAAGAAACCTCATGGATATGGATTGATTTACACTATATTGGACATTTTGAGTGGTGCAACTTGTGCTGTTTTTCTTTACTTTCATTCCAGAACTTGGAATAGCACTGTGTTGGCGGGTGCTAATCAAGTTTGCACACTCATGGCGAATGAAAATATCACCACTAGATAGGATGGGTTAATTCTAAATACGGTGCTGTCCTAGAGGGATACCGCTAGCTATGTTTGTCTTATGTTTATATTGTCACCCCAGTTAGCACGGATTTAACCCCTAGACTGTTTAGTATACCATTATTTCAAATTTAGAATATATCAAATTCTAAGTTGTCACAATTTGGAGTTAATGGCTCAATTCAAGGATAGACGACATGAGCTGGCACAGGACCTCTTTGCGAATAGCTCAGGAACAGGGGGACCAACGATAGCATCCCATAGCTCTGAAGGGCTAAAAAGTAAATTTAAAAAAAATAGAGAGACTCAAGAAGGCAGAAATGGCACGCTGGTGGGATGGCACCACTCTGGAGAAATATATGGAAAATGATAAAATCCCTAGAGGGTTAAGAATCCTCATTTTCCCTACCTTTGAAAATTTGGAAAATGAGGATCTTAAGGATTGGGAAAAAAATCTGCATGATGCATCATTTGTAATGATGCGAATCCTTATTAAAAATGCGGAAGGTAAAGGGAAAAAATTGCAACAAGAGGTCAGTGAATTGGAGGCTGAAATAGCATCCATGGATTTGAAGGAGGTGATAAAGAAAAATTATGAGATCCTTGACAAGGTTCTCGATGATTATCAAATTTACCTCAAGGAGAAAAAAGTTAAGAAAATACGTAGGGATGACAAAGACTATAGGGATGGAAGAGTATATACGTTCGCTCGTAAATACGATAATATAAAGGTGACAGGTGAAGGAAAGAGACAACGTGAGGACACACTGGGTTCATCCCTAACGGGCAGTGTGTCCTCAGTATCATCTTCCGTTAGCTCTGCCCCTCCTGAAGATGTAACCTCAAAATCTGCTGTCAACACTTCATCCCCTTCCCCTTTTTTATTGGAAATGGAAAAGGTCAGAGTAGGTGGGAGAACCACAACAAGGGATCAAAGACAAGAAGGGGTGGTAGGAGATGTCAGGAACAAAGAAAAAAACAAAAACAAAAACACGACAAACGAGATCTCGGACCGAACAACCAGATCGAGGAGGGGGGAGAACAGGGATTAAGAGAGACTGATGTGGGCCTAACGGAGAAATTTAAAATTGTTAATTTATCTAAAAAAGTACTCTCTGATTGTGAAATTTCTGTCCTTAGCAAGGGGCTAGGCTTCTGCCCAACTCAATCTAGTAATGATGTAGATATTTTTGTTGATTTGTTCAAATTTGTGCGGCAATTGAAATTAAAGGATCATTTCTCACATGTACTGCCTCCATGTATTGAAAAACAACCTGATCGTGATTGTGCACAGCAAACTGCCTCAGAATTCAATGCTTTGAAATCAATGTTATCAATACAGTATGAAACTGAAATTGACACTGATTCTCTACGTATGGAATTGGATATAGTGGAGGATTTGGGTATAAATAGTGACCTTAAAGCGAAATCTAAATTTATACCAACAGGGACACACAAAAATATCGACATCTTTCATGAGAGGGTCAGCCGAGACATATACAAACTACAGGCAACACATACCAGAACGGGTAATACGACGTTTAACCTGTCCTTGGCCGAAAACCAGGCACTTAATGAGTTAAGATCCAACCCTACACTAGTCATCCGCAAGGCTGATAAAGGGGGCAACGTTGTTGTTATGGACAAGGTTGATTACATGGGGGAAATTGAAAGACAGTTAGCAGACACCACCTGTTATAAGAAACTAACCCTTAATCCTATCAGACTGCTATGCAATTATATTAATACTAAATTGTTTGAGTGGCGGGAAATTGGTCTCTTAGATGATAAGGAATATGAGTATTTGACTGTTATGGAACCCTCCTTCCCATGTATTTACATCTTACCCAAAGTCCATAAGGGAGGCCTATTTCCACCTGGCCGACCGATTATTTCTGGTATCAACTCCCCTACAGAAAGGCTGTCCGAATACGTGGATGGTTTCCTCCAACCACTGGTACAGAATTTACCTGCATATGTGAGGGATAGTAAGGATATTTTGTCCAAATTTGAGGGATTGGAGTGGTCAGATTCAATGGTGTTTGTAACCTTAGATGTAACTAGCCTCTACACCAGCATCAAGAAAGAGTGTTAGAGCTATGGAATTCTATCTAGGACAGAGGTCCGCTGACCATTTGTCCCATAATGAGATGCTAATGGAAATGACAAACACAATATTGTCTTAAAACTATTTCCTCCACGACAATGAATGGTTCCAACAGATACAGGGGACGGCGATGGGCTCCAGGTTTGCACCCGCTTATGCCGGCCTCTTTATGGGTTGGTTTGAGCGGTTGCATGCCTGGGGCCGACATGCCACTACATGGATGGAACATGTACTATTCTGGGGCAGGTACAACGATGATGTCATTATTATCTGGAATGGACCTGTCCCCGAACGTTTGAACTACTATCATTACCTCAACGTCAATCCATACAATTTGAGGTTCACCATAAATTGGAATAAGGAAAGGATTGATTTTCTTGATATTCAATTTTTTATAGATAACAATACGATACAGAGCACAGTTCATCGAAAGGATACTGCCTGCAATAGCGTTTTATGTTATGACAGCGCTCACCCTCGACATGTAGTTAACAATATCCCCTTTGGGGAAATGATAAGAATGAGAAGAATTAGTAACACTCAAGAGGGTTTCAGTTACAACGTGAAAGAAACCAAGAAGAGATTTTTGGCAAGGGGTTATCCCCTGTCCTTTATGAACAAAACGGAGAGTAGGGTTCTCAAAGTTAACCGAAAAAGCACATTGGAAGAAAGAGCACCACGTAACAAGAAAGGGACAAGCTCCCCCACTGCCCTTGTAACTGGTTACGATAGGGATAGTAGCAAGATTTTCAGTATTTTACGAAAGCATTGGAGACTACTTGTGTAAGTATCAGGTCTTAAGGACGAGATTACAAGAAACCCAAGGGTTACTTACAGACGTGGCCGAAATTTAAGAAATATGCTTTGCCCTAGTTTTGTTACATCCCCTAAATCTCCTAATTGGATGACAGAGGGCCAAGGGGGTTTCTTTACATGCATGAAATGCTGTGCATGCAAGTTGGGAAGAAACAGGACTCGTACTTTCCAATTCAACACTGAAAAAGTTCATAGGATCAGACATATTATTACATGTAAAACCAAATTTGTCACATATATCTTGGGTTGCCCATGCGACATGATATACGTAGGCAGTACCAAAAGGGAACTAAGGATTAGGATACAGGAACACCTAAGAGCAGTAAGAAATGGGGATCTGAGATATCCCCTTACCACTCATATGCAAACTAAACAACACAAACCCAATGAATTGTGGTTCATTGGGATAGACCATACACCGGTATCCCCGAGGGGAGGTAACAGAGAGCAGGAACTAAGAATTAACGAAGCAAGCTGGATATGCAGACTTCGATGTGTTGAGATGGGACATAATAGTGAATCTGAAATGCACTACTTCCTATAAATGATGCCCGATTAATTTCAAGGCACATTGGGTAATTACAAACTACCCTAGGCACCCTTAACACATCACAATCTTCTCTCAATCCTTACTGTAACTACTTTCTTATCATCATCTGAAAAAGCTATTGCATTCTCTACTAGCTTTTTCTAAAAAAAATTATTTGTAGGTTTGGATTAGGTCCACTCCCTCCTTTTATCAAGACCAAGTATTTGTTTGCCCCCATGAGATGCGCCTTCTCTAGATAGTTCATTGCCCATTTTTGACCCCGAATATCTGCTGTGGTAACTGCTTTGGACATTAACACATCCTATTTGACCCCGCATATCTGCTGTGGTAACTGCTATGGACATTGATACATCCTACACAATCTATACACCCAACGGGGGGTTTTTGCTTACATAGTCTCTGTTGACCTGGTCCCAGTCGAGCTGAATTGTTAGCAACGACCTTATCTGGTTTTAACAATTATCACATACAGTCTCTGTCTAAATTCCTTTTTCTCCCATGGCCGGTATAATATTATACTGGCAACTACGTTATGCACCTTTTCCTTATTAGTAACAGTTAATCATGCTTAATCTTTCATTGTTATATAGGGTTAGTTAACTGCTTCAAGATGGCGGCCGATTCCCAAAACCCACTCTTTTTATTGTCTTGCAATTGGAAGTACCCATGTCCTTAGAGGATATATTTATCTGTCACATATTGACAATAGCTACGTTATTCAAACGGGATGTCGATTTTGCTTATATAATTTCCATTTACGTTGCTAAACTCGTGTTTAGCTCTGTACGATCACTCTCTCTCGGACTAAGAACTATAATATAAATTTGTGTTCTCTCATTCTGTCCTTTTAATATTGGTAGCCATAAGGTGATTGTGGGATGATTTAAGAATCACGAACGCACCTTATTTCTCAATAAAGACACGGGGCTCGTTTACCCTTTCAAGATGGTGGCGCTTTCTCAGATCCCGGCTTACGGTGCTAAACTCGCGGTTAGCTTTACACGATTTCTTTCTATCAGGCTACGAATTAAAATACAAACCTTCTGCTTTAATTCAGTCCTTTCAATATTTGTAACCATAAGGTGATCGTGGGATTACTAAAGAATCACGAAGACACTTTTTTCTCATCTTTGATGCGGGGCTCGCTTACCCTTCCAAGATGGCGGTGGTTCTATCCAAACCCCGGCTTGATCTTTTCTCGATCTCAGGAGGGTAAACTCAGGTGTTATCAATTAGGAATCACCTATAGCTCTATATAAACAGCAAGCTTTTTCGACTTGCCCTGCTGTATCCTGACGGGAGTGACGACTTTTTCTTAAACAGATGTGGAATCGGGTAGGTCGTTAGACTGGGTCTACTTCACTCGTTTCTTTAGGGGCACCCTTCGCTAGCCTTTCTGGTTCATTTTCATGTATGGGGCTCCTGTTTTACTTCTATAAGATGCATTTATACTGAATCCTTTTGCCTTCTGATTTGCTATCAAGAGGATGGTATTGGAATTAGTTCACTGCTCAAGTTCTTTCTGTGTCACCTTCGAGCTTGACATGGATGTTTGAGGCTTTTCACGGGCCCGACACTAGTTTACTACTTTACAAAAGATATTTTGTACGTTTTTACAACATAAAATGGACTACATGGGGCGATTTTCAACCCCTCATTACTAAACTCTCTGCCTACCTATATGTGGCTGTTCCCCCACGTACTGTATATTGGAATCTTTTTGTGTCTCCAACTTTCTAGTGTTATTATACCTATTCTAGACTTGATTTCTAACCTATTCAACTTATCACTCTTCTCTAGGCATTTGAAAGAGTGACACTATCATTTGAAAGAGTGACATTATCATTGGCACTTTTGGAGAGAACTTAAACAGGATCAATGATGGAAGGATAGGATTCGTCTCAGCTATTTAGCCAAATACCTTTCTCTTTGAAATTGAAATCGAGGTACACACCTCTTTGAAGTGAGTACGCATACTATCCCTTAATGGTTTGGTGTTATGTTACTGATATACCTAATCGATCTATTCAGCTTATCTTGTATATTTACTCAATCTTTGGCTTTTTTCCTAGTGACACATATAGATGTTTCCAGTACCATGACAATTGATATACAGAAAAAGGCATATTAAAAAATTCTATGACTAACACAGCAATTCTCTTGGTGGGTATATACCCCATTCCTCTAACCCTATACATCCCTTTGTTGCTTTACTGCTTTCTGCATTTATTTTTAGACAGATATTTTTAGTGAGGACATGATGAATGTTATTTAAGGGTTAGATTTAATCCTAAGAAAGGCTTACATGCTATTCTATATGAAATACAGTGAGAATTTTTTCTTTTTTAAATGAAACTATATTTCCGGGTGATGATAATTTAATTATGCAAATTGGGCATCAAAGGCCTCCTGATCAAATCATTATATATGTAAGAAACTATTCGGTTTTTGTAATTAATTTTTGTGATGTTGTGATATTCACTTAATGTCGTTATTTATGTGGAGATTAATTAAGGATTACTGATGACTCCAATAAGTTGATGTTGGTCGTTGCTTACAAAAGGATGTCCAATTTAACTGTGACAAAAAACTTGGGTCCTATCATTTCTGATCCTTCTGATGTTAGTTTATTGTACTGTTATAACTGTCTGTGCCTTTTGCTTATGTGTGTTATTTATTCTATGTATTTTTATAAAATTTGTTGCAGCCCTGAAGAAGTCCCAAGGTGGACGAAACGCGTCGGCTGCTTTGGCTGTTTTTGGATGTTTTAATGTGTACATAACAATTGAAATAAAGAAGATTGCTCTGAAAAGAAACCTCATGGATATGGATTGATTTACACTATATTGGAAATTTTGAGTGGTGCAACTTGTGCTGTTTTTCTAAACCACTTCTGTGTATCCATGTATTACAAGCTATTGGTCCTACTATTGCAAGGTCCAGCAGCCAAATCACCCACATGTGTTGGGAAGTGGCTACTCCAGCTTCAGGAATATTCATTCAAAGTTGTCTGCAAGCCTGGCCAAGGGAACCCAGCAGGCTACCTTACACATCACCCTCAGCAGTCAACCAAAGAAAAGGTTGCTCAAGCCACAGAAATGGGGTGTTCACATTGTAATCAGTGACTTAAATCTTCATCCACTCAGGCTGGAAGAATTAACTGGAACCACACTAACCGAAGAGTGCCTTCACCCAGCAAAAAGTGTGACTCTGATCAACAACTGGTGATACCTGCTAAAAGCACAATTGCATCGAACACTAGCAGGTAAAGGTCACATACAGGCAATGATAAACATGTGAGACAAACTCTCACTGACAGAAGACTGGTTACTGTTGTACGTAAATCGCATAGTCATAAGTAGCTCATTTATCTATTGGATGGTGAGGTTAGCTCTTGTTCGACACCCGGGAATCAAGAAAAAAATATTTACTTCCAGCAGAAAGTCTAGTTCTCTGAACTGGATATGTACATTAAATGTGCAATAGTGTCATGTCTGCCATGTCAAAGGACCACCACAGTCACATGATCCGATCCTGTAGACTTAGTGCCGACTTTTCCAGTCTACTGGGTGGTCGACACCTGCTGGTGTTAATCAACAGTTGTAGCAAGTCCCCTGAAGTGGTCTGATCAACAGCTGAGGATGAGGTTATAACAAAAATGGAAAAGATATTCACTACTCACAGAATCCCGCAAAAACTCTCTATGGATAATGATCTGCCATTCCAACGTGCATCCTACCTCCAATCACTCAGTATAACAGGTAGAAAAATAAGGAGCAGGTTGCCAAAGGCCAACGTGAAGGCCGAAAGATTTACGTGGACTTTAAAAAAAGTCCTTTGTAACTCCAAACAAGAAAAGAACAATGCAGAATGAGCCATTTGCAAGTTCCTCCAGAAATACAGAAACACCCCTCAAAGCATCAACTAAACACTTTCCCATAACCATGCTATTTGGATGACAGTCAGTCAACTCCTCTTGAAAGCTGATGGCAACTAGGCATGTGCAAAAAGAACAATTAATGGACAGAATGTAGAACAATGTCATACATTCACCCCAGTACAGAGATCTGGGCCCAAATCCATCGTTTTTTTGCTCACCATGTCATTCCAGTTTGGATCCAGCCATAACCAAATCAGTTTATTGTTCTTTAGCCCACTACCCCACCCCAGTTTGAACCCAGCCATATGCAAATCTGTCTTGACCCTGCGCCCAATGGGAACATTCCAGACCGAACTGCCAGGCCAAGTCCTCCCTGGACTGGAAACAAGCATCCTAGGACCGGTTTCGGGCTTTCAGCCCTCCTCAGCCAGGATAGCTTGACTCCAGTGGCATGGAGAGCACGGGACCCACGTCTGGGCATACCCGTCCCACTCGGGGTGACAAATGCAATGGGTATGCCCAGACGTGGGTCCCCTGCTCACTGTGTCACTGGATTCAGGCTAGCCTGGTTGAAGAATGGTGACATACCCTGAAACCGGTCCCAGGATGTTTGTTTCTGGTCCAGGGAGGACCTGGCCTGGCAGTTTGGTCTGGACTGTTCCCATGGGGCACAAGGTTAAGACTGATTTGCATATGGCTGGGTCCAAACTGGGGTGGCGTAGTGGGCTAAAGAACAATAGATTTAACCCAGATCTTTTGACTGGGGGATAATGTTTGCATTGTCAGCATTCCGTCCATCATTTGTTTGCTGTAACACTTTTCGCCCTAAGTGGGATGAGTATGCCCAGACGTGGGTCCCTTGTTCACTGTGCCACTGGATTCAAGCTAGCCTTGCTGAAGAAGGGTGACATACCCTGAAACTGGTCCCAGGATGCTTGTTTCCGGTCCAGGGAGGACCTGGCCTGGCAGTTCGGTCTGGACTGTTCCCATGGGGCACAGGGTCAAAACTGATTTGCATATGGCTGTTTCCAAACTGGTGTGGCGTAGTGGGCAAAAGAACGATGGATTTAACCCAGATCTTTTGACTGGGGGAGAATGCTTATATTGTCAGCAATCCGTCCATCATTTGTTTGCTGTAACACACGGCAACTGTGCATGAATCCATGCAACAACAGCAGAACAATATTATCATCAACAAAGTAAGCAGAAGGAAGAAGGTAAAAAAGGTTGCCCTGGTGCCAGGGGATATCATAGTTCTTCACAGCAGTCTCCAAGACAGCAATCTTCAAACCATTGCCAGGGACTGTAACTTCAACAAAATGAACCTTGATCTCATCTAAGTGGGTAGCACATTTATAAATAGAAACATCTCATTTAAGTAACCCATAAACCAAGACATAAGTGATAACGGTTGAGCCAAGAGCAAGATCATTATTTATCAGAAATGCGGTGCTGAACGAATGCAAGAGTTTGACGACATGGGTGCATCTGAACTAGTTCATGAAAGTATGTGAAGTGAAAGATGTCCTTTGGTCCTAGTAATGCCAGAATTGATATTTAATAAATAAGCTGTACATGTGCTTGCGTAGAACATGCGAGCCAATACCAAATGCAGAGGAGTGTGAGTTACTGTTTCTGGGGCCAAGATGCATATGCCTTGTAGTGCGGTCTTTCTAACACACAAAGTTCTGGGTCTCAGTGTCACTTCACCTGCATTGATAGCTATTCTCTTGTCATCAGGGACCCAGTTTCTTTGATCCACTGACAATAAAGTGGTGGCATGCCCAGCACAAGGGCATTCGTGTAGGGGTCCAGGATGATGATATTAGAAATAGGTTCTCTAGTTGGCAGAGGTTTGCACCCTGTCCAAGTATGGACAACAATCCTAGTCAGGGTAAGCTAGATACACAGTTTAAATTAACCTGTGCTCACCCTCTGGTGGCTTGGCACAGAGCAGGCAGACTTAACTGAAGAGGCAATGTGTAAATTATTTGTGCAACACACACAGTAACACAATACATATACCACAAAACGGCTCCATACAGGTTTAAAAGACAGGGAATATTTACCTAAGTAAAACAAGACCGGAATGACAAAAATCCAATAAGTAAAAGTCGATATATGGATTTTTTAAAGAAGAAATGCAAACACATTGCTTAAATGTTTATAGCGCTGAAAGGTTACTTGACCTTGAGAGGGACTGGGGTAAATCCAAAATTTAGGCCGACTATGATGGAGGGGAGGCTGGCTACGAGAATCACGCAGGTCCCACTGAAAAAGTACCTTGGACGGAGCAAAGCATTGCCACTGAGGGCGCGATGAGTCAATCTTTTCCATGCAGTTGGGTCACTGCGTAGTTGTGGGTGACTTCAAAGCAGTTCCTTGAAGTGCACAGGTCCCCTTTCATCCCAGCCCTGTCTGCCAGGCTATCTGTGGGGGGTAATCAGCCCTTTGTGTGGGACACAGGACACTGCCTATTCAGATGTAAGTGATTGCCCCACTCCCCCTTGTTGCCCAGGAAGGCTATGAACACAGATGAGTCCTCTGTCACACCCACCATTCCTGTATTTGTTGCTGTCTAGATGGAAGGCAAAAAGTGTTGCTGTCACCCAGGCATGTATTAGAGACAGGCTAAAGGCACACAGAGCCCAGTTAAGAGCAGAGAAATGTCTACTTTCTAAATGTGGCATTTCCAAAATAGTAATGCCAAATCCAACTTTACCACTAAAACGGATTTATCATTACCATTACAAAGATTTGAAGCATGATTTAGCTACTCCTTTTTAATCAGGAATTACAGCTTAAAAGTGTTTTATGAAATTCCCAATGCTAGCCTCAGAGAGGAGTAGGCCCCACAGTAGTGAAAAACGAATTTCGCTGTTTGTCACTTCCAGGACATGTAAAATGTTAAAGTACTACCTTTTACATACACAGCACCTTACCATTAAGGCTACCTTAAGGGTGACCTTGTGTGTAATAAAAAGGGAGTTTAAGGCTTGACAAGTAAATAATTGCGTTCTAGATCAGTGAAAAGTTAAATGTTTTTTTTACAAATTTAAAAAATAATGCAGTGCAGAGTCAGTGCCATGAAGGCCCTCAACGTAAACTTAGACAGAGTATGCAAAAATCACCTTATTTTAAGTACCACATGGGCAACAAAGTCAATAAAAAATGGATAGCATCCCTAACAACATCTAATTCTCCAGAAAAAGCTTCTGGTTCACCCCCAGAATCAAGGGTTTTATTCATTATTCTTGCATATTAAATCAACAGTCCTGCAGATTCATTGTGGTGTCAGCAAATGTATCATTTCTTCAGAAGATCAAAGCACATGAAAAAACAAACATCACATGACCTTAACACCTAAGAACTAACCCCATACATGAATAATTATTGAGCATCATTTAGGCCAATTTCATCAGGAGATGCTTGAACAGAAAAAGTTAGATTAACAATAGTTTGTTAAATGAATAAATAGCTCTCTGTGACTAAGTGGAAGACTTTGTAACATGTCTCAAGTTACAGCTGAACTGGGGAAGAAGGTTCTTTGTTAGCAGAAAAACAATAACAGTGAAAAAAAATACATTATTACACCTTGGATGTGCTCTGCAGAGGTTGGGGGAGAAGATGTGCACGGGGGAAGCACTGGATAAGTTACAGAGATGACTTCCATCTGAGACAAGATGATGTTTTACACAGAATTGTGACCTAGTTAACATACGTAAAAAAAGCACTTCTACACATCATAGGAAATTTGTTTCAAAACCAGTAATTTTATATCAATTTGTACACGGGAATTCACATGTTTAAATACATACTTCACACTAATAGTGCTACAAAAAAATGCAAACCCATAAAAATCTTTAACAACTTTCAAATCACATGTTGCAAGTACCAGCGCACCAACACACCAGCAGCTAACAGTACTTGTGGCTCTGGAGACATGCTGAGTAGTGACACTACTACAATAAAAATGCATAATTGATAATAAACAAATGACTGAAAATCCAAAAAAGATCCATTAGATTATTTATTTATTGTTTTTTAATGCTATAATCGTAAAGTATGGCTTAGTTGAGAAATGTACTTGCACTTGTGACAGCATAACCCATGGCTGAGCAACAGACCTCGATTTGAGACCAATATGACTCTTTTAGTTTGGCTTTGATCAATATATTATGTTTAAGGCTTCCAGTTTTCCATTTAAACTGATTTTTTTACAGAAAAACACAGACTGAAAACAGTCTATTTTCTGTCTATTTATTTCCAAAAGTAGAGAAATACCAAAACTTTTACTTCTTGTAAAGGAGTTCCCTTGCTGTCGTTTGATAGAGCGCGATTGTGCTCTTTATTTTGTAGGGGTGTATTATAATCATGAGTAGTTTGCACCTGCATATATTCTTTTGCCGTGTTAACATTTGGTTATTAGAATGTGAATTGTAATAACGTATGAGGTGAAGTGATAGAGATACTTCGTACAAAGTGGAAATTAACATTTTAATTGTGTCATAAATGATGAAGATTCTAGTATTAGCTTATAAATTACTAATGAGAATTAATTTACTGAGGTGTAACACACTGATTTGAAAGTGCTCAATATTAATGTTCATGTATATGCATGTTTAATAAAGTTCCATGGTGACTCTAATGTTAGCTGATTTTCAGTAGGCCTCATGTGTATTTTCCCTGGGTCTCAGAAATGGTTTGTTCGTAATGTTCATGTGTATGTAGAATCTTTTCTTTCTCACGGGTCTGTTGCAGGTGGAGAAATCTGTCTTTGTTAGTTATAATAACGCTTTTGTTTTAGGAGTTAGGCTTAGGGAGGAGAGGATACATTCGAACAAGTGGTGCTGATAAATTGATACGGTGTTCTTTTTTTACTGGAGAAGGCCTGGGAAGCAAGGTCATCAAGCCAGAAGCTGGAAGTATTGAAACTAAATGGAAAATCACCTACGAGGAGGTGTCCAGCTGGATTAGGCGATCGCATGATGTGAAATGGGTGTGTCCTAGGATTTTGATGTTGGAATTAGGAACAGTACCCCAGGGGTTGAGTTAGCAGAGGAGACCTGATGGAGAGAGAAGGAGCATCTTAGAACGAGCTCTGCAGCTTTATGTTACTTGACCCATTCAACGTGAGTGCACTTCTTAGGAAGTCTTCAAGCTCTGACACCTTTTTAGGTCTCGACCTTGCTATCGCGTAAGCGATCGCAAAGCGAGACTATAGAAAGCGGGTTTGAAAAGTGCTCCCAAAAAGCGGATTGCATGGCTAGCACGCGCACAATCACGCGCATTGTGACGCCATGCAATCCGCCTTTTGGGAGCACTGCAAAGGGTCCGCTCCCCCGCCCCCAAGCGCGCGCGCGCCACGCTCTGCTGGGCTTGTCTTGTTTTTCTTTTTTTTTTTAAACTTTAAGCGCGCGGCGCGCGTGCGGCCAATGCTTGTCTACCGAGGAGCCGCACTCGGAATGTGCGCAGAGTCCTCACAAATGGCTGTGACAAAGTCTGTTAGCTGCTCGGCCTTGGCACAGGGGCTTCAGCAAGGCATTTGTCAAACCGGCGTGCAGAAATACCCACCGGCAATCTGTAATCACAACTTGCAGCGACTCCCTGTGTGCCAACCCCTCTGCCGCCTTCCTAGGTAAACACAGTGTGTGTCAGGGCGACGCGTTCTTGCCTCTGTTGTCCGAGTGAATATCTGGGCTAGATACGTGTGTGTCCTTCACTGACAGACCCCTCTCCAGCTGTCCCCCTAACCCAACATTTGCGGCCTCCTTTAACCAAACACTGCCAGTTGTCATGTTGTGAGCTGCGTGCCACCAGTGGACCCGAGCTCGAGGCTCAGGCAGCGTCTCACGAGCTTCACTGATATTATAAATGCACTCAAGAGTTCCTGTTAGTTTACAGGGGGATTCCTCACTCTAAAAACAATATTCTCGTATAAAATGCCACAGACGCTGTTGTTTTTGGGTGAAAAGCGCTATATAAAAATGAAACATCAATACAATGTTCGTGCATTTAAAAAGATAATTTCCCGGTAATCTCCAGGTGCGTCCGTGCCAGGCGGTGCATGCGCGTGCCTGCGTGTGTGAGTGTTAACAGTGCACAGGCCTGTGAACACGCTTAGTCCGTGTCGCTAGGCATGCAGACATGTCTTCTAACAATCTCCACCTAGCCGCCATCTCCTTTTCATAACCATCTGCATGGGGAGATTTGAACTTCTGACCTGCCGTCAAAGGATGACTCGTGTAAAACGAGGCCTCGCGTGAATGTTAACTGGAGACCACCCACTCAAAGGCTGCAATTAATGCTCGAATACATTCAGTGGGCACGATTAAAGGGGGGCATAAATGTTATAGGGGCGCAACCATTCCTTCAGTGAATCACAGCGCAGCCATAAAACGCTGCAATCTGGAGCCCTGGAGAGTGGGGGAGGGGTTTCAGCATCAGAACTACAGGGCAGTATTCCGCAGGCAGACCCGCTCTAGTCTGAGCAGCAGGAGCAGTGCAGCAGGAGCAGTGCACCAGGACCCGCGGGTCTGAGGGGTCCCGGGTACCTCGACGATGGCTGTTTTAATCACCACCGGGTGAGGTGGTGGCGGGAGGGGAGGCTTTGACTCCCATAGTTAGTGTTATGGACCATGGCATCTTTGTAGGCCAGTGGACACCAATGTTAAGAGCCCGGGGCACACTGGAAGCGCACCTGAGTTACCTGCAGTCAGGGCTTTAAGTGGGCCGGGTCTTGCCAGTGCTCAGCTCCAGCAGCTCTAAAAAGCATGTGCTGAGACGGGTCCCTATCGGGCTCTCCATTTTTGTCCTCACTTTCAGGGTGAAAAAAAATCTTAACTCAGCAGCAGTACGCCCCTTCACTGCTGTTGAGGTACCTTCAAAGAGACTCGTTATCGTTCTTCCAGTCTCACCATTTCAAAACTGACGCATTTTCAATGTTGTATACAACAAAGCCATAGTTGTTGCTTATGTATTTTAGGCAACTAACAGCCATTGACAAAACCAATAGTCCCGGCTTGTTGTAGGTGTGATGTTACTTCTTGTATTGCATATCTAGATGCAGTGACAGAAGCAGCAAAATACCAGTTGGGCGGCACACTATGCTAACCACAGATTCTTAGCTCACGTGTTTTAAGTCACGCTCTTAATTACATTTGCCACGCCCCGTGGAGAGATCCCCCCAGTGTCTGTATTCCACTTAACACCCTGCCTGTAGTAACTAACAGTGCCTTTACTCACCCCACTTCAATTCTCCCTACAGACCCCTGGAAACAGAGATTGATTTGGTTTGTTTTTGTTGCCCAAGATTTTACTAGCAAAATTGATAGTTTTTAATTTAAGCACATTGCTACTTTGTAACAAGCATTTGCAATGAAATAGGTCTCGCATTTACGCGAGTTTGAGCTATTGACATTGCAAATAATAATACTTTTTATTTTTGTTTTTCTTTTAAAAACATAAATAAAAGGTATTGTTATTTACAATGCCAATAGCTGAAACTCTCGTAACTGCAAGACCTATTGCATTGCAAATGCTTGTTCTGAACTTGCCTGGGAAATGCTAAGTATGGATATCATGTTAATGGTAGTGTAGGGATAGACTAATGCTTTTCACTTACGAACCTCCAATGAAGAATAATCTTGATGTTGGTGCAGTCATTGCCTGTGTCCTGATCTTAGAAATTGTTATTCTTTGTATGCTTCATCATATCAATTTTGACTGTAGGTTTGGCTTTGTATTAGTTCTAATATATTTCTACATTCTTATCTTGAGGTGTTTGTATGTCCAATTATTTTTGGCTTTGTAATAAAACGTAGAACCTGGAGTCAGTGATTCTTCTGAATCGTGTTATTGGGACTGTGATATCAAATGAGACAAGTTATTTCTCCCCTCCACACTTTCAAGCAGGAACCAACGGTCCTGTCGACCAGGGGTTCCAGAGTATTTCCAGAAAGGGATCCCAGCCCCATCACCTTCATGAATTCCACACCAACTGCTAAACACGCTTCATATAGATTTCAAAGTATGGGGCATATGCGTAACAGCGACACTTATTCCCGTATTTTTGCTGAGTTCAAGAACTGTAATGGGGATAAATTGATATATGTGGGGAGAGGAGTTGACCTTACGGCTAGGACGGTCGACCTCGAATCTGGGGAACCGGGCTCGAGTCTCGGCAATGATGCTGAAAATCCTGTGATTCTGGGCAAATCACTTAATCTCCCCGTGCCTAACAACAATGAATGTGTCCTCATGTAACACAACTGATGCTATGTAAAGCGCTCTCATACCTGATACCTTCGGGTCAGGTTTGCGCTATATAAAACTCTGAAAAATAAATATATATATTTTTTTTAAATGTTTCAGCATTACATGTCTACTGTCCTGTGAACATTCTTGACTATTTTACCTTGACATGGTGTATGAACCTTCTGAACGGTTGTTATATATGGGACATTTTGTTGTCATGCAGACTGTAAATACGGGTATAGATATGGTTTGGCTTTAACCTTGTCCATCTCTGACTTCAATGTGAGCACCAACTCAATTAAATACGAGGGGGAAGGTCCTCACCCACCGTTTTAAACAGGGACTTTTGTCTCAGATCACTATTAAAGGACTTTGCCAGATACCTTGGCGGTAACATCCCATTTGGGATGGTTTTAAGTGTGTTTATCTTACAACCACAATATGAACTTTTCAACTCAAATAGTTTACCTTTTTCATATATTTCGTTCATATGCAGGAAACTTCTCGACTTAGTTAGCCTTTTTCATATAACTTGTTTATATGCAGGAAACTTATCAGGGTTTCCTCAAAACTGGCTAGTCGGGAGTGTGCCAACCTCGTAGACGACATATCTATTGTACAGGTTGGCTGTGTATACATTAAATTATTTACTACTCTGCTAAGTGTCTCTCACATTTCAGAACGAGTGAACAACTTCTCATTTTATATCCTCTGATGAAAGGGGCCTTATGATGACCTTTTACTGGACGGGAGGTCACCGAATGGAATTGAGGCACAATTAACTATTACGGCCACACCGACTTTGAATGGCAACTTCACGTACATGGAGCCTATTCCAATGTTATAACTGTAAGCCGAATTAGATATCTCTGCACGATGAATTTTATTACTATCATCACCACAGTTTCCAGGGAACATAATACATTATACCATTTATTTTTTGTTTTGACTCAACGAGTTACTCTTCGCACCAAATCTACAACCTCTGACCAATCAACTGTGATCTTAGGTCAGTAGAATATGGTTTCGGCAGTCTCCTTATCTCTCTCTCCTCACAAGTGGTGGACCTTTCTCATTTCACAATGGATGCAGTAATAATTTGTGTGACATAGTCTTTTCACCAATTACTACTCCTTTGGGGGCACAGACGTATTTTAAGCTTGAAAACACATTGGTGGAAGGCTTGATCTATTTAGTTTCCTTTCATTTCTTACTCTATATTCATACCTGGTTTATGTCAATGTAGGGGAATGCATGTGCAAGGCTACAGTTATCATCATTTACGTGCTAATGCATAAATGGCTTCCTTCTTATTTTCTTATAAGATAACAATGTTACTTTGACTTTTTGTTGTACTGTAACGTATGTCTTAAGGATGCATTGTAAATTATTGTACTTATGTATATATAGCCACAGCCTTGAAGAAGTCACTTCATGACGAAACACATGCTGGCTGTCTTTTCCTGGTCTCAATACACGTTTCTGATCTACAACCATCTGGCTTTTATCTCTGGTTAGAATAAACAGTAACCAAAAAATCAAATTTGTGGTGATTTAAATTACTTTGTTGGGCTATGTTTTGAGTGCTTTGGTACTACGGTTTTGAATGTTCACACGGAGGTACTTTTGCAACAACGTGTTTTAGACATCTGTGTCAGTAGGGTGCTACTGTACCAATATAGCACCAACAATACATAGCTTATAAATGTTCAAACATCCCTTGTACTGTATAATGAGAGGAGCGGTCAACTAAACCACTACTAACTGCTGTAATTTTCCAACTGCTAAACAGATAGAAACCATAGGGATTTAAAAACAGGATCAGATTCCCTTAAATACAGGCACATAGGTGGCAGGTATCAAAGTACGAGTGCATCTCTATCTGTTAAATAAATGTGGATAAATACCAATAAAATGGCCAAAAAATAAACGTGGATAAATGAAATCCAGACGGAAATGTTAAAAAATAAATTCCATAAAACCAGGAGCCCTAATTATGTTTCTGATTGTTTTATAGGCATTCAAGTACACGTAATATGCGCAAATACACAAAGGACTACGCCGAAGTCTTAGCACAGATTTGCACTTTATTGGCTATGGCGATGTGTTGTTCATATGATCAGGCCCACAAAATGGCGCGAGACAGGGGAGGCTAGAATAATTGACAGTAATTACTGCTGGGCCCGGCTGGCCGTGTTTTCAGAGTACACTCCTGCGATTCTGCTGTGAATGCCCTTGGAGTATTAGGTCAGCACCCATTTGTCTCTAACAGTTTGGTGATTAGTGTTAATTAATGCAAATTCGTTCTCTAAAAATCGCTGCTGTCGTGCTCGAGAGGGGTTCGTGCTCACAGGCTGCTCATATGACTCAGCGGCGTCGCACTGGTTTCAGAGGGCAGTGCTTTGAAGTGTCTTTTTTTATCATTAAAGAATGTGTTGAAATATGTTACTCCTCAAGTTCGCGTAAAGCCGTGACGTACGTTAGCAACCACGTTTTACTAAACAAGCCCCGTCGTTTGTTGTACCCCTTCCTCACCTTCTAGGAAAGAAACTGAAAAAACCTCGATATTAAACATTTTTATGATAAGCACGCACTTTCTTCCCCTCTCTGACACCGAGCAATAAAGTGTGAAGTAAGTGCACATTTCAGGGCCTATCAAACACTGAACATACTGGAGTCGATCTGACAGTTTGTCAAATGGTTATATTGATCATATAATGTCCCTGTCGCGACATCTTCTCTTCGACGGATGGTAACATTGCCTATGAAACGTCCCTTTGTGCGGATAACATAGCGACAACCTGAACTTACTGCTAATCACTCTCACTTTGGAAAATTACTTTCTTTGTTTATGACCAGATGGGAAAATAAAACAATTAACGTCCTCTGTATTATCGCTTCTGTAATGTGTGTGATGTCGGGGGACCATGTGCGCGCTGCGGCTGCAAATAATTGACGCTACACTATTGTTTAGCTCGGTCCCAACTACCGCCGCTGGGCCACGCCTCTTTATTTTATATCGCGGCACATTGCGTCATGCACCAGAGCCGAGGCGTACGCTACGTGCGTGGGTGAACTGCACCGTCACCCTGCACCATGAACATTACATTCCTCCTTACCTTAATTAAACATCACAGTATGAAAACAAACAATCTGTTACCAGTTCAGGATGATTAGTCCACTTCTGGCTCGATGATGCAGGTACAGGTCGCAGCCCCCACACACCTTGGTTCCTCACACCATGAACCCTGCAAGACAGGAGGAGGGGGCAGGATTGCTCCTCAGATGGTACTGGGAACGTTCTTCTCTGGATGGGGGCAGAGACGGGGCACCCTCCTCCGGGATGCAGCCATCCGGGGACCCCAGTGGGGAGCTGGATTGCTCTCCTTCAGGGTCTCTCTGAGGAGATGGGGGCTCCCAGTCGGGCACATTTGAGGCAGCCGTGGGGGTCATCCTCTGGCGGGTTTCACCCTCCTCAGCCATTCTCTGACCTGGGCCGGCATCACCACCTTCTCGGATTGGGAGGTTGGGAGTCCCGGCATGAACTTTTTTGAAGAAAGATACATTCCGTGTAAGTTCCTCCGTTCCCCTCCGGGCAGTGATCATCGTGCCTCTTCGGCGAGTTACTGTCCACTGGAACAGCTCAAACGGGAGACGCAATTTGCTACCTGGATGTCTGTCTTTGACGTAGACCATGTCCCCTTCGCAAATGGCCGACGCTCTCGCGTTTCGGTTGACACTGAACTGGTCATTTGTGCTGGTCCTTTTGGCTAGGACCGGGGCTCTGTCAATCGGGGAAGGAACCCAGTCCGGGTGATGGGGAATTATGTCTCGTACTACTCGGCCCATGCTCGCAGGCCCCGGTGCTCTCTCAGTCGTAAGATGGGGCGTCAACCGGTATTCCCTCAGGAAACTGTATATGGCTCGTTCTAGAGGCGCTTGCTCGGCATGAGCAATGCGAATGACTTTGTTGAGGGTGCGCATGAACCGTTCAACTTCCCCGTTTGCTTGAGGCCAACGCGGCGTTACTTTCCGATGGCGGATGCCCCAGGATCTGAGATAGTCAGCAAACACCTCAAAGATTCCTTGAGTAGCAATGATCTTCTCCACCTCGGTGATCACTTCCATGGCGGTTTGGCCTCCTACGATTTCTACTTCAGGGTATTTTGTGTAGTCATCTATGACCACGAGGGTGTAGCGCCCGTCTGGCAGGTGCCCAAAGTCGATGCAGACACACTCCCACGGTCATTGTGGGTTGTCTTCGGTGATGGCGGGTGCAGGTCACTCCGGCTGGCCTGAGACCTGGCACCATTGGCATGTTCTGACGGCCTGCTCTACCATCAACTCCATCCCCAGGAACCACACTTTCGCTCTCAGACGACTTTTCGTTTTCACGACGCCTTGGTGCCATCGGTGTGCTAGTTCTACCGCTTGTTGAGCGAGGCTTGACGGGTTGACTAGTCGCGGACCACTCAAGAGGCACCCACCGCTGTCAGTGGATAGTTCTTTTTTGACTCTCATGAGCGACTCCAGCGTGGCCTTCGCTTGTGTTGTCCGTCTGGTTATACTGGTCTGGATGGATCGCCAGTCATTAGCCCGAACCGCAGCGATAGCCAGCTGCAGACACTCATCATTTCTGGTAGCTTCCACCAGTGTTTCAATCCTCATTGGCATAAGCTGGAACCATTCAGCCACGAAACAGACGTATTCTTCGGTGTCTTTGGCCTCCTCTTCTTCTGCTTTGGTTGTCGCCCTCGGGTGCCTCGAGAGTTAGTCTGCCGGGTTGGATAAGCCTAGTTTGTACTCTACCCTGTAATCATATCCTTGCAGCTGGAGGATCAATTTTTCTATCCTCGGGGGGGGGGGGGCTTCAAGGCGGACCCTTGAAAGAGAGGTATGAGGGGCTTATGGTCTGTGGAAACTGTAAATGGGTGGCCGTATATGTAGATGTGAAAATGCCGACAGGCCCAATGAATGGCGATAGCCTCCCTTTCAATATGAGAGTAGCGCTGTTTGGTTACCGTCAGGGAGCAGCTAGCATAGGCGACTGGAGCCCCTTCTTCCTTGCGTTGCAGCTGCATGAGCACCGCTCCAAGCCCGTAGGGGCTGGCATCAATGGCAATGTTGGTAGGCCGGGCCGAGTGAAAGTACGACATGGTGGTGTTTGCTGAGAGAGCTGCTTTGGTGTCCTTGAAGGCTCGTTTTTGGTCGGGGCCCCATTGCCACGTGGTGGCGGTCTTCGTCAGTTCCCTGAGGTGTTTCGTGATGTTGGTGAGGTCTGCGATGAAGCGTCCACAGAAATTAACCATCCCCAAGAAGCTCCGCATCTCCGAGACATTGGATGGCGGTGGGGTATCCTGAATTTCTTGTACCTTGTCGGGATCTGGGGCCACTCCTTTGTCTGAGAACATGTATCCGAAGAAGCCGATTTTCTTCTGCAAGAATTGGCATTTTTCTTTGTGCAACATGAGGCCAGCTTCTCGGATCCGTTGGAGGACACTGCGGAGCCGTCTGTGATGATCTTCCATGGACGTGGCGTATATCAGCAGGTCGTCGCTGACGTTGAGGACTCCGGGGAGCCCACTTAGGACTTCCCTAATGGTGTTCTGAAACACCTCGGCGGCGCTCGATATCCCGAAGTTGAGACGCTTGTATCTTCTCAGGCCTACTTGGGTGGAGAAGGTAGTGATATATCGGGAATCAGGATGTCGGAGCAGTTGGTGATACCCCGAGCGTAAATCCATTTTTGAGAACCATACTGCACCATTCAGCTCACCTAGAATATCATCAATGGTAGGGGTTATGTGACGTTCCCTTTTGATGGTAACGTTTGGGAGGTGCATGTCAACACAGATGCGGACCTGCCCTGGCTGCTTTGGCTTTCTGGACACCACGATCAGGGACACCCATGGGGTGGGCCCACTGACCTTCTCTATGATCCATTGCCGTTCCAACACCTCCAGCTCATCTTCGACTTTCTGTCGGAGGTGGAACGATATGCGTCTGTGTCTCAGCGCCACCGGTTGAACATATTGGTCGATGTGGAGAGAGACCTCTTTCCCTTTGAGGCATCCTATCACTTGGAATATATCGTCAAATTCCTCCATGCTGGCCGCTAATTCTTCTTCCTGGATAGCGAGGGTAAAGGAGATCAGCCGCAGCTCACCGTATCATGGCCACTAACCAGCATTCCGCTCCCTTCTTCTGTCACGTATACCGTGGTGGGGATACTCATGTCTTAATGTCGAAGTTCGGTTTTGAAGCACCCCAGGAGCGGGATAGGCGTCTTCTGCCCATAGGCAAACACGCAAATCTTGGTCTCGCGTAATGGTGGGCATGGACTCAGGTTTCTGTACACGTTGGCGGCCATTAGTTCGATTGAGGTCCCGGTGTCTATGGTGGCCCGCACATATTGGTGGGGAACCTGGATTCAGTACTTTGGGAGTCTGCACCTTTTCTCCGATGGTTGGTCCACGGCAAACACGTAATGGACGGGATAGTCCCCAGAGTCGTCATCCATGTCTTCGCTGTCTTGTGTTTCGCCTACGGCCTTGGCCGTTTCTTTCTGTAGTCTCAACGACCTACACTAAGCTGCAAAATGGTTTATCCTGCCACAGACCGTGCACCTCCTCCCTTTCCCCGGGCAGTCCTGCATGCGGTGGGGTGTACCTCCGCAGTATCTGCATTCCTTCCCCTTGTCCTGCGGACGCTTGCTTGGGGATTGGTCCGGTTTGGCCATCACGACGTTCGCCTGCTCAGCCTTGATGGGGCGGTGAAGTGCATCCTCCATGTGGGATGCTCTGGCCTTCGCTAACTCCTTAGACCGTCCTATGGTGAGAATGTCAGCTAAGGGTTTGCCAGACTCCTGGAGAATGTTCTCTCTTAGCTTCGAGGAGTAGCAGCCCTGTATGATCTGGGCTCTGATTTCTTCCTGTTCATCCTGGAAACCGCACATGCTTGCCAGCTCTTTCAGGTGACCATGGAACTTATCTAACTACTCCTCTGCTTCCTGTTTTGCCTGGTGGAAGATGAATCCCTCATAATCCTTGTTCACCATAGGCTCAAAGTGCGCATTTAGAGCGATCAGCAATGTCACGTATGTCTTGGGTGTGGCCTCCACCAGCGTCTTGTATATGCGATGTATGTCCTTGCCTCCTAAGTGTAGGAGCAGTGCACAGCACCTTTCGCGGGCGATGCCCACCCCCTCAAAGTAGAACTGAAGGCGCTCTGTCCAGTCCTTCCACTTCGGAGCAAGTTAGGAGGGAGCGCCATCCACCACAAACGGCTCAATTGCCGGGATCGTCACCATCAGGACGCAGCTGGGAGCGTACCTCGCAGCACGTGCACTGCCTCACTTCAGGAGGATGGGCAGCCACCTGACCGAGGGCAGACGTAGCCTGGTTTCACAAAGGCCTCTCCTCCATGTCGCCTGCTTGTCAGCACCAGCGGTGGATGACCTCCAGGGGGAGCTCGGAGCCGAGCAGACGCTTGAGAGTTGGCGCGGAGTGGGGGTAGCTGGACCCCTCCCAGTGACAGCAGCCTCCTCACCTCCGTGGTGCGCTGTGCAGTCGAGCGCCGTGCGGCGAAGTAGCGTGCATTCGCTACCGCCTCGTCGCCAGTGTAATGTGCGTGATGGCGGGGGACCATGTGCACGCTGCGGCTGCAAATAATTGACGCTACACTATTGTTTAGCTCGGTAGCGCAGTCCCAACTACCGCCGCTGGGCCACGCCTCTTTATTTGATATCGAGGCGCATTGCATCATGCGCCAGAGCCGAGGCGTACACTACGTGCGTGGGTGAACTGCACCGTCACCCCTCACCATGAACATTACAGCTTCTGTGCTGTCACCGTTTTTAGTTCCTGCTGAATATTAAGCCTCTCGAGAATAGCAAACTACCTGATTGATACCTAAGCAATGCAGTCTGCAGTTTTAAATGACTAGCCATCATTGTCCCAGACAGTGATCTCTTGATTGGACAGGGTTTGGTCATGTGACTCTAATACTATCTCCTCATTGGGGCAGTACAAGGATTTGTGGGTCCCTGGGCAGAATAGGAACACGTGAGGCCCCTATAGTTTGAGAGAGTTATAACCTCAAAAGAAGTGACATCAGTTGACCATTATTTCCCTTCCATCAATGAAGTAACATTGCAAGAAGCTACTTGCTTTGTCTGGATATTAGTAAAATGGCTAAACATATAAATAATAGCCCTTATAAAGTAAGTATGTATATTTTAAACCTGTATCAAGCAAAATACATTATATTAGTGAAATTAGGTGGCAAGCTAGGCCTATATCTCCACAAAACTATTACAATTATTGCAATGTTTACTAAATGTTTCCAGATTAGCTCATAATTAACCCTTTTGCTGCCAGGCCTACCACCCCCCTCACCTCCCACCCGCTGCCACACCCTTTTTTGGCTATTTGGGGTAGTTCGCGTTTAGGCCCCCATAACATTCTGTTCACATAAGGTATCCATGCCAAATTTGAGTCCTTTTCTTCCAACATCCTGCGGATTCTAAAGGTACCCAGGGTTTGTGGATTCCCCTGGAGGAGACAGAGAAATTATGCAAAATACAGCTACATTTTGTTTTTTGGGGAAAAATAGGAAAAAAGTGCTGCAGAAGAAAGCATCTGGTGATTTCCCTGCAAATGGTATCAACAAAGGGTTTGTGGTGCTAAAAACACCATCTTCCCAGCTTGAAAGAACAGGCAGATCTTTCTAAACAGTTTTAGCATTTTACTCTGCAATAGCTTATGTTTCCTATTTTTCAACTTCCTTTCAGTTAATTGTAGAAATGGGTGTGAAACTAATTATGTATCCCGGAAAGCTATACATTTCTGAAAAGTAGACAAAATTCAGAATTCAAAAAGGGATCATTTGTGTAAATCCTGCAAGGTTTTCGTATAGAAAGTGATGAGATGCAAAATTCATTTTTCATTTGTAGGGGTGGTTCATAATCACAAGTAGTCCGCACCTGCATATATTCTTTCATTGTATTAACATGAGATAGTAGGACGGGAACTGTAATAATGTGAATCGTGGTGTATTAGGGACATTTCAATGCAAATGTGAAGAAATCAACATTGAAACTCGATGTAACTAGCTGAAAACATTAACGTGCATAATTCGTGGATACTGCTGACAATTATTCATGTATTTAATGTGCTTATGTAACGTGTTAATTTAGAAGTGCTCAATAAAGAGTGTTCATTTTATATGTAATTTCATAATGCCTTTGTGCCATTTTCTTATATTGGCTGAATATTGTATGCCTGAAATGCATTTTCCCTGGAAGCTCTCGTATTAGATTTAATAGTTGAATTTCACATGCATGTTGGATTTGTTCTTTCTCATGTTTCTGTTGCAAGTGGAAGAATCATCCTTGTTAGTTAGAATAATGTCTTTGTTTTAGGAGTTAGGCATGGAGAGAAGGGGATACATTGAGCATTGATACTGATAGTGGAGAACTGTTGTACTATCCCATTGGAGGGAGCCTGGGAATCAAGGTTATCGCACCAAGCTTGGGAGCATAGCTGCCTACTGGAAAATTACATATGAGGAGGTGACCTGACTGAATGGCGTGATCTGCAAAGGAGCATGGGATACTACCTGTACTATTGATGTATTGTAACTAGGGAAAGTGTTCAGGGACTTCTGCCTTGCCTTGAGAGAGAGAGCACCTTACAACATTCTCTGTCTTAGTAGCTTTATGCTGCTTGTCCCAACTAATGTTGGAAGACTTCTTAGGAAGGCTTCACATGCTGATACCTTACCTGATCTTGCCTGGGGAAATGCTATGTAGGGATGTCAAATTAGTGTAGTGTAGGAACAGATTAATGTTTTATACCCACAAACTTTCATTGAAGGGGAACCTGTACATCTGTTCCGTAATCTTTTGTATCCTGATTCTCACACTAATCATCTTGTGCAACATTATCTATCACAAAACGACCTGATTTTGCATGGGAGTCACCTGCGTTTTTGGTTCCGGGATTGACGGCCATCTTGAGAAACCTATCATATCCAGACATTTCTGAAAACTAGCCACCTGGGGGAGTCCAGGGAGGTGTGGCTGGTGTGGATCCCCCAATGTTTTCTTACATTGATAACCTTTGAATCTCAAATTTAGCACAAAAAAAAGAATTTTCCTCACAGTTCTGTGTGGGAAAGTTATGGGATCACCGGGCCGACACAAAATTTCTACCACCCAGCATTCCTGCTGGTCTCCCGATAAAAATGCTGCCTCACTTGTGTGGGTGGGCCAAGTACCCATGACAGGGAAGGGCCCAAAACCTATTGTGGAGACATCAAAATTATCTATCATAAAACGACATGATTTTGCAAGGGGTGCTCCTGTGTTTTTCGTCCCAGGCTAGGCAGCCATCTAGGCAAACCTACCAAACCCAGACATTTCTGAAAACTAGATACCCAGGGGAGTTCAGGGAGGTGTGGCCTGCATGGATCCCCCAACATTTTGTGAGGAAAATGTGATTTGTTTAGCTAAATTTGAAGTTTGCAAGGGACTCTGGCCAGGAGAAGTTTGGGGGATCAACACAAGCCACGCATTTGTGGACACCTCCGGGTGCCTAGGTTTTAGAAATGTCTGGGTTGGGTAGGTTTCCATAGATGGCCGCCAAGCCCAGGATAAACAATGCAGGAGCCCCCCTTGCAAAACCAGGTCGTTTTGTAATAACTTTGATGACAACCAAGTAGTAGAACACGCGCTATGAAATGAGCAAGCTACAAAGGGTTGTGGCGTGCCTCGGAGGTATCACTCTCTGGTCATTGAGTGTATGCGATACATCAAACGTAGCGTTTCCTGGGTCAGGGAACGTCCCTCTGAGCACAGCTGTGCGCAATCGCTAGAAGCGATATTTATAGATTCTGTCAAGAAAGTTTGAACGAAATATGATTCCAAATAACGTGTATGTTGCTGGAAATTTTTAATGATGCGACGATGTTGAATTAAACATATCGTATTTCAACAATGAATGAGCTTATGAGCATCTTGTACATAGCATTTCACTTATCCCAATCCATTTCGGGTATTCTTTGCCCTTCATCAGGGGAAATCTAAGCAAAAGTAATAACAATATAGATATATTGAGAAACCACAATGTTTTAGGTTTACCAGCCACCTACTCCCAGGTGCACGGAACAGATAAAATAACGTGTACTTAGTCCTATTTGTGTTAATATAAAAAATAATCCCTGCCATCCAGAGAGTCCATAACATCAAATCATGTGCATCAGTAAAATAAATATAGGTGCACGAAAAAATGGTCATAACCAAGTGTGCGAGTTAATCCGGTGAGCTACGAAGGGCATCATAAACATACGTAAATAAGTCGGGCATTTGAGGTTTAAAAAGTTTGACTGATAAACAACCAATGCGCAGAACACAAAACAAGTAAGAAAGCCCAGGTGTGCAATATATCATTGTGAATGTACATCTTGCAATAGGGCAAAGAGTCGATAAATGAAGTGTGAAATTCAAACGATGTTTAGCTACGTTTGATAATTTTGATGACTCCATAATACATTTTGGGCCCTTCCCTGTTGCCGGTACTTGGCCAACACACACAAGTGAGGTAGCATTTTTATCAGGAGACCTGGGGGAATTCTGTATGGTAGGTTATTTTTGTTGACCCAGTGTTCCCACAACCTTCCCACACAGAAATGTGAGGAACATGTGATTTTATTAGCTAATTTGAAGTTTTCAGGGCATCCGGGAAGGAAATCTTAGGTGGATCCACACAACCCTCACCTTCTTGGACTCCCCCAGGTGTCTACCTTTCAGAAATGTCTGGGTTTGGTTGGTTTCCCTAGATGGCCGCCAAGCCCAGGACCAAAAGTGCAGGTGTCCTCCCTTGCAAAACAAGTTGTTTTGTGATAGATAAGGGGCACCTGCGTTTTTGGTTCCAGGTCCTGACATGCCCATAAACATATCTCTGGTGCCTAGTGGGCTTTCTGCATCTCGGGGGCGGGGGCAGATTGGGGGTTATTACCCCCATATGCCCCCGGGAGGTGTAGAAAGGATGTCCATTTGTTTTTGAGTGGGGTGGGGGTATTGACATGCCCATTCTGGTTGGCCCCCACCCCTACTTTTGCTAAAGAAAATAATCCCTGGTACTCGGTGGGCTTTCTGCTCCCCCCCTGTGGTGCAGATCTGGAGCTGTTGCCCCATCTGCCCCCCAGGGGGGGGCAGAAAGACTGGGGATAATTTTTGAGCGTTGGAACATTAGCATGCCCATTCTGTGCAGCCCCCACTCCTAAATTTACATAAACATGTAATACCTGGGGGGAGTGGCTAGCAGTCACTCAAGATGGCCATACTCTAAGCAAGCTCCGGTAACCACCTGCTGAATCCTCCGATCATCCGGTACACTGATCCGTTTCCCAATATACACCACACTTCCAGAGGGTCCCGATATACCAGGGAACGGCTGGTAAGCGCTGGAACTGCCCACAGCGAGTCAGCCCCAAGATACGGATGGTAGCTATTGTGACAGCATCAAGGAGTCCTGAGGAAGGAGGCCCAAGGCCCCTGGAACTCAAGCGGCCGAAATAAAGTAAGACCGCGAACACCAGGGGGCTGGGCTGCCGCGGAGCCATCTTGGACCCAGGCAACAGCGGGAAGTGAGCTATCCCTGACTCCGGCGATCGATCCAAGCCGGGTGTGGTGGATGCACTGTTGCGTGCCCGCCCGTCCCTGAGGTGTGGCTGAAGCAACCATTGGACAGCTGTGGGGGCAGGTAGCCCAAAGGTGTAGAGGGCTTCCACTCGGGTGCGCGGATCGGCCCGCTGATCTGCGGCACAACGGGCTTGTGTAGAAACGTGGCAGTGGCCGGGCAAATGAGACGAAGTCGCGCCTGACCTGCAGTAATGTACTGTGCGAGGCAGGGCCGATCTGGGGCCTGGATGGGGGTGTGATCGCCACAACATCAACAATGGCAGCAAACTAATTGAGGAGATTGACAGGCATATCGGAAGGAGCCAAAGCTGATACGGCCCGCAGTGAGTTGAACTGAAGGGGGGGATAAATACTGTCCCCCTCGGGATCCCAGGGAAGTGGAAATTGCTGAGAGTATGACACGCTGCATTATGCAGTGCAGTAAATCAAGGCGCTAGACGATTGAAAGGAGGAATTAAGCACTCACCAGGTACAGGATACACAGAGCGCCGATAGCGCATATCTTCAGTGTCTTCAACTCAATCTGGTAATGGTGCAGTGCTCCAGACAGTGGATCAATACACCCTACATCAAGATGTCTAATTGAAGAGGGACTAAGACAACACATCAGACAAAGCTTGACAAATATACTCACCCTAAAATGGACAATGTGACTGATGGAGGAGATGTCCAAAGCCTTAAACAGGTAACTGAGGAAGTAGCCCCTACTCTGCAGGCCATTATAGCAGCAATTCAAGGAGTATGAACTGCGCTCGATAGCAAGATCGACGCGGTCACCTTGGAGGTTACGCTAATGCACGCAGATCTTCGCAGCTTGGGAGACCGTGTGAAAGCTACCGAGGAATCGGTTACCACGCTTCAATCTACTACTAAATCACTCGAAGCCAATGTGAATAAGCTCCAAATAACAACAGCGGACCTTGAGGCACAATTGGAGGACTATGACAGGTGCTCAGGTAGAAACAACGTTTGTATTTTGGGGGTTCCAGAATGAGCCGAGGGCCCAGCCATAGACTTATTTGTTGAAGATCTAATAAAAAACCACCTGCCCTCTCTCACTACTTCTCTGTGGAGCGGGCCCATCGAGTACCAGGAGGCCCACCCCGACCAGGTGCGCTCCCATGCCCTATCCTGCTGAGGATTTTCAATTTCAGAGATAGGGATATAATCCTACAAAC
This sequence comes from Triturus cristatus, assembly GCF_964204655.1. NCBI lineage: Eukaryota > Metazoa > Chordata > Amphibia > Caudata > Salamandridae > Triturus > Triturus cristatus. The sequence goes on from NC_140581.1 coordinate 968,543,684, forward strand.
TGCACGCTCGGCTCCCCCCTAAAGTATGACAACTCTACTATATCCTTCTTCCCAGACTTTACAGCAAAGGTCCAGAAGAAGAGATGCTCCTTTTTGTAGGTCAAGCGGGCACTTCGCGACAAAGACATGAAATATGCAATGTTAGTTCCTGCAAAAGTCCTGGTTCTTTGAGTCCCCAGAATATGCCTGTGAGTGGCTGGAGGGGTGGAGGACACCTGGAAAAAACAAATCAACCTCCAGCGGCAGAAATATGGGAAGGATTGGCAACTTGCAGGACTGCGGTTTTACTACTAGCCTCCCTGGGAACATAAATTTCATCAGTCTTATAGAGGCGGGGATTTACACTAAGACAGTAACTTGGCTCAATTGATCCCAAAACTCTTGATTCTTGCTTTTGTGACATTTGTTGGATTCAACTATGAATTGGATGGGCTGAAAGTAATCTGTATACAAAGGCACAAGTTAGTCTATGCTAAGGGGACTGTACGGGGTGGGTGGGTGGCCAGCTGAGATATGTCCCCCAACTTTGAGATATGAGGGTAAGGGTACAAAGGCAATCTGCAAAGTTGGGGGGGCAGTTTTAAGTCCACTGTGCAGGGAAGCAGGGAGGGGAGAGGGGTTTCAGTAGTTCACTTTATAATGTTTATTGGCATGTAAATTGGATAACAGAAACAGTACGGCACAACACATGTCTTGGGGGGAAAATGGTTCTAGGACAAATGTCCTTCAAAATTTTTTGTGGAGCCCTGCTGGGTTGCCCCCTGTCCAATTGCCACTTCCCCAGGATGATTTGTCCAACCACTATATATGTATAGTAATATGAGAGGGGCTCCGCCACCCTGTAATTTTAAGATCCTCTCCTGGAACGTCAATGGTTCTCGGGGACAAAATCAAAAGAGGACTGGTACTGCAATATTTGAAGAGGCAAGCACCGGATATGTAGCAAGAAACCGACATTCAAGGGACCTCCTACTGTGTGCTCAATAGGTGGGGTTATAAACTTGTGGCCCACGCAGGCTATACCAGAGGTTCGAGAGGGGTTGGGACCCTTTTGCGTAAATCCTTTCCTTTCGAAATACAAACTGTAACACACGATTTACTGGGGCGTTTTGTCACTCTATCAGGGCACTTAAACGTTAAACATTGTGTCCCTCTATATCCCTCCAAGATTACATGCCCCCACCCTCGCTCACCAGAAAAGAAACACAGATTGCAGTTAAAACAGAAAGAATTTAAGGAAATGGCTGAAAAGGCTGCTAGAGCACAACACAGGGTGACCTTGCATCGAGTATATGAGGTGGGAGATAGGGCAGGCAAGCTGTTGGAGTGGTTAGAGAAATGGGAAGGCACGGCCAGATGGGTGTTTGAAATCGCCCAGGATAAAGGAACTCCACTTAGAGATCGTCAAGAAATAGGGGAGGCCTTTGCAACTTACTATAGGCAATTATCACGCCATCAAACTTGACCACCCAGACGGAAGCCCGTGTGCTTCTGGCTACTCTTAATCTGCCATCTCTCGGGGAGGCAGCCAGGGAGACTCTGGAGTCAGATCTGACTGAAAACAAAGTGATACAAGCAATCACGGCACTGAAGACCGGTAAAGCAATGGGCCCAAACCACCTATCGATAGAGTTATACAAAATGACCGCGGCCAAAGTTGCCCTGCACCTACTGCAAATGTATCAAGAATGTATCAAGCTAGGGACACTACCTGAAAACCAAAGGTTGGCCAATATCGTAGTAATACACAAAAGTGGCAAGCCACCTGACGACTGCGGGTCATATAGACCCATCTTTCTATTGAATGCAGAAGTCAAGATTCTTGCGAAAATCCTTGCAACACATCTGGCCCCAGCGTTATATAAGTTAGTTGACCCTGATCAATTGGGTGTCATGCCGGGTAGAAACACTGGGCCCGATTCACAAAAGTAATCTGAGACAAAATCCTAACTTTATGACTTTCGGTATTCACAAAGGGTATTTAGGAGTACTAAAGTTAGGATTCCTAACTTTAGAACTCCTAACTGCATTTTGTGAATACCGAAAGTCGTAAAGTTAGGATTTTGTCTCCGATTACTTATGTGAATCGGGCCCACTGCTCTTAACTTAGGACGCCTTCATGAGGTGCTGGGGAGGGCAGATAGTATCAAGGAAGAAGCAGTGATAATGTCATCAGATGCCAAAATCTCGTTCGATATGATAGAATGTCCCTTTCTGTACATGACCCTGGAGAGATTCAGATTCGGTGAAAAATTCTTAGAATGGATCCGCCTTCTCTATTAAGACCCACTAGCTCAAGTCATCGATCTTCGGATTGCGAAGAGGGACTAGGCAGGGATGCCACCTCTCCCCGCTAATATTGCCCTAGTGTTAGAGCCATTGGCGGTATGGATAAGGGACGATTTGCTTATTAGGGAACTTAAATGGACAGAGGATTGGGAAGATAGAATCTCCCTATATGCGGATGATATACTGCTCTAACCCATATTCCTCGATACACAGAGTGCTGCATATATTTACCCTGTATTAAAAATACTCTGGATACACTATAAACTGGACCAAATCGTTATTATATATCCTTTGGGGCCCGAGTATTAACCTTCCCAGAATTTGTAAGGTAAGGAGAGTGACTGAAGGGATTTGCTACCTGGGAATTTTTGTCACCTTGGACCAGGTGGTCTTTTATGACCTCAATTTGGCTCCCCTCCTGCGTCGACTACTGGAAGAAGTGCGACACTGGAGGACACTTCCCCTGTCGCTATTGGGAAAAGACTCCCTATATAAAATGATGGCACTCCCGCGCTTCATTTATATCTTACAAAATATGCCGTATCCAGTGTTCTCTAGGTATTTCTGAGCTATAGAATCGTAAGTAACAACACTTCTGTGGGATGGTGGAGTCCCGCATATAGCACTAACCAAGCTGACAAGGAGCTGATACGATGGAGGAAGTGCCCTCCCAGCAATACAATATTATTATTGGGCAGCACAGTTCATGGTGGCAAATCAATAGGTCCATTTGCCCCATGCCGAACCGGCATATAGAATGGACAGACGCAACATGGAGCCAGGGAGCTATCAAAGGGCCATCTATGGTGGGAAACAGATGGCACCAACACAAACGCCTACGTCAACAACGTTTAAAATATGGCACGAGGCATCGCGGCATTGGGTTGGAGTAACAAGCACACGCTGGCAACTCCGCTTTGTGATTCAGTCCGATTGGGACTGCTGGCAGAACAACCGGGTTTCGACAAATAGGACCTTATCGGTCTCACTAGGGTGGGAGACCTATGGGTTAAAGGGAAGATTCTGTCTTTTCCAGATCTCCAAAGAGACCATGAGCTCGACCCAGCAGAAACTTTCCGTTATCTCCAGGTATGAAATGCACTCCAAAGAGTTATTCCTCGCAATGTGGAGATCCCGGCCTCATCTTCTTTAGAAGAAAACCTCTTAGATGACTGCTTGAAGGAAAAGGCTATATCAGCGACATACAGGAAAATACTGAACAACTCCCCAGAAACACTTGGGAAAATACGAACCAGGTGGGGAGCGGACCTGGGAGATATAACTGATGAGGAGTGGCACGAGGTAATTGCATCCCCCCGGGAGGTTGCCATTCGTTCCCGTTTTAGATTGATACAATTGAAGTTCTTACATAGGGCATACTATACAGGTACTACTCTAGTTAAAAGGGGCAAAACGGATTCGATACAATGCCCCAGGAACTGTGGTCAAGTGGGTACGTTCTTGCATCAATGGTGGAACTGCGCAATAATACGGATCTACTGGAATAAAATGATCACATGCATGTGAACACTGAGCGGGAGGGAATTAGTGGCTTCACCATAAAGGTGCCTTTTAAACATTTGGGAAAAGACAGACCTAACAGCAGGAGAAAGAACCTGGGTAACACTAGACTTGATGGTAGCTAAACGTAACATTGCTAGAAAATGGGGAGTGGAGTAGGGACTGGTGTATCGAGTTTGGGAGGTCGATATGGATTGGTGCATGCCAGCTGAAAGGGTGGTCTATGAAGGAAAGGGTTGCCCACGAAAATGGTCAAGGATCTGGGGTGGATGGAATAATAGCAGGGGAATGATCTGACTCCCTGTCGAGCATAGCTCCCATCGGGGGAAACGCTAGGGAAGGGGCAATGCAATGCAAGATCTCCAACAGCTACATGTTACAGAATAGAAGGGGGGGGCGTGGGGTGAAACGTGTAATACTGTATTCAGGATATACGTCTGTTTCTGATGCATATAAGACATGTAAACTGTGAGCAAGTGCCGATTGGAAGGTTGGTTATTGTTTTTGTTTGCAACAAATTTTCAATAAAAAGAGTTAAAAAAAAATGTAATCCCTGGTTCCTAGTGGGCATTCTGTCCACCCTCGGGGGAGGGGGGCAGATCGTGGCTCTATTTGTTGGTGGGGTGGGGGCATTACAATGTCGTTTCAGGGTAGCAAAATCCCTGTTCCTAGTGGGCTTTCTGCCCCCCTGGGGGGGCTTAAAGACTGTAGCTCATTTTTGGGGGGGTGGGAGCATTTGCATGCCCATTCTGGGCTGCCCCCTCCCTTAAATTTACATAGATATGTAATCCCTGGTTCCTAGTGGGCGTTCCGCCCTCCCTGAGGGGGCAGATCAGGGGCTATTGCCCCCATGGAGCAGAAAGACTGTCTCGTTGGTGTTTGGTGGGGTGGGGGCATTGGCATGTCCATTTTGGGCAGCCCACACCCCTACATATCCAAAAACAAAATCCCCGGTGCCCAGTGTGCTCAGTTGGGTGGGGCAGATCGGTGGCTATTACTTCCATCTGTCCCAGGGGGCAGAGAGACTGTCCCTTTTGTTTTTTGGAGGGTGGGTGAATCGGCATGTCCATTTGGGGCAGCCCCCTACCCTACATATTCAAATAAAAAAATCCCTGGTGCCAAGTGTGCCTTCGGGCACCGGGGGGAGGGCAGATCGGGGGCTATTGCTCCCATCTTCCCCTGTGGGGGCAGAAAGACTGAAAGTGCCCAAAATAGTAGGGGGTTGGAAAGGCCTTTGCCCAAGGGGTCGCTCCCCTCTCCCTGGTGTCTAGTGGTGGATCCCTGCTTGGGGATCGCCCTCCAGTGGTGACCCCCATGCAGGGATCCACTAGGGAAAGGTAATATTGGAAAGGGGAGTATCTCCCCTTTCCTATGACACTTCTCCTGTCTGCCTAGGTGCTCAGGGCTGAGATGGCCCCATGAGCACGTAGGCAGTGAAAGTGAAATGAGCTGATAGTCTAATTTCACTTCCACTTTCATTGTAATGATGGCGTGACGATTGTCATTACACTTACAGAAAAAATTCCCCAGGCAGCTGGGGAAGCTTTCCCCCACCTCCCGAAACTGACAAAGAAATAAGGAAATCCCACTGCTGTTTACAGCAGAGGGATTTCTGACTGGTGTGCCGAGGATGCATGGGCGGCTTCTCCATTAGGGCGGCGAGGCGTCACAACACTGCTTTCTCACAGTGCGAGAAGCAGAAACATAAAATGGTATTTTAAATGCCATTTTATGCTTCTGCTTCTCGCACTGCGAGAAAGCAGACTAGTATGCCTAGTTGGGGGTGGACGGGTGGGCGGGTTGGGTGGAGTATGCAGAAGGGTATGCCATTGCAGCGTCGTGATTGGCTTAGTGGAGGGGAGGGAGGCTGCCTTCTTCCTGTTTCTGCCAGAGGCAAGAGAGCAGAAAAGCAGGCGCAGCAGGAAAATGTGGGACCCAGCCAGGAGCGGAGGCAGCACGGGACCCGGCAAGGTAAGGTTTTAATTAATTTTTAAATCCCCCCGCGCAAAACCCCACACAACCAACCCGCGAGTCATGCTGGCCGTGACTGCGAGGACGTAACGGATATATCCTCGGCCCACCAGCGCCACAGCCAAGGACGTATCTGTCATGTCCTCGGCACAAAAGGGGTTAAGATTCTAAGATAGATTGTCCCAGAGCTATCCAGCATGTCTTCAAGTGACTCCCCAAACCTCCCTTTATGTCATTGAGATCTAAAGAGAAGGCATTTGATTTCAGCAGGGATGAGGATCAAAACAAAGGGCTACATTCTGGATCAGATGAGGGAACTGCAAGTGCTGTCAGGAAGAACACAAAGCGCAGATTGCAAGAGATAAGCTGAGGAGAATGCACCGATGTCCTACACAAATGGGATAGCTGATACAGTGGCATGCTGAAGCACCAAATACTAGACCACACCTACAACACTTTGTGCCTAAACACATCAATTACTCTCAAAGTCATTTTTTACCAGATATAAAAAAAAGAGATGTCTAAAAATATACAAGAATCTGAAAAAAATAGTAAAGTAAAGCAATAAAATAAGAGGGACTTATTATAGTAGACTTTGTGAAGTTTATTACCTATAGGGACAGGACTAAGGGTGGGCGTCAAATTCCGTTCCGCTCGCGGAATTTGCGATATTTTGACATGTTCGCGTTCGGCGGAGAGCGCGAAAATGCCAAAATTTCTGCTATTTGCCGCATTGCGAAGATTTTTTTCATGTTCATGCTTTGAAAATGCGTTCTCGCGCACGTGATTGCCTTACCTGGATCCCTGCGTTCGCCGACGAGTTTTCCAATCCGTTTGTGTGCTCCACGAGATGTTGATAGCCGTGAGAGTTCGCGATCGCGATCACATCATTCTCCTCGCCATCAGACACCGCGAGAGTCTGAGATTGCGAACACGTCATTTTCCACCACGAGAGAGAGCGTGAGGTCGCAAACCCGTCAATCTCCACCGCGACAAAGAGCATGAGATCGTGAACACATCATTTTGGACGTGCCATCGACATCCGACGGAAGTGTGGTGAAGGTCGCGATCGCGAACACGCCAAATTTTCAATTTGGAGAAGAATATTAACTCTAGCTGCATAAAACCTTCTCTAAATGATTTGGATGGAAAAAACTCCTCTGATTGACATTTGGCTGTCCTTTTTTTGTGCAAGGAGTCCTTTTTAAAAAAAAAAAACTTTTGGGGGGGAGAGGGAGGAAGTGCTACAGAGTCTCCAACTTCCTGTTCATGTCCATCAGGCTCCTCCCAGTGCTTTGTCCATCTCCTGTTCATTCTGCCATAGGATTTCAGCAGGAAGGATCACTCTTTGTGTCTGCTGCATCATTATCATTGGATTTGAGGACTTTTGAATTTGATATTTTACAAGTAAGTTGGTGTTGTGTCAGTTTGATTGGGGGCATTGCAGTTGCTGAAACTACAATTTTGGTACTTATCATTCTTTTTTTTAAATTGTTGGGGGTAGCCAGTAGGCCCAGAGCTAGTCATGGGTGGGTGCATGATGAAGCAACTGTTCCTTTGGTGTGTGTTGAATGTTTTTCAAACATCATTTAGGGCATGGATGGCATTGGAATGAGTTTGAAAATGTGTATTTTGGGGGGTATTTCTGTTTTTGGGTGTGTGTTAAAGAAATGCCTTTGTTGTGTGTGCCTGGTGTGTTGGCGTGCACCCTGCAGACCTTGTTTTGCCCTGTGGATTTTCGTTTTTGCATTGTATTGCATTAAAAAGGCACAGCATTGTGGTTTAGCATGCATCTTTTGCCTGGCTTCTTTATAGGCCTTTTGGCAGTTCATTGTTTCCCAGGCCTCCAGCTTGTTGCTTGTGATTTGCGAGTGTCCATGTGGCTGGGGCCTTTTCTGGTGGGAGTTATTAGTGTGCTGCTTTTGCCATATATAATCCTGCATGGTATTCCTTTGTGGCCTAGGCTTCTTGTTGTGGGCCTGGCCATGAGGCTGGCGGCCATTTTGAAGGCAGGCAGTGTGTTTTTTGCAATAGGCCTGCATTGTCTGTCTTCTGTTTCTTGTAGTTGGGTGGGCCTGGCCATGTGGCTGGCGGCCATTTTGAAGCCTAGGTCTGCAAGCTTGTGTGGCCTTGTCTGCCCACGGGCCTGCCTTCATCCAGTAGGCTCAGAGCAGGTAGCCACAGGTGCATTAAACAAGTGTTTATCTGTGTGTTCTGTTGAATTTAAACATCATTTAGGGCATGGATGGCATTGGATTGAGTTGGAAAATGTGTTTTTTGGAGGGTATTTCTGTTTTTGGGGGTGTGTTAAAGAAATACCTTTGTTGTGTGTGCCTTGGGTGTTGGTGTGCACCCTGCAGACCTTGTTTTGCCCTGTGGAGTTTCGTTTTTGCATTTTATTGCATTAAAAAGGCACGGCAGTGTGGTTTAGCATGCATCTTTTGCCTGGCTTCTTTATAGGCCTTTTGGCAGTTCATTGTTTTCCAGGCCTCCAGCTTGTTGCTTGTGATTTGCGAGTGTCCATGTGGCTGGGGGCCTTTTCTGGTGGGAGTTATTAGTGTGCTGCTTTTGCCATATATAGCCCTGCATGGTATTCCTTTGTGGCCCAGCTTTCTTGTTGTGGGCCTGGCCATGAGGCTGGCGGCCATTTTGAAGGCAGGCAGTGTGTATTTTGCAACAGGCCTGCATTGTCTGTCTTCTGTTTCTTGTAGTTGGGTGGGCCTGGCCATGTGGCTGGCAGCCATTTTGAAGCCTAGGCCTGCAAGCTTGTGTGGCCTTGTCTGCACACGGGCCTGCCTTCATCCAGTAGGCTCAGAGCAGGTAGCCACAGGTGCATTAAACAAGTGTTTATCTGTGTGTTCTGTTGAATTTAAACATCATTTAGGGCATGGATGGCATTGGATTGAGTTTGAAAATGTGTTTTTTGGGGGGTATTTCTGTTTTTGGGGATGTGTTAAAGAAATGCCTTTGTTGTGTGTGCCTAGGGTGTTGGTGTGCACCCTGCAGACCTTGTTTTGCCCTGTGGATTTTCGTTTCTGCATTTTATTGCATTAAAAAGGCACAGCAGTGTGGTTTAGCATGCATCTTTTGCCTGGCTTCTTTTATAGGCCTTTTGGCAGTTCATTGTTTCCCAGGCCTCCTGCTTGTTGCTTGTGAGGGTCCATGTGGCTGGTGGCCTTTTATGGTGGGAGTTAATATGGACCTGCATGGTTTTCCTATTGGCTTACTGCTTCCATCCACCCCCTTTGCCAGCAGCAGCAGCTCCCTTCCATTACATTTGTATTTTTGTGTTTGTTCTTATTCTTTCCTATCCTTCCTGAGAGTGTAGTGTGTGTAGACTGTACACAGTAAGTAGTATACCATAGCCCTTGTTGCCAAAGTCTCACAAATGGCTACACTATATCTTCTATTTTTTTGTTTGTACTAGTAGTAATTGAACCACAACAACAAATGCAACATTTCACTGATGTTCTTCTCCTGGCGTATTTGCTTTTTGGTTCATAAAAAGACAGAGGAGGAGGTAACTATTAACATCATCCGTTGTACTGCCAGGCAGAAGTCCTGCTGCGCACCACATCACGTCCAACTGTGACCACAGACATCTCTGCAACTTTTGCACCTGCATCCTGTCTGACCTCTGAAAAAAAATGGGCCCAAAGAAAGGTACCAGGTCCTCCAGTACCAAGAAAGGTGCCGGTGAGAAGAAGGAACAGAAAAAGCAAGAGGCACTAACCACGACTGGTGTGCCGGCAAATGTGTTTTTTGGGACCAAAAAACACACGCCTGCAGCAGCGTTGTCCGGCGGGAACCAAGCTGGGAGCCGCACATCCGCACTAGCAGGCCAACCCCACCAACCTAGGCCCAAGCCCATGAGTGTCGCAGAGGTAGCCAGTCTACTAACGAGCAGCGATGTTGAAATGTCATTATTGCAAAGTAGTACACAATCAACGCAGGCAGAAACTCAGCAGATAAGTTTGCAGCAGCAGGTGCAGCCACAAGAACAGCAGCAGCAGACGCAGCCGCAAGAAAAGCAGCAGCCTCAAGAACAGCAGAAGCTGCAAGAACAGCAGCAGCTGCAAGAACAGCCGCAGCCTCAAGAACAGCCACAACAACAGCCCACAATAGTAGTTGTTCCTCCTGAAGTAGGAGCATTTCAGGAAATCGAGCTTCCTGCAGACAAAGAGGGGCAAGCCACTGTTTCAGAAGACCCATTGTCTTCCAGACCCCAGCAAGGAAAAGTAGGGTTATTCCATCATCTTCTTCTTCATGCCCCGCTTCTGATGATCTTGATGCCACTTGGAAGCCACCAGCTCAGTCTGAGAGTGATGCATGCCACAAGACAAGGCTAGTGAAAAGGAAGGTTCCAGAAAGCCTTAGAGTTATGGAGGTAGATGTACAAAAGGGGGATGATGATGATAACGAGCCAATCATCATGGACATCACTCCCGGCTCAAAGGATATGGAGACCAACATTATTACCCTATCCAAAATGGCTGCAAGGGATGTAGCACGGATACCACCAACACAGGTAACACCACCACAACCTCCAGCTTCCATATTTTTATTTGCAAAGGAAAGGCAGGGACCTACATCCAGCTCAACCACCACCTCAGTAGGTAGTGGTAGAAGTCGCAGTGTAGCTGCTCAGAGTCACATTCCAAGCACACCCTCCAGTTCATCTGGTATTGAAAGTGGCACATCCAGCAGCACCAGAAAGGTCTCCTCCCCAGTTTGGGACTTCTTTTCAGTTAGCAGTAAGGAGGAGAACATTGCTATATGCTCAATTAGTCGACATGCTGTTAGGCGGGGTAAGCTTGGTACAAACTATGGTACCGGAGGCCAAACAAGCCGTCTCAAAATACACCACACTATCGTGTGGGAGGCTCACCTACTTCGCTTAGAACAAAGTAAAACTCAACCCATTGTTGTTGGGCATGAAGAATCAGGGGACGATATTATCGCGGTGGAAGGTGAACAAGAGGGAGATATTTCGAGCCCTGTCCCCAGTAGTGTAGTAGTACCGCCCACATCCTCCTCAATAACATCTCAATGGCACCGCAGAAAGAGTCTGAGTCAGGCTGAGACACCAAGGCGACCGAGTACTAGTACTGCAATGATTATGAAACAAAGTGCGTCGTTGAGCCTAACTGGGTTAAAAAAAACAACTGCACCACAAAGGAAAATAATCCAGCCTACCATTGACAGCATGCTTAGGTTGGAGGGGCAGTACCAACGCAACCACCCAACGGCACGGTTGTACAATGCAAAGCTGTCTAAAATGTTAGCGCTGGACCTTCTCCCTTTTTCATTTGCAGAAGGGGTGGGTTTCCTTGAATTTGTGTCAACCATCTGCCCTAAATGGAAGGCTCCCAGCCGGTCCTATTTCGCAAGAGTTGCTGTTCCAGCACTACATCATGATGTGCTGGAATTGGTTGGACAAGCTTTGCAGCAGAGTGCTGTTCACAATATCCACCTAACAACAGACATGTGGACCAGTTGCCAAGCCACTGATTGCATGTGCATCACTGCACACTGGGTCTCATTTGTGGGGGTTAGAGATAAGCTATCTGAAGTAGGTGCTGTTGACACAGCTGAGATTTTTAAAGCTACTCGGAAACATGCAACTGTATCCATGTTCGCCATGGAGAAATCACAGCAAAGTTTTTGAATGGCTGCGCCCAAGAGGGCTTAAGATTGGTTTTGTTTCCACAGATAATGGCAGTAATGTACTTAAGGCCACGGAGCTTGGTTCCTATTTCAGGGTTCCGTGTTTGGTGCACTGCATTAACATTATTGTTCAAGACTTTCTGAAAAAAGAAGCCATAGTCAGCAACTTACTGACCACCTGCAGAAGAATACGCAGTCATTTCAGCCATTCTTTTAAAGCTTGAAAGCAGCTGAGGATCATTCAACGTGACTATAGAATGCCGGTCAAAGCACTCGTCCAGGAGGTGGCAACACGTTGGAACTCAACTTATTACATGCTTGACCGTCTGTTTGAGCAGTACAGGCCAATCAATGAATATGTCATGCGAAGAGGGGATGCTACTGTGAAAGGCATGACCCTTCAGATGGACCAATGGTGCCTAGTTAAATGCCTGACTGAGATGCTTCTTCCTTTCGAGGTCTTCACATGTGAAGTCAGCAAGGAGGACTGTACTATTGGCCAAGCTATCCCATTGTTGCAAATGCTAGAGCATCAGCTGAAGGAGGTGTCTGAAGCATACAAAGATGTAGAGGAAAAAGAGAAGCATATGAGTTGGTGGAGAGCTTAGCCCGTCGCTTAGCTGACAATATAAGGGTTCAAAATAAGATTTTGTCACAAAAACATTACATTTGTGCCACAATTCTGGATCCACTGACAAAATGGGCACTGAAGACATTAATTCCTTTTTCAGAAATGGATGTTGCCTGGTACAAAACCTGGATAGCTGAGTCAGCGAGTAAGTTGGAAAATGAACGGCTGCTAATTAAAAGCCCGCTAGATAAACCCACAACAAGTACTGCAGCAGGGCATCCGGCGTCAAGTTCAACTTCGGACCGTGAGGGCAGTGCGTTTGGCTCAGAACACTCACCAACACTATCGACAACAGCAAGAACTGGATCTTCAGGCCCAGTAAAATCGTTGCAGGATTAGTATTTACAGCAAGGCATTGGTAAGTCCAGTGCTGATGCAACGAGAAAAGAGCCCGAAAAAAGTTTTGCACCCCTGAACATTGAGCGGATGGTCCAGGCCTCTCTGGACGATCCACTAGAGGTGTACATTGATCAAAACCCATTGAGGTATTGGTATGGGAAAAGGGCCCAATGGCCAGTGCTCAGCAAGCTGGCGATAAACTATCTGGCTTGCCCTGTCACAAGTTTCTCTTCGGAATGTGTTTTCAGTGCTGCTGGTTCCATTGTAACATTGAGAAGGACCAGTCTCTCGCCCAAAAACGGGGAGAGGTTAACAGTGATCAAAATGAATCAGCACTTTATACCACTGAATTACACAATACATGAATCAAGGGAGGAAGATGAGGATGGCGGCTCAGGTGACGGAACTGGTGTGTTAGATGACGATTACCTACTTCTGGTTGAACCCCCAGAGTTTGAGGACGAGCTATACTTCCCTGACAATTAGGCTTGCACTTTCAGTTCTTACTGTCTTCCTCCCTTATTTTCTTTTATTGGTGTATCTGTCTTTCTGGTTAGAAACTTTGAATCACAACAAATCCATCACCACCGTCTTCTAATTGTTTTATTGCCATATACAAGTTTCGGCTGGCTGCATATCACAGTACACTCCTCCGAATCCTGCTCCTCCATCCTCCTTAATCTCCCTAAATCCATTGCCCTCAAGAAGTTAGATGATGATTGGATGATGCAAAACAGAAGAAAAAAGAAAAAATATTTCCTAGTCCCTCCAAAAGAAGTGGAACATGATTGATGATGACTACTATAGCTATCCTCCTTTGTGATCTAAGAGAGACTGACCATTAACTGAAGGTGAGAAGGAACAGGTAATGAATAATGCCGTGCATTGGATGCTGACTGAGTGATTTTGTTGTTGTTTTTTGTGCATGAAGTTACTTTATTGTGTACTTTATGTAATAATCTACACACTAAAAGTAACTCAAGTCCCTTTTCCCGTATTTGTATTTTTAATAACATACTTCTACTGCAGGCCAATACATTGCATTTTGAATATAGGAAGGGGGCTCACTCGGTACACGCAGACTGAGTTGAACAACACCCTCATGATGACCACAGTGACATAGTATCTTCGTAGTCACTCAGTACACGGATCGGAGATGATTGATGGAATAAGTCAGGCCATTTCATGAGTGGCATAAAAGGTAAAAAACCACAGCAGACCTAAATGTCTGTGTAGCGGTGGAGTCAAGTGTAGCGGTGGTATGACTGCGGTGCATTGATTTAGTCACTTAAATTGTAAAATGCTATGTTGCTGGATAGGTGCTTTGTCCAACTCTTTCAAAAAATGTTTGCTAAATGGAGGATGTGCAAAGGGTGCCGTCACCGTGGGCCTGCTCTGTCCTGTTGGTGTTGTAGGTTAATGCTGGAAACAGACTAGAGTAGAGATGATGCATCCATGCTGCCTCGGAAAGTGTTCTTGTTGCACTACACCATAACTTGTGCATTTTTTTCAACTTGGTTTCTCAATATCCCTTTTGTTTTTGCATCTACAATTACAGGCCGGGCCTTACCCTGTGCTATACTTGGGAAAACAATGCACACTTACCTTAACAATGAATCTACATCTGCCAGGCAGGCAGTGGCGTCACCCAAGATTGATGGACGGAGCATCCATGGAAGGGAGGACCTGGAGGAATGCCGAGATTCAACTCACCATTTGACCAGAATAACACAGTAACAGTATCAACTTTCATCATCTTTTAAATAATTCGATTCATTTGTTTGTCTACAATCATTACAACAGTGTGTTCTTGTTGTTATTACTATTATTATCATTAGGTTTGCTCTCTGTCTATAATTCATCCCTACAGATATTTAAATAATTTCTTTGCTATCTGTAAAAGTAAGCCCAGTAACACTGAACACACACTGTATGTAATCCGGGTCTCCTTATCATCATCATCATGCATGCATTTCCTTTTTCTCCCTTAACATATTGATATGGATATGGTAGTCTACAAAGATTCTGTCATTTGATGTTTGTCCATGCGTACTGTTTTTCTTTCTCAAACCTTTCCCCAAACCCCCTTCCCAACCATTCAACAAACCCTAACCCTCTTCCCCCGGGCTGTGTGACTTATTGAGGTATGACTACATTAAATATACACCAATAATTTATCACACGCTTGCTGGGGCGGATATGGCAAAAGCAACAGTACTTCAATTTCAAGGCAGGGCGGGGATCTTCTTCTGCTTGCCCACCCATGAGCAGTATATTTGTGATGTAATTTTTTCACCAAAGGAACCTAATACATCATCAGCATTAATTCCCGGCATTGATTGGATTAATGGATTTCATTTGTTGTCATCCTCCTACACAGCACTAAAAGTTACGCTTGTGTCCAGTGTACTGTAGGCCTAGTCAAGTGACTCGACACAACTAGAGTTTATAACTCTGTGTACTACTAGGCTATCCTCACCACCATTATGGTTTGTTGTATTTTGGCATATTATTGTTTGGCAGTAAGTTATGTACTGTACTTCATTCTACTACTCCTCGAAGAGTCTCTCTCAGGCTACTGACTGTCTCATTTTCTTTTTTTGCAAATGCTGCTGTCAGTGTCTACTACTACTACTACCACTACCACAACCATGGCATGTTAGGAAAGAAAACCATCATCACCATGCAGCCATCGCTGTGCCTAAGTTAAACATCAAGCAAAGGTAAGAGAAGTTTGGGGGAGGCATAATTAATAATGGACATTTTTTCAATAATTCAATTTCACACATCCCTTTGAGTCCAGTTGCAGAGTGCCTAGAGTAGAAGAGACTGACAGTACTAGTAGGACAAGTCATTCAGTGAGGGGTGCCGCATCTATCTGTTTCTGTCTTACAAAGTCATCCAATTATTAAAATCAAACACTGGCTGTGGGCGGCCCTGCACCAGCAAGGAAAGAAAGATACAGTGTGATGTAAAACAGTAACCCCACCCAGAAAACATTAACAACATTGTATGTAAAGTAGAAATATATTATTTAATACCCTAACAAAAATAAACTATGTAAAAAAGAATCCCACACCTGACCCACCCCTCTTCCTAGCCCCAACCAATGTCCGTAAAGAAAATGTCCAATAGTCCAAAAGAGAAAACCCAATGCCCGATTCCCACCCACCCCAAGAATAATTAAAAAAGGTGCAATAAACAGGGTCTAAGTTCGGCGGGCTTTTTTCAGGAGGACACGAACTTGCTCCTCCAGGCAGGCAACACGGCGCTTCAATATGCCGCAGTTGCATTCACAGGGGGGGGGCAGCACTGATGGAGTGGCGGCGGCAGGTGGCTGCCAGACGGTGGCGCCATACCACTGGAGGGCGGTGGCTGGGGCCCGGGGCATTGGAGGAGGCTGCAGCTGCTGCCGCCTCCTCCTCCTCTTCCAGAACCACCAGCCGGCGATATTCAGTTTGTATGGCCTCCAGTTTCTGGCGCCGGACCTTGGCTGCCAACTCCTTCTGGTCAGGTTTCCCCTTGGAAGGAGTAGCTATATATGAAGAAGAAAAAACAAGACTATTGTAAAATATACTCTTAGCAAAGCAGTAAGACAAATTATTTCTATACATAGTGTCACGGTAGCACTAGCAAGCACAGTACATAACATTTGTGGTATGTACTATCTATCCTCCCACTTTCTTGGACTTTAACATTTGTGGGAGTTTCAGGCATTCAACCAACCATGCATCTGGTTCCTATCAGCTACCTATGCATGCTGCATGCATCCCACAAATCCTTCTCTGCCAGTCATAAATATTAAATCTCGCCCGTCCTTCTTCCTTCCACTCTTCTTTCCCTTTTCGTTCAATCCATCCATCAAGGTCATCTGATCTGACTTTTAGTCTTCTCCATAAAACTTTCACAGCTGAGTTGAAATCAGATAGAAGAGGCCATTGGTTACTCAACACTTCCGCCACTAATGCTTTTACTAATGCTAAGTAAAGGGTGTCTTCAACCGTTCACAACAACTTCTTACTTAGTAAGTCAACCGTACAGTATTATACAGTACACCCTTGCAGTGAGTGTAATGTCAATAAGTAAGGATTAGGAATCTAACTTACCACCGTCCTCCACTGCTGCTGGCTCACCCCCTGCAGCTCCTCTTGCAACTGCCGCCTCCTCCTCTCTTCCGTCAGCAGCCGCGTCGCCTTCGCCGCTGGCCCCGGCACTGGTGGTTGGTAGTGCCCCTTGAAAAAACATTACACATTTTTTAGGTGTCATATCCACCTCCCTCTATTTTTCACTAGTAAGATTGAAAAATGAGTTAATAGTAATACATACATATACAACATAGATCACTAGTACAAATCAGGTAGTAATAGAGTAGACACTAGTAGTTATATGGTCCCTAGGGTCATTCTAGTCTTTGCTTAGTTAGCCCGAGCCATGCTACCATTTTACCTTTGTGTCTTTTAATTTAGCACACGCGTCGTTAACTCGCAGCTTGTTGTATAAAGAGTGACGCCTTTGAGCCCACATGAGCTCATACTGCTACTGTCTAAGCGCTTCGTACAAGGTCAAACAAAACAAGCAACTTTGTTATGGAGTTCTGGTGTTGGTCCATATTGCTTATCCAAAATGCTACACTTTTTGCCACGACTGAGAAATGCTTGCAATATACTAACGTGCACCATTTTTCTCCTAACAGACGGAAGATTCCCTTCTACGAACCAGAGCTTTGCAGAGCTTATGATGTAACCAGTACTAGTTTCTTCTAGGGTGAGGGGCCCACAGAATTCGCTCAGAGATCTTCATTTACAATATTATATAAACTATTTTCCTATTCCTACAAAGGGGATGGTGGTGCTTCCACCGCTGTTCACTTATCACTCATGATTTCGCATTTGTTTTTCTTCGTTCTATGGACTTGTAGTTGTTGTAAGTGTAACTAAGTGTAACAATGTTTATAGTTTTAATCTTATGCATTTTGCTGTTGGTGCTGCATTATAGAACAACGTACAGAGCTTGTCAGTTGCAAATAAAAATTTTGAACTTACATAGACTCGGTGGTATTTTGTGTGGATGGACTTACACGAGTGAGCGAGCGAAAGGAAGGGTGTGCAAACTGTGCATGTGCATTGCTTCCACGACTGAGAGGTCGGGAGTGTTATGTTCTGAGTTGTCTACTCATTGGGTATCTTGGGGGGGTTCGGAGAGCTAGTAGTAATGAAACGCTATTATAACTAGTCGGGCAGGGGATTGTGGTGGGTTCTGTTTTGATTGAGGTGTGAGTGTGAGGAAGGTCCAACCTCCCATCACCAACATCCTATTTTCTTGTGCAAAGTTCTGTATGTGGAAAATCTCTACAACAGTAGTAGTATGTCCTATCCTATCAAAATAGTAAAATCTGGTTGGGCATTTTGTTGGTGGGAATTGTCAAAAAACATTAAGATTAATAAAGCCTCAAAGATTAAGAAGAATAGGAGGAGTACAAGAGGACAACCCAAAGAACTGGACTCAATGGCTAGAGCTACTGGTGAACCTGAGTTTTATTTCAAACCTTTTAAATAAAGAGTGGCCAACTGGGCATGCTTAGCTTCAGACAGACTAATAGTAGTAGTACAGAGAGTCATAGCAGAGGCAGTTAGAGGCAGGGATAACAAGAATTTAGAAACAGATAGTCTAGATCGAAGGGTAATTGTTGGTAAAAATTAGCATTAGGAAACGGAAACAATAGTTCGGGAAAAAAAATATGGTGCAGTAAAAGTTAGTGAATAAGAATTATTAATAATAAAAACAGGAAGACTTACTGGGGCCAGCAGAAGAGCCCTTGTTCTGGTCCTCCTGTCCAACTGGAACTGCTCCCGCCGACTCTGCCCCCTTCTTTTTGCCCCTGGGTGCTGTTCATGAAAGATATAAGAAAGAAAGAGACAAACATTGATGATTGGTGTGAAACAAATAAAATATTTTTATAACACTGTCAAAAATACATTTGTGTAAACAAAAATTGCAATAAAATTGACCTATCTAATCTGGTCGACAAGTAGTATCTCGGGATTCGCGGACCGACTAGTTATTATTTATCTACACTAATCCAGTGTTCCATTCTGATTCCAGAATACTAACTAAGCCTAAGTAGTACGTACCACCTGACCTAGCCCACCTATTCCAGGCGTGCCAATTGGTCATTAAGTAAGCATTTCCACTTCTTTTAGTCCTCAAAAATGCATAAATGGAGGACATATGCCTGTATTTTTGCATGCACAAAATTGTTGGTTGGTTGATGCAGATGTTCTGCTAGTGCTAAGCCTATTACCACTCACTGAAGAAGCTACAAAAGTTTCTACTAAGGACTGGGGTAAGCACTAGCAGCACTCAGCAGCACGTGACGTAACAGAGGGGAGTCACGCGTCGCAGACCACTAAAAAATTACAAACTTATAATAAGTAACTAAACCTAAGTATCTTTCCACCCCTATCTCTTAGTGACAGGACAAAGGAAGGACCAGAGTCACTCTAGCATTACCTAACTTAAGTTTTCTAAAATAAACTCTTACATAATCACACACAACGAGCGCAAACGCAAAGTTGCACATAACAAGATTAGTAGCGCAGAGCACCTGTGTCATAACAATCACAGAAGACTTTTAAATGTAAATTACCTGTAATGTAAGCAGCAGCATTCTAGCTGGTCGAAAAAAATATATATTCGCAATATATAACACAGAGCAGAAGAACAGATACAAAGTAGTAATAATTAAATAGCTACTAACCAAGACCCGGGACCTCCACTCCTAGCAGATTCAGCAGGTCCTGCTCCCGGTCCAGGATATCGGACCACCGGTGCGTCAGCTGGTTCTGGCTGCGCCGGACACCAGAGCAGTGAAACACTGCCTGGCGCACCTTTCCCCACTGCTGCCGACGCTCCCGTAGCCCGTACCCGGACCCAGGCCTGCCGCCTGCTGCCAGGGTTAAGGGGATGTTGCGCTGCACAAAAAAAAAACGTGCGGCCAACTCCACCTCCCCAAATAAGGCCCGTGCCTGCAGCCCTTGTGAGAAGGCGGTCGCAGCTCAGGCTGCGATGTGCCCTGTGGCCCTTTGCCGTGGTTCTGGGGTAGGCGGGGGCAGGAAAAGAAAAGATAAAAATTAAAAAACTAAGTAAAAAAAAACAGGTAGTAGAAAAAGAGTGAAAAAGTAGTTAAAAAACACACAAAAAGTAGACAAAAACAAAAAATATAGAATCAGGAAAATAGAGAGATAACAAATAAAAAAGATGTCAAAAACGTTTTCAGAAACAAAGGATTGACAAGATAGAGGGAGGATTGAAAAGCAGGCCCCAGAACCATAGCATAGAGTGAAAAACAAGATGGCCGCGCCCATTGCGACCGCATGGGCAAGTTCGCGATATATTTTCCACCCGAGCGAGCATGCATTGCGCGACCCGGAACAGGAAATAGCACGCGAGCGGGCGGGACAAGTGAAAACAAGATGGCTGCGCCCATTAGCGACCGCATGGGCAAGTTGGTGACACATTTCCAACATGATGACGCAAAAAAATCACGAACAGGCGGGACAAAAACTTCTGCATCTTCGCGATATTTCCGCGTGTTCACGGAGATTTTTAGTGTTTTCGCAAAGATTTGCGTAACGCGATTACGCAATTTCCGCCCACCCTTATACAGGACATCGAGCAAGGTGGAATGTGTATAGGTTTGGGTAGGTGCTGAATAAAGCTACTGATATGCCAGAGATTTACAGTTTTAAAAACAAGAAGACAGTTGCCAAAATGCAAAGGGTCCACAACCAAGCCACTTGACTCATATTTATCCTAAGATGTAATAGGCAATGTTTTGAATAATCTGCAGCCTTCTGAGCAAATACTCAGGAAGCCCCAGGTAAAGGTTATTCGCATAGTCAAGTTTGAAAGTGACCAATGCGTGCACCACTGTCCATAGGCAGATAGTGGAGGAAGCTCCTTAGAGTTTCAACTTTCTGAAACATTGCCCGGAGACATGGGCGATTTGCACTTTGCCGGTCAGCTGTGCGTCAAACTTGAAGCCCAAATTCCTAGCAGAAGCAACAGGAAGAGGGGGCGGATTTAACTCAGCCGGCCACCAGAGCTCTGGCCGTGGAGTAGTAGGTTGATTGAAAAACAAGACCTCTGTCTTCTCTGTGTTCAACTTTAAGCAGCTCTCTGTCATCTATGACAAGATATTCTGAAGACACTGCCTAAAGTTGACAGAGGCCGTCTCGCTGTGATCTCTAAAAGAGAACACCAGTTGTGTATCATCAGCATACGAGACGACCTTCACCCCATATTGCTCAATAATTGCCGCAACTGGGGTGAGATACACATTAAAGAGCGTTGGACTTAAGGCCGAGCCTTGCAGGACCCCACACACAAGGGGGCTGGAGGTGGAGACATGGGGATGAAGGGTCACCTGCTGAGTGCGTCCCTCTAAAAATGAGCGAAACCAGGCCCAAACCATACCCGTCACCTCTAGACCTTTCAGCCTGTTTAGGAGAATCCTGTGTGACACGGTATCAAAAGCTGCAGAAAGATCCCGTATCGCACAGCTTCCTTGGTCTAAGGTTTCACAAATGGTCTCTGCCACTTCCAGCAAAGCAGTTTCCGTGCTATACCCGTATCTAAATCCAGACTGGGAGTCGTGCATGTGAGAAGTTGGCCTGGTATATGCTGCTCACTATTTCTAGTGATCATCTTGTACCATGCCAAGCAACCCTTATGGTGGTGGTTGAAGTCAACCTAGATAGACCAGCTATCCTAGTGGTAGCGTGGACAGTGCAGTCTGCAGGCTAAACTCTTGAGGGCATGTGAAGCCAGCTGTTTTACCATATGTAACCTCCTTGAATACCAAATGAAAGGACACCACACAGATATATATTCAAAATATATATGTATTTATTTACTAAAAGTATCTCCGATACTCTTTATGAGCACAGAAGCACATTCGTTAAAACAAGGCAATGTTTAAATATACAAAAGTTGTACAATTATGGATGGGCCCGGGTGGCCCGCTAAACCATATACTAAAATAGTGGTATAAGAACCATGTATAGAAAAGTAAGAATGCCTAGGGCCTTGAGAATTGCTGGGACTACAAGGAGCTAACAGTAGTTAGTGACCAGGAGGCCCACAGGATGCGTGTGCAGTGTTGAAAGTTACACGCGTGCACCTATTGGATTCAATGGGTGCGTAAAAGTCACAAAGTTAAAGCACAGGGAGTCTTCCGGATGGGCCAGAACCTAACAACTGGAAACCTAGACACTAGAGATGTTTCTCTACACAGGAGCACTGGAGTGCCAGCATTACCTCACCCACAGGAAGCGGGTGCATAGGTGTCAAAGTGTGTCGGGTTTCGTCGTGCAGGTTTATGGAGCCTGAAGATGGAGATGCTGCAGGCGGCCAGGCGAGAAGAGTTCTGGTGGATCTAAAGGTGGATCTGAAGAGTAGAATACCTGAAAGCAGAGGGGACACTGTTCAGAGTCACTAGCCAGTGACCGGCATGGAACCAGGAAGGAACCAGGCGATGTAGGGTGCCAACAGGTGAAAAAGTTAAGCTTGTCTCTGCAGCCACGTGGAAGTGAAGATGTCGACGACGTCCAGGGGTCACTCACGAGCTGTCCCACAAAGGCTCTAGCTGATGGCGGTGTTGGCTTCTCGATTGGAGCAAACAGGCCTTGGCTAATGCAAGCCACGCAGGAGTCGATGAAAGCTTGGTACTCTAACCAGCAAGGTCAGAGGGGCTGCTCCTTTTCACAGGAGCAAGGGCCAGTCTGGAGCAATCAGACCAGCAGTGTTGTTTGTAGATTTCGTCTCCAAGATGGCCACTAGCCAACGGGCCAGTAACCGGGATGACACGTCGAGTGGCAAAAAGCAAAAGGGCCCCACGCAGATCTCGTGGATGCTGGAGGGCTGGTCTTTGGTGCAAATGCTGCTCGTTGTTGGGGCATCTCAGGGCTCTATACACAACGATGAGGATGCCTTGGGTGCTGCGCAGTCAGCGTGTCGTGGACGTTTCAAGATGGCCGGTCCCACGTCTCTCGGTGCCCCCACGGTTCTCTTCTTTGCAGGGACTGTGGGTGAGGCTCTGAGATGTCTGGGAGTCTGGGTCTTCTCGGGCTCTGGGCTCGGTCTCCGGCGGGAGGTTGCGGCAAGGCAGTCGTTGAGTTGCTGTATGGTGCCTGTGTTCACAGGGTGGTCACTCCTTGACCACAAGGGAGATTCTCTTCAGTCTTCTGTGCAGCAGAACGTCGAAGTCCAGTGATTCTTCTACTTCAGCTCCTACTCTTATTCCAAATCTAGGGGCTGGATTACCTGCTAGGTCCCTCCTCTGGGTGGGACCAGGAAGGGGGGTGGTTACACCCCCTCTCCTTTGTTCAGTTTCGCGCCAGGGCTGGGGCTGGAGAGCCGCAGCTCCGGTTTGAACTGGCATATGCACAGGGACACCTTGTGTGCCCCAGGCATGTCTCAATCTATTCAGCCCTCCCTAACCCACTACACAAAATCCTGTCTGGGGTGGTGCAAGCACCTCCCCTGACAGGAAACCCTTTGTCCAAACCTCCCAAGCTGGAAGGACTCCCAGCAGCAGGAGGGCAAACTTGTGTTTGTGGTGGCAGCATCCATTTTGTGATGCTGAGGCTCTTTCTAACTTTACCCGTGTTTCAGGTTAGGTACATGTCGTGTCCCTCTAGAAGGGTGGAATGCTACCCGTATTCCAAATCGTATGACACCTTACTCGACATGTTTTGATAAAACCAAACCAGAGTTAGCATTTGACCGCGAGGTCCATAATGCACTTAAGAGTATATGGTATGGCAATATCATGTAAACAGCTAAAGGACGTTGTTCTGAAAGCTGCAGACAGGCTCAGCTCATGCCAGAGCACCATCTCACATGAAACCAAGCACTCTGCCTCCATAATTGTTAAGGCCTGCCATAGGAGTGACTGATAGGTTACCATGTGTCCATATATGTGAGATATAGATATACTATATCTAAGTAAGAGGTGATGACACCAACTTACCCCAGCTGAGTGATCAGCCAGTTGTGTCAAATAGTGAGGCCAGGCCAGGGGTGACATAATACATGCTGCAGCCCCTGGTTGGCCTTGGATACACCTATGCCCTGGGTACCTGGGGTACACTGTTACAGGGTCTATAAGGTGAACCAGTTCCAATTGGTAATGCACCTAGTGTGCATTGGCATTAATTTAGGGAGAGAACAGCAGGGCTGTGGGTCTGATTAGCAGGCCCACAGCCACACTAAGTCATAAAACCAGTGAAGCAAAAGCAAAGATTTGGGGTGACCATAGGATAACAGACCCTACTCTCCTACAGTGCAGATAACAATTCGACTCTAGGAAGTCCCTTAGTTGTTTCTAGCTGAGTTTGGCCCCTTTTTGTGGTCCTCACAGTGCCTAGATTTTGCAGCGTGGTTACTTTCCTTATCACCTCACAAGACTCTTCGCGCACTGAGATATTGTAAGATGTTTGTTAGGGATTCGGGGACTATTCACAGATCTCATTTTCTGGTGTTTTATTCCATAACCACATTCTCTAAATTCGAGTATTTTAAAGACACAACTAGAATGGCTGATAAGGTGCTCATGGAGTATGATTAATATGGCATACTGTATTTGAGGTCCAATATCATTACTACCTCCTGGAGTAAGTCTTGACTGCTCACTATTTCCACCATTGGAGAGACAAGTTTCCAAAATGGAGTACTCATCCAAATTAAATGACATTGTTTTAAATTCTGAAACAGCAATTGTAAACAATGGTATCCACCACGGATCCTCCAAATTAACCACTTTACGATCCAGGCTCAAACTTAAAGGTCTAACAATAAACTTCTGCCTTTTATCCATTGTATAAGAATATTGAGAGAACTTGAAACACTCCCAATATAAGTAGCGACTGAAGTAAAAATAACACATTGGCAGGACCCCTAGCAAGATGGGCAGTTCACTGGAGTTGGCAAACAACACCACCGAGGTGTTGGCCATGGAACTTAGAGACTTTACATATAAACCTGGCTTTATCACTTTACCCAAATAAGCTGGAAATAAAGACTGAAACATCAATGTGGACAGGCCCGACAACAAGGTGAGATTTTCATAGGAAGGGTAGTTTCTTGGCTGTGCCATCATAGCCACTGCCACCCAAATTGTGATCCAGGATACATGGTTTGTAAACCCAGCCTTCCTATTTTTCAAACTGTATGCTCTTTGGCAACCACTTTTTGATCTTATTCTTCTACTCCCATTAGTTACAAGGACTGGGCACTTTTATATCAATCTAAAAGTTTTAATAAGGGTGTGTGGGAAAAAAATGATAAAGTGGGGTAAATATTACCTTGGGGTTTAGGGGTTTCAACAGCGTCTATCAAAACTATAAAATGTGGTAAAGTGTTTGTGTTTGGAGCATGCAATACTATTGTGCAAACTTTACCAACGTTTTCATAATCTCTAAATTTGGCAACATGTGTGCACTTTGATTCAGGCTTACTTAAATAAATAAATAAATAAATAGCAAAGACATTTTTTATGGAATGCATCAGTAAGCTTTTTATTCACACATTCAGTGCCTTTAAATGTGGTTGTGCACATTAAGTTTTAGGATCCCTTAAAACTACTGTGTCGCTGAATGTGCATTGTGCAGCATCGCTGCTGTTCTGCAGCTCCTCCCATACAGCCTTGCAGTAAAGAAAAGCAGCCACCAGGGCATGGAGGGTTGAAAACCTGAGAGAAGTACAACCTATTAGGATGATCAAATGCTCTTCAAGAGCCTCTTGTATGTTTGCCCAGAGAACAGCAAAGTGTGGGAAATTTGGTGTCTTGCTCACCAAAAAGTAGGACAAACCTGAAGAATATAGAAAGGGAGACCACCTTAAAGTCCGATCCATGGCCTCACCATAGCTGTGAGGATCAGGGAAAGGGCGACCCCTCTCCTGAGCCTAGCTGCACTGGACCATGCCTGCGATGCCCAGTGGAGGAGACACCTGTTTACTTCGCCTTGCAGCCCTGGACCAGGGGAACACCTAGACCCAAACTTCGGAGGGGGCAACAACTTCAAATGCAGAAGGCGGAGACAAATTCAACATCTGACTTAAAATTACTTGTGGGGTTTCCTTCTCTGATGTGGTGCATGAGGAGTATTTATTTCTAGACAATATGTGGCAAACTGTGCATTGTAAAGCACACTGGTTTGTGACACTGGTCTCAGAATAACAGTACCTAACAACTGTTACAAATATTTAGGTTTCTCATTCAAAGAATTTTAGCAGAACAGATGTGAAATGTTGTATTTTATTATACTTTGGGACAGTAATACTAGTAGTGTGGCATGCACGGTTCTAGTTTCTTGGACAGTTAATGAACAGTTAGAAACACATACTGCTCTGTTAAACACTGGGGCAGATGCAGTAACCTCAGCCTAGTAGACCTTCAAAATACATTTAGAAGATATTGGGCTCACCCACCTCCCCTTTCCTGAAAACATTTTGTAGAATTGCAGTAAATGCTGCAGTTTAAGCGCCCTTCTTTAGTTAATGAGATGGACGAAAATACACTAACAGGACATCCTGGAGCTAAGGGATTTCTAAAGCAGAGGCATTGACTGCCCTATTGTAGGGAAAACTCAGCTTTACATGTTTTTTCCAGAAGATTGGAGCTACTCCACAGCTCAAGAGGGAGAGATGTCCAGACCTTCACAAGTAGAAAGAGAAGGATCTGCCTTCAATATGTGCCTCCTTAATATTAGAATGCCACAGGAGCTTGGTTGTCAAAGAGTATAGGATGCTGGAATTAATGTAAGGAGTAATACAGTGCAGAAGAAAGAGAACACCTTTTTATGTAGTGCACAATGACAAATGGATAAGGCTTTACAGATACAGCATTTGGTAGTGGGAAATCAAGAGACAGCAGAAAGGTGAGATGAAATGGCATGGGAATGGAGCAGACTCAGATGAGGAGCTGGCCAGGGTCCTGAATGATATGAGAGGCACCAAACTCCTCAAAAGTCAGGAAGTCCAAGATAGAGACCATTTGCATAATCTAGTTGGGCGAAGATAACTGACTGTATGACAGCCTTAGGGTAGTGAGAGGGGGGAAAAGAGACGGGTTTGTGTTGCATACAAATGTAATAAATGCAAGTGGAGGAAACATGGTTATTCTGTTCTGAAAAGGAGAGACGTTGCTGGAAAAAGAATCCTAGATGTATTTGCTGGCCCAACATCACTGGCCACCAAAGAGAACACCATATGGTATAAGATCCCTTAAAGATGAGGACCTGATTTTGTTGCTATAAGGTTTAAATGGATTTGTTAGCTTGAAACTCAACAAATGCAATTCCCAGCCACAAGCATTGTATAGCACCCTTACACAACACAGTACCACACAAACAATCCTGTTATCGCGGCTGCCCCACTGGTTGTTCAGATTAAGTTACATAAAGATAGCTGTTTTATTAGGAGAGGGAACATTTGCAAATGGTTAAAAAGTAAGCATAAGAAATGAAAGTCTGGTAGAACATCACTGATTATGGACTATAAAATCAAGTCAAGGCAAACCTCCTGTAACCAACGGTTTGCAGTAAAAATACTGTTGGGAGAAAAGCAGCATGAAAACAATTGGTGTAAAAAATTTAATCTATTGAAAAGTAGAATGAAAAATGTTGTAGCTCAAAAACATCGATCAATTCAAGCCTTATATGGAAAAGTTAAGGTTAAGTGTACAAGGAGCAGTTCAAGGGGGGCAAGTAGAAAGGAGAATTTACAGTGAGGTGGGGAATGGGCTGGGGGCTAGGAAGGGGATTTTAGGAGCCAGGGAAGGATAGCAGTGTTAGTAATGGTTGGAAGGGAAGCTTTGGGGAGTAGTACGAGTTTTGTAGGGTTCAGGGAAGGTAGAATTATGGGAAGTGAGGGTTTTTTAGGTACAGGGAAAGGGAGCTATAAGGGGTAGTTTGGGGTTTTTAGAGTTCAGTGAAGTGTAGTTTAAACGATAGTAAGAGTTTTTGGGGGACAAGGAAAGACAGTGTTAAGGAGTCATAAGGGTTTTTGAGGGTCAGGGAAGGTTAGCAATAATGCGAAGTAAGGGGTTCGTAAGGTTCACAGAATGGTAGCATTAAGGGTTAGAAAGGGGCTTAGCATTCAGAGAAGGATAGTGTTAAGAGGTAGTAACGGGTTTTTAGGGTTCAAGAAAGGGTAGCATTAAAGGATAGTAAGTGTTTTTTACAGCTCAGGAAACAGTAACGTAAAGAGTTTAGGGGTTTTAGGAGTTCAGGGAAGGGTAGCATTAAGGGGTAACAAGTGGACAGTAGGGTTCAGGGATTGGTAGTATAAAGGAGTAGTTTCGGTTTTTAAGGGTTCAGGTATGGGAAGCATAAAGTGGTACTAAGGGGTTATTAGGGTACAGTTAGGGGGGCACCTTCCTGCACAAAAACAATCCCCTGAGGCATTTTCCTCATTCTATGTGTGCTGCAAAATGTAGCACACATAAAAAGAGGAAGTAGCGAGGAGAAATAAAGATAATTTTCCTCTTTTCGCCTCACCTGATGGTGAATCTGGGAATGCACTAAAATCCATGGGTGGATGCCTAGTGGTACAGAATGAGACTGGGAGTCATAAGAACTTATCTGGCCCTCTTTCCCCTTTCGTTAGAATAGCACTTTAATAAATGCACCAGCACTTTAAATCCCTTACAGGAGGAATCGTCCCTCTTCCTGATCAGAATAGCACCTTAATACTCTCAGTAATTGCATTTAGTACTTTAAAATTCCATATAGGACTGAACGGGAGAATCGTGTTTATAATTGAATTTCCCCTCTTTTTTGACTCTTCTTCCCATCTCTGAATAGAACCCCGATTATCTCTAACAGCTGCACCAGCACTTTACAAACTTATGTTGGATTGAATGGGATATATTTGCTATAAACTGTCCACTCTAAATTTTACCTGATTGATTGAGGAATCATACCAGAATAGAATTTACCTGTGAGGAATTGTATGAATATTGTTCAAACAACCTATTACTTTAAATTGGCACAATACATAAATTGATAATAAAAAGGTTGACACCTCACAATATTTTGAAGACAGGTGAATTATGAGGGATTCATGCAATATCATTGTCTTGATTCCATTGTTTGTTAAAATCACTTGATAACACACTCACTTGCGCGCACGCACTCACTTTAAAATACAACGATTGGGCTCCGTAAAGATATATTTAGTTTTTTTAAATGAACCTGTCTGCCCACAGTGAAACTCATGTCTAAGTTGTTTGGTAAACTGTTCATTATGGATTAATAGATTTAGTATTCTATGTACTTTACAGAAATGTAAGCGAATTGAAAAACAGAAACAAAATAGTGACATGTATTTGACTGTGTTTCACAAGATACGTGCATGAACACTCCAGTTGTTTTTAAATAAGCAGGCATGAAGGACTTTTATGGTGTGGGCACTTTAAATAGACTTTCTGGCCATTTGGACTCTATGGTCCAGTCGAAGGCAACACACCGAAACGCATTGACCGGCTTTTTCTTTTATTTTGCACTGTATACTTGAAATAAAAACTATTGGTGGAACACCTACGGATAGTGGTGTCACTTTTACTTGTTGTGGAAGGAGAATGGGTAAATATGTATATACATATGTGTGTGTGTGTATATATTTATATATATAAAATGTGATTTTGCAAAGTACTGACTTAAAAGGTTAAATATATGCTTTTATAGTCCTTCTGTATTAAGTTAACAAAAGTATAATATGAGTTTGCTTACAACCCATGCTGAGATTTTTTTAATTTAAATATGTGACTAACATAAGAACAAAGAAGGGCTGTGGATTGGCATGATTTACTGTGGCATTAGTAGATGTTTGACGTAGAAAGACCCAACCAGGCCACTGTGCTGCACTTTCATGTTGAAGATTCTAAATGGCTCAACAAAGTGCTGCGGTAAAGGATGTTGCCATGATTGGGTACCTGCAGAGTCTGATGAGAGGCAGACACAGACGCGAGCTTGCCGTGGTCAGAGGCACACATGCATGATTGAGATCCTCAGAGAAATGATACGCACAAGGATCAGTGAGGACAGCGGAGACACAAGAGCGCAAGAGAGTTGGGGAGTGCGGAGACACAGAAAAGGAGCTCCTGCCTCCCCAGTTACTTCACCCCACTGACATAGTGAAGAGAGGAAGTGAGAGTTGATTGCAGAGTAGTGCTCTTGACCACATGCCAGTTTCTCAAAAATTCATGTCAATGGCTTCTCATGGAAGTATATAAAATACTTATGGATCGAATCTATAAAAATAGCACAAACCTGACATATGTGCCACAATGTCTAAGGTTTGAAATCTCACAAGCCACAGATGCAGATGGAAATACAGCATGCTCTTATAACTTCATATTCTTCTGTGCAGCAAAATCTTCAGCCACTATTTTCTGACATGTATTTATTTTCCAAAGGGATCATCACGGGAAAAGCTATTTTTCTTTCACTCTCTGATAGCACTACGAAAACCGAAACCAATTTTTTCTCTAAATATTTTCGAAGACAATTATCTTGTTAATTATGCAATTACTTTAATTGAACAAGTATGAACAAATAAAGTGTTTTATTGTGTGCATAATTTCAAAACATCATTGTCCACACACTGCCAATGCAATAAGTTAAATAGAAAATACTTAAACAATTAAAATTAAAACAACTCTCAAAATTGAGGGGGAGTTTGATATCTATGTGCATTTCTTTCTTGAATATCAAGTCATTAAGTTGGTCATATATTATTTTTTCATTTTTAAAAGCTGGTGTAAAATATATAAAATAAGAATTAAACTTAAGTTATATTTAAATTTTCTAAGGCAATTGAAAATCACTCAGGCCCAACAGACTAAGGGCCTCATTACGATGTCAGGCATAAAGCCTCCGCCCGACAGTTGGAATTTCCTAGACCACGTCGGAACTCTTCCGAAACGACTTGCTCAATTTACAATCCGCCCGACCAATTACAATGTTCGCGTTCGAAAAGTAAACCGTGAGGTCATTCTGAATCGCTTCCGACGGGCTCTCGGAGTATCCGTGTCAGTCAGAACTGCATCGTGCCTGTGTATCGACAGCATTTCCGACCAACCAATAACGATGTCGATTTCCAACAGCCTTTCCGAGTCGGCCTATTCGACACAAAAAGGCTGTCGGAAAGTGACTTTGGGGGCCCCTAGCAGGGCCCCCTTCATCCTGCAGCCTCCAGTTGGGGACCGAGGAGGTACCTAAAGGACCCTCCTGTAAAACCCTGCACTGTGTTGGAGACACAATGGGGCGCCTACGACAGGGTGCAGGGTTTTCCGCACGCACCACATTTCCCCATAGGAGCCCGTGTTACGGCAGTTGACGGTTGGCACACGGGCTCCCATACGAATCAATGGGACTCCGACCAAACAGTGTTCGGTCGCATCGTAATCGGTAGGGTGAAACAGCAAAGAGTGAGTCGGTCAGTTCCAAACCCCAGACGGTCTCGGGCGGAAAGTTTCCACCCCACATTGTAATGAGGCCCTAAATGTACATCTATGCTGACTGAGCAGTAGCATTTGCATAAGGAACCAGGGTCAATTTGTAAACATAAATCTGTAAGTGGGATCTGGGCAAGATGAAGCTATGGAGATTGATGAAAGACAGGTACATATATGCTCTGTTTTAAAATAACTTGGCTCTTAATTGAGATACAATCTTGACAAAACTGTACCCATCCCAAAACATGTCAGGTACATTGTTTGGTAATCGTTTGTGCACTTTTTACACGTTATATTAAATATGGCTAATCCATAGGCATGCATAATGCTCCCCTGAATTTACGAACTAGGTTTACATTTGATGCAATTAATTAAAAATAATGAAAAAGTATTTTATGTAAAACTAGTTTCTAATCTGCAGTAGTTGAGATTTGGCAATTTGCAGGGGTATCACAGAAATTTCAAATTATGTGGTTCAAATGCACTTAAAGAAAGACATTGAAAGACGAATATATACTTGCTACCTTTTTATTAAAACAAAACACTGCACTATGGAAACCTGAATTCGGCCCCAGAAGTTACCAAATCACACAAATATCAGGCCATCAGACAGGGGCCACACATCCGATTGGCTCAATCTTGGGGTTGCCATCACTGTTGGTAGGGCTGATGTGGAGTGGGTCAGGAAGAGGTCTCAATGTTGGGATATTACACCATTCCTTAATTATTGGCAGGTGTAACGGCAGATGGGTAGTGGTCAGATATTGCAAAGCAGATGAAGTTATATATTTCATTGGTGGGAAGAGGTTATAGACTGCAGGAATCTACTTCTACTTTCGAGCCCCCAAACTGAGAGGTGAGGACATGAGCCGTACTGCAAAGGGTTACAGAGAGCTCAGTATTTCCTGAGAAATGTGGAAATCATCTGCTTAAACACCAAAGTTTTGTATTTTGGTCTCCTCTGTGGAACGAGTTCATGGTGTGTTGCGAGACGAAAACTAAAGCAATGACAAACTTATAGCTGAATGCTGCAGCCACAATACACATCTCAGTTGTTTCATTAATCATATAGGGGTTTGACAACAGTTCATTCGATAATGGAATACTGGCAAAGATTGTATGTACTGTGGATGATTTAGGAAGCTGAATTTTTCTTGGAATGTTGACAAGAAAAAAGACTGCTTAACCCCTTGGCTGCGGCAGGAATTCCGCCGCAGCGCTGGGGGGGGGGGGGGGTTTGGGGGCAGTGCGGTGGCGCTGTGCTCATGACGGAGCCACTCCGTCATGAGTCACGGTTGAGCTGTGCTCATGACGGAGTGGTTCCGTCATGACTCCACCCACTGCGCTAATCGCCCGCACAGGCGGGGAATTAGCGCCGCGTGGGCGGAGCGGCCGCCAACGGCCGCAGCATGACGGAACCACTCCGTCATGAGCACACGGCGCCCGTGGCTCATGACGGCGTGGTTCCGTCATGAGCACGGAACGGGTTAAGGAGAGTTGGATGCTTGAGCTGTGAATGCTAGGCACAGGAGAATATCAGAGTTAATGTTAAAGAAATTATTGAAAAGAAATAACTGTACTGGTATTATGGATCTTATTAATACCAAAGGGGTTCTACATTTCTGTTGGTAATTTACTAAAAACAACCAGGTGTGTTGTTTAGTAGTGCTGATCCATATAAACTTAGGGGCATAGTTACAATGAAATGTTGGAGCACGGAGCTGCGCCGACTTTGGCAGCGCCATGCTCCAACATTTCCAAAACACAGGGATGCGCCTTATTTACAACAATACAGCGCACCCCTGTATTTTTACAAAACTTTCTCCTGTGTTTGATTTAATAAACTATGCTGTTGTTCATGAATATTAGGAATCCAGGTCACCCAAGGAGTTTACATAACAACTGACATGACCCTTAATTCACTGTTGCCACTATTGCCAGGGAGGGTGAAAGAATTAATGTTTCTAAATTCATGTTTGAAAAGTATGACTTTAAAAAAAATACGTCTTAATACAAGGATATAATCTTATGTACTAAGGGGTGAAACGGTTCCGCATGTTAATGAAATACATTTTTTGAATTTTGAAGAGACTTAATTATACTTTTACAATTTTGCTGCAAGATGCCTTTAAAAATGAAGGGGCATATTATCAAGAAACGGCGTTAAAATTATCGCTGCTTTAGCGGCAGAAAACTGCTGCTAAAGCGGCGATAATGGGCTTGATAATATGCCCTTGAGAATTCCCATAGAAGCCTGTGTTCTGGTGTCAACATGGGCTTCTATTGGAATTCTCTGCGGCATATTATCAAGCCCATTATCACCGCTTTAGCGGCAGTTTTCTGCCGCTAAAGAGGAGATCATTTTAACACCATGCTTGATAATATGCCCCGAAGGTGTTTCTAAAGTTAAGCGGTGCAAAATACCATAGTTACTTCCTTTTTTCACTTCAATTAACCTTTAAATACATGCGTGCCTGTTTGTTAAACATTTTTAATGTTAGTGCTGAGTTGAGTAAACAGCAGCCCAGTGCTGCTGTTGACCAGGGGCCGCATGTAAAGGTCAGGAGGGCCACATTCGGCCCAAGGGCCGTACTTTAAGTATCATTGTCTTAGGATATATTGACCTGAACTTGTTTAGGCTTAGATGCCCAGCCTATAGGATAATTATATAAGCGACATAATATACATTAATAAGCAGCAACACAAGATAAAAACAATATAAACAATTGTAGTGCCTCTGATCCTCCCAATTAATTCAAGGTGCTACATGAAACCATTTTCAGCTGAGTCATTCCAACGTAACTAACGTGTAAGATGAATAAAGTCATGATGATGTAACAACATTTAAGGTTTTATGCAGGCATGGACAGGTATTACTTTAAAACATAACATTATAAATAAATAACACAACTAAAAGTGGTAATATCTTTAAGACCTATGAAGAGAAACTGGATTGAAATCCGGTAATTCACTGCTACAAAAGAAAATTTGTTTCCAACTGGTGTTATGTCACCAGATGTTCTTCCTTTGCTGCGTTCTGCTGCCTTGCCCGTGGTCTGTGGAGACTCAAACATGGTGGCAGGATGCAGTTTGGGAGTGTCACTCACCTTTTTTCCACCTCTCCTGTGTCTCCACAGACCCTAGAGAGGTGGGAGACAGTGGACAATTTTGTACCGGCGCCAGCTGCCATATTTGCCCTTTAGGTCTTTGTAGACCCACCCATTGCGGCACTTGCTCGCGGTTAACAGTGAGGGGCTAGGAGGGCATGGAGGAGGAGGGAAGGCACAGAGGGCGGTCGGGGGTGTGGGAGGCAGGAGGCCGATTTCTTTTTCTTTTTAACATAAGGATGTGGGTGGGTGAGGAAATATGTAGATTGTGATGGGTTGGATAGCAAGAGACCAAGTACTTTTTAAAAAAAAATATGTGCAAGGGGAAGGCTAGTTGTAGAGAGTGGTGGGGTTGGGTGGAAGGAGGCAAGGTGTTTCATTAACTTTGGGTGGAGGGACCATGCTTTGTGCGGCTGTCTCATTACTCCTCTGCCCCTGTATAACATTGAAAGCTGGGGAAGGTTATTTGAAGGGCATACATAACATACAATGATAGAAGGGATTGAAGTGATTAACAGGGCACTGAGCAACCTTAAAGCCAACTCGCGCTTCTCTCTCCTTGTCTGCTTTATGTCATTCAAAAGCTCTTAGTGGAAAACATGATTGTTATTCACTGTTACTCAGCTATAATTCTAAATACATTTCCATTTCATCTCCTGAAAATTGTGTTTTTCACAATTACTGAAGTGTGTGGGAGCGCAGTACCCTTGGGAGCTTTAGGCCAGCAAGTTGCAACAACATTTTCTTTTTAATCCTTAAATTATTTTGTCTAATGACTAGTAGTGTGTTGTTGATACATCTTAATAAAGAGAAAATGGCTTGCTGGGCATGCAGCCTGCAGGTTGTGATTTATGCCTCGAGGTTGATGGGTCTTCAGTAAGTGTTGTTATTTGCAGAATTCATTCTTGGGGTGTGAGCCAGGAACATCATGTTACTGGGCACTGGGTACTGGGCAGCCACATTTCTCCCAAACATTTCTTGTTGTGCAGGCTGTTTTTCTAAATCATATTGCAAATGCACAAATACTGTTGGAAGAAATTCAGGAAATCATTTTAGGCTCACCTGAGAAAACCTTGAACAAAACATTTTGTTCTTCACTCTCTGGCCCGTTAGTGTGGGGGTGTACACAAAGGTACATTTCACAGTTGATTAAATCTAAAAATGTACATTTACTTTTACCCTTTGTAGTAAATGCACCACTTGTGTCTAGATGTAGACTTACATGTCTCCACCCTGAATTCCGGGGCGTAGAACCTATTTTACAAATGTAAAGATACTACTAGTAACTTTTCACACACTGGTGGAGATCTCTGCAGTCAGGGCCCACATCGCCCAGTGGTAAAGATATGAAAAAAGTAAAGAAGTTGATCAAACTTTAAAAAAAAAAAAAATTATGTTACATATTATTTAACATTTATTTTGCATCTTTATTTTAAATGTAGAACATACGAAAAAAATTCTACAACACTCAACTTAAGTTAGAGATAAATATGTAAGAATTTAAATAATAAATGACATTACTTTTTTCTAGATTGATTTAAAAAAAAAAAAATGTTTATATTTATTTATTATGTAATTAAAATAACTAAGGGCCTGATTTCAATGTCAGGTGGAATTCCTTCTGACCGAAAACCGACTTGGTCTTGGTATCGACCAACACCCGGTTGGTGGTCCCGACCGCCTCATTAGGATGCGACGAATACTGTTCGGTCGCAAGCCTACATTCCACTATGGGAGCATGCATTACCGCCGTAAACCGGTCGTAATGCATGCTCCCATAGTGAAATGGGAGGTGTGGTTCATCCCTGCACCCCATGCCAGGCACCTCAACATGCCTGCCATAAGGTGCAGGGATCAACAGGGGGCACCATAGGTGCCCACTTGGCCACCAACTGGAGGCCGTGCACCAAAGGGGGCCCTGCTGGGGGCCCCCAAATATATTTTTTGACATGGTTTCTATGTCAGACAGGCCGGCATGGAAACCATGTAGGAAACCGTGAATTGTAATCTCAAGGGCGGAAAGGCCCACCCCTGACATTACTGGTCGGATTCATACTGGCGTCGGAAGCTAGCCGGAATGACCGGTCGGTTTACTTTCCGACCGCCTATATCTTAATTAGGTGGTCGGAAAGTAAACCTAGGAGCACATTATGATGCAGCTCAGAGGAGTCTTCTAAGCCGCATCATTATCGGCCCCTTAATGTTATGTATAGAGTTTATTTAAAATTGTTATATTAAAGATAAAGCTACATTTATTTTCACATTAAAAAAGGTAATTATGATATTTTATGATAAAATAAAAAGGGTTTTATGTGTATATATATATATATATATTTATAACATGAAAAAATCTGATCTGTTTTTAAAAAGTCAAAATAAAGTGATTTATTTTAACAATATTTCCCATAGGGTGTCATTTTAAGTCTCTGCTGCCATTATTTTCTATGGGAGAGTGTTGTAGTATCTGTGAGTGGCCATATATAATGCTGATCTGAAGTACTTTTACAGCTGTTTTGTGTCCTTTTGGGCTGTAGAAACTTTAGAGATGCACTTTATGAACAGGAAGGGGTTTGGGACCAGATGTACGTCGTGATTTTGCATGCACAAACAGGTTCGCGAACTCTTTTGGGCATGCAAAATCACTGATGGCATGTACAATTCCTAAATAGCGAGTCGCAATTTATTTGCGACTCGTTATTTAAGAATTGTGAGTTGCAATTAGGAAGGGGCGTTCCCTTCCTAATTGAGTCCGCAATTCAATGTACGAATGTTTTGTGACCGCAATTGCGGTCGCAAAACACTCGCAAATTACCACCCTTTTCAAGAAGGTGGTAATGGGGTCGCAAAAGGGAAGGGGTCCCCAGGGAATCCCTTCCCTTTGCAAACGCAGTGGAAAATATTTTTTAAGGGCAGGCAGTGGTCCCAGGGACCACTGTCTGCCCTTAAAAAATGAAACGAAAACATTTCATTTTTTTCTTTTTTAAATGCATCCCGTTTTCCTTTAAGGAAAACGGGCTGCATTGAAAAAAAAACCTGCTTTATTTAAAAGCAGTCCCAGACATGGTGGTCTGCTGAGCCCAGCAGGCCACCATACCTGGGAGGGCCTGCCATTCTCAAAGGGTCGCAATTTGCGAGAGGCTCATTAATAATCATGAGCCTCTCTATTTGCAACCCCATTGAGAATTGTGAAACAGTGTAATAACACTGTTGTACATGCATTATAGCGCTTCGCAAATTGCGAGTCGCAAAAGACTCGCAATTTGCGAAGCGCTATTTTGCACGTCATACATCTGGCCCTAGGTTTTTTGCAGGTGGGTGCATATGCCTCCTTAAAAAATCCTTCCTAACTCTACCATAAACCCGTTCTCCTCCCAATTCCCCAACCATTTAATCCTAGGTATTGCCTATTTTCCAGCCACTCCCCTGTTCTTCCCACATTTACTATTAAAACCTATGTGTACGTCTATGGAGATTATCTCATTTGGGGTAGAGCTCCCCACACAAAAAAGATAGGCATGGCAGAGGTGTAGACCTCCACACTAGGTTTGCGAATGGCATTTTGAAATATGTGATTAGTACTATTGTAGTACTACTAAACGTACTACAAAATGAAGTTTGTCAATTGGCCCCCTGTGTTTTTACATAGTAAATTGACAGAGGAATGATTTTGCTGACAGATTCAACTGTCTGGGAGTGCATATTTCAAGTTTTTTAATTGAGTTTCTTTATTCCATTGTCTAAATATAATATATCTGTAGCTTTGACTAAAAATATTTTTTCAGCAATATACAAAGACTAACTGTAAGCTACTTGGGCGAGAAGGCGGGTTGCGGGACTACAGAACAAGTCGTCCAAGTCCACAGCAGGCAGTTTGCACCTAGAAGGACCGTCGAGCCCGGAGTTTTTATCTCCATATACATATACGAGGTCTATTTTCGGAACAGTGGAAGACCTCTACTGTAACCGTGAGTGTATCGGTTCATTGCACCTGAGGTCAGGGTAAGCCTTAGCGAGCTTATACCGCCAAGGTGTTTCCCTTTCTTTTCACGATTAGGTCCTGATGAAAGCTTAGTGAATTAACATTGATAAGCTGAAACATGTCGACCATTTGACCACCTATAGGATAAGTCTGACCAAGTTAAAGTCAGGAATAATTATCCTTCACTATTTTTTAAAACATTCATGTCTCGTCACTATTAAAATGTTTTGGTGTATGATACATGATTTTTAATCATTTTTGGATATTTCACCCACTTATCACCTCACCTTTTCTAGTCTGAAGTAGTTGCTCCGCCCTAACACAAGCGTTGAAGCACACCGGAGGTGCACAAGGCACCCCTGGCCAAACCCTATGATGAAGCATGTCATCAACTATGTTGATGAGTGAGGGTTTTATTTTACATCAGACTGATTCTGTCTTCCTGGCACCTTGTTCAATCATACAGAGAGTCACCGGTCTTGTGACTCTCTTTTTCTTATCACACTCTTTAGTTGTTACTACATTAACTCTGGGGGACTAAGAG
Source organism: Triturus cristatus (assembly GCF_964204655.1). Lineage (NCBI taxonomy): Eukaryota > Metazoa > Chordata > Amphibia > Caudata > Salamandridae > Triturus > Triturus cristatus. Next base: position 968,582,252 of record NC_140581.1, read on the forward strand.
TGTAGATTTACCCTCTCTCTCTTGTTGTTTATAGTTTAACTGTAAGCTACACCTAGTTATGTGACCCAGGAAGCAGGCTGCAGGCATCAAATGGCTGGGACAAAAAATACTAACTTTCGGAAAGTGTAATTTCAGAATTGTCACTTAAAATTCGACTTTACCATTAATGATGGCTTAAACTACGATTCTTTAGACACCAAACTAGATGTTCCTACCTGCTCCCAATTGAAAGTTGTCACTCACCAAATGTAATGAGTTAACCCAGCATATCCTATGGGAGAGGCAGACCTTGCAGTGATGTTAAACACATTTACGAATCTTTCACTACCAGGACATGTAAAAGTTAAACGTACATGTTCAGCTTTTTATGTACACTGCATCCTGCACTATGGGCTGTTTAGGACCTACCCGTGGGATGATTTATATGTTTTAAAAATTAAGGGTTAGGCCTGGTAGACGTTTAGCTTGCCAGGTCCAAATGGCAGGTTAAACTGCACACTCAAGCTGTAATGGCAGGCCTGAGACATGTTTTTAAGGCTCCTGAGGTGGGTGACATTTATAGCCCTGGGTACATGCAGTACCACTTTACTAGTGACTTACGAGTAAATTTAATGTGCCAATTGAGTGTAAGCCAATTTTGTGTTAACAAAGAGGTATGCAGTTCCTGATATTAGCGCAGTGTGTGTTAGAATCACTAGGTCCCAAGGTGATGGTGTGAAAACAATCTGATTTGAACGGAGTAGAAGGTACTCCTTCTGGAAAAGAAGACCCTCACACACCCAACAAGCGGGTGTCTTGCTTCATCACCGGGTCTTTGCTCCTTATCGGGCCGGCAGTGCAATGCCCGATCAGGCACCCCGAAGGGGCCTTCCTGTCGGAGATCTTTATTTCCAAACGCCGATGAGTGAGGTGTGTGGGGAAAGCAGTTAATTATGATAAATGGTGTAGGTGCTAGGGAAGTGAAAGGTAAGTGTACTAAAACAGGGGAGGTGATCCACTTCAAACAATTTTAATAAAGTATGGTCAACACCCTGATTAAAAACAATCCGCACATCTCTCACCATTAGGTGTATGAGTAATATGTGCTAAAAAGAGGTCAACATGTTTCTTGCCTAGGGTTATATTAAATGGCAATTCTTCAGGACCAATATATACGGCTACCTGCACCTTTTTGGTGGTGGCCACAACCTCTAAGCCAATTTTACCATATTTAAAGGAGAGACCTCACACACTGTAGCATTGGTTAGCAGTGGTAAAATGCACATAATTCTAAGACCAACAAAAATGAGAACAGCAAAACTGGAGTAGTAAGGCAAAGAATTTGGGGGAAAACCACCCTAAGGCGCACAGGTCTAACACATGTACCCCCAGCTGAAAGTGTGGAGAACTACCCAACCTTGTTGAAGTGGTCTGACTGAGGATGGTGTTCAGCCCTAAAGTCCATTCCCTGTAGGGAGATGGACCACCTCAGCCACTTGGACTATTCACCCCTCATTTGCATGAGCCATCTAAGGGCCTATGGTCATATTTGAGTCCCAAGTGGGAATACCACCATTTTACATGTTCACGGTTTTAACTTGACATCTTTTCACAAACATTGAACATTGCCATTCGACACACATTTCATTTTGTGCCTTTGCAGGATAATATTCTCCGAAATGGCTTTTGCTTACATTTACACTTCGTAGGCATATTACCAAATACCTTGATCATTCTGTTCACTACGCAAAATGTTGTTGTTTGTCTTGTCTGCTCGGTGACAGAGCTTTCACCATAGAATCAACAAGAGCGGCCTGACTGGGACTTCGGCATGCCAACATGGGTGATGTTTATTATATAAACAACATCACTTCCTTGTTTATTTGGAGGAGGATTTCGCTGGCACTGAGAGGCCACTACATGCTGGAATTATATGCAAGCTAATTCCTGTTTACCTCTATGAGAGAGGATCTCAGTTCTCCACCAAGACGGGCACCCTGATGACACCTACCCACAGGTAACAGGGCGGTAGTTCCCCCTACAGGGGTTTTGGCAGATTCATCCACCCTAGGTACACTAGGATAGGTAGTGTTAGGTAGGAGTACAATATATTACAGTACTTATATGCAAGCATATATTCTCTGTAACAGCGAAATGATTGAATTGTTTATCTTCTTCACCATTCTCATAATGCTAATATAACGTTATTCAGTTTCCTTCTATTGATTATTGTAGCACACGTATTTTACTCAAGAATCACAATACTTTAACAAATATTGAAACTGCATGTTGTGTATTTCTTGTGTATCCATTTGGGTGTGCATGAGTAAACAACCAAAAAGGTTCTAGATCTGTTACCACAATATCCTTGGGGAGTCAGTTTTGTCATGTTCTTAAGTTGCACTGTCCATTTGTTACCTGGTCAGGTTTGGGGTAGGTGCACTGTGAGCTAGCAGGGCTAAGGCCAACATATCCTAATGGTGTGCGTAGAATCAGTCTTGCACAGTTCTGACATTTATGTTGTCTAACAAATGCACAGTTTTTACTGAGAAAGTAGGAGCCATACGACAGTCTGAACCCAGAAGTGAGTACCAAAGAGGTATAGTCTCAGCTTCTTTGGTGCTTAGACCACAACAAAGACCCCCCTCTCAATGGCACCCCACCTTTGTTCCTGAGGAGGTAACACCCTGCTAATGAAGGCTACAGGTTAGTCTAGTCCCTCCTCATTTAACTGTGCTAAGACAGTCCCTATGCCATGCTCTGAAGCATCTATCTGCACAATAAACTTCTTGGGAAAGTCTCGAGCCTTGAGTACAGGTGCTATACACATGGCTTCCTGGAGGGACTCAAAGACTTTTTGACAGGACATTCTCCAGATCACCTTCTTGGGCCGCTTCCTCGAAATCAGCTCAGCTAAAGGGTCAACACGGGGGCCATAACCCTTAACAAATCTGCAGTAATATCTGGTGAGACCCAGGAAGGCCCTAACCTCAGTCTGTGTTTTGGGGGGTTGCAAGGCAAGGATAGTCTTCATCTTGGCCTGGAGGAGCTGCACCTTTCCTTCGGCCACCCTGTGGCCCAGTTACACCACATATCCTGTTCTATATGGCAGTTACTGGCCTTGATGGCTAGGTCTACCTGCTGCAGGAGCTGAAGCATCTCCTTGATGTGGTACATACGTTCCTCGCAGCTGGAGCTGAAGATCACTATGTCATCAAGGTAGGTGGCACAGAATGCCTCCTTCCCAGCCAGGACCCTGTTCACCGAACTCTGAAAGGTATCAGGGGCATTCTTTAAGCCAACGGGCATCACCTGGAACTGGAAGTGGCTCTCTGGGATCAAGAATGCGGACCTCTCTTTTGCCCTCTCAGTCAGAGCAATCTGCTAGTACCTTGATGTGAGATCAAAGGTACTGAGGAACTAGGCAACGCTCAGCCTGTCTATGAGCTCATCAGCTCGAGGGATGGAGTGAGAGTCAGTTTTGTAGATTGACTGAGTCCCCTGTAGTCCACACAGAACCGGAGTTCTGGGGAGGCACCAGTGAGGCAGCCTTGGGTACTAGCAACAGTCAACAGTCAATCTACCATTCTGGGGTCAGACTAGAAGAGACGTTAGCCCCCTCTACTGACCCATTGTAATACTTAGAAGACACGAGGCCAGGAGAGGTTCATTTTCCTCTTCCACTCTGTCATCTGTCACCAAGGGCATGATGACTTCAGACCTCTCAAAGTGCGGTCTGTGGTGGTTTATGTGGAGCACCTTTAAGGGGTTTCTAGACTTCTGGAGATCCACCAGGTAGATGCCATCCCCCTTCTGCTCCTTCACCTCATATGGGCCTGTCCAAAGGCTGCAAGACCTACAACTTCTGGGCAACCTGAAACTCCACCAGAGTGGCCATCTGGTCAAACCAGAGTTTCTTTACCTCTTGGCTGGTCTTAAGATTATCTTTTGCCTTTTTCCAGAATTGCTGCATCTGGCTACGGAGTGCCAGAATGTAGCTGACCACATGCAGAGCGGGTTTCCTGGGAGCTTTCTCCCACCCCTCTCTCACAAGCCTGAGAGGTCCCCTATCAGGGTATTCAGAGATTAGTTCAAATGGGCTAAACTAAACAACCTAAGTGGCACCTTCCTGTAGGTGAACAGTAAGCATGGCAAGAAAACATACCGCTTCTACCTCATATGGCCAGGTAGGCCCATAATCATGCTTTTGAGGGTCTTGTTGCAACATTCAACTGTTTGTTTGAGGGTGATAGGGTATAGAGAACCTATAGGTTAGTCCATACTCATCTAACACAGTCTTCATGTATGCTAATATCAAGTTAGTGCCTCTGTCTGATACTACTTCTTTGGGGGAATCCCACAAGGGAAACAATCCCCGTCAGGGCCCTAGTCACCTGAGATGCAATCACCGGCCTCAGGTGGGTGGCCTCTGGGTAACTTGTGGTGTGGTCCACCAAGACCAGAAATAACCTGTTACCTAAGGCTGTCTCGGAATGCAAGGGAAAAACAATGTTGATGCCCACCCTCTCAAAGAGGATGCTAATGACAGAGAGTCAGAGAATCAGACAAGAGAGTGAGGGGAGCCTTCAGTTTTTTCCTGCTGGCCTGACAGATGGGACATGGCCCATCGAAACGTATCTGAGGGTGTCTTCATCCAGGGCCAATAAAAGTGGGCGACAAGCCTGGCAGAGGATTGTGATGCCCCAGCTGTCCTGCCAGGGTGCTATCATGAACCAATTCCAGTAGGAAGGCACTGAAATGCTGAGGGACCTCCAGGACATGGGTTGGCCCAAGTCCACAAACCTTGGGCTCACTTCATAGGAGGTCATTAGCCCAATAGATCTCCAGAGGTATCACTTGGTGCCTAGGCCTCTGCTTGCTGTCTCAAGCCCTCTAGAGCTGTGCACTCTTTCTGCAACTTCAAGAATTGGTCTATGGCAGGCCCACTCTCAATTTGCCATCCAGCAAGCACAGGCAGGCCCCCTAGGGCGGCAATGTCCTTCCAAGTAGGCTCAGGGACAGCTACCTTAAACGTCCTGTCAACCTGGACCATGAGAACTTCAGGGACTTGTTTCCATGCCCCTTGACCTCTCTCTTCTTGGCAGCTCCTGGGCAGTTGTTCCAGACTCCCTTGAAATCCCTCCCGGGCAGCCATGGAGCTTGTGGTCATATAGACCCATTCAGGCAAACCTAACATCTCCAGGTGTAACCTGAGTTCTACTTTCTCCCATTGTGCTCTAGGTCATTGCATAACAGACCATCTACAGACATGGCATGGCTCACAGCTACTTTTAGAGAACCAGAGACCTCCCAACTCGATAAGGGCCAGAGTCACTGGGTAGTGGCTCTCACAGTTCTCGGAGTCTATGACCTGGTGGAATGTATTAGGGATGACCTACTCTGAGGACACAAGATGACACCTTACAGTAGTCATCCTGGCTCCTATCTCCCTCAGAGCCTACAACCTGTGCTCATTGATGGTGACCCACTGCCTATACTTCGAAGTATTGAAAGGCATGTGGGCTTTTGGCACCTTCTCTTTATCCCCTATGGACTCTAAGGTAACCTCTGCCCTCTTCCTCAAGCTAACTGGGGCCACCTCCTCCATAAACACTTCACTTGTACCAAGTATCTGCTCACCGGTAGGGAAATTTGCTCTCTTGGGACATTTGGTGTCTCCCTTGGAGTGTTCATATTTGGAGCACTCAGTACACTAGGAGACAAACCTAGCTTTCTATTTATCAAAGAACCCTTTTCTTTTAGGGTCAGACTGGGACTGCTTATTATTGTTCCCTCTGAATTATTTTGGGGGACTTTAGATAACTCCTTATTTATACTTTTTTCTCCTTCTTCTGGTGGGACCCTTGACCACCCTTCTGGTGATCCCCCCCAGGTACATTTGTGGACACTCTGGTGCTTACCCAAAGATCAGCTCCATTAGCAAGCTCCCTGGGGCCAGTGAGCTTACTATCAATTAGGTGCTGGTGCAGCTCTGTAAAACAAATATTGAACATGTGCACTCTTAGTACTAGATTAAATAACCCAGTAAAAACATCAACTTTGCTGCCCCGCACCCAACTATTTAGTGTCTTGCTGGTGCAATAAAAAAAATCCAGACAAGATTGGTTCTGCATCTTTTAGCTATCCCTGAACCTAATGTGGTACTTTTCTGGGATGAGTCCAAACTCGGTGAGATGAATAGTTTTCATTGGGAGGTTCTTCATCTGGTCTCTCAAGGTATCTTTCCCCAAAGGACGCATGCATTTCCAGAGTGATGCCTCCAAGCCTCTTCTGGGACCCTATGCATCTTAAGGGCCACCTCATAGGTAGAAACCCACTTGTCTATGTCATCCCCTGCCACATAGTTGGACATCACATCTTTAGGTATGCAGTCTTTCTTGGCCCCTTCAGACACAGCAGGTATGCTGCTACCATTGTTGCTGGACTCTGCTTGCCTAGCTCTTATGTCAATCTCTCAGCTGATGGGACATTCTTCTTTCCTCCAGGGGCAGTTTCTTCTCAAATAAGGCTCTCTCAGCCATGTTGAGCTTGGCCATCTGCAGCATGAACCCTGTCTCTGTCTTCCTGTATGCCAGCTCCTCTGGGGACAGGCCTTGTGAAGATACATTGCTCTTTGCTCTGATAGAGAGTTCCAATTCAGGAGAGGAGTCACCCCCCTCCTCTGAGTGATGCATTTCAGGGCTTTCTTCCAGATCATCCTCCTCATTCCCATCCTCTGTTGCTGTCATTTACAGGTGAACCTCTGCCCAGGCCCTCAGAGCTTTCTGAAGCTCTAGCATCTTGGTTGGTGTACCCTTTTCTAACAGAACTGCCTGAGCTCAACCAGAGTGTAGCTCGCCAGGTTGATGAGCTTGAATTCCATCTCTGCATGTATGGTCTCAGACAGACAGTTTACAATAGGAGTAGATTTGGAAAAAGCAAAAGAGACAATAAAGGAGAATTTTAAAATACAAATGGGACTCAAATTATTTATCTGGGATTTTAGTGTAACCAAAATCACTGTATGGCACTGCACAAACACAAGTCCCAATCTCACCGCTGAATACCAATTTTTGAAATTGAGTTACTGTTTAAGATAGGTGCAGTCCTACTCAAGCAGCAACCACAATCTCCGTTAGGGTGAAACACAAGTAAACTCCACTTTAGTTTTCTGGTAGCTTATCACAAAGCATTGAGGCTTAACTTAGAGGCAATCTGTAAAGTATTTATGTAGCTCTTTACAAACAGTAATAAAGTGAAAACACAACACAAGAAAAATACCACACCAATTAAGAAAAATAGATTAAAATATATTAAATTACTTACCTGAGACATGCAACTTCAAAGTGTTAGTAAAAATAGTGGCTAGAAGCACAAAGCCACAACTGTATTTTTCTGGTTGTGCTGAACTGGGACAAAGTCACAGATTCAGGCCGACCGTAATGGAGCACGGGTCAGATACAGGAACCAGACTAGGCCCGATGAACAAAGTACCTTAAATCCTGGTCATGGAGCGTTGCACGATCATATGTCGAAGATGCGTCACATATAGGTGGTTCCGAGGAACAACAAGGCTGTGATGAGAGGTCCTATATTATCATCGAGGATGCAGTCGACAAGGGGCTTGTGATGCAAAGTCCTGCGACAAAGATTCATCGTGCACCGGCGATTCTGAAGAAACTGTGGGGCTGCAATGTGGACTCCTGTGTTATCATCAAGGATGCTGTTGATGAGGAGCTTGAGATGGGAAGGCCTGTATCGAGGACGTGTCACTCACTGGTGGTTTTTAAGGAGACTGCGGGCTTCAATATGAGGTACTGCATCTGAGATGCATCGCACAGTGAAAGTTCTAACACAACTGCGTGCTAATACACAGTGCTGCATTGGTTCTGCTCACAGGGCCACAGCAGGCTGGCAGAGTGCCTTCAGGCCCACTTTCAAGGGTTCATGACTGAGGTGGAACCACTTGGGGGGCAAGAATCACAGCAGACAGGTGCTAAGGTCAGGGTGGTCGGAGTCTTTTCTACCCAAGAGAATCTGATCAGGAGGCCACCCAACTAGCCTTTGGAGTCACTCTGGTGGGCTTGGGTTCAAGATGCATGTCTAGTCCTTGCACTCAGGCAGCAGGGCAGCAGAGTAGCAGTCCTTCTTGCAGCAGAGCAGCACAGCAATCCTTTTGAGTCTTCCCCGGGTCCACAGGTGTACTGAACAGTTGGGTCTGAGGGTCCAATATTTATACCTGATGCCCACTTTGAAGTAGGACAAGGTTCTGGAGATTTCTACCCCCAGAGGTGTTTGGAATTTCTTGCCTCCCTTCCCTGGCCCCAGTTTGTCTCGGGTCACAATAGACTACTGTCTACATTTAAACCCCAGATCTTTTGCTGTCAGTGTTCTCCCTCGCCCTGGCTCAGGAGACAGATTGCAGCAGTGGGCAGCTCTTTGTCTCATGAGATGGCATGGTGGGCAAATAAAAGAAGGATTGGGATGCGGTCCGAGCTATTTCCAGTGACTGTGTGTAGAATTAGGCAAAATTTGAATATGTACCGGAGAATTTAGAATGCGGGGGGAAATGTATTCTCTGGTGGATTGAGGCAGGATTGGATTGGAAAGCTGTAATTTAGAGGTAACCTAACGGACAGAATAAACGTGGATATTCATCTGCTATATTTTTGGTGAATCTTTACGTAACTGGCAACAAGGATGGGATGGATGAAAATGGAGTTTGGAAAGAAAGCTATATTGGGCCATGTCTACACAACCAAGCAGGGTTCGGAACGGTTGTGCTGCCATCATGAAAAGAACCTTAATATAATACTAAACCCCAATACCAAACAACCAGTTATCCTGGCTGAAATACATAGAGCGGCCACAGGAATCGACACTTGTAGTATAGTGAAAAATGAATGGAAAGATATCCGGAAGTATATGCTATGCCACAGTAATGAAGCATAAGAGTATTTCATTAGTGTCTCTTCAGAACAGCTTGTATGTGGCCCTGTTTCACAAGGCAGACAGGGACTCATGGGCCCCAACCATAATGGTTGAGGTCATTTGCAAATGGGAGTCTTGTGGTCTGTCGTACTATGGCTCTGTAAACTGTGCCAAGTTTAAGCATTTACGCTACTGAAACTCAGGGTAATGAGGACGAGCAGTCAAAGGCTTCTTACAGAAGAACTAAATATTACATAATTCAATGGGAATGTAATACCGCTTCTAATCCAAGTCGCGTTTAACAGTGAGGTATTATACCACCTCTACCTCTTCCCATGACCTCTCTTCCTTAAAGGGTTGGGATCCTGTGTCTACAATCTACAAACTAGGGTTTAGACATTGATCAGGTAGATCTGTGTGGCAACCCTCGTCTTTAGCAGCGATGGCCTTCACAGCCGGTAGCAGACAAGGAATCAGAATCTGTCACCCCAGGCTTGTTATTCACGGTGATGGGCCTTTTCCAGCTGTGATCAAGGTTTCATGCACCTTCACTTTATCTATGGACACCCTCATCAGTCTTTTGAGCCATAGCTGACTGCTGGCAAACTCAACAATCCCTAAACATTAACAGCCTTAGTGTGTTTCGCACGGGAACCAAGCACAATAATGGGGGAAACCCTTCAAGGCATGGTCACACCTGTCTTTGCTCTATTGAATAGTCAGGGATATCTGGGTGCTCCTCATGCTAAAAACATACTGTTCATCTCCTCCTGGACAACCTCTCATCTTTAAGGGCCAGGCGCTCTCCTTCCATATCTCAGCAAACAGGCAAGCAGGCTTCTAGGCACTTCTCACACAGCATCAGGTCCTCCAACAGAACGTGCAAAACCCAGGTAATGTCCCGTCACCTCTGGGAGTCTGGCTGTCAGGCAGACACCAGATCTGGTTGTTCAGCAGCTGTTCAAGTACTATGTAGAGCACTCCCTTCCTTGGTCAAGATGAACTTGGAACTGGAACGAAGAGAGGTGGTTTGGATCCCACATTTGTGCACATTTTCCAGACACAGGATGTGGATCCACTGTCTAAGGCGTAAGATCCAGTTAGGGTTGTTCTCTTTCAAATGTATTTTCCATACTGCTCCTCGGACACAGCCTTTGTGCAAAGTGACAGTTCTGATAGCAGGCATCAATGGGGCTGGCTCCACCCAGGAGTACTTCTGAAGCAATAATCAGAGACAGGCAAAAAGGCAGGCTTTTCATAGAAATGTCCTCAATTCGAACGACAGAATCTGCAGCCCTATCCTGCAATCTACTAAATAACAGTGCTCAGGAAGAACTAATCAACAGCCCTTTGCTAACAATGGCATCATTGTATTTCTCAGGGAAGACCTGTCTCCATTCTCTCTCACTTCAGTGGCTGGCCCACCACACTCCAGCCACAGAAATGCAGGCAATACACACCTACTGCCTGGGGAAGCTGTCATCAACTTCTGCTTGTAGAAAGATAGAGCAGGGGCTTCTAAAATGGACCCACTGCCCCAATACTCAGACTCACACTACACACAGAGTCCTACTATCATACATCTGCTACACACACTGACCATACATATGCTCATCACACACTGAATTTTAATGCAGAGTTCTGGATTTCACTTAACAGCAGAACTTTACATGGAAGAAGACAGTAGACTAACTGCCAACACAGTTTTATTTGATACACAGAGTGTACAGACAGTAGTCCAATGCCCCTTATGTGGGCAACCTTTGTGCACTCCCCCAGGTTACAGAACAGGTTCTGGACATCATATTGAACACAAAAGGTGATGTTAGGAATGCTTGCAATTTGTCTAACCACTGGCAATTGCTCGGGTAGCATCAGAACTCATTGTTATTTTGCCCACAACCCCACTTCAGTTTGGACCCAGTCATAGGCAAATCAGTCTTAACCCTGCTCCAATAGGAACAGTCCAGCCCAAACTGCCAGAACAAGTCCTCTCTAAACCGGAACACAAGCAACCCAAGACCAGTTTTGCTCTGACTGGGGCTCGTCAGTCAGCTGCAGCTTGGTTCTAGTGGCACAGTGATCACGGTACCCGTGTCTGAGCATACCCTTGCCACTTAGGGCAGTAAAAACATAAAAGGTGATGGGAGCAATGCTTGCAATTTGTCTAACCACTGGTAATCACTTGGGGTAGCATTCCAACCACTTGTTGTTTTCACCATCATGCCACTTCAGTCTGGACCTATGAAGAGCTCTAAAAAGCAAAACTGGTCCTGGGGAGCTGTGTATGAACCTGTTGGGGGTAAGGACTTTAAGTCCCAGAAGCTCCTGCACCAGGAAGGAGCCAGAGGAGGAGTGTTCCACGTTCTGCTCCAGTGCTATATAGTGCCATCATTTATCCTGTGGCACAGGAGCCGTGTATCAGCTTGTTGGATGTAAGGACTTTGAGTCCCAGAAGCTGCTGCACCGGGAAGAAGCCAGAGGAGGAGTGCCCCAGTACCTGCTACAGCGCTATATAACGCTATTGTTTATCCCATGCTTTAGCCTATTGGGGGTAAGGACTTCGAGTCCCAGAAGTCCCTGCACTAGGAAGAAGGAGGAGGGTCAACTTCTTGCTGCAGAGCTATACTTCACCATTGTTTATCCCACAGCATGGGAGCCATGCATCAGCCTCTTGGGGGTATGGACTTCGAGTCCAAGAAGCCTCTGTGCCAGGCAGGAGCCAGAGGAGGAAAGTTCCACATCCTGCTACAGAGCTATGTAGCCCATCGTTTATCTTGGGGCACAGGACGTGCGCGAGATGCTCCTGGTCAAAACCAGGGCCAAAGGCGGGCCCGTCTTTGCCAGAGTCACTTATCGCTTGAGTCTAACGAGAGACTAATCCCAAACATAGGCAAAAATAGGAGAATCACAATAGCGCAAAGTGAGTCTTTTGAGAAAGAAATCAGTTCCATGAATAAAACCAACCATAGTGACTGTAGATCCACAGTCAAAAGGAGAAAGAAGTCAAAACACCAAGCTGTTCTAAACAACTGTGGCAATGGAAGCTGTAGTGAGACACTTAGGAAAAGCATGCAGGACGTCTCGAGCAAGTGCTCAGAGGGGGAATTTATAAATTATATCTGGGATGTGACTGCGGGTAAACTTAAGGTGGTAGTGGAATCTTGTCTAGCCCCCTTGGTGGAGAGATTAAACTTGCTGGAAGCAGCAGTTGCAAAAATCAACAATAAGCATGGTTTCTCTGATCCTCGACCAAGGCCCTCCATGCTGGGCTTGTCCCATGTTCAACCTGATGGTGTATGTTTGCCCCCCACAACCATCCTGAGGAAATTCCAACACCTCAGATGAACTCACATCTTTACACAATAATCAAGTCCAGGGGGCAATCAACAATCTTAACATCCATCATTAGTCCAGTGTGCAGCCACAAGGGGCAATATTGACCAACAAATGAATTAACCCGATATGAGGGGTAGAGGCAACTTATGTTCGCACCATCTATTTAACCTCCCCTCGGAATGTTCCCCTTATGTGGTTGTTCTCTCTGTTGTTCCCCCTTTACCGCTAACCACAGAAGTATCTACAGTTCAGCTCCAAAATAAAATGACCCATTGGTTATCTAAGAATACAAACATCTCTCTTAGATATTACAGGAATATACTTTTTACCCAAAGAGTAAACTGGATCTGTTTAGTGTCAAACAAATTGGGGGTGATTGTGTGGTCATCACGTTTACGTATCCATATTTCGCACACCACCTACTCTCTAATATTTGATCCAACAGCAACTTCCATACCAACATTACCATGCTCCCACTAGGTTTCTTTTATAGCAATCTTATACCAGTCAGTAATCATCCATCTTTACCTACGGCTCAAGGGCCTGACCAAACAGAACCTGCACATGCTACAGTTTGAAATAGTTTCTCTCCTCTCGCTAACCTGGATGAATTAGATTGACTGAACTACACTCCTATCAGAGTTGGTCCACATTGATCTAAGAAGCTAAAGTGGCTTGGACCAGCTCAACTACACATATGGAAAAATGAATGATTAACTTGCTGTGTTGGAATATTTCTGTCTTTAAGTCCAAGCAACTATACAATGATTGGTTAACATTTGTCAAAGAAATATGACACTGTCATGCTTCAGGAAACTTTGGGCACATTTATTAAATAATGGTACAGTGTAGCACAGCAAGTCACTTTGCTGTGTTGCACTGCATCACTGAAAAAGGGCTGGAATGCTCTGTATTTATGGCATACAGAGCAGTCCTGACTTTTCCCCTTGCACTAGTGTGCAAAGGCCATGCTAGCTCCAATGCAGGCACTCTTGCACCATGGTGCAAGGGTGCCTGCATTGCATGCAGGATTGTTTTTGTGCAGGAAGACCTTCCTGCACAAAAACTATCCTCCTGAGAGGCATATTCCTTTATCTACGTGTTCTGCAGAATGCAGCACACATAGAAATACAAATAAAGATATTTCTCCTCATTATGCCTCTCCTGTGGAGGCATATCTTTTTGACACATTCCCAGGTTTACAAGGTCTTGTAGATCTGGGAATGTGTAAAAAACCATGAGAGGTGCATGCCTTCCCAGGGCAGAGTAAGTGTAATGCAGTGTTACTCCAGATTTTTGGAGCTATTCAAAGCCACGCAAAAAAGCTTTGCGTGGCTTCAAAAATCTGACTTAAGGTTTGTGTCGCCCTTACACCATGTTGCGTCATGCAACAGCGATGCAACCGGTTCATAAATATGGCCCTCAGTTTAATGAAGGCATTGTTTGTGACAGATACCAACATTTAAGCATCCCGCTATGCTCTCTACCATTGACCAAGCTCGGGGGAGGCCCTTACTTTTGTTCACAAATCAGGTCTAATGTTGAACCAATCATATTTATGCATATGGGAATTCAAATTCTGTGGGTTGTATTAATTTTTATAACTCAGTTAATATGCAGAACAAGAAGGGATACATTGATACGATTTTTCATGTTTTAACCATTTGAAAGAATGAATCACTTGAAGTATATAACCATTTTAATGTTACCTATCATAACCCTTTTTAATTTGGGATAGAGTCGTTAACTCCTTAAGAGCCGATAGCAGGGGTACCAAGTTATATAGATATCTGGTAGAATCTGGCCTCCTGAATATGGCGGAAACATTGGGGGACAAACCAAAGTTCCACCTGTGTAGGCTGGAAACAAGGAACGATTATAGATTGTGGGCCTCATTTACAAGCCCATTGCGCCGCAAGTGTGTAATTTTTTGCGACGCACTGTCAGCACAATGGGCTTTCCCATATTTACAAGGCCATGTAAAGGACCCTGCGCGACTTTTTATGGCCTTGTAAATATAGGCCCCTTTCACGCATTACTCTGCATAAAAGAGGTGTTCCATGGATGTTGCTGAGGGTGTTGACACACAACATCCATGGAACCTTACACAGTCCCAGATTAACAATGTTTTATTGAAGCTTGAAACGCGTCAGAATCTTACGCCTCCCGAGGAGTGGTGCAACAAAGGAGAAATATTTGTATTTCTCTCATTTTTTTCTCCTTTTATTCATGCTACATTCTGCAGCATGCATAGAAAGATGAAAATTACATCTATGATTGTTTTGGTGCAGGAAAGTCTCCCTTCCTGCAGAAAAGCAATCATCCCAGCAACGCAGGCACCCTTGCAACATGACGCACAGGTGCCTGCACTTGCACATGGCAGCCAATTGTGTGCCAGCTCAGGGGAAAGCACATGGATGCATCGTATTGTTGTTAATAGGACGCATCCCTGTGCTTTTAAAATGACACAACTCGGTGCAGCAGAATGGCTTGCAGCACCGCACTGCATCTTTTTGTAGTAAATGAGGCCCTATGTCTTTTGTCTCCAAGCTCATGAATGAGCTAGCCTTTTCTTGGGCGGCTATTGAAAATTGTGTCAGCAACCACAACCCGAATGAAATCTAATTCTCCCTAACAGTAGGCATAGAATCACCTGCTGGAAATTGGATCAAGGATTTAGGGGCATATGATCAAGACAGGCGATAAAATTATCGCCGTTTTAGCGGCAGAAAACTGCAGCTAAAATGGCGATAATGGGCTTGATAATATGCTCTATGGAATTCCAATTGAAGCTCAGGTTAGATGTGAAGGACATCTAACATGGGCTTCAATTGGAATTCCATAGAGCATATTATCAAGCCCATTATCGCCGTTTTAGCGGCAGTTTTCTGCCGCTAAAACGGCGATAATTATATCGCCTGTCTTGATAATATGCCCCTTAGAGAGTGCTGAAAAAGAGTTAAGATTGAGATGGAGAACAGAGGTCTGGGCCAAAGAGAGCAAGGTGATTAATATGTGGCAGTTTGGAATCATTGAAGGATTGTGAACTTAAAAGCAATGTTTGAAATTTCACCAAATCATTTAAAGCCACACTGCTGTGAAAAGAGTGTTCATTTATCTTTGTTTTACGGTCCTCAGCAGCGCTTTTGATCAGGTCAACAAATCAAAGCTTTGGCATATACTGTTGCATATGGGCATTTTACTTGCCCTACATAGTAGGTTGACTGCCTCGGTGAGGTATGGTTCGGAGGGGGGATGTGCTGCACCTTTTAGCCTAGCCAAGGAGGCTTCCATCAAGGCTGCGTTCTCACCATCATCTTATTTATTGTGTATATCAACGGTTTGAGTGGTTTTTTTTTTATTACTAATGGCAAGGACCAGCCAAAGATAGGATCCATGTCTGTTCTGTCACTACTTCATGCAGAAAGTGTTGCTTTAATTACTCCTACCCGCAGTGGCTTAAGAGGCCTCATTGATAGTTTAGTCAAGTTTATGGACAACCGGGATCTCGAGACCAATATAACTAAAATCCATTCCATGGTCTGTGGTCACTAGCAACACAAGGTTAGACCAGTCACTAACCGAGGGAAAGCCTATCTCGAGAGTTAAAGAATTTTAGGTCTCGCCTGGCGTAGGCTGCGCACATGCGCAGTCTCGCTGGCGAGATTTAATGATTTGGAGTATTTTGTGTAAAGGGCATTATGCCCCGCCCCTCTTTTCCATTGGCTGGCGTCACCGTTTATGCTAAACGGTGGCCAGCCATTGGAAAAGAGTTGGTTATGACATTTTCGTTCGGCTTTTTCTGCCGTCCCACTTGGACGGCCTCGCCTGCTTTCCTTCTGAAGTAAAAGGTTTCTTATCTTTATGGGGCCAAACACATGGCCCCATAAAGATAAGAAACCTTTTACTTCAGAAGGAAAGCAGGCGAGGCCAAGTGGGACGGGCAAAAAAGCTAAAAATGTACGTCATGGCGAGCGCTTGTTAGATAATAACATCAACGCCTGGCTTTTAGTATCCTTCGCTTGTGGTGTTTCAGTCGCTGCCTCAGATCAATGCAACGACTGAAAGAACTGTGTTTGTGACACGGTGCTTAAACACTGAGTCACAGATGCATCTACCGCAACTCTTGTTAGAGCCACCCTACTCCCCGATCGAAAATATACTCCTTAACAACTCAGCACAAAAGAATTCCCCCCTTTCCAAACTGTCATGCGATCTGAACTCACGGACGCCGAGGAGCTTCAGGTTCCTGCTTCTCTTTCCACGGAAGAGCTCTCGTCCATGCTCTTTAGTGAGGAGTGCGGTCCATTGTGTGTACCGACCTCCTCACCCAGATTTTTCTTGTTGGGGGGTGGAGGGGTCTCGCGGTTTCATTCCCGCGAGCTTTCCAGCTTGAATGAAAAAGGGGCAGGGCCACTGAATGTGGATTACTTTGCTGGGGCTTTAGACTTGGGATAAAAAGGTATGGGTGGGGCAAACTGAAAGTTGTGTGGTCACAAATGTGTGATCTACGATATGATATCCGCAAACCCCTGGCTGTGGCCAGATAATCATTGGCGCAGCCGAAGCAGAGAAAGGGGGTGTTTGCTTCCAAAGTGATAGCTAGTGAGTCGTGGAACTCAGGGCGCATATTTACATTGAGTGCTTGTTTGCGGTGATGGCAACTTATCATTCAATTTCTGTCTGCGATTTGAGTTCAGTCACAACATATGAACGCATTTTTTTTGCTTTTTTACTGCAGCTCACTTGGGGAAACAAAAACACTCATACCATCTGATCTCTACTGATACCGTAAGCTCCATTTGAAAATCCTAGTTGTGGGTCTGCTGTTGGTCAAAGAGAACTTTTTAAACTATTCCTAGCAACGTTTATTTACTCTGGACGGAATGTGCTCACGGAGAGAAGAAATAGTAACCTTCCAAAATGTTGACGGAGATAAAGGAAGACCTGACTGGAGAGAAATTACCTAAGGAGAACAAATGTTGAAAATCATGGAGGATTCCAGGTCACAAATATAACCGGTATATTGTGTAGCATCGCAATGCTTTTTGCCGGTGCCTGCGAGCGGTGGGAAACTGTATTACTTTTTGGGGCAGAAAACGTATTTTTTCCTGCTCGAGTCTTTGATATAATGCTAAAACCACTAATCTCGGGTTATTCGGTAGCGAACTAGTCTTTTAACACTGTATGGCTCTAAAACCTCTGCCTGCACGCACGGCCACTAGTGGCAGGGGGAATCACACGCGACTATGGCCCACTTGGTATCATGAGTGAGCGCCCACCCCCAATCCACACACCTGCTAGGTGTCGAGGCTCAGTCCACCAATAGGTCCTCGAGGCCCACCACCACCCATGTGCGGAAGCGGGGGCAGAGCGGCTCCTCTTGTGGCCCCCTGCCTTCTGAATGTGTCTTTGGAGATAAGAAGGTGTCACTCGCTGGCACTGGGCACCCACCACTGACGGGCCCACGTGACAGGATGCAGCTCCGCCCGGCCTGCTTCCCCCAAACTTGAGATGGGTCTCCGAAAGGGGAAGCGCTGCGAGGCAGAGAACCCGCAGACCGCAAGGGCACTGAGCGCGCGTCTCTCACATGGAGTCAGACGGTGCGTGAGGGTCACAGAAAGGCGGTGAACGAGAAGTCACTCCATAAATGAGGAACACAGAGAGGTGCTGAGCGAGGACCCCAGGGAGGTGGTGAGCGAAGGTCACAGTGAGGCGGTGAGTGAGGGCGACAAGTGAGGAACCCAGAGGGGTGGTGAGGGAGCACCACAGGGAGCCACAGACAGTGAGAGAGTGATGGTGAATCAATGGGACATGCAAGGGCTCACCCCACTCACTGGAGCCAGAGGTAGAGAAATACTCAACGAGGCAGAATTAACTAGCATTAAAAATGCAATAGGTCTCGCCTTTTATTAAGTTAAAGCCATTTGCTTTGCTATACAATACCATTAGCAAAGCAAATGGCTTTAATCTGTGGGGTGAGTTTTGACATGCAGATTTCCTGGCTGTCCTGCATTTCGCAAAGGTGTCTTCATTTTTACCAATCTGTGGGAGCTGTTTTGGAGTTAGCCAGAGATGTGGAAGACAAACCTGTATTGAGTATTTTAGAAATGTTCAAATGTAAGCACATCCCAGTCTCGACCTATGGGGCAGCCATTTGGGATTATCGAAATTGTGCAGAAATACAGCAGAAGGAGAATCGCTTTTGTAGGCGACTGCTGCGACACCCGCCGTCTAGTCTGCACTTTTGCATACATGAGGAGCTGGGGCTTCCTTATATTGAGGACTCTATCAAACTTGCATCGCTTCTCCCTTGGATCTCTATATGGGTATATGCTCAGACCCATTTTAATCGTATGATCATTACTGATTGCCTGGCCTGTGACCGGGGCCACAAAATCCAATGGTTAATTTATATTAAGAGCATTACATAATCCCTGGGTAGGCTTGAATTGTTCTCCATATTTGATTGTCGAGGAAGATGTTAAAAGGGTTAAACATTTATACATGTCCTTTTGCAGGGCAAAATGAGAAGAGGGTAAACTTAAAAAGTCCACTGACGGGGATTATGCCGTGACCCAAACTTGTGATGGATTGGAACGCTATTTAGATTTTTTGAAATAGTGTGGGAAAGGTCTCTGTTAACTACATTTCATTTAGGCACCATTAGAAGCTACTTCTGTTGTCTTCTTGGCCAATATGACTCAGCAACCATTTTAATCTGGCCATGTAATGAGGCTTCCACCCAAACTCTGAGGCATTTTATCTTTTTTTGCAAATATTTATGTGTCTTTTAAGCATACATTTGTATCGCCAATTTTAAAATCACATCGATTTTGTCAGCACAAACTCACACTTTATTTCTTGCATATGTCACCTGGCCCCTTGGTGTTCTCTGCAATTGGGAGTTTAAATAAATATGCTATTCATCTGTGCAACTTGATGAATTTCTAAAAAGTTATTATATGGTTGTTTTTCCTCTTTATTTTTTCGAAATAACATCATGTATTTTTTTTTTACAGTGCTTTTGTGATTGTCATGAAACAATCAAATACAGCTTCTTGATTGATTGATTGGTTGTGGGTTGCTTGTGTTTCAATTCAGGTAGGATGTGGACTGTTCTTATTGGAGCAGGGTTGAGAATGATTTGCATATGGCTCGGTTGAAAATGAGGTGGCATGGTGTGCAAAATAGTGCTGGGTTGGGATGCGGCACGGGTAAATATTAGTTGCTGAGATTAATTCAAGCATTCCATCTATTACATTTTTGTATACTACAATGTGATACCCTAAGTGGGACAAGCTATACTTGGCTAATGAGCCCTAATAAGGGTAAAACCGGGCCTGGGTTGCTTGTGTTCAGGTTCAGGGAGAACTTGACCTGCAGTTTGGGATGGACTGTTCTATTGGGGGAGAATCAAAACTGATTTGGGTAGGATTAGGTCCAAACTGAGGTGGCTTAGTGCACAAAATAAGGATGCGCTGGGATGCGGCTCCAAGCATTTACCAATGGCTGAGATTAATTCAAGCATTCTGCCCATCACCTTTTTTTGTATACTTCATAAGGACATCACACTACCGTGGACAGGCTTAGGCCTCGTTGTAGACGGTAAATTAGTGTGACGCCAGGGTCAGAATAAAAGTCACTTAGGGCATGAATACATGCCTGTCTACCATGCAAGGGACAGGCTCATCCCAACAGCTTTAAAGCCTATGCATTATGGGCCACACCGCTTATTATATTGTAATGTAAAATGCATATTGGGCTCCATTGTTTTAAAATATTTGCAGACTTCAAAACAACATGTTGCTTATCTGTAACCCTGGTTGTATTGCTGTAGACTTCAAAGTTACATTTTTTTCCATCCCCAGGTTCGACCTGTTTGCTAATGGTTAGCATGCAAGACTTGGCTTGGCCTCAAAATGGAAAAAAGATAAGGAAGCTTTATGCTGGGTCTGTTGACTTAGTTGATAAATATTTGTTTTATCTGAAGGTCACAAGTGGGTCCACTCATCCTTCTGAGGTTGCTAAAATGAATGTAATATGATTGAGTTGGGTAACAAAAAATATCTGTTACTTCAGAGCCAAGACATACAAGGGGGAATGTGTGCATTGCAAATACATTGGTTATGTTATGAAAGGAGATGTATGACATTGGGCACATTAGAGAACAGTTGAATGCAACTTACCAACTTACAACCAGTCACATCAGGACATATGAGAATAACTCACAAGCGGGGTGGAATGCGCACAATGATGTACTTTGAGTAATACCCATTTTCCTTGGACAGATATCCGTAGATTCCATTACCTCTACACTGAGATATCATGATGACAGTAAGTGCCTCACCAATAAGGCATTTTAGTTCAAGAAAACTGTAAAACACAAGGCCTCTCAATTCTCCTCAGGGAGCTGATCAAGAAGAACTGAAAGAAATTGAGGGCCTCATCTACAAGTAAATGACGCAGCACAGCGCTGTAAGGCATTTAGCTGTGCCGGGCTGCGTCATTTTAAAAGCACAGGGATGCCTCATATTAACAACAATAAGATGCATCCGTGTACTTTCCCCTGCACTGGCACACAATTGGCTGCTATGCGCCAGCGCAGGCACCCTTGCATCATTTTGCAAGGGTGCCTGACCTGTGGGGATGATTGTTTTGGTGCAGTGAGGGGCACCTTCCTGCACACAAAAAATGATAATGGTATTTTTCTCTTTCTATGCATGCTGCAAAATGCAGCACGTATAGAGAGAGGAAAAAAGGAGGAGAAATAAAAGTATTTTTTCTCATTGTGCCATTCCTACACCTCCTCTGACGCAGTCCCAGTTTTGCAAAATATTGTAAATCTGGGAATGCGTCAAGTTCCACAGATGTTGCGTGGTAACATCCACAGCAACAACCATGGAACGCCCCTTTCATGCAGATTAATGCATAAAATGGGCCCATATTTACACGGCCATGAAAGTCACACGGGACTTTATGTGGCCTTGAAAATATGGGCAAGCCCATTGCGCCACCGATGTGATCCCAATCTGTGTTGTATTCCAGAATATTGACGATAGACAGAGACCTACTGGGTCTCCTTCTAACAGCAGGAGTCAAAATGGTACTCAATAAATGGAAAGACACCTCCAAGGCAACATTTAAGGGATGACTCAACTGGGTGACGTATCTCAGAGGAGCGGACACAGTGGCCCTACGTGATTCACCGTGGAGACAGCCCTGCAGACAGTTGTGGGCATCCCTGGACAAGTACCTAGACCCATATGAGCCGCCCTGAATAGGTCTAATATAACTACCCGGAAAGCAACCCTCATACGACAATAGCGAATAAACAAAATCTCCTTGCATGCTAAATCTCTTCTCTCTCTCTATTCTAGTCCCTATCCTTGTCCCTCCCATTCTTTCTCTTGCACATACAAGGACAGTGGATGGGGGGCAGCCAACCTACCGGAACTGTATTACAACTAACCCAGCCAATTTGGGCTGGCCTGTAACAACAAGCGATGCAGAGTACGTTATATGTTATATGTTAAATGTCATATGTTGTAAAAAAACAATAAAAATCTATTGAAATAAAAAAAATGTCAATCGGCATCATTATCAACTTCAAAATATGAACTTTCAAAAAATAGTTGAGGCAAGCAAGTATAGATTTATTATTCTAACTTGCATCTACTTGAGGATATTCTGCAAGTCTATATCTTGATGTCAATACTGTTACAGATATTGATGTATTTTTTTGATACTTTGAAAGTGCACCCAGGTTTGACAGAGACAATGGGGCATATCAGCAACAACCAGTGATAATTATCGCTAAGCGCACTTAGCGCTAGGATAATTATCGCCGGCTAGCTTGGATTTTTATCGCTGAGATAGCGTGCTATTAGCAACGCTTATCTCAAAAGCGATAAAAATCCTAGTGCTAACTGCCTAACGTGAGATTATCGCTGGAAAACCAGCGATAATCCCACGAAGTTTGGCGATAGCTTGCTGATAGGGCCTCACATACTTAGCCATGATATCCACCTTCAATAAGATATCATGGCTAAATCAGTTACAAAGCAGGCGTAAGGAAAGTAGCGATAACAGAGGTTATCGCTACTTTTCTTGTCGCTATGCTGCTTTGCGTGAGGCTTGATAATAGGAGAAATGTCGCTTAGCGACATTTCTCCCGTTATCCTGGGAAGGAACGCCCACTTTGCATCTCATTAGAGATGCAAAGATGGGCATTTGGAATTCAGGCGCTAAGGCAAGGTTTCACGCGATAGCGCGACCTTGCTGATATAGCGATAAAATTATTGCCGCTTTTCGGCCGAAAACGGCTGCAAAAATGGCGATAATTTTTTATCGCCGCCTTGTAGATATGCCCCAATATAACCACCTGGTGCTCAAACAATCGTGTCCATAACTTGACGATGATGGTGGAGGGCGGACTCCAAATAATCCTGCAAGGATTTTCAACTCTGTAAGCAAAACGTACCTTGTACAGACACTCATGTGTCACCAGACATCAGTGGATGTGACCATATGCCTGGGAGAATACATATCTAGCCACAAAAAGGTCACATTCTGCGACTTATGACAAAAAAGAGAAAGCTAAACACTGAAGAGGCTATTTGCGCATAAATATCAAATTTCCCTTGACAAAACAAAACAAAACAAAACCTAAACTGGTGTTGGATCCAACCACATATCCTCTGGACACAAATTCAGAGGAGGAATTACAACAGCAAGAAGATCAGCCATAGGATGAGGGTCAGATTGATGACTGGGACAAGTACCAGGTGGATGCAGATGAGGAAGCTGTGGACATCTATCCAATTAAGGAACTCATTCAGAAAGGAAAGACTGTTTCAAATGCGGTAATTGTGAGTGTATTTACTTCCTGCAGACATATCAACATAGCCAAATGGTTCACACTTGACTAGGCATTTCAAGGTTTCGGCCTGTGGTACAACAATACCGGTTGAGCGTGCCCTTTCATGTGGAACATTTCTCTGTTCCTGAAGGGGATGAAAAAATAAAAAATACGAAAACTTCAAAAAATCAATTGAGGATTGCAGCAACAATGAAAAGTCACTAGTGGGCAAAGATTATCATTAGAAACCTCTATCCCTGAGCAGATGCAAAAGCAAATGCAGCACTTTTGCCATACTTAGCAGTACAGCTGTGGAACCTATCAAGGCAATAAAAGTACTAGATACAGGTGCCCTCGGGGAAAAGCAGCCACCGCAAACATTGATAACTCAATGTGCTTGCCTTTTGATCATATAATATCTATTTGGGAGAGAAACAGCCATTACAGCACGGCTGTTATACATCGCATTAACTCTGGGCACTGAACTACGCTCCGCTGGCGGAGTTTGCGGAATTTTGCATACTCTCTGTTCCATGGAGAACGTGAAGTTCCTGCAAAACGTCCGCGGTAAGGTAAGTGCGCTTTTAGTTTACTTTAATTGTGAATTTTAGTTAAAAAATATTTATTGCAGGGGCAGTGGGAGGCGCGGAGCGGAGCTCCACTGAGTTTTTGGGCAACTCCGTGGTGATCCGCGTAGAGCAACTCCGCCTGTTAAGCTCGGGCCTACAACGCATATGCCTTTACCAAGCATACCTTTACAACGAGGCATGAATGGTAAAGGTATATGCATTTGAGTATATATATATATATATTAGGGAAATGTTTTTTTTAAAAAGGTTTAGGGTGGGTATTTTTAGGGTTTAGGGTGGGTTTGTGTTGCGTTTTAAATGTAAGTATTGGGGGTATGGTTTTTTGGGTGGCAAGGCTAATTTTAGGGTTTATAGTGGGTGTGGGTTTTTGGATGGCAAGGGTAATTTTAGGGTTTAGGGTGGGTATAGGTGTTTGAGTAGTAAGATGGTTATGAGGTTTTGGGTAGTAAGGGTAATTTTAGGGTTGGTATGGATTTTTGGGTGGCAAGGGTCATTTTAGGGTTTAGGGTGGGTATGTGTTTTTGGGTGGCAAGGGTCATTTTAGGGTTTAGGGTGGGTATGTGTTTTTGGGTTGCAAGGGTAATTTTAGGATTTAGTGTGGGTATGGGTTTTGTATGGGTTTTTGGATAGTAGGGGTAATTTTAGGGTTTAGGATGGTTATGGGTTTTTGGGTGGCAAGTGTAATTTTAGGGTTTAGGATGGGTATGGGTTTTGTATGGGGTTTTGCGTAGTAGGGGTAATTTTAGGATTTAGAATGGGTATAGGTTTTGGGTGGCAAGGGTAATTTTAGGGTTTAGGGTGGGTATGGGTTTTTAGTGGTAAGGGTCATTTTAGGGTTTAGGGTGGGTATATGTTTTTGGGTAGTAAGGCGGTTATGGGGTTTTGGGTAGTAAGGGTAATTTTAGGGGTTAGGGTGGGTATGGATTTTTGGGTGGCAAGGGTAATTTTAGGGTTTAGGGTGGGTATGATTTTATGGGTTGCAAGGGTGATTTTAGGGTTTAGGATGGTTATGGGTTTTTGGGTGGCAAGTGTAATTTTAGGGTTTAGGATGGGTATGGGTTTTGTATGGGGTTTTGGGTAGTAGGAGTAATTTTAGGGTTTAGATTGGGTATAGGTTTTTGGGTGGCAAGGATAATTTTAGGGTTTAGTGTGGGTATGAGTTTTTGAATGGCAAGGGTAATTTTAGGGTTTAGGGTGGTTATGGGTTTATGGTTGGCAAGGGCACTTTTAGAGTTGATAGTGGGTATAGGTTTTGAGGTAGTAAGGCAGTTATGGGTTTTTGGGTAGTAAGGGTAATTTTAGGGTTTAGGATGGGTATGAATTTTTGGGTGGCAAGGGTCATTTTAGGGTTTAGGGTGGGTATGGGTTTTTGGGTGGCAAGAGTAATCTTATGGTTTAGGATGGGTATACGTTTTGTATGGGTTTTTGCATAGTAGGGGTAATTTTAGGGTTTAGAATGGGTATAGGTTTTTGTGTGGCAAGAGTAATTTTAGGGTTTAGGGTGGGTATGGGTTTTTGGATGGCAAGGGTAATTTCAGGGTTTAGAGTGGGTATGGGTTTATGGGTGGCAATGGCCCTTTTAGGGTTTAGGGTGGGTATGGGTTTTCGGGTGGTAAGAGTAATTTTAGGGTTTAGGGTGGGTATAGGTTTTTGGGTTGTAAGGTGGTATGGGTTTTTGGGTAGTAAGGGTAATTTTAGGGTTTAGGGTGGATATGGGGTTTTGGGTGGCAAGGGTAATTTTAGAGTGGGTATGGGGCTTTAGATGGCAAGGGTCATTTTAAAGTTTAGGGCGGTTATGGGTTTATGGTTGGCAAGGGTACTTTTAGAGTTTAGGGCAGGTATGGGTTCTTGGGTGGCAAGGGTCATTTTAGTATTTAGGGTGGGCATGGGTTGAGGGGTTGTGGGGTTTTACGGGGGATATATATATAGAATATGTGGATTTATTATATACATATATATATATATTACCTACTGGCGACCGCCAGTAGGTAGATATAGTTAGGACCTATTTTCCATAGGAAATCCGCAACATTCTATTTGGAATAACATTGGCGGCGATTGACGAATCTTCGCGAAATTTTCCAAACTTTCGGCCAGCTCCGGTCCGCTCCTATCCTGAAATTTTCACGGTGATTTGTCAAGCGGGGGCCGAGATAAAAGGGGCGTCCCAAAACGCGTTTTCCCCATGCATTTTCCCATAGGACATGTTGACGCAGCTACAGCCCGAACTGCTGAACAGAATTACACCAAATTTGGCAAAGAGGTAGTCCTCAGTTCAGACTCGTGCCTTTTGCTTAAATGGTGTAAATCCGTTCAGTAGTTCCTGAGAAAATTAGAGTTAAAAAGATAGATATATCTATGGTCTCGGAGGATCCGCGCACCCTCCCCGCACCCAGCGCGCACCCTGCCGTGCACGAGCTGTATTCTAATTGGCTGTCAACACTCCAGATCAGGAAGTGTTGGCAGCCATCTTGTGCCTCGGTAGAACCGAGGCACAAGAAACCTATAAAACAAACGCGAAAAACACGACAAGGGGGCAGGGTAGAAACGCCCTGACCACCTAGGCCGGCTCAGGGGGTCCCACAAGGACCCCCAGGGCCATAAAAAGCATTTTTAAAAATAAAAAATCGGCGAGATTCGCGCACCCAGCGCGAATTTCGGCCAAAAATAAAAAAAGAAGCACGGGGCTCCCGCGCTTCTTTGGTAATTGGCCCCCGGGTGGGGCCAAATCCCGGGGGCAGAATTAAAAAAGAGTGTGGGGGGTCCCAATCCCCCCCACACTGCCCCGGGGACCGCCACCCCCCGGGGCTCAGAGATACTATAAGCGGGGGGCTCACGGCCCCTCCGCAGCCCCGGGGACCGCCACCCCCGGGGCTTATCTGAATTATGGGGGGCTCTCAGCCCCCCCGCAGCCCTGGGGACCGCCACCCCCCGGGGCTCTTTTTAAAAAAAACAAAAAACGCTGGGTGGAGGGGGCTCAAGCCCCCCCAACACGCCCCGGGGACCGCCACCTCACCGGGGCACTAATTATTTCACATATGGGGTCAGTTACGGACCCCCAAGCCCCGGGGACCACCACCCCCGGGGTTTTAAATTAAGTGGGAGGGGGGCCGTGCGGCCCCCCCTGGAGCCAATGATGGCCCTGGGGACCGCCACCCCCCATGGCAGGGTCCTGCAGTGTCCCGGGGTGCCCACCCCCGGGACACTGCTGTTTGCAATGGCAGGGCAGGAGACTCACAGCTCCCACCCTGCCATTGCAAACTGCTTTGCTTCAATGAAGCAAATCAGATTGCTTTTCCACATGGGGAGCAGCATGTTAGCTGCTCCCCATGTGGAAAAGCAATGCAGGCTCCCGCAGGAGGCGGGGAGCCGGCTTGGACCATGAGGGGATTGGTGACCCACCCATGGTCCCCAACGAGGTGGCCAGGCCCCAGGGGATGGGGTCCCCGGGGCCACGCGGCCCCCCTCCTAAAAATAAAAAAAATAAAAAACGGCCCGGGGGATGGGGTCCCCGGGGCCAAAAGGGGCCACAGGAGGGGGGAAAGGTAGCCCCCCTCCAAAATACAAAAATATATAAAAAAAAGGGCCATGCCCTGGAGGATGGGGTCCCCGGGGCAAATGATGGCCTCGGGAGGGGGGCCACGTGGCCCCCTTCCCTATTTTTTTTTTTTTTTATAAAAAAATTGGGGCCGGCCCTGGGGGATGGGGTCCCCAGGGCCAATAAATTAGAAAAAGATGGGGGGGGGGGCTACACAGCCCCCCTTCTAAAAAGAAAGAAAAAAAGACCGGGATCGGGCCGAGGGCCACGCCCCCTCCTTCCACCACTCTGCAAACGCGCCCCCTGGCGCGTTTGCAGAGGGGTAACTAATTCCCCTTGAATACTGGGGGTCCCTGGGAGCCAACTAGCCCACCAGGAACCTCCAGTATGCGCCAGGGGGCTGCGTTGCAGAGAGGTGTAATGAGGCCACGCCCCTTTTTACACCTCTCTGCAACGCAGCTCCGTGGTGCTTACTGGAGGTACCTGGTGGCCTAGTTGGCCGCTAGGGGACCTCAGGATTCAAGGGGACTTAATCCCCCAACTTAAAATGCGCCACGGGGCGCGTTTGCACAGTGGTGAAGGTAGGGGGCGGGGCCTGAGGTGATACTGTGCAAACACACCCTGTGGCACGTTTTAAGTTGGGGAATTCATTCCTCTTCAATCGAGAGGTCCCCTAGGGGCCAACTAGACCACCAGGTACCTCCAGTAAGCGCCATGGAGCTGCGTTGCAGAGTGTTGTAAAAAGGGGCGTGGCCGCTGAACTCCTCTCTGCAACGCAGCTCCCTGGCGTATATTGGAGGTACCTGGTTGGCAAGTTGGCCGCCAGGGGACCTCAGAATTCAAGGGGACTTAATCCCCCAACTTAAAACACGCCACGGGGCGCGTTTGCACAGTGGTGAAGGTAGGGGGCAGGGCCTGAGGTGATATGTGCGCAAACACGCCCTGTGGTGCCAACTAGCCCACCAGGTACCTCCAGGAAGGGCCACGGAGCTGCGTTGCAGAGTGTTGTAAAAAGGGGCGTGGCCCCTGAACACCGCTCTGCAACGCAGCTCCCTGGCGCATACTGGAGGTACCTGGTGAGCTAGTTAGCCCCCAGGGGACCGCAGGATTGAAGAGGAATTAATTCCTCAACTTAAAACGCACCACAGGGCGTGTTTACACACGTCACCTCAGGCCCCGCCCCCTTCCTTTACCATTGTACAAATTTTCCTCTAAAATCAGCCGAACTACAAATTCCGATTTACTCACCTGTTATCAGGAGAAAACCCAAGGCTGCATCTTTTAGACCAGCACTGACCCTGAAAAGTAATTCTAAGCGTACTTACCAGTAACTTGTATTTCCTTCCATAGGAATCCATTGTGTGGTTTTCAACAGAAAATGTTCTAAGTGTCCATTTTTGGAACGTACAAATATTCCTCTAAAATCAGCCGAACTACGAATTACGATTTACTCACCTGTTATCAGGAGAGAACCCAGGGCTGCATCTTTTAGACCAGCACTGACCCTGAAAAGTAATTCTAAGCGTGCTTACTGTAACTTGTATTTCTTTCCATAGGAATCCATTGTGTGGTTTTCAGCAGAAAATGTTCTAAGTGTCCATTTTTTGAACGTACAAATATTCCTCTAAAATCAGCCGAACTACGAATTCCAATTTACTCATCTGTTATCAGGAGAGAACCCAGGGCTGCATCTTTTAGCGCAGCACTGACCCTGAAAAGTAATTCTAAGCATACTTACCAGTAACTTGTATTTCCTTCCATAGGAATCTATTGTGTGGTTTTCAGCAGAAAAGTTTCTAAGTGTCCATTTTTGAAACTTACAAATATTCCTTTAAAATCAGACGAATTACGAATTTCAACTTACTCACCTGTTATCAGGAGATAACCAAGTGCTGCATCTTTTAGACCAGCACTGACCCTGAAAAGTAATTCTAAGTGTACTTACAAGTAACTTGTATTTCTTTCCATAGGAATCCATTGTGTGGTTTTCAGCAGAAAAGTTTGTAAGTGTCCATTTTTAAAACATTCAAATATTGCTCTAAAATCAGCCGAACTACGAATTATGATTTAATCACCTGTTATCAGGAGAGAACCCAGGGCTGCATCTTTTAGACCAGCACTGACCCTGAAAAGTAATTCTAAGCATACTTAACAGTAACTTGTATTTCCTTCCATAGGAATCCATTGTGCGCTTTTAAGTAGAAAAGTTTCTAAGTGTCTATTTTCACAAACTAAAAATATTCCTAAAAAATCATCTGTATGACTTAAACACATTCTTTCAACTGTTTACAGGAGATTCACCTGTGCTGGATCCAGGATCCACCACTGAGTAAGAAAAAGTAACGATAACACTACTTACCTCCTAAGTTAATTTTCTGCCATAGGATAACATTGGTGATTCTATGTGAAAAATGTTCTGTGCCAACTTTTAAAATACAATAATAATCCTTAAAAATCACTAATGTAACCAAAACGCTTTTACTCAACTGTTTACAGGAGATGTCCAAGGACTGAATCTAGCATCCTGTCCTGTGGTTAGAAAAGTAATCCATAAAGTAACTAATTGCATTTGACTAGAAATTCACATTGAGCTCAATGTTTCTTTGTGTTTGAAATTGTGTTGCCCATTGCAACAACTGTAACTACTGTACTTAAAAGTCTATTGCCTATTTGCAAAGTATTTAAACTTAAGTAATTCATTCTGAGAAAGTATATTTTGTATTGTAATGTATAATGTAATTAAAAAACATAAAATATCTAAAAATAAACAGTTTAAACAATGTAGTAAATCAGTATCAAAAAAGTCAGTATAACAATTAATACATAAAAAATTGTCATTTACAAAACCTTTGAAATTCACTGAAAAAACCATAGGTTTCAGGCCTGATATATTTAGGAATTAGCATTTAAAAAACCTTTGAAATTCACTGAAAAAAACATAGGTTTCAGGCCTGATATAGTTAGGAATTAGCATTTAAAAAACCTTTGAAATTCACTGAAAAAACCATAGGTTTCAGGCCTGATATAGTTAGGAATTAGCATTTAAAAAACCTTAGAAATTAACTGAAAAAACAATGGGTTTTAGGGGTGTTATAGTTAGCTGGACATTTCACTCGAACAAAACCATTGAAATTCCTCTGATATAGTTAGTTTTACTAACTACATCTCGCGCGCCCGCAATCCACTGCTGATGATGTCACATATTACATCATTCATGACATGGTCAGTGACATCACTGATAGGGCAGGGGATTAAAAGTACCTCACTTCCCCACTGTGTAAACACGCCCTGTGGACATTTTAAGTTGGGAGATTAAGTCCCCTTGAATCGTGATGGTCTCTAGGGTCCAACTAGACCACTAGGTACCTCCAGTAAGCGCCACAGAGCTGCGTTGCAGAGAGAGATGTAAAAAGGGGCACGGCCTTGACCACCTATCTGCAACGCAGCGCAGTGGCGCTTACTGGAAGCACCTGGTGGGCTAGTTGGCCCCAAGGGTCCCTCAGGATTGAAGGGGAATTATTTCCCCAACTTAAAACGCGCCACAGGCGTGTTTGCACACGTTAACTCAGGCCCGTTCCCTCCCCGTCACCACTGTGTAAACACGCCCTGTGGCCGTTTTTAGTTGGGAGATTAAGTTCATTTGAATCCTGAGGGTCCCTAGGGTCCAACTAGCCCACTAGGTACCTCCAGTAAGCGCTACAGAGCTGCGTTGCTGAGAGGTGTAAAAAGTGGCACGGCCTGGACCACCTCTCTGCAACGCAGCTCAGTGGTGCTTACTGGTAGCACCTGGTGGGCTAGTTAGCCCACAGGGGCCCTCAGGATTGAAGGGGAATTATTTCCCCAACTTAAAACACGCCATAGGGCGTGTTTGCACACGTCACCTCAGGCCCCGTCCCATCCCTTCCCCACTGTGTAAACACGCCGTTTGGCCGTTTTAAGTTGGGAGATTAAGTCCCTTTGAATCCTGAGTGTCCCTAGGGGCAAAATAGCCCACTAGGTACATCCAGTAAGCGCCATTGCAGAGAGGTGTAAAAAGGGGCACGGACTGCACCACCTCTCTGCAACGCAGAGTAGTGGCGCTTACTGGAAGCACCTGGTGGGCTAGTTGGCCCACGGGGTCCCTCAGGATTGAAAGGGAATTCTTTCCCCAACTCAAAACGCTCCACAGGGCGTGTTTGCACACGTCACCTCAGGCCCCGTCCCCTCCCTTCACCACTGTGTAAACGTGCCCTGTGGCCGTTCTAAGTTGAGAGATTAAGTCCCCTTGAATCCTAAGGGTCCCTAGGGTCAAACTAGCCCACTAGGTACCTCCAGTAAGCGCCACAGAGCTGCGTTGCATAGAGGAGTAAAAAGGGGCGTGGCCTCAGTACACCTGTCTGCAACACAGCTCCCTGGCGCATACTGGAGATACCTGTTGGGCTAGTTGGCACTCAGGGACCCTCAGTATTGAAGGGGAATTAATTCCCCACCTTACAACTGGCCAGGGGGCGCATTTGCAGAGTGCTGCAAGGAGGGGGCGTGGCCTCTGGCATGATGGCGGTCTTTTATTTATTTTATTTTTTTAAGAAGGAGGGCTGTGTGGCCCCCCTTCTTTTTCTAATTTATTGGCCCTGGGGACCCCATCCCCAGGGCCTGCACCCTAATTTTTTTTGTTGAAAAAAATTAATTTGGAAGGGGGCCACGTGGCCCCCCTCCCAAGGCCTTAATCGGCCCCGGGGACCCCAACCCCCGGGTCATGGTCTTTTTTTTTTTTTTATTCTTTAGGAGGGGGGCTGTTTTGCCCCCCTCCTCAGGCCACTTATGGCCCCGGGGACCCCATCCCCCGGTGCCGGCCTTTGTTTTTTATTATTTTAAAAAATATATATATTTATAGAAACACCTAAGACATGCTGGACAAACGTATGCACCTATCACCATGACAATTTGCTTGATATTCATTAAAAGGCGACTATGCGTACAATGAATCCACGTGGAATGTATTTACACCGCTAGTGAAGCTCTGACGTGTCTGATGCCCTACCGTGCCTAATCCCGGAGCCCCCGCCGGTGGGTACTCTCCAAGTAGACACCCTTGTCGATTATTTATACAAACATGTGTAGCTATTGACGGGCACATTTAATACACATGCACACCAAGCCATTCAAAGGGGATTCGACAAAAATTTGACCAAACTATGCAAGAAACCCCCCTCACGGTTAATAAAACACACATCCACTGCCGGATGTGTAATATTTTTTATTTTACTCTCTGGAAAGGAGACAAACCTCACTTGAGAGTCACAGCGCGCTCCTGGCAGAGCCCAATGCTGTGTTACACCCACCAGTGCCCACCGAGTGCCACACACCTCTGTGTTGTATCCCTCCAGCTAGTGCGTATGCTATGACACTCTCTAGCCCATGTGCACTGTAACACCACCCCGTGAATATGTCATGCCACACTTGCCTTCGCACGGGTTATATTGCCCCATCTAACGTGCCTTTCTCGATGCCTATGTTATAACGCACAGCGCTATGCCATACATATTACAATCTGGGATCCATATATTTGTCACAGTGCATATGCAACGTTACACTCCCCAGCACATATTTTATATTACAACTTTAGAGACTAGTTAGGTTACACAACACTGCCCTGTGCATATTACACTCCAAGGTGCATATAGCATAGCACGCGCTAGGGCCTGTGCTATCTCGCGCTCTCCAATGAATCTGTCACTGCGCACAATGTATTGCATATTATATTTCACGCCCCGGTTCATCTTATATCACACTTTTTGGTGCATAGTTTATACCATATACTATATCTAGTTTTCATTTTCAATCGTGCTCTCAGGACTATGTTCTATATAACACTGCGTCCACCTACCCTTTTCACGGGCATTACATTTTGCGATGGGGGGTGGAGGGTCAGGGGGTGTTTCTACCAGGTGAGCCCGGAGTCACAATCACAAACGTCCTCTTCTTCCTGAATAAAAGTGAGATTATGCTGCATACTTGTTCATATTTTAAGTAGTTCGCACAGACACACATTTTAATAACAATACAGTTCCTAATACCCACCTTCTCTGAACAGTTAGCTTGCTGCCCCATCCACCTCCTCCCTATCCTCTGTTGTCTGAATCCATGGATTAGCCTCCTCCCTCCTGCCATGCATGGTCTGATGTGCTGCCACTACCCTCCATTTAGCATTATGTACCAGTCCACTCCTCCTGCCCTCCATTGCCCAATTCTATGGCCCATCATTGACCTCCTGCTTACCCTCTGTGCATAGCTTGCTGCCCCTATTCTCCTTCCCCCTGCCCTCCGATGTCTTTGTGCATGCCCCTGCTCCATCCTTTTTGCCCACCATGTTCCATGGACCTGCCACTCCTATCTACTCTGAGTGTTCTGTTGAGCTGCCACTCCCCTCCCACTTGCCTAGCATTGTCAGATGACTGTAACCTGTCCCTGACACCTCCACCTTGCCTATCCACATGCCATGCCCCTATCCCCTTCCTCCTGTCCTCCATGGTCCATTTTACTCCCACACCCTTCTGCCCTCCCTGGTCTGTTGTGCTGCAACTGCTCCTCCTGCCTGCCCCGCGCGGTCTGTTGTGAGGCCCCTGAACTCTCTTGTCTGTGCCCAGGTCCTGACCCTCCCTTCTATCCTCCATGGTCCTTTGTGCATACCCCTGCACCCTCCTTCTTGCCCATCATAGCCATTGTGCTGCCACTAACCCTCCTGCTTGTCATGCATGGCCCCTCCCACCTTCCCTGTGTGGTCAGCTAGCTGCCCCAGACCCCCCCCACCTTCCCTCCATGGTCTGTCTGTATGCCATCATAGTCTCACTATTGCTCTCCATGGTGTGTCTTGTTTCTAGTGCCCATCCTGCCTGACCTCCATGGTCATCTTGCTGCTCCTGCCCTGCCCCCTTGCCCCCAGCCCTCTGTTTCCATGTGCAGACCCCTATTCCATCCCTCCTGGCTTGTCTGTTCCATTGTAATGCCCCTGATCCGTCCCTCCTGCCCTTTATGGTCTGTTATGCTGCAGCTTCTCTCCTGTCTGTCCATTATGGTCAGCTAGCTACCATTGCCTCTTTCCCCTCTGGTCTCTGTTGCCATGTGCATGGTCCTGTCCCCTCCCTATTGCTTTCTATGGATTGTTGTGCTGCACTCCCGTCCTGCATGCCCTGTGTGGTGTATTGTGCTGCTGCAAACCCGGATGCCTGCCCTGTAGGGTCAGTTTGGTGCACCTCTCCATGTCACTCCTGTCCTCTGTTATCCGAGTCCATGTCCCTACCCCAATTCCTCCTGCCTACCATGATCCAATGTACCATACTTGTGAACATTTTGAACTTGGTAAGAGGGAGATTTTGAAAAAAAACTGGGGTATTGATTTTCCACTTGAGTTACATTGAAAAAGAGGAGATTGTAGACAGGAGACAGATCAAATAAAGCCCATTTGAGCTTAAAAACATTGGACGTTTCCTGGCTGAAACGGGTCTGTTGGCATGTATGGTTGTACTACCACTGCCTCTTCCTTCTGCCCACAATGGTCTATTATATTGCCACAGCCTCTCTTGCCAGTCCTGTATTGTTGGTTTGTTGCCCCTGCCCCCCTTTCCACTGCCCTCCATAGTCTGTTGTGCTGCCACTTCCCTTCCTGCCTGCCTAGTGTGGTCAAATTGTTGCCTCTGCTCTCTCCTACCTGCCTTCAATTTTCAGAGTCCGTGCCCCTGGCCTCTGCCTCTCAACAGTATCCCAATGAACAACTAGATTGCTAACATTCTATATTTATTACAAAAGTGTGGAACGCCTGACGTCATCTTGATGTAATCAAAACTGTAATACCTAGAGCATTTCCTTTAGAAATTACATATATGAGAGGGTCTTATTTGCATCAAAACTATGGTTAGTGCTCTAAAAAACTAAAATGAGGACATATTTTCTGAGTTTTCAAATAGCGACAAAGAACTTTTAAATTATTTGTAATCTTTATGTTTTTTCTATCCAGTTGACCACTTGAGGAAATGTTGCACTTAGGGGAGAGGATGTGGGGTTACTTCCAGAGCTGCAGACTTTGCAACTGGGGAACCAGGTTGGAGTTTCTGCTTCAGCTCAACATTCTGTGATTCTGGTCAAATCACTTAGGGCCATATGTATGAACACATTTTCCCATAGACACAGAATGGGTAAAACCTTTTGATACATCTGGCCCTTAATCTCCCCATGTCTACAACCACAATGAATTTGATCTTGTGTGATGTAACCAATGCTCATGTAAAGCACTCCAATACCTGACAAGTCTGCACTATATAAAACTGCAAATACACTAAAAATAAGTGTTTTGCACACTTCTGTCATTGGGCTACATTTGGGCGATATTTGTGCTACATTTGGGCTCTTTTGTCTCTGGTGGCCATCTTGGGAGATTTATTTGTTATGAAGTTTCCTAATTTCCTCATTTACTGCAGTCTCCTCAGTAGGAAATGCTTTCAGTTTTTTACTTTGATTCCATCAAGAAGGTATTCAGATATGTCACACATTTGCCATAAATTCTGAATGTTAGCACTCTAGTTGCTCATTAGATCACTGTAGTAAAGCTACTGCTCACCACGGAAGTCTGCTGCTGGTATTAAAAGTGCATGTTTCAGTCTGCATATCAGAATTCTTTTATGAAATAGAAGAGGATTTGAGAAGTCACTCAAAATGTGCCCTAATTTTTCTTTCTTTAGCACTAATCATAATTTCTATGGCAAAATGAACCCCCTCATTGTGTTCCTTTTTAAATTAAATGTTTTAAGTGTTACCAGTTTATTCCAATCAAGATGGCTTCAGGTGTGCCATACTTTTGTCATAAGTAAGACAGTAAGTGCTCTAGTTGTTCCTAAGAATACGCTGGGACATTCTGTCATTGGGCTATACTTGGGCTACATCTGGGTGATATTTGGGCTACATTTGGGCTCTTTTGTCTCTGGTGGCCATCTTGGGAGATTTATTTGTTATGAAGTTTCCTAATTTCCTCATTTACTGCAGTCTCCTCAGTAGGAAATACTTTCAGTTTTTTACTTTGGTTTCATGAAAAAGGCATTCAGATGTGTCACACATTTGCCATACATTCTGAATGTTAGCACTCTAATTGCTCATTAGATTACTGTAGTAAAGCTACTGCTCACCAGGGAAGTCGGCTGCTGGTATTCAAAGTGCATGTTTCAGTCTGCATGTCAGAATTTTTTTATGAAATAGAAGAGGAGTTGAGAAGTCAAAATGTGCCCTAATTTTTCTTTCTGCAGCACTAATCATAATTTCTATGGCAAAATGAACCCCCTCGTTGTGTTCCTTTTTAAATTAAATGTTTTAAGTGTTACCAGTTTATTCCAATCAAGATGGCTTCAGGTGTGCCATACTTTTGTCATAAGTAAGACAGTAAGCGCTCTAGTTGTTCTTAAGAATACTCTGGGACATTCTGTCATTGGGCTATACTTGGGCTACATCTGGGTGATATTTGGGCTATATTTGGGCTCTTTTGTCTCTGGTGGCCATCTTGGGAGATTTATTTGTTATGAAGTTTCCTAATTTCCTCATTTACTGCAGTCTCCTCAGTAGGAAATACTTTCAGTTTTTTACTTTGGTTCCATCAAGAAGGCATTCAGATGTGTCACACATTTGCCATACATTCTGAATGTTAGCACTCTAGTTGCTCATTAGATCACTGTAGTAAAGCTACTGCTCACCAGGGAAGTCTGCTGCTGGTATTCAAAGTGCATGTTTCAGTCTGCATGTCAGAATTTTTTTATGAAATAGAAGAGGATTTGAGAAGTCAAAATGTGCCCTAATTTTTCTTTCTGCAGCACTAATCATAATTTCTATGGCAAAATGAACCCCCTCATTTTGTTCCTTTGTAAATTAAATGTTTTAAGTGTTACCACTTTATTCCAATCAAGATGGCTTCAGGTGTGCCATACTTTTGTCATAAGTAAGGCTGTTAGCGCTCTAGTTGTTGGTTAGAACACTCTGGGACATTCTATCATTGGGCTATACTTGGGCTACATCTGGGTGATATTTGTGCTACATTTGGGCTCTTTTGCCTCTGGTGGCCATTTTGGGAGACTTATTTGTTATGAAGTTTCCTAATTTCCTCATTTACTACAGTCTCCTCAGTAGGAAATACCTTCAGTTTTTTACTTTGATTCCATCAAGAAGGCATTCAGATGTGTCACACATTTGCCATAAATTCAGAATGTTAGCACTCTAGTTGCTCATTAGATCACTGTAGTAAAGCTACTGCTCACCAGGGAAGTCTGCTGCTGGTATTGAAAGTGCATGTTTCAGTCTGCATGTCAGAATTTTTTAATGAAATAGAAGAGGATTTGAGAAGTCACACAAAATGTGCCCTAATTTTTCTTTCTGCGGCACTAATCATACTTTCTATGGCAAAATGAACCCCCTCATTTTGTCCCTTTTTAAATTAAATGTTTTAAGAGTTACCACTTTATTCCAATCAAGATGGCTTCAGGTGTGCAATACGTTTGTCATAAGTAGGACTGTTAGTGCTCTAGTTGTTCTTTAGAACACTCTGGGAAGCTGCAGTAGAACACAAAGGAATCAACTGACAGTCTCTGCCCTTGTTGGATGTACATGTTTTACTGAGAATGTCAGACTTCATTCTCACATGTCTGAGAAAGATAATGTGAATTTACAGAAAATATGCTCTCATTTAGCTTATAGATCACCTTCCAAACCTCTGTGGGAAAAGCATGAGAAAATAGATTTATCTCAAACATGATTCATGATATCACAGCAGAAGGCTTTTTCACATGGTAAAATCACCTTAGAACACACCACAATTCCTAAAATGAGTATGGTACCATCAACAAATGATTTATAATGTAACTAAAGTCTTAAAACCTTCTATTAACTGCAATGCTTTTTAATGAAGGTGATATCATGTATATTGGTCCCAAGATGGCTGCCAACACTTTTTGGATGAAGTACTAGTACTGACAGCCAATCAGATCTCAAGATGAGATGTGTGGTTGGGGTCCGCCCAGATATATCAATCTTTTGAACTCTAATTTTCTCAGGAACTACTGAACGGATTTACAACATTTAAGCAAAAGGCGTGAGTCTGAACTGAGGACTACCTCTTTGCCAAATTTGGTGTAATTCCATTAAAAAAAAAGTGTGAGGGGGCCCATTCCCCCCCACACTGCCCCGGGGACCGCCACCCTCCGGGGTCAAACCATTAATAGTTGCGGGGGGCACACAGCCCTGTGCAGCCCCAGGACCGCCACCCCCCGGGGCTTAGTAATGTAATGTTGGGGGGCTCTAAGGCCCCCCCAAGCCCCGGTGACCGCCATCCCCCCGGGCTCGACTTAAGCGATATTGCGGGTGCACGCTGCCCCCCCGCAGCCCCGGGGGCCGCCACCCCCGGGGCTTTTTAGGAGAAAAAAATACCCTGTGTGGGGGGCTGAAGCCCCCCCACACGCACCGGGTCTGCCACCTCCCAGGGCTCTAAATATTTAAATTGGGGTGTCCGTGACGGACCCCCCAGCCCCAGGGACCACCTCCCCCTGGGGCTTTGTAGATTGTGGGAGGGGGCCGCACGGCCCCCCTTCTGAGGCCTTGGCTTGGCCCTGGGGACCGCCACCCCCCAGGGTCGGCTCCTACAGGGTCCCGGGGTGCCAGCCCCCAGGACACTGTAGTTTGCTATGGCAGGGCAGGAGCCTCGCTGCTCTCTCTTTCAAAATTCAAACCAAATTGCTTTTCCACACGGGGAGCTGCATCTTAGCAGCTCCCCATGTGGAAAAGCAATGCCGGCTCCTGAAGGACGCGGGGAGCCGGTGGGACCGTGGGGTATTGGGGACCCCACCAGTGTCCCCAACAGAGAGGGCCAGCCCCGGGGGACGGGGTCCCTGGGGCTACAAGTGGCCCGGGAGGGGGGCCACGCGGCCCCTCTCCCCAAATTAAAAAAAAAAAAAGAACAAAGGCTGGCCCCGGGGGATGGGCCCAAGGAGGGGGGCAAGTCAGCCCCCCTCCAAAAACAAAAGTTAAAAAAAATATAGCCAAGCCCCGGGGGATGGGGTCCCCGTGGCAGATTTTGGCCTCGGGAGGGGGGCCACGCGGCCCCCTTTCCAAAATTATGAAAAATAAAAAAAATTGGGGGCAGGCTCTGGGGGATGGGGTCCCCAGGGCCAAGAATAATAGGAAAAGAAGGGGGGCCATACAGCCCCCCTTCACAGCCCCTCTTCTTAAAAAAAAAAGGACCGGCATCGCGCCGGAGGCCACGCTCCCACCTTTGAGTACTCTACAAACGCGCCCCCTGGTGCGTTTGCAGATGGGGAAAGAATTCCTCTTGAATACTGGGGGTCCCTGGGGGCCAACTAGCCCACGAGGAGCCTCCAGTATGTGCCAGGGGGCTGCGTTGCAGAGAGGTGTTCTGAGGCCACGCCTCTTTTTACACCTCTCTGCAACGCAGCTCTTTGGCACTTAATGGAGGTAGCTGGTGGGCTAGTTGCCCCCCAGGGACCCTCAGTATTCAAGGGGAGTTAATCCCCCAACTTAAAACGCACCATGGGGTGCGTTTGCACAGTGGTGAAGGGAGGGGGCGGGGCCTGAGTGGACATGTGTGCAAACACGCCGTGTGGCGCGGTTTAAGTTGGAGGAATTAATTCCTCTTCAGTCCTGTGGGTTTCTGGGGGCCAACTAGCCCACCAGGTACCTCTAGTAAGCACCACGGAGCAGCGTTGCAGAGTGTTGTAAAAAGGGGCGTGGCCTCTGAACACCTCTCTGCAACGCAGCTCTGTGGCGCATACTGGAGGTACCTGGTGGGCTGGTTGGCCCCCAGGGACCCTCAGGATTGAGGAGGAATTAATTCTCTAACTTAAAACGCACCACAGGGCGTGTTTGCAGACATGTCACCTCAGGCCACACCCCTTCCTTCACCACTGTGCAAACATGCACCGTGGTGCATTTTAAGTTGGGAAATTAACTCTCTTTCAATACTGGGGGTCCCTGAGGGCCAACTAGCACAACAGGTATTTCCAGTATGCGTTGCAGACAGGTGTTCAGAGGCCACGCCCCTTTTTACACCTCTCTGGAACGCAGCTCTGTGGTGCTTACTGGAGGTACCTAGTGGGCTAGTTTGACGATAGGGACCCTTAGAATTCAAGGGGACTTAATCTCACAGTGCGCATTTACACAGTGGTGAAGGGAGAGGACAGGGCCTGAGGTGACGTGTGCAAACACGCCCTGTGGCACGTTTTAAATTGGGGAAATAATTCACTTTCAATCCTGAGGTACCCTGGGGGCCAACTAGCCCATCAGGTGCTTACAGTAAGCGCCACTGCGCTGCGTTGCAGAGAGGTGGTCCAGGCCGTGCCCATTTTCTCTGCAACGCAGCTCTGTTGTGCTAACTAGAGATACCTGATGGGCTAGTTGTACCCAAGGGACACTCAGGATTCAAGGGAACTTTATCCCCCAAATTAAAACGGACACAGGGCGTGTTTGCACAAGTCAGCTCAGCCCCCCCCCACCTTCACTAGTGTGCAAATGCACCCTGTGGCGCATTTTAAGAGGTACTTTTAATCCCCCTGCCC
Source organism: Triturus cristatus (assembly GCF_964204655.1). NCBI lineage: Eukaryota > Metazoa > Chordata > Amphibia > Caudata > Salamandridae > Triturus > Triturus cristatus. The sequence goes on from NC_140581.1 coordinate 968,623,067, forward strand.
TATTATATACTAGGGGCTTACAGAGGAGGTCATGCTAATAACAGGGGTACCCCAACGCATAGCGTTCCCTAGTGTATGTAGGTGTTTTGACTGTAATCTAAGTGTCTTTTAGCATAGCACTGGCTCTTGGACTGGTTAGTCAGAGTCAGTTGCCACCAGTACCCATCTGAAAAAGTTGAGGGTACAGGATGATTTTGCAACAAGGACTCTTTCTGCTCCTCTGTTTGTTCTTCCTGTACTTTTCTTCGACTTTGAGGACTTCTGTTGCTTCTTTCTGCATTTCTTTTTCTTCTTTCTGTGTGTTTTGTCTTCTTTCTTCACATGTCCTACCTCTGTAGGCATAGTTAGAAACTAGCATTTAAAAAAGCTTTGAAATTCACTTAAAAAAACCATAGGTTTCAGTTACGTAAAAGTTAGAAATTAGCATTTAAAAAACCTTTGAAATTTATTGAAAAAACCATAGGTTTCAGGCACGTTATAGTTAGGAATTAGCATTTAAAAAACCTTAGAAATTCACACAAAAAACCATAGGTTTCAGGGGTGTTATACTTAGCTGGACATTTCACTCGTACAAAACCATTGAAATTCCACCGTTATAGTTAGTTCAGCTAACTTTAACTCGCGAGCCCGCAATGCACTGCTGATGACGTCACATATTACATCACTCATGACATGGTCAGTGACATCACTCATGACATCACTGATGACATCTCAAATGACATCACTGATGACATCACTGATGACATCATCCAGTGAATGTGTGTCTTTATGAAAATTACATATTTTTTATATATGTATATCTCAAGGTCAATGGAAGAATAAATGGGTAAATAAGTGTCTAAATGGATGTTTTTTTTGGTAAAATTGATTGTATAACTGACTGATTAAGTGTATCTTAGTGAATACATGGTTTAGCGAATGATGTTTAAATATGTAAATATCTGTATAAGTCTCTCACTTTGTGTATAAGTGGCTGCATGGGTTGGTGAGTGGCTACATGAGTGTCTATATGGGTTATTAGTTGTGTTTTTGAGTATCAGTATGAGTGTCTGTATGGTTCGGTGGGGCGTATTACTTAGCGCATAGATGCATGAATGAGTGACTCACTGTTTGTATGTGTTGAAGACAGCATGTGTGCAGGATTGTATGGGTGGATGAGTGTGTGTATGGGTGTGTTAGTGAGTGAATGACTGTCTCAATAGTGTCTTTATGAGTAACTACATGTTTTAAACTAGTATATGTGAGTATTTGTGTATATAAGTGAGTGTATGTGAGAGTAAGAGATTGGAAGAGTTCCTGTATAAAGAAGTATGTGTTTCTATAAGTGATTGTTTAAGAGAGTTAGTATGTGTACGTTTCTGTAGAAGTAAGTGTAGTGGTGTGTGTATAACTGTATATGCAAGCAAATGGATGTTTGATTCTTTATTAGCATGAGTGACTATGTGTGTGAGTAACTCTATGGATGAGTGGTGGTGTGTAACAGGATGTATTGGTGTATGAGTACATTTGATGAGTGACTACAAGTATGAGTGACTATATAGGACTGTTGGTGAATGAGTGGATGTGTATGTAGATCTTGGAATTATTGAATAGGTTGTTGTAACTGGTATTGGTATGTTCATTTTTGTGAAAATGTTAGTTTCTATTTTTTAATGTGTGTATCAAAGGTTATATTAGGGTGAGAGGAGGTCTGCCACTCTATCACAAGGATGATGTCACCAGTGATGTCATCAGTGATGTTATTTGAGATGTCATCAGTGATGTCATGAGTGATGTCACTGACCATGTCATGAGTGATGTAATATGTGACGTCATCAGCAGTGCATTGTGGGCGCGCGAGTTATAGTTAGCTGAACTAACTATAACGGTGGAATTTCAATGGTTTTGTACGAGTGAAATGTCCAGCTAACTATAATACCCCTGAAAACTATGTTTTTTTTCTGTGAATATATATATATACAAGGTTTTTATTTTCCTGTTAAATACTTATATTTACTTGCAAAACATTGCCACACATATGCGTTTAACATTCATGCTTTTACAACGAAATTCCTTGTAAAGGCATGTGTGGTAAAGATATATTTGTTGTAAAAATATGCATGGTAATGGTAATGCCTGCTAGCAGCATTCATGTTGTAACAGCTGCGTAGTAACGACATGCGTTATAATTGGAATACGTGGTTCGTGATATATCCCTGTTGGGGAGGAAGGAGTGTATGGTTTTTCCCATCCAGATGTAAGAAAGTAAGCTTAAAACAATGGGTGATTCTCCAGGGAACAGAACAGGTATTACATAGAGTTTGAAGTATGCCACTAAATCACCCGACAAAGAGACATATGAACAACAAAGATCACTTATCATTCCTGCTGAAGTGATTCCTTATTGTCAATAGGGGTAATTGAGGGTGTATCTCTATACGAAGAGTGATTCTGATATTTGTTTTCACACTAAAGGGCCGTTCACTTCTTCTTATCCTATACTTAAGGCTCCTAAACAAAGGCATCACAACTTTAAGATGATAACCCTCATTCCCCTTTTTCGGAAGGGGGGAAGTTTAATGCACAAGCGCAGAAGGTCTTTCAAGGGTGATTATCACACAGACGCTATGACTACCATGTACTACAAACAAGAACAATAGAGGCAGCAATCCAATGCTTCTCTTCAAGCTGTATATTTATTGTCACTGAAAAAGCATAAGAAAAAGTTCTGGAAGGCAAAGTGGAAAGTAATGTTTGTCACACAAGCATATTATAACCAAGTATGGTGTAATCTAAACATGAGTCGGATGGGAGTATGGGTGAATGTGTAAGAATCCCATTAGGTATTCCCGAGAGAAAAGTGCAGCATCAAAGAAGCAAAGACATGCAAATTATGAGATAGCCTCAAAGTAGCAACTTTTAGGGGACATTCAGAAAATGTAAACTGCACTTACAACAGCATTAAGAACATTTCATTTATACTGAAATAGACTGTGCGCAACCTACGTAAAAAATGGGGTAGTAAGTTGGGGCACTGTTTTTATTCCAAAATAAAAGGATCAAACAGAATGAAATGTAAATACTTTTAATTTCCTACTTCTATGCATGCATAATATATGGATGCATATATTACGAATTTCTATGTTTTCAGACATAGACAAAAGTCAGCTTTCTGCGTAAATACCAAAACTCTCTCTGATTATGTTATATATAGGTAGATTAGGTGCCATAGTAATAGTTTGCAAATGTGCAAACAAATTCCAAATAACTACAACAAATAGACAGACACAAAGGCCCCGATTACGAATTGGGATTACTATAAAGAATTGCACTTTGCATGATCATGGCTGGTCTGGTTTTATCATCTGGTATAAGTACGTGAGGTTTTCGGTGCAAGGTTTTACTTTTGGAGGGCAAATTAGCCTTCTTTTTTAAAAAGCATCTTCTGTAATACGTTTTTTGTGCACATTGCTGTTGTTCCACTGATAGCCGAACACAAATAAATGCCTGGAAAACATGGATACACAAACACAGTGTTCAGAGAATAAAGGTGCACAAAAACCACAGTTAAGAAACATATTGAGTTTGGTTTATTAGTGAGCAGCTTTGGTACAACAATAATTATTTGGCAGAATAATACAAATGAAATGTTTAATGTTTGAAGTATTAGAACCACAGAAACAGGAGTACAACAAAAGCACCCAGTAGTTAAATATCGATTTTTAGTCTAACTATTAAAATAAAGTGAAATATTGAAATATATGCAGCAAATGTTTCCAGTTTTACTCAATTATGTTTGTTAAACATTGCTGGCCTTTATAATACTGATATATCATGAATGCATCTGTCATAAACAAATGTACATACGATAGGCAGAGCTTGCACACACACATCCTATAACCATGTTTATATATGTATAAACATGTGTTGCAGTTAAATTTCAACATATCTGTATGCTGTCCTTAACAGAAAATCTTGGATCCTGATTTGATTAGCCAAGCCCGTTAGTTTTCTTAAGTCTAACCAAAATCCAGTCAGATGGTGATCAGGATATTTTCTTTAATTCCTACTTTACGGTATGGCTAAGGGAGATGGTGCTCAAACCGTAAGCACTAAAGAGGGGAAAATGGCTACTTGGGAATGATCAGAGATGCCATTTTTTTCTTAAATGAATGTTTGATCTCTCAGTTGAAACTGGGCTGTTTGAGCAGTATTTCATTTTTATGACAGTGTCGAAGGAGAATATGCACATACATTGTAAAATAAAGATCTAAATAATGTGTATTGGAGAACTAATATGAAATGCTCTAAGGCAAATGAACATTGGTGCTGAACATAGCAGGGCCAGAAGGCAGCGTGCTTCTATCACGATAAGGAGTGTGTTATGTCCTATGTCATCGCATTCTGTAGGTGACAGAATACGAGGACAGGAAAAAACAGAATGTGGCAAGGAGCCGTTGGAAGAGAGCATGAAGGGAAGGTTGCATGCTTGCTTTATGCTCTGGAGTTTCACAGTTATTTATAAAGAATTCAAATCTACTATGCGTCTTAACAGAATGGCGACGAGGGAAAAACCCCAGTAAACCCACACTGTTATGTAAATTACATCATGTTGAATTATTCAAGAATATACTCTGCATTGAGGCAAAGCAGACGAAATGGACACAATTTACAGATTTTACCTGGTGGTCATCACGTATGTAAGTATATTCAGTTTATCAACAACTAGCTAATGGCTGTCAAGCATCTTGAACACCAACTGTGGAAGCAGGACACCGTTGAATTCTTAAAGAAAACGTACTGCTCTTGTGCCAGCTTGCGCTGAACTTCTTCACACAAGCGTGTTTTATTCGCATAGCTCACACAACTTGATTATGCCTGTAAGACACCCTCCAGAAGTCTTTGCTCATCATTGAACCCTACGTGACAAGCTCGCTGACGCAAGCTGACATGAGCAGCATGGCGCCATTATTGATGCAATCAGTAGCGGTCCGTGGAGGGACCTCCGTGGGGCGGTGAGGCGGGGCGGGGGTGGGGCAGGGTATAGGGAAATGTAAATACGGGAATATGGATGAACGGAGGTAAGTACACATTTAAATAAATAAAACAAATTTCGTTGCGCGCGCTGCATCGCATTTTGCGATGCAGCGAGCGCAAAGGAATTTGTTTTATTTATTTAAATGTGTACTTACCTCCATTCATCCATATTCCGGTGTTTACATTTCCCCACCCTGCCTCTCCCCCGCCCCGCCTCACCGCCCCACGGAACTCCCTCCACGTACCGCTACTGGATGCAATTCACTGAGGCTATATAAGCCACATGCACATATGTGTATTTCCTTGAGAGGGAATGAGTGAAAACCTCAAGTAAATATCTGGCATGAACGTAGAAGTGCCAACTGCTAAGTTGTCATATGAAGAAGACATCTGTAAAATTGAACAATTTATTTGGTATAGAAAATATATGTGTACTCACAAGTTAAACATGTAACTGGTTATTACTCACTATTTGAACTACATAGTTCTAGAGAGCAATGCGTGCACAGTCTTATACCTTAATGCCTCCACAAGCATTCTTTTCTGCGCTGGCGGAACCAGTTATGAACTGGCAGCAATGAAAAGCATATTAATTAACTTAAATTGCTAAGATAGAAGATATAAAATTGTTATGCACACAAATGCACACAAATGGTTCCAAAGTTCAAGAGAGACTTTGGGCTTGTAGTGATTTAGGTCTAAAGGAAGCAATGACCATAACTAAAGAAGCAGATCAGCAAAAAGATGTGTAAAAGCGGCTGTGAGTGTCACAGGAAAGAAAGAGAATTTGTGTAAAGTTGGGACTTCAGAAACACAGAAATCTGGAGAACAAATACCACATACTAGTAAAAGTGACCACCCAGAGAGTGGGGGGCAAGACAACCAGAATTCATGCTACAGATGAGGAAACAAGGACCGCTTTGCCAAGGATAAACATTCTCCAACACAGAATTTAACAAAAACTTTTGTGGCACTTTAGGACACTTTGCGAACGTGTGTTATAAAAGGAAAATGGATTTTAACTCTAGAGTTGAAATACTCACTGAACAGCATTTGTTTTCAAACAGTGAGACTAATGATGGAATAAATTGTGCTTTGAGCATTGATACAAAAGGGTGAAAGGGAGTACCAGGTCTAAACCTGTATACTTCATTACCTTTTGTGGAGTCTTGGTGGACATTGTAGTGGACTCCTTACACAATTGCTGACTGAACAATGTGGGACAAGAAATTTTAAAAAACATTAGGAGATGTGTTAGTTCCCACTAATATTAATTGCAAAAGGTTTACCAATGAACCGATACAAACAGCATGGTACAGAGATATCAAGTTTGAATTTAAGGACAGAGAAGCAGGAGGAAACCTGTATGTTGTGGAAATGGGGCCATTACTTTTAAGATGGATAGACCAGAGGAAATTGGGTATCATTTTAGTTCCTAAAAGTGAGGAACAAGTTTTGCTGTTAGATAGTAAAGATTACTCTGCACAACAAATGAAGGAGGAATATCCTAGAGTGTTTTCAGAATTTGCTGTTGAACAGCAGGGTTTCAAACATACGGTAAGCTGAAGGGTAACAATATACCAGTCCCTCACAAAGTAAGAAACATACCATTAAGTATCAAAGATGAACGCATGTATGAATTGGATAAACTAGAGAGGGATGGTATCATCAACAGCAGTGAAATGGTTGGCACCCCTTGTGGGAAGGGGAGGTGAGGCTATGTATTGATTTGTTAACCTAAATCAAAATATTGTTATAGACAAGTTTCATCTTCCTAAAATAAGTGAGATGTTTGAAATGACAAAAGGCCAAGACAAGTGGTTTACATCCTTAGATCTTGCATCTGCATATCACCAAGTGCCCTTTGATTCTAAAAGTAAATATTTGACTGTATTTATGCCATTTGGGTGTTCTCAGTGCAAATGTTTGAATTGATATCTGAGGCAGCAGTCTTCCAACGCCTAATGTACCAAATTTAAAAGAGGATTATGTTCTTTCAGGATGATATCCTTGTAATGGTAAGGAATCGGGAAGAACATGATCAAACAATTAGAGATGTATTGGCGGTATTGAGTGACAAGGGGTTAAGTGCAGCAATCACAAAATGTCATTTTGCAGTTAATTCTATCACATATCTAGTTCATGGGATCTCTGAAGGGGGTATTTTGCCAATAAAAGAGTTGATTGATGATGTCCAAGAAGCTCCTGCTCACACTCCAAAGGATTATGTGACATCCTTTTATGGAGTAGCTGAATTTATGCCAAATTTGTGAAAGATTTTGCTACCAAGAACTTTGATATTCACATTTGATGAAAAAATCAAGTCAATTTGAATGGAACTGCAAAATTGTTTTGAAAGCATAAAAAATGACATTTGTTCTGTTTTGCCGTAACAAGGTATTGATCCCAGAGCCACGACCATTATTCCCATGGATGCTAGTCGGTCGGGGTTTATGAGATGTTTCATATATTGGTGGAGGCTCTCAAGAATATACTGTTTCATGTGCATCACAATCACTGGCACATGCTGAGGAAAAGCTTTCCAACATAGAAAGAGAAATGCTGGTGTGTGTGGGGGGGATGCAGAAATTCTGGCAGTATGTCTGGTGGTTCAGACTTTTGACTTCGCAATGATCAGAAACCCCTTACTAAAATACTCACAACAGAGGGTTTGGAAGAAGCTACACCAAGATTAGCCAGATCAGCTCTAAAATTGTAAGATTACACCAAAAGGGCGCACTATTTACCAGGTGTCTAAAAACAAAGTTGCAGATTATTTAAGTAGATCCCTGCTTGAATTGTGTAGTTCAGAGACTGTGTGGTGGGAAGATGTGTGTGTGACTATCATCGAAAGAAAACATCACTGGCTTCATCATTGAATAACAATGGTTGAATCAATATGACAAGGATAAGGTTTTGTGTTAAGAGAAGGGTTATATGCTGAATGGTTGGCCTGAGAAAAATAGTTAGATAAGGACACATGACGCTTCAGGTAAATATTCAATGAGTTTTCTTGGGGGAATAATGGTTTTCTTCTAAGGGGAATTACAGTGAATCCACCATTAGCCCTAAGAAGGAAGGTATTGGAAATGCCTCATGAAGAACATTTCAAGTTTCAAGTTGCATTTCAAGTTGCATTATTGGTGGCCAGGGTTAGACATGGAAGTTGAAAGGCTGGTGCGTGAGCATGTAGAGTGTCTGAATGCCGATAAAAATGTTGTAACCTTAAGACCACCTTTGTCTCTGTTGTAGTGCCTTAATAGTTCTTGGGAGGCTTTAAGCATTGACATCTTAGGGCCTGTGCAGGATCAAAATGTCGTTGGACAATATATCCTTGTTTTGGCTAGTATATTTTCTAAATGGCCTGAAGTAAGAGTGGGAGTGAAAGTGGACTTCACTACGGTTGTAAAATTTCTTGATTTGTTCTAGTTTGAATGTGGGTATACATCTTCGCTGAGTGACGATGGGCCTCAATTTGTTTCCAAAGCTTTACAGAACGCTTTGTCTAGAAACAACATTACATGGAAGCACATTTTGTGATATCAGCTTGCAGGGAATGGTGTAGTGGAATGCTTCAACAGAGTATCAATGGGCAGCATTCAGATGACAATTAAGAGGTCCACAAATTGGAAGTCAGAAATAAATAGATTGATTTGGGCTTACTGCACTACACCCACTATAACAGGATTCTAGCCTTTCAAAATGTTGAGGGGAAGAAATCCTGTTAGCAAAGACAACCATGCATGGATGATGGAGGAAAGACAAGAACAGAGACAATGTATAAATGAATCATCGGAAATATACAAAAAGTGTTATGATTGCAAACATGGTGTTAAAGAAGCAAAACTGCCTGTAGGTGATTACATACAAGTGAAAAACCAGAAGAAGATAGAAAAAGGGTGTAGTAAGTGTATGGGATCCTTCAATATAGTCGCTGTTTATAATAGTTCAGCCAAAACTTAGTGATGGGAAAGTTAGGCATTTAGTTAATTTGCAAAATGTAATGGAAGAGCAAGTGGTGGAGATGAAAATGTAAGTAGTGAGAGTGAGTCAGAAGGGGTAATAGACATTATGTGACGCAAAGAAATGAGAGTTGGACATATGGGGTTGGTGAACGATCTTCTAGGACTGGGTGTACTCGGCAATGGTCTAAGAGCTGGGAAGATTATGTGGTGGGATAGAACTGCTTTTGGAAATAATGTTAATGTTACATACCATAACAATTACAGTTTTGTACAAACTATTTATTATTATAGTTTTTTCTTATTTGTTCTATATGTAGGATTTTGCAATAACTTTGTATGACTATTCTTTTATATGTGGTGTTGTATTTAAAAATTAATCTTATGTTCATATTGATGATGATGGGAAAATCGAATGTGGCAAGGAGTCGCTGGAGGAGAGCAGAAAGAGAAGGTTGCGTCCTTGCTCTATGCGCTAGGGTTTCACAGTTAAGATTAAAGAATTCAAACCTACTAAGTTGGATATGCGTCTTTACAGAATGGTGCTGTGTTCAATTCCAAACAAATCCAGTTAAACCCCATCTTGGTGTTTTTCTGTACTAGTATGAAAGACAGTGGAATTATTGAGTTGAGAGATGGGGACACCTTCTCGCTGAAGTGTTTTGTGGAACCATAAGTAAAGGGTTACCATTCCAGAAAGTGTGGTTGGACAGAGGATCCCCTTCTTTCATCTTTTCCTCTTTAAACAATGGTACATAAGCAGTATGTATAGTGATAGTTGCTGAAAAAGACAGTTTCTCTGAAAGGTAAAACATTGGTTGTTTTGTTAGTGATTGATTTTTGTCAGTGATTACAATATAGAGTGAAGTTTTCGGTTAATAATATGTTGTGCGGAGAATTTGTATTGTAGAAGGCACTGTGCTGAAAATATAAGATACCTAACGGGAAATGATTAATCATACATGTGTTGTATCTTTTCACCTAAGGAAAGTACTTAAAAGAGGGAGGCATTGCAAGGATGTTTGGAAGATAGTAATGATATTGTAGAATGGAGTGTTCGATTTCTAATTTAGACATCTTTTGACAAGTTTGAAGCCAATTTCTTTTTTTAAGTTAATCAACAGTAGCATGGGTGTATGCATTAAAGATTGGTGTACTTTTACTCTTTGTGTGGTGTTTAGATCTTACAGGCACATGCCACGGGTAACTATGTTTTTCATAGTTTTCCTGGCAAATGCCTGTCAGGCCTGACTAAGACTAACTTAATCCACTATGATACTGTCAGGGTGAAAGCGCAGTTGCACAAGCTTTTCTTGCTTTATTTTTTTACATGAATGTAATTTTTTGCGTTTGACAATGCCCCTTTCCTAATAACGTATGAATAGTATAGAGTCCTTATCTGCACTTAATTACACCTTAATAAAGTAAGCCTAGTTTTAGGAGTGCAACTGTTTGTGAGCACACGATTATATCTTTTTTGGTTATTAATCCGATTTCAGATGCCAATAACCATTTTTGTCACGTCCGCACATGTGAAAAATCCAGCCGCTTTGCAGATTTTCTGCAGTAGTTACTGCCATCTATACTTAAACAAATCTAAGATATAGAACGTGCCTATAGATTTTGTGATTTGTAGACATATGGAATATTTGGAGAACATAAGTGAGGCTTCCCTACGCTAAAGTCTTTGAACACCAGCTTCAATACTTTCTATCGGCGGAAGAGTTAAGCTGTTAAAACTTTAAGGAACGCAATCTAAGCAGATTTAAGTATGTTAGACTGCTGACATAAAAGTAGTTGCTTGTAGATTTAAGAAATACCAATTGAAGCTATGGTATCTTAATATACATTGAAATAATGATATGATCAGTCATCTCATAACATACTGTCACTTATATTTAGCATGAAACTAATGAAACTGAAATATAACAAGTCAGCCTGTTCTGTTTATTCAAAAAATAATAATATTCCCAGGTGAAAACGTTTGTACTTAACTGAGTAGTTGTCTTTGACTGAGCAACAGCAATGTTTCAAGTGTTACTCTAAGATTTGTTATGATTGCATATATTTTAGTTTATTTGATCAAAAATGTAAATCTCAGTGGGCAGTTACAAGTGTCCATGAACACAGTCCTTAACTCCACCAGTAGCCTCTTGTGACTTCACAATAATAGTGGGGTTTTGTCTATGCAGTATTACAGACACATTCGTGTTTGCAGCAGATCATGTCAGTTGTGCAACTAAGTTGTGGCATTGTGGCAGGAAATGATAGGAATGAAGATAGTGCACACTTCTCTCTCCCTGAATGTATACAATCTTTCTGAATTTGACTCACAATTATGAACCAGGCTTTTACTTAGATTTAGGCTGTACAGGTTCACGAAAGGGCCTGATGTATGTTTGCCCACATCAGCGAAGACAGTTTTTCAGTTTTCCTTCTGGAAATATGGCTGTTCTACACTTAAAACTAACTGGAAGTCTGTAAGGGGTGAGTTGTTAATGCAAATATTTTTAAAGTATGACTTCAGACCTGCCCTTTAAACCTATAGCTTTTCAATAAATTGCTTCATGAAAATGTAAAGTAAAATTCTCAATTGTGCCTGCTTTTAAAAATGTTCTCACAGGAATGCCACATGCAATATTTGGGCTTGACTGCTATGTTTACTCAGTACAATGTGGACACATGTTTACAGCCCACAACTTGTAAATTTTAACAGCCGCCACTGCTAGTAAGGGTTTATTATTGTATTCCACCGCCCCACCGTTGAAGAGGAGAGAAGAAATGTAATGGCGGAAGACAGTGATTGTTGTCTAAAAGATTTAAGCAAAATAAGTGTGGATGTTAAAACGTAGGTTTCCAATCTGCTTTGTTTATGATTTGAAAGAGTACTTTCATATATTGTACTCTTAACTGAAGCACACTAACATATATTTTATGTTTCAAAGCGTTTTTAGTGGAAATCTGGTAACAAATGAGCCTAAATGTGATGTCATTTCATCTGATATTTTTCATCATGCAAGGGGCAGGTCTACCAAATAGCTAATTATAATGCTGCTGTTCATATTGCATTTTTATGAGCGCACACCTTCCTTTTTGCAGAGTATGTTCTCTGTTTGATCCAACCAGACTAATTCATGAGATTTCTGAAACGTGCCTCAAACTCCACATTCATCTTACTTGGAAGAAACAAGAACTAATGCTCTGTTGCTTAAATTATATGTTCTAATCCCAAAATGAGAACCTGGTTTTTAACTGAAATGCTATGAACACAACTCCAAACATATCTTTTACACAACTTAACACACAACTTTTACACAACTTAACATATTCCGTGTATGTGACCTTCTCAGGGTTTAAATGAACGGAAAAATCACTATGGTGGAATATATGTTGCACAGACAGGAAATTACACTGAATCACATAGAAATGTGGAGGTTGTAAAACCCCTCAACCAGTTTCTGAACAATGACAATGGGAAAACTAGCAAATTTTGCATTGAATTTGAGCCACAAAAGAAACATATCACAAAAATATTGGTTTTCTTTTTCATCAAACTGTACATTTCTTCAAATACTAAATAAATATCCTTTGAATATTATACATACAAGGTGGTGGTACAGTGTATTATAGATGTCCATATTGCTTTCAGACTATAATTGTCTTGCGCAAATAAAATTATGTCCTTTTCCCTTTTTGCAGTTCTTTGCTTGCCACTTTCCTCGCCTGTGCACCAAAACACAATTTTTTCCTTTCTTTGAAAGCCGCGGGGGCCCTCGCTTCCAGTTGGTAAACGTGACGGATTCGCCTCCATTCCACTCCCACCGACTAGTGCTCATTCGATCATTCAAACCTGGAATGGAGCAGACGAAGCATACTTATCTATTAAAGATCATGCAAGATACTATTGTTATTCAGTCAATCTGCTTCATACTTTATCTCTATAGCACGTCTTACCACACTTCTGCCATCTGTAAGCACTGTAAGTAAAAGTTACAATATTATTGGGAGTTCTGGTACTAGGAAGAGACCCACAGCATAGCTGAGGTCGAATTAGAGTGAAATGCCATGTCATTAGCGACTCACACAAACCAATATGGATGCAATAGGGGGACGAATTGCATAGTAGGACTACTAGCTAAGCTAAAGAGAGGATATTTTAACATGTTCTGAAGAATCTGAATGGCACGGTGATGTAGATAGTAGAGAAAACAAGACAGACTGAAGGAAAAAGCCTTCTGAAGGATACTGGGCCTTGGCCATGAAGAGCTTGGTGGTAAATGCAGAGGCTCTTAAGAAAGGACAGCTCCACCTAGGGAATTAGTGAAGCTTCTTGAAGTGTCCATTAATGGGAAACATATGCAATAGCCTTGGGAATAGGCAGACTGCTGAATGTTTTATCAGCTGGAGACGGTGTGTCAGATAAATGGAAGGCCTAGCTACAGGGAAATTGATTATATCAGGAGGAAGCCAACAAAGGTGAAGATCACAACAAAATGTGTATCAGCAAGCTCATCAGATAAGAAGAACCCTTTTAAGCATCCTTAACTGGTGTACACAGATAGAAGAAACCTTGCTGATCTTGGTAGAGAGGGTCAAATCCAGATCAAAAAGAAACCCCAGTGTACAGGTAGTATTAAACATGCACGGGGGAACTGAGACAACTGAGATTGGTGGACTACCAATTGTAAGACCAGATGCAAATTCTTAAAGTTTAGCTTCAAGGAATTCCTGCTCATCCAGTTTGCTACTTAAGAAAGAAAATTCTAGAAGTTGGTTTCATCAGTTATTAAACCGCCATCCATTCTGAGAATGATTTGAGCAGTGTCAGAGTGTGACATGAAGGTGAGACCAAATGACCTTCTAAGAGAAACAGAGGGAGACATAGAGGTTGAAAAGAATGGGGCTAAGTGAATGGACAGATTATTCTGAAAGTAGACCAGAAAGGAGAAAGGGTGACAGATTGCAAGCGTCTGTCAAGGAAACATAAAAGAAAAGGGCAACAACCATTCAAAGGTCTTGAAGCCATTTCCATGCAGGTAGGAAACCAAGGTTGCATTATAGACACACTAACAAATACCGTGGAGAGACCAAGCAATTAAGAGTGAAAGCTCAGCACTAGTCAGTAATGTCTCTGTGCTGATCTAGGATAAAGACAAGAGCTACTTGCAAGGCCTGAAACCTGGCCTGAGTTGGGTCCAGAATTTATTGTTACTCACAAAGAGCATGAGTTGGTAATTCATTACTTTCTATTCCACATTGGTGGCAAATGGAAGTAATGATATGGTGAGAATTGATGCTCTAGAACAAATAATTTGGGCCGTGATATCACAATGCCTTAGGAGAAGAGGCCCTTTTGCAATGACACGTTTGCAAAGAAGAAGGGTGTAGACAGACTTGACTTTGGTGCTATGAAAAGTTTTAAACCTTTCTACTCTGGAACCTTTGGAGTGTAGGTGGTAAGGGTTGCCATCTACAAGAAAGCTCAACATCAACAAAAGAGAAAAGGGATGGCAGAAAAAGACAAGTCGTGGAGTAGAGGTCCTTCCACTGTGAATGCTGTTAAGCTAAAGAAATAAGAGCAAACGCTTCTGACAGAATGACTATGCAATTAACATACAAATGCCCAATTTAATGGTTCTTAATTAACCAACCTCATGAGGAGAGAAAGGGAAAATATAATGCTAACTTGGGGATTCTGGGACCTGAATTTTCGATCTGCAGATCACAACAGAAGTCAGTTGAGAGCATTACCGTGCTGAGCCATCTTACCAGATATAATCTGATGGGGTTTACAGTGGTCTGCTATAAAAAAGATTGTATCTGTCATGCTCTTTACCTATCTTAAATCCCAAAACTGCTATGAAGATGAGACGAAAGTAAGTCTCAAAGTCCAATAGCTCCTACAAAAGAGTTGCAAGAAACGATGGTAAATCCCAACCTGTCCAATAACCTTCAAAATGTGAAGGCCACTGGGTTTTTAAGGCCCAGAATTAACAGAGTTGCACAAACTGATTTAATACAGTATGGTTGCCTTCCCACACCCCCTTATAGATGTATCAAGAACTCCTCCTCATTGTCCAAATAGAAAATAGAAGCCTCAAGGAGCTGAATTTCATCAGCATGAGGGTTATCAGCTTCCAAGATGCAGGGTAAATAAAAGAAGAAGGAACGGGAAAGACAGCAGTGTGTGAACGTGGCCACCTGTGTGAATACTTTGGGCCTCATTTATGAGGTTTTTATGTAGGGCAGCGCCACAAGGAACCTTGCTACCCTGCCCTATGTCGAAACAAAAGGGCAGGAAAGTGCTGTATCTATGTGATACGTGCATTCCTGTCCTTTTCCCCAGCGCTGGCGCACAATGGACTGCCGTGCGCCAACGCAAGCACCCTAGCACCATGGTGCAAGGGTGCCTGTGTTGCAGGGCTGATTGATTTTTTGCAGAAAGGGGCAGCTTCCTGCACCTAAACAATCAATTAAGGCGATTTCCTTTTTTTTTTTTGTGTGAGCTGCAGAATGTGGCTCACATAGAAAAAGTAAAGCACAAGGAGAAATTAAACATTTCTCCTCGTTGCACCTTCCTAACGCCACCCCTGGGGTGGCGTTAGGTTCGGGAACATTCCCAGGTTTAGGATTTCTCGTAAATTTGGGAATGTGTCATGTACCATGGCTGTTGCGTGGGAACACCCACAGCAGCACCCATGGAATGCCCCTTTCATGCAGTTTTCTGCATGAAAGGGGCACATATATATATAAGGCCATAAAAAGCCACGTAAAGTGGCTTTACATAGCCTTATAAATAAGCCGTGGCACATTGCGGCACCGGAACATCAAAAAAGTGATGTTCCACTGGCGCAAAAGGGCCTTTAGGGCCTCCTAAATTAGGCCCTTTGATTTAATGTAAGAGGTAAAATTATCAACAGAGAAAATGAGTGTGCCAAGTGTGCCTGAAAAGAAGCATAGTCCGAAGCAGTGAGAGGGAAGCATTTTGAACAAACAGAACAGAGCAAAAGACACAGATAACACCACAATAAGGGTCTCGGTTCAGCTGCCACAGATATGCCTGGGACCACCAGAAGAGTTTCAGGGCTCGACACTGGCAAACACGGGCACAAATTAAGCACTGGAGGTCGGGTACATGTCTAATAGGTAACGGAGTGAGGAATGGGCAAACAAGGTACAAAAAGAGGATGAATATGGCACAGAAAGGAATGACAGATGGGTTTATTAAAAAATTGTTTATGGGGGAGGAGACAAAAGTGTTAAAGAGAGGGCCCAGAAAGTAGCAACATTATTAAAGGGGCATGTGGAGCACACAGGAAGGGCAGGGTGAAGGGCAATGAAACACAACAGGCACAGAATCAGGGAGGGAAAGGTCAGGGAAGAGGCACATGGGTCACTGTTGTGTGGTAAAGAAGAGAAGGGGATGGAAAGGGAGCAGAAAGTAGGGACAGTAGGAAAGACATCATATGCAGAACATCAGGGAAAAGAAGGCAAAGCAATGGGAGGGAGATGTCACAGAAATGAGTGATAGATGTGGAGGGAGGCACTGGGATGACTGTGTCAGAAGAGGGAACACTGGAAGGAGAGGACACAGAAATATAATGGACTGATTTCAGAGGGAACGCCTAGTCCATAAAGTGCACAGAACTATGGAGCAGGAAAGAAGGACAACAAAGGGAACAGAGACTTACTGGTAACTTCAGTGTGAAAGAAGGGCATCCAAGGAAATGGAGGACTGGTCCAACAGGAAGTGGCATGACCCTGGGGCCAATCCACTGATTGGTCTTAAGGCCAAGACGTGGGCAAGGAAAATAGGGGCTGCACAGAGGAATGTGGGGGCAAAAGGAGGGGACACGTGGGAGAAGGAGGATGAGCGCAAGGGAAAATGAGGGGAGGACACAGCAGTGGGGGGCGGGGTGCAAGGAAAGGAGAGGCAGATCAAATAAGAGGCGCTCTTGGGCTTCGTAACTGTTGAGAGGTAAATAAGGAAACAACTAGAGGAAGAGGTCACAACAGGATGGGTATTTATGGAAAAGTGCAACTGGATCACAGAGTCTATAGTAGGTAGGACAGCAAAGCAAAGAAAGGCCAGAACATGAAGGAAGCCAGCCAGGAATCAAAGAACATGACCCTGGGGGCTAATTCCCTGGGACAGGTCAGGTTGGCAAGGTTAAGGAAAGCAGCCTGAACTGGAAAGGTGAGGTATATATATGAGGGTTTAATGTCAGAATATATATTAAAAAAATATCATCTGACATACATTTTGGCTTGAATATGGTTTACAAAAGTATTGCTCCGCTTGGTGCAGATGTTCTACCATTAACTCCATTGGGGAGATATTTTTATAAATGATATTTAGGACACAATGTTTTTGTCAGGCGATAATTAAGCCACGATACTCTGCAACCATACCACGTGTGAGATACAGTGAGAAAGAGGGGGGACATTTTGGAGTACATTGCTGCAGCACCAGCCCTTAGAAAAACAGCAAAAAACAACAAACAACAAACAAAAACAAATGAGTTCAAGAAATGTTGAATATATCCCTGAGTGTGCATGTAGCACTGTACAATCGTTTCCATGAAGCTGTCTACATTACATGTGTGTTGCCCAGGCTTGAAGTGTGAAGTGAATATATAGTACAATAATCACCTATCCAGAAAGGCTTTCTTCCACTGAAGTCCCACAGCCAATCCATGTGGTTTTTATTGAACACACTGACCAGCTCACCCAGGAACCTGTAAAAATATGTGTAAAACATAGCAGGTCACTTGTAATGAGTAAGGTAAAGTGCTATAATAAATTAAATGATGCCTTTTTTTCATAAAACGTAATAAATCCTATGGATTTAGTTGAGATTCAGAAACATTTTATCCTACTAACAATTATTTGTTGATGTGTGGAGCAATGCAACAGCAGCAAATTCAATTCATTAAACTAGCATGTTTTCATGTAGCCCCTGCTGCCACAGATAAATACCGGGAGCCAGATACTCCAACGTAAACTTACACTTTATAGTGAGTTTACTCATTTTTGTAATTCACAAACTATGTGCAGAGATTTACACCTCTGCACTCCCTATACTTATGTAGGGGAGGTTCTCTGCATCCAGAGACTGCAGTTGGGGTGGAGAACTCAGCACACATAAGCATGTGGAGTGCAGAGGTGTAAAACTCTGCACGTAGTTTATGAATTGGATTTTGTGTAGTACATTTTGTACTACTACAAAACATACTATAGAGTGCAGTTTGAGACTCAGGCCCCAGGTGTTATACAACATCTAATGGCTGTCTATATAAAATCCTCAGAAACATGAGCTGCCCAGGCGGCTTTGCTGGGATTTGAACTGAAATCCTGACGCTCACAGGCCAGCTCTATGCTGAAGTGGCACTCTAAAGGGAATAACAGTGTAAGAAACTTGTTTTTAAAGTAACACTTGATACTGCAATACTGACATTTTGTTGGTGTCTCTCTCATAGGTACTAACACATACTAAAGTAACAAATAATTGCCTTGGTCTTAAAAAACACAGAAGGATAAAATGATGAGTTTACTGTGTTGGGATCTGAAGTTGTGATACGCAAGTTCAGCATAGGAAGCAACTAAGTCACTGAGCACATGCTAAAGGCTGGAGTTCTAAACAATCACAATCAAAATAATATTTACAGCAAGAGATCGAACTGTTTCGCAGGTATCTGTGACTTCCCAAAGAACATAAACATTTCAATTATCTCTTACTATGAATATAAAATGTAGGCTGCCTGTTAGCAGATATGTGAACCTTTGTTTATGCTATAATTGGCCATAGCTATTGGGCCTTGTTTACTAAAGTTTTCTGACCTAAGACAGTCTTAAGCAATGAAATATGACTCTGATTTATGAGGGGTTTTCCCTGACTTTACACTGTCCTGTCACTCTTTTCTCTGCCTTCAAAACAGTCTCAAAACTGCTTCAATCCATGGGGAAAAAAACAGTAAATCAGGGCACAGGTTCTGATCACTGGTTTTGCTTTAAGACCCAAGTGCCCTTTAAAAGCAGGCGCAGCTACACTTTGCTGGAGGAAAAACTGGGAGACTAGCAAGCACAAACAGCGTCCAAAGAATTGAATTACTCTGATCAATATTATCAGCATTTATTGTTCATTTTTCTAGTTCTCTAAAATGTAAACTAGGCCCTAAAAGAAGGCAGTCAACGCACTTGTGGCCTGTGAATTGATTGAGGACACATTATTTGTTTATATGTCTGTTCCTTGTTACTGTGACGTATTTTTGTCTGCCACTGTTTTTTGGTTTGTAAAACATTTTTCTAATTTTGCCAAAGCATTGTATAGAGCTCCATTGTCTTGTCTCTTCCTTTTTAAAAAATATGTATTTTTTTTTTTTTGGTAATAAATTTGTAATTTTTATATATATAAGGGTCAGGTCTGCTTCACTCTCTTTCTTTTTCTTTCTTTTCTCTTTTCTGTGATGATTGTCAATATGTTATTTGTTTATAAAGTGTAAGTTTATTGTATGAGTTCTTGAACTATTGTTTGGATTAATTATCAAAACCCTACATCACTTAAAATAAATCTGATGTCCTATCAGCTTCCAAGAGCTGACTGGCGGCCATCATCTCCTCAGGGAAGCACAGGTTTACGGCAACCAACAGCCCAGGCCTAGAGTTAGACGTCACAAAAGAATGGTGCATCTATGCAGCGTTGGTCAAATTCGTATTTACCCCCTAGTCTACATATCTTGGGGCTTATTTACAAGCCCCTTGCGCCACTGGTGCGTCTTTTTAAACATGGGAAAAAGTGACACACAGGTGGCGCTGGAGGCTTGTAAATAAGCCCCCTTGAACCTGTTAATATATTCGTCAGCGCAAACTGCTCCCTGTAAGGCATCTTGGTACTGACAAGGCTGTAGCATGTAATAAGCTAACTCCTTATTAACCTAAATAATGTATAACTACGTTTAAAGTGATTTACGAAATTACTTCACGAAGTTGAAGAGGAATGCACGCCAAACTGCCTCGTTGTCACACGCAGTATGAAGTAAGAATGTAATTGGTTTTTGGGGTTTTTTTTGTAGTACATATGAATACTGAAAGTGCTGACGGCAATTCACAAATACATTGTTCATAAACGGATTATTAATGTAATCTGCTCGTCAAATATTGTAAAAACTTTACAAAAGTAATACAGCAAATTATCAGTGAAAACGTGAGCTGTAATGGATTTTTTTAGAGCAATATTAAGCAGCTGACACTCCTGCTGCTTGCTCCCACTGAGCACTTTATAGCAAGAAAAAGGATTTTTGTTAAATAGCAAATGTGCGTATAACAGCAAGACTTTTTTTATTTGAATGGAATAATATTATTTATGATGATAATTATGAGGTAAGGTTTATGAAGGTATTGCATACGCATCAGTACCACATTTTACTATGAACCACAATAAAATTGCATTTTGAATTAAATTATTACTCTAGGTAGGAAGATTTTTGGGGATCTATTTTCTCCTAAATTCCACCTTTTACCTCAAACTCTTTACCTAAAAATGCTATCTGCCCCCTGGCAGACTTTTCAAATGAAACACAATTGAGTTTCTTCTTCATGTAATTTCATATGTTGATCATTTCTTGTGCATACCCTGCTTTCTGGATTGGAGCCAATAGGTGGCGGCCCAACCCTATAAAACACAAAACGCAGCGTGGTTCACGCTTAGAGCGCTTCCAACATTACCCATCATTGACCAGATAATAGCGCCACTGTTCAGAATGCTTTAATGCTTCGTGGTCATCTAGCTTTCTGGTGGAAAACAAAATGTCTACTCTCCGTTGAATGATGTGAACACTCTGGCTCCGCCTACTGAGCCTGTATCATCTGTCGGGGCTTGCAAATGGAGCGTTAAATTAAAGCGCTGAGAGTGATGTTGTGTGGCACTTTGGCGCACTTCCCTGGCTGTCCTCCCGCTTCCACTCAATAACAGACTGCAACCATATTTTTCATCAAAACACGGTGTGTGGTGAGTATCAGGGTGAAAGTGTTTTATCCTTCTTCTCCTGAAACTAGGTGCATTTGACATTGTAACAAAAATAAGTGGGTTAGGTCACTGAAACACAGAAGGTGTGTCCCTTACCGTTCCCGGCAAGCGCGAGCCGCCGCGCTCCAGGTGACTTTATGCTCCGTGCTGAGAAGATAGCATCTGCCCCCGTGACGGGTCCAACCCGATGGGCACCTTTTCGTGCTGGCATCCTAGAATACAGTCACACGGTTTAGTGCCTCATTAACACACGATTTAATAAATTATGGCAGAACAGTCACATGAATGATGCCTCTATAGATAGAGAAGAAAATTAGAAATAGTGAACAGTTGGGGTTCCAGTCACACGTCTTTTACGTTTCATCTGTTACCGTTTTGAGTTCTTTTTGGTGACAGACAGATAATAGGCGCCGCATTCTACACTCCTCCCCTCTCCCCACGCGCCTCACAGACATCAGACTAACACTTCCGGTGGCAAGCAACCTTTAGCATCTTTTACCCGTTCAAAAGCTTACGTCAGCGCCTGGGCGCGAGGCTGCTTCGTACCCATAATTCACTTGCAAAGTCTTCGAGCGGTAAAAGACTTTTCCCACGGAGACAGCCACTGGGGGCAATACCAGGCTAGATTAGAATCAATTATAAGCCATTTACAGTCTGTCTGGGAGTCAGTGTGTGGTCAGTGCGAAATGAGCAGATGGTTTCAGGCCTAATGCTGATGTATAGGTGTCTAGTATGCACTAAAACACCTTTCATAATTAGACACAATTAGCACCCAAACAACAGACTTAATGGCCAAGAACATTTGACTGAACAACAGAATGCTGGCGCGTTGCCAGGGCAGACACATGCTCGCTCTCTGGTTAATCCGCGGTGAACCTTTCAGCACATAAAAACACCAAGGGTTCAATACACAGAAAATACCCCGATGTACTCTCCGAGATTTGTGCCTAAAGCTTGCAAACATGTACGGATTTTCAGGGATCCGTCAAAGATTCCCATAGGTGTATTGATGGAGTGCTATGTCTGCTCTGGGGTTGTCTGTGGCGCGCAAGCACACATGGTTTTACTATTTGTTATTAGCCACGTTGTGCCCTGTCTCTTAGTCTCCTATGAAATATGGCTATGTATGCATTCCTTTCCCCTAGAAAGGGATTGATTACTGTACATCATTTGCAAATATCCATAGAATTATGAGTTTGTGGGTGTTCAGCCTTTTCCTGCACAACATTCCAGATTATTGCTCTGTGCCGCCACTTGAGATTTACTCCAACTAACATTCTGCAAAAGTGGCGATTGCCCACAGGAGTAAATCACACCTGCAGATGGATATTTCAGCTGAATCCGGTCTGGTGAATCAGGATCAGAGTTCTGGTCTGCAGATACTTTTTCGCACTGAAATTCCATGTATGTGTGCGATGAATGACGTGGATGAGCCAAAAGTGGGAAACATGGTTCCTTATAAATGTTGAAAAGTTTTCCCAATAGCCTGGGGTACAGGCCTCATGACACCATAGTAATTACCACACACTCGTGAACGCCAATTCACCAAAAAGGCCAGGAGTAGCGGAAGTGACATCACATGCCATTTGACCTTTACGTTCACTCACTACATACACACACAATCACATATACACACTCTCTCTCACATAAACACACTCTCCTGCACGCAGGCAGAAACATATATTTTAAACCATTTTTTACATACCTTTGCGGCCAGGGAGGGCCATATTCCAGTTAATTGTACTCCATTTTTATCACACTAACCGGGAATAATGTATTATTCCCTGCAAGTGTAATACATAAAATTAACAAAAAACAATGAGAAAGGAGACCCACAACCAGTATCCACAAGGGGAGCTGTTCCTGAGCTGCTGGCATTACCTCTGAGGCAGGGGTCGCAAATGCAGTGCCAGGGTTCGCAAGGGGCAAGCCAGTGGTCGTAGCTGTAACTCCTGCCAACCCCTAAATAACGTCCATGCACAGACTGTCTATTAGCAGGGTCGGTCCAAATCTTTGACACAGTATTTCCTGCAAAAACAGATTCCTTACACTTTCACAGACTCCTTAGTTCCCTGAAGTTTTAGGCACTTTTACACATTTTCTGCAGATTTTTAACATTTTTCGATATTTCTTCAAAAAGTTATATCTCTACCTAAATGTGCACGCAGAGAGAAAAGAAAAACACATTGCTGGACCAAAGAGGCTGACCTACAGATGCAGCTTTTAAAACAGACTGGAATACAGCAGCTAATGACTTGGGTACTCATAAGTTGTAACAGCAGATCAGCCTGGCACACTTGCACTAGACGGAGG